>NW_026900754.1:1200000-1800000 GCF_033783945.1 Neopsephotus bourkii | reverse complement strand
AGTTCATTCTAATCATTGCCTCCTGTCACCAGCAATGTCTCTCAATAACTATTAGTTTAATCACCCCTTTCTTACAATGGTAATGAGTGATAATATCCAGCATTATGGGGGATTCATGAATATTAGTCATGGCATTACAGCATTGCATTTACAATGCTACAGTTAAGGGTCTGTCAGCATTTCCATTACAAAGCCCCCAGGCCTGAGACTTTATAAATCACTCCTAAAAATTTGCTGCTCGCAGAAATAAGGAGCGGAGGGTGTTTGGGTTCTGGAGAGAATATTGTTGGGAACTGCTCTCTGCAAAATCTTTCTGACCATGGTTTCACTGCACTAAAAGAGTGCTGGAAAGGGGAGAAAAAATGGGGGAGAAAGAAGAGGAACTTTGCCAGTTCAAGCTGCTTTTTCCAATTGATTAAAATGCCATCATTTCAAAAACAGGATGATCTTGCTGTTAGGTTGGACAGCGATTCAGGAGACAGGCAGTCTCTTCCTGAAGCTGACATACAGAGGCAGCATTACCATGCTCTCCTATCAATAGCAACACTTGAAATTTAAGAATATTTTAGCTGAGACCTCTTGCCTTCTGCAGGATGCTTTCCTCTGTGCTGGCTATTGGATTCAGTGTTTGGTAATTTGCATTTTGAGCAGGTTGCTTGCTGCAGGGACAAGAATTGAAATACTCAGACTTCACGTAACACCTGCTTAGGTAAAACCTCAGCCTGGGGACAACAGCTTTAGTAAGAAGTTTGTATCTGATTGCAGAATCCAGCCTGAAGGTGTAGAGGGAAATGGCCAAACTTGGGGTTTTCTATTGGAAACCTTTCTGTTTACAAGCAAGCCATAAAGATGTCACTGGGACTGAATGTCCTAAAACCTACAGCATGCTCTGAAGCATTACTTTGAAAATTGAACTGATCAAGATACGAGGTGAACAGTTGCTTTTACACTATCATCAAGCATGAGGAGGAAAAACAGGCATTGCAGGATCCAAAACTGGAAATAATTTCTCTGGAAGGAGAGAGTAAACTTACAGTGTTCTGTAGAGCACCCAAAATAGATAACAGACCAAACAGCACACATGTACAGGGTAATAAATACAACACAAATATATTTACTGAAGTATGTGAAAACATTTAGAAAAGAAAGGTCCATTACAGGAGAAAATACAGAAACAAAACAGATGAATACCCAACCATAATGTAGCCTTACACTAGTAAGGTAGAACTAATATCAGATAGGCCCTCTCCCAGCATCCACACACTGATGGTGATGTCAGTAATGACTTATATCTATCACTGAGTGGGCATGCTCTACACCATTGAATCCAGTCTCAAACTCATACAGTGCTGGAAGAGTTTACAGACAACTCCTCTCAACTCCCTGCACAGGAGCCTGCTGTCACTTACAGGCCAATTTTTGCCTTTATTGCTAAAAATTCAGCTGCTTCCAGAGGTGCAAATGCTACCCCTTTAATCAGCATTTCATCACCATGGCTACCACCAATGTTCACTGTTGGCGTGAGCAAGACGCATGACTAGTAGCACCCACTGTTTCCCCTATCCCAGGTAAGGAGCTCTCCAGGACAGACTCAGAGAGGGCAGACAGGGCACAGGAAAATGGATTCTCGAGTCCCAGTCACAGAGAAGGGGAACCCTGGGAATGAAAATATCTGCATGAGACAACACTCAAGAGAGGTCTCTCCTTCAGCAGGGTCTTTGGGCCCTCCAACCCTGCTGGAAAGCCAGTTTTATTCCAGGAATAAAAACAATAATTCATTTACTTAGCCACGTTTTCTTGCACAAAGTGTCTTTTGCAATGCATTTTGATACATTGTCTCTCCCTGAAGCCAACTTCCTGCTGAAGCTCTTCACAGCTGGTTGCAAAGGAGAAGATGAAGCCTGCTAATCTCCTGGTTTTCAGTGCAGAGCCTGTACTTGAGAGATTAAGTGGGGCTCATAGTGACCATATGGACAGAAAACAAACAGCAAACTTCCTTCTGTACAATGGGGCTCTGCAGAGATAAAAACAAGGGTCCTACACATGATACAGCAAAGGAGGTAGTGGCCACTGAATCAATTGGAGTGGGAAAAAGAGTTAATGTGTGGGTTAACGGTGTGTGGGAATAAGGCAGAGGATGACTGCAGGGCTGACAGTAATCAGCCTAAAGGTGATGCCCAGAGGGACTTTTCGACTCTCAGAGGATGCTGCAAGGATAAATAACACTTTTTCTTACCAGCCACATGCACAAAGGAGCACTTTCTCCATGTCAAATAGTTACATGGCTCCTATTATCAAGTTGGCGTTTTGCAATCTTTGCTGTGTTTATTGTCATAACACTCTGATGAGGGAGAAAACACAGATCTCAGACAGGAGCAGGATTGCTTGGGTAAATTTTGAGTATGCCAGGGAAATGAAGCTAAAGAGAGTAGGACCCAGGCTGTCAAAGGCACTTCAGCCTCTGCATGCCACAGAAAACCACTGTCAATGTGTAAATACACCTGAGGATTTTGACCTAAGTGACTAACCCAAGCTCACACAAGGAGTCTGCGGCACAGCAGAAGACTCATCTCCAAAGTTAGCAAGGAAATCTTACTTTCATTACTGCTAAGAAAATACATCCAGCATGGAAAAGAGCATCCTGTATTTGCACAGAATTCACCTAGCCTTACAAAAAGTTAGAGAGAGATCAGAACTGTTATTTTGGCTGCCTGAGCTTTCCTCATCTCCCAGAAAACTCTGTGCCTGCTGCAGCTAGGTCATTTAAAATGGATTGGTTATGGCATTAAATCTACCCCCTAGGAATGAAGCCCTTACTGGCAAGACTTGATTTTCATTCTAATGTCCTTACCTCATGCCAAATAAACAGCGTTGATGTCACATCATTTGCAAAGGACAGAAATCCTCTGCAGAGCTGCAGCAAACAGCCCTTCTCCCATGCCAGTACATAGTACACATCTTGGGGTAATAAAGACTTCATTTCATGCTTCAGCACACCTGATCTAGGGTTCAGATTCAGCAATGGATTCAACAGCAGCTTGGATTCAGCGACAGCTCCCACCTAGCTATGAATGTCCCCATATTTTATTCACATTTTTAACTTTTAACTCAGCTTCTCATGGGGAAAAGCAAACAAAAAAGACTCAGACTGTGCACCTTCCACTTCACCAGTAACTTTTGTGCATACTAATCTACTGTATCCACATTTGAAAGAGCACTGACACTCTTTAAGGCAGTTAAGGTTCTGCAAGTGAAAATAGGTAGCTGGAGAGAACACAGGTTGGAGAGAATGAACATTTCACTTCAAGAGCAATGTATCCCAAACCTTCAAAGCTGACCCCATCTCTGACTAGCTCAAGCTGGCCATTTCTTGCTAAGTGTCTTGTCGCTAGTCTTGCCATTGGTCTACCAGAGTCCAAGAGGATACAGAGCACCTTGAAATATGTGAGTGCTTGTCAAAAGCATAGCCCAAATAGTTATAGTGCTGTAAATACAAATAAACAGCTGCTGTACCTTAAAGTTCAAGGTGAGACAGAATAGCTGATGTAAATTGTACCAGCATGTTATCAACATAAAACAACAGGGCACAGTACATTACTGCAAGTCCGAAGCACTTCACATCTGTCTTGACACCACCGTAAGTCTGACACCCATCAGTCCACAAGATAAAAAACAGCTTGTAAAAGGAATCGTCATGGCCCCACACCAGAGAGCTTGTCCCTACAGCTGGGCAGGAAGACAGGACTCTCTGTGCAGGCAGCATTAAATGACTCAGGCAACGAAGCACAAGGCAAATATGCTGATCTGTTTCACAGGAAAATACCTGTCAGGTCAAGCCTCAGTCCAGCTGGGTGCTTTTGCAGGCATATAACCTCCAGCACTGGTTTCAAGAGAGCTGCTTGCAGTCTTAAAGTCATGCACATACTTCTCTTCTATTCATATTCCAGGGCATGCTAAAACAGGATCCACCAGATGCTGCCTTGCTGCAGCATTTCAAATGGACCAATGATATTACTTGCCTGAACCAGCCTGGAACCCAGTCTTCACCACAAATTCCACCATGTCCATTACGAATTCCACTGATTTGAAATCATCACCTCCCCACTGCTCATGGGAAGGCAGCTGAACAACTTCTGAACAACTGAAAGTTTGATTAGATAATGTATTATTTTAAAGCCAGCAAATGCTGTGCACCCGTCAAATAGGATACACTACAGATGTCTCACGTGACCATCAGACACTGAAAACGAATGACACAAGACACAGACAATACCCACTCTCTTCACCCAAGTCTTTTCTGACTTTAGCATTTCACCTATTCCTTGCTTCAAACCCCCAAAACTTTTCCCCTGTCCTACTATAACAAAATCCTTGTGCTCAGGTTTAACTCAAGGTACCTGTATGATTCTGCTCGCATTTCCACACTGAGTGTGACACCTTGCTGGAAAACAGGGCTGGAACAAACATACATTCAGCTCTGCTCCCAGCAGATACCTGGGCAGAGGAGCCAGGAAGGACTCTGAATCCCTGGGTTTGGAGGGACCCTTCAAATGAAAGCTTCAGGACTTTGTGGCATGTCAGTCTAAACTGGTTCAAAGAAAACAGGTTGTACATTAGCAGAGCACATGGTTGGAGGCATGGCCCCCAGCCCATTAGCCATCCTGCTCAAGCCTGGCAGACATCTAAGCAGCTGGCTGAGACCACAGGCACTGGAGAACAAGTTGTGACTATGGCCACAACTTGTCCACATTCATCCTGCAATGGCATTACCTATTCTGGACACCATTATGAGGGTTACTGATTTTCACAGACAAACCCAGTTGCCTTACTCAGAGTCAAACCTTCAGATACAGACTTAGCCCTAGGGAACGAACAGAGCAGAGCCAGGCACAGCAAGCATTTGTGACTGTTAGTGAGCACTGAATATTGTCAGCCATTATAAAACACAGGAAAATGGCAACTGAGGCTTTAGCCAGTTTAGATAATCCTGCAGGGAATACTACCAATAAAAACTAATACATATATAAGCAGTAAGTAGCAAGCAGCCTGGGAAACTGAGCTTTTTGCCTTCAGTGTCTGATAAAACACAACACCTAAATTCCCATTGGTCCAGCATTAAGTATCTTGTTTAACATACATGTATCTTCAAAAGATTGTTCCTGAATATCTACATAGGTCTTATCCTCTCCTTCTCAAAGTTTTAGCATGGAAGGCAACATTATGCTTGTGATCTGAATTAAGAGTGACTGGTTTTGCTTGTCTGAGAACAGTCCAGATTTCTCCCTAAATACCAGGGAGCAGAGTTCACCCATGCAGAGACATCTCCCCATCTGGATGGTGATGGCAGTCACTTGTGATTCTTCAGGAATACTCAGTTTCTCTGTTTAAGCATCCTCTGTTGTGCTGTGCTACCTGCATTGCCCTAGACCTGTTCACTCACTTACTCTGGCTGCTGGTGTAGACTTAATTTATCTCTCTTTTTGCAATCCTTTCCTCCTCTTCTAGGAGGGCTGCACTGCTCTCCACTGTGTGATCCTGCTGCATGTTCGTAAAACACCAGTGTCCCAGAGAAAGGGTGAGAGCCCAGATGAGACATAACAGTATTGCTATGCAAAGAACAAAGCACCCCAAAGGGGGGTGGTCAGCAGGACAAGTGGCTATCAGAAAGTCAGTGCAGAATTCAAGAGGGTGAGCACTTGCAATTACAATTCAAATCTGCCATTTAGTTCATTATGTTTATTTAGGCATTAAAAGCAATTTCCCAAGCACGTTTGTCACATTTAGACACAATGGGCTAGCTTGTAATTAGGAAGTATATGACCTCACTGCCTTTAATTGGGAGAATCTGTATTCAATCCGTTTACCAGATAATAGAAGGCAACTGGCATTGGAAGGGAAGTTCAGTGTCAGCTGGTAGAATACACGCAATACCTGCTATAATGGCCCTCAATTCATCATCCACCTCTCTACCATCAGGACTTTGTCAATGCTATGCTCATCAATTTGCTCATGCACCAACACAAGAGATCAGGACACAGATACTGCAGCACAGAGAATGATTAGAGACAGGGAGGCAGGGGGCACCAGGGAGGAAAAAAAACCCAAGGAATGGCAATTTCTGCTGTGGCAAGCAGGGCAGGCATGGGGCCATCTTTGCACCACCAGTGCACTGCTGCTGAGTGTCAGACAGGTCACATAACTATGACCCATCCCAGACACTGATCCTCAGAGACAAATACAGTTGTTCATAGTTCCAAACACAGACCAGCACCCTCCAAAGGGATCTGTGCTCAGGCCCAAGAAGTCCTGCCAACTGATTTCTTCAGAACAGAGAGGAGAGAGAGAAAAAGCTAATGTGTAAACTACATGTAAAAATATTTAGCAACAGAACCCACAGATCTGCTACATTAAGACCCGGACAAATTCAAGAGACAGGGGCAAAGAATGTGCAAAACAAGCATTAAGCATTAGAGAGAAGAGAGGGTCATGTGCACATCATCACCAAGAATCTGAATGTCAAAATCACATCCTCTATGTTCTAGGGCTGACTTTTCAGTTCCATTTATACAAAGATTTCCACACCTTTACAAAGAGGTCCCAGGTCAGTAACCACATTTATTTCTGTCAGGTATACTGCCTCACCTTGATGAAAATACTTCCACTTCCTCCCCTATAAGCAGCCTTTCTCTTCAGCTAACAATATCATATCACCAGCTAAATGTGTATCCCAATGTTTGAAAGTCCCACCGCCCACTGCTGGTAAGAATTTCTCCTGCATTTATAAGTATCCATCTTTACTTCAGGTTTATTCCAAGTCATCATGATGCTGGGAAGTCTCATTAATAACCTGTCCATCTCTATTTCGTGACCGTCATCCCCATTGTCCCAGCATCAGAGCAACCAGGTGATGATGTGCTCCCCTGGTTAGTGGATAAAATCTTTTTGCATATTCTGTAGCTCAGTTGAGGTCTGGGGTTGAAAAGTCACCTCTTCTTCTTCCTCTGATTCACCTAATAATAATAGAATAATAGCAGAATAATAATAGCAGATTTTCCATGCCTTAGGATTTTCCAATTATATATATAAAATAAAAAATAGTTGTATTGATAGATAAATAGAGAGATCAATATTTTTTACCTTGATGTGGGATAAAAAGCTAAGATCTCAGAACATTTTCCAGAACAAAACACTCAATTCCATTTTTTATCAAAAAGTAACATGTGGTAAACCATGGAATAAACTAGCACCAAGCATATTTCAGTTACTCCCCACAGAAACTTCCATGCGTCAGATAGAGACTCCTTCCACTGTTAAGAATATAACCTTCTGCCAGCCTTAAGGCCCCCATGCGCATATCTAAACAACCTTAAAAATCCACACCAGCTCTGCTGTGTGAGCCAGGACATTCCTCCACAAGAGGCGGCTGGGGGAAGCAGAAGAGATGAGAATGGGACACAGAGCCAGCTATGATAAAACTGGCTTTGATACTCCTCTGCATGAATTGTATAAATGACTGACAGTCATATATGGGGGTTGAGCATGGAAAGCCTGCAAGATGTAAATGTCCTTCAGCATTCCCAGTCCAGCTGCTATTTCTGTTGGCCTGTCATTGCTGAAGTATTTTACTGGGGCAGCAGAAAACATAAGCCAAGTAAGACAAACATTCAGGCACAAGGAAATGCAGCAGGTAGGTAGAAATAAAGGACAAAGCAACCCAGCTCTCCCACATAACGAGACCAACTCCTGTTCTTAGCACAACTAATGAGATCTAACACCAAGAAACTGGCCTCTTAAAGAGGCAGCCAACAGGTTTACTGGTTGTAGCAAGGCCTCTCATTTCCTTCCATTCACAGTTCCCTGTTTCATACCTACAATAAAATAATCCACTTCTTCACATAGTTTCTGTTGATTTTTGTCTCCTCTTGGCCTTCTTCAGTTTTCCTCTGACATCCCAACTCATTGGGTTCATCTCACACTCCTGTCCCAGTTACCCACAGGCTCCAGCTAAAAGACTTGACAAAGAGGGAGAGCTGAACTGGTTACTGCAACATGTCTGCTCTGTATTCAGGGCACAAAGGGGGACAAGCCCCAGCCTCCAGCCATAGCTCTAGTATATACATCTGGGCCAATGAGGAACAGAGAAGCTGCCTGCTTGCTGCTTCCAGCAGACATAAAACATGACTCCCAATGTGTGCTCCCACTAAAGAGGGGCTGGGGAGGGGTGGAATTACTAGCCATCGAGCATATCATGTCCTAGATTGATGTTACATCAGTAACAAGAAAAAAAAAGCGCATATAGAGCAAACATACAGGGGCAGGCTTATTACACTCCTTGTGTAAAGGAAAGGGAACAGCAATGCGCCTTGAGGGCCTCCAGAGCAATTAAGCCCTATTGCTGGTTTTGGATCCGAAGGGCTGGCCATAGCTGTGGCGTGTGTGCAAGCCTGCAGCCATGGCAAGCTCCTCTCCAGAAGCTGTAGCTGCTCTGACTCTGAGGCATCACATGCAAAAGCTGTCAGCATGAGAGCCAGTTGTTTGGAAGCAGAGGCTGGTGCTGGTGGGGATGGCAGTGAATAGTCGAGCATTGCACAAATGTCTGCCCACAGGCTAGGGGAGCCCTGGGAGTGTGGAGAGGGGGTTGCAGGGAACACAGAGCCTGGCATTGCACATGGCTAAAGAGTGGAAGAGAACATCATTTCTTTAAACTCATCTTGCATTCAGCCAGCTGCATATAAATTTCCCTCTATCTCATCAAGCTCTCACTGTTTGGCCTCCTCTGACTGATATTGGCTCATCATACTTAATCTAGGGTGAAATTTCCTCGTCTGAGCTAAATTACTCACAGCCATCAAGGGAAACGATATTTATTTTTTGTGGGGCTAATGACCTGTCCCCCGGACCCACCCACTGATGGTTATTTACTAGGGCCCAGATGCTTGGGCTCAAAATGAGTGCTAATGTCAGCGGGGGCCATTTCTCATTCAGGTCTCTGATTGAGTTGAAGCGATCCCATTGACATTGACTCTGTGACTTTTAAGGCCATTACCCTCAGCAAGAGATGAACCTCTCATCATTGCTCCAACACTGACAGCTGATTAGCAACAAATTACAAGCAGAAAGAACCTAAGACTTGGTTGGGTGAGGAAGGGGCTGTAGGAGGAAGAGAAGGGGGGCTTTGGAGAAGGTAGGAGGAAAGCACAGATCCAGGGAAGGTGGAATGAGTAGCAAAGGAGGAGGAAAGAGTGGGAGGGGACAGCAACACCCAGAAGCTGACACAGGCTGCTGCCATCAGTACTGCTGTACAGCCTTTCACCCAACACAGAACAGGGCCTAAAGCCAAAGACTGGAGGGAGTGGAGAAGACCCATACTGACTGTGGAAGCTTGAATCAGAGCAGGCTGTGAGGAGGAACCTTCAGTCCAAGTCAGCAGGGAAGAACAGACAGCAGCGCCAAACCACCATGTCCAAGTGCCAGCCAGGGGGCAGGCAGACAGCTTGGTGACTGTACGCAAGCGCTCTGGGAATCGCAGGTCCATGTAGACAGAACGATCTCCAAGAAAGGTCCTTTCCAACCCTAACCATTCTATGATTCTGTAATTCTATGAAAGCAAAAAGCTGCTGATGTGAACTGGCAGCCCCAGGGGTCGAGAACAGCTCTGCCCCCAGCTCTCACTGCCCACCCTCCAACAGTCCACTCACCTCGCTGCCTCTCTTTCTCTCCTCAGGATGCTGGGCGATGAGAAGTGACATGGATGCAGACAGCACCTCCCCATGGTTATCAGGCACACAAAACACTCGCCGAGGCGAAAGCTGCCTGACAGCCCTGATGGACATTTCAGTGATGGCCCTTGCACTTTCAGTGTTCCTAGCAGAGTAAATAACACAACCAAATGCATGGTCATCGTGCTATATTTCACCAAACACAATGGTACCTGAGTTTATCCTTAAGTAATGTAATAGCAACGAAAAGAGAAAGTTCTGAATGGCTCTAGGCCACACTCATGGTTTTGTTTCTAACCACTTCTGCTGTCTAACAACAGAGCCAGCCAGTAACCTGCAGCAGCTTTCTATACCAGCTCCTGCAAGAGAGTGAAGAGTGTTATTTTAAAGCTGCCAGAGAAAAAATCCATACCTTAAAGAAAATGCTACCAGCTGGGGATACAATTCATCTTATCTGAATGATTTGTGAGACAGACTATGCTCCCCTAAGTAAAAGGGAGTATTTTCAGTGACACAGTTAATATAAATGGAGGCATCCTGAAAGGCATTACAAGGAGGTTTGTTGCTCTGCAGTCCTGCATAAGCAGGCTCAGAGACTCTTTACAGCTCACAAAACACCAGGCCCATTTAAAAGAAGTGGCATGAAACACAAACTGAGAAAATGCTTGCAAGGCTGAACTGCCACAGTCACAACTGCCCTCTCTGAAATAAAAACTGTCTCTGGATGCTTGAGCAACCAAATCCAGTATGCCTAACTAGAGCCTAGGCATGCTGTGTGGGCATGCCACATAGGACCCGAGGTGGCGTTTTTCCTTTGTCAAGATCTAACGACCCAAATGGACCTTTAGCAGTAATCATGGGGGTTTGAATCTCAAGCCCCACCTGAAGAAAACTTGCTCTGAGGCAACCCGAGCCTGTAACCAAACCTCCCCTTGGTGCTTCTTTCCAGCTGCATTTGGCAAGTGTCTGCCCACTGCTTCACAGAAACACCAGCAAAAGCAGCCACACTCCTATCTTTCCACCCTCCTCTCCACACCATTTCTTTTACTGAGAGTTCACTAGAAAGATATCACGTACTCAGACACCTTAAAAACCTCTCAGGGACTTGGCAACGAACGGTGTATTGAACTAGCTTTACAACTCACTATGCTTCATGGCTTGCTTT
The DNA here is from genome assembly GCF_033783945.1 of Neopsephotus bourkii. Taxonomy (NCBI): domain Eukaryota; kingdom Metazoa; phylum Chordata; class Aves; order Psittaciformes; family Psittacidae; genus Neopsephotus; species Neopsephotus bourkii. The sequence goes on along the minus strand of NW_026900754.1, from coordinate 1,789,116 downwards.
GATCTAATTTATGCTGATATGAATCATTCAAGTAAATTCTAATACCCCACTGCAGAGCTGACAGGTCTGGGATCAGGTTTGGCTATAGCTGACAAACTGACACATACTTTGACTCAGCAACTCACTTAACAACCCTAGACAGTACTCTTTACATGTTACAAGCCTTGTCCCACCTTCTATCCTGAACATTTAACACTTGATGGCTTCCATATAGGAGTGAATGTAGGTTGCCTTTTTTCACATAAGCAGAAGCCATTGCAAGCATATGAACATGAAAAATGTGCTAAGGGATCAGTGTCCATCCTCTTGCCAGCCCGGGTCTGATCCCCATGTGAAGATGCCTGAAACATTGCCCAGGTTTTAAAAAGATCCTGATAGTACAATTTCCACTTGAGGGACCTCTGCATGAGCTCATCACCCTCACTGAGGCTCTGCTCATACAAGGAATTCACAGTCCAGCAGTTAACTCTTCCTCTTCCCACCTTCTATCTATCCATACTAGCTCACGAGTGTGCAGGAAAGCCACCTGCCCCTTCAGCACTGATCAAAGCTGTTTTGAGAGAAAGCTCTGCCAAACCACCATCTCCCAGCACTGCAGAGCTGTGTCTGGCTCTTTTTTTGCCTGACACAGGACAACATGTACCTGGGACACTCAACAGAAATAAAAAACTTTCTGTGGAAACAGACTGGTTTTGATGAGCTCTTTTTGAAGTGAAAGCAGCTTGGCTTTGCAGGGAAGAAAAGTGACAGCCTGAGTGTCAGTGAGAGTGCACAGTTGCTGGGGTGGGCCTGGAGATCCACAAGCGTCCAAGCAGGATAATGCTCCCCTTATCAGCCTGATTGGTCAATGTGGACGACATATTTTGGGCATCTCTGCTTACTCAGTGAATGCAACTTACACACCATCCACAAATCCCCATCTGCATCTACATATGGGCCACTTTTTTTTGCCTTCATCCTTTCTCCATTGTGTGTTAACTGCTCTTGGAGGCTGCAGAGAAGAGAGGCAGAGCTGAAGGCATACTGTGTTCTGCTAGGGAGGGCCAGGAGACATCCATCACATCTAAGGAAAACCAAAATTCTGACCAAGTTCTGCAATACTGTCTACTCAGTCATGTCAAAACCATGTTTAGAATCATAGAATAGTTAGGGTTGGAAAGGACATTAAGATCATCAAGTTCCAAGCCCCCTGCCATGGGCAGGGACACCTCACACTAAACCATATCACCCAAGGCCTTGTCCAACCTGGCCTTGAACACTGCCAGGGATGGAGCATTCACAACATCCCTGGGCAACCTATTCCAGTGCCTCACCACCCTAACAGGAAAGAATTTCCTCCTTATAGCCAATCTAAACTTCCCCTGTTTAAGTTTTAACCCATTACCCCTTGTCCTACCACTACAGCCCCTAACGAAGAGTCCATCCCCAGCATCCCTATAGGCCCCCTTCAGATACTGGAAGGTTGCTATGTGGTCTCCACTCAGCCTTCTCTTCTCCAAGATGAACAGCCCCAACTTTCTCAGCCTGTCTTCATACAGGGGATGCCTCAGCCCCTGATCATCCTCGTGGCCCTCCTCTGGACTTTTTCCAACAGTTCCATGTCCTTTTTATGTTGAGGACACCAGAACTGCACACAATACTCCAAGTGAGGTCTGACAAGAGCAGAGCAGAGGGCCAGGATCACCTCCTTTGACCTGCTGGTCACTCTCCTTTTGATGCAGCCCAGGATACGGTTGGCTTTCTGGGCTGCAAGCACACACTGAAGCCGGCTCATGTTCATTTTCTCATCGACCAGCACCCCCAAGTCCTTCTCCACAGGGCTGCTCTGAATCTCTTCTCTGCCCAACCTGTAGCTGTGTCTGGGATTGCTCCGACCCAGGTGTAGGACCTTGCACTTGGCATGGTTAAACTTCATGAGGTTGGCATCAGCCCACCTCACAAGCATGTCGAGGTCCCTCTGGATGGTTTCTGTGGTTCAAGCTCGCACACAAAGCACAAGCTAATAGCAGAACTTAAACATTGATGTACAACTGTTGTAGGTCAAACGAGAACAATCCTGTAGAGTTAATTATATTTTGTTTCAGTGTTTAATGCACTTCATTCCAGACTTTGTAAAATGCTTTTTTCTGCATCTTATGAGGAACAGTAAGATTTAGCCAAACCTTGGAACAGTTTACAAAGCCTGGAATGTGTGCTGAAATGCCACAAGGAAATCAAGCTCTAGTTTTATTTGTGCTTATTTGTGCTGCAAAATACCTGCCTGTCTTTTCACATTTCCCCATTCTCAACTCTGTTTTCTTCTTCAGTATTAAAGAGTGACACACAGAAGATGGAAAAGACCTGTTTCACCCGTCACCCACTTTCATTCTGCTTAGGCTCTACATAAACTGGAGCAAAAAAAGGGGAAATACTTTAAAAAAAAGAAAATGAAAGAAACCTTTTGCCTGAAAATTTACTTGTTATTTCTCACTGTTGTTATCATTGTTCACTTCAAAGAAAACAAATAAGGGTTCAAAGTTCTGCCAAGAACTAGACGTGCATTATATTTTAAGGGAGGCAAAGGAAAGTCTTGCCTCTCTCAACTTTACATTTACTTTACATTCCTTTATACTACGTATACATCTTTTCCTTCTTTTGGGTTTGTTCTTTTTTTCTGGAGCATGGGTACTGGCAAGTCCTGCACTTGTAGAGGGCCCATCTTGAACACCCTTAGTGAGATTTCATTTCCATTAGTCCAACTCTGAAAACACATTTCACATGATATTTTGCCAGCTGGGCCCCAAACTATTAATTCATTTTTTAAATTGAGCACATTTTGGTTTTAATCACACGCTTCTATTTTGAGTTGGGTGCACTGTAATCCACAGAGTTCTGTAATTTTCGACTTCATTTCTTTTGGACTTAATGAGCTGGTAATAATGTATATTTCCAACTGAAATGACTGCCTGAAACATAGAGCAGAAAGTCACAGAAGATAAGAACTTGGGGAGAGAATATTGCTGCGTCAAGTTTGATAGAAAGAAAATTAAGCAACATTAAGACATGGAAGATTACGGAGAAATCTGCCAGATATCAGAGTGAAAGCCATGCTGATTGTGCCTTTTTAATAACTTGGGCTTATAATGATTTCTAGTACCAATGGCTATGCTAGTCTGGACCGTAGAAGTCCTGATGCACCTCAGTACAGCATCAAGTACAGCTGCGATTTCTAACTGCAGAGAGGAAATCCTGTCTTCATTGAAGCCTTTGGCCCAAGTCACCCTGCAGTCAGCCTGAAGATACAAACTGCTTCTCTGCTCCAGGAAAGCAGCAATGTGATCATAAGCGATAGCAACCCAAAGTTTCAGATGTTAAATGCATGTCTGGTGTATGTTCTCCTCCCTTTGGTCATGCATCATGTCAAAATCAAAATCCGTTTTGATCTGCAAAAGTGGCAAAGATATCTACAAAGTAGCTTTGCTTCATGTGAAATGACGTGCAGCTTTCATCTGGTTTAACTGTAAAATAATCCAAAAAGTTGCATCTTCTTGTATAGTGCCTTTTTAAACACAATAATAGTTACAGAATCATCTCAGCTCTCTGTTCTTTGTCAGTCTGAGTGCCAGCAAAGAGGGAGTATTTCACAGCAGTTATGGTTGACAGCCACATTCATGGCTAGCACCACAAGCCAGATTTTGCGTTTTAGCATGGCTATTCCAGCAAGGATCCAGCCCGGTTGGTTCTGTGGCATCTAGATCTCTAGAGGAAACTTGGCAAACCCGCTATTATATCTCTTTAAGAATGAAAACTACTTTTAAAGATGATGTACAAAATATTACTTTAAATGCTACATTCACAGTCCTGCTCTGCAAAGTGTAAACAAAAGCTGATTAGCCAAAGACATTTTCCCCTGTATTAGATTCACTCCTCAATTAAAAAAAAAAAAAAAAAAAAAAAAAAAAAAACAAAAAAAAAAAACCAAACTAAAACCAAACCCAAACAACTGATAAAGAAAAAACTGTCATGTGGTGTATTCTCACTGCTCCACACAGAGAGCTATAAATAATGTGGCTGTGCTAATTGGTGCCCATTAGGGCACTGAATCAGAATCCCCCTGCCCAAAACAGGCTGCCTTTGCCTGGTAATTACAATGCTCAGAAGTGACCCCCCCCAACAATTTCAGGGCTAATGGCAGAGAATCCTGAATGTAGTGTAATGCTGCATTATTCAAAAAGGTAATGAAATTCCAGGAAACATCAGATGCAGCAGGAACATGAAGATAATTTTGTTTTTATAACCAATTTCAGCCAGATAAATACTAGAACCCTTTCCAATTTTCCCCCCATGAAACTAAAGTGTCACTGAGATTTACAGCCCCCTCAAGTTCTCTTTTCAGAAGAACATTCATTTACATAAACAGATAATCCCAGATAAAAATTTCCATTAGACAAAGGTGAAATGGATCAATTTTCTCTGCCAAGACAAATCTTAAATCTTGAACAGATAGGGTCATTATTACACCAGGCCCATTTCAGAAATAATGTATTTAAAAAAAAAAAATCAGCCGATAGCAGCCATTTCCAGCTTTCCAATTATCTTTAAGAAAAGCTTATTCTGTGGACAATAAAGCACATTACTGCACAATATGATACAGTCCATAAAGATCACAATGTTTTATGAAAGGTTAAAGAAAGCTCAGCACATTTAGGGGAATGTCATAACCCACAAAGTCTTTCAAGACTTAACCGAATCCACATGGAGGCTGGGCAAATACTGTTCTATAGTTTGCAGTGCTTCCCTCCTGGAATCCAAACAGTGCACTGGGAAGTATTTGCCACTCTGGCTTACCCTGGGAATCAAGTATTCGTGTACTGTAAAACCAAGATGCAGCTCTTCTTCCTCCGGGGAGGAAGAGAATTCACCCATCCCTACTTCATGTGCTAGTGAGAAAGAGACAGTTCCTTAGGAATACTTACCCACCTGCGGGGTCTCTCAGCCCTTGTCTTCAGGGCTCTCCCCAGCCCATGTTTGACCACACAAAGAAACACATGGGGAGGTCACTGCTGTCTCACCTGGCACATTGCCCCTTCCCTCTCCACCTCCACCCCCAAAACCGGTTTGGTATTAACACAGGAGAAGCAAAAGCACAGCCTCTAGTTCCATCCTTGCCCACTTGCTCCCCTCTGCTGGAATCCCTTGAAGCAATGCCAGAGCAGAGCATCCTGCTCCCCAGCTCTTCTCCATCCCAAATGCAGTGAAGCCAGGCAGCTGGGCAGGAATACCCTCTTGTGCAGATGCCACGCTACTGTCAAGTGCCATGCAACTTTGTCAGGTCCCTGGGAATGGAGTTTATGAGGGGTGACAGCAGCAAGAAGAATGTGAGGGAAATCACTGCCAAAGACACAGCCATCAAAATAAAGACAAGCTGCAATTTCCCCAACTTCTTTTTTGCCTCTAAAAGGAATCAGATTTATCTGCTGTTCAACTAGCCCCTCCTTACAGACACCACACAAGGAACAGGGAGAGGAATGATACAGCACTGAGTGAAACCTGGCTAGTGACAAGAAACAAGGTCCCATCATAAGAGATAACCTGCAGGAAGGCTTTATGCCGGTCAGTGTAAATCTAGGCCTACAGAACACTAAGCCTTCTCATGATTTAAGGTGGTAAGGCTGCACAAATCTCTGGGAGAGCTTTAGAGACCACAGTAGTCTGTAGATATGCTGGCACCACCTCTGAAATAGGAGAGACAGGAATTACCTGAAAATGAAATGGGAACCAACAAACACATCTGGACGTGCTTTTCCAAAGTCTTCCCCTGTAGCACAGTGTAAGCCAAAGTTATTTTCACTCATTTGTTAAGGACAGCACAAGACCAGTAGTCTTCCCTGAGGGGTGATGTGATTAAGTGACTTTGTCTCTCACATCTTTTAAAGACCTTCTGTTAATGCTCTTGTGACAGGCCTTTTGGACTGACAGCCCAGTGGGAGAGAAGCTGCAGGCTGTCATTTGCCCTTACAGCAGCCAGCACCCAGGATCTCTGGTTTCTCTTCTGTCTGGGCACCACAACAGAAAATGGCAAAAGTACAGAGTAACAGCAACACCTTCACTTCTGGAAAGGAGGCCAGCATCCATCTAAGTGCAAGAAAGATGTGAGCTGTACAAGAAATTTTCAGACTGCTCTTCAAGGCTCTTCTGGTTTTGCTTCTTTCAGATTTTTTAGGGGTTTTTTGAGTCATTGACCTAAAGGTCGGTTTCTTCACGTGACCATGATCATCCCAAACAACTGCTTTAACAGAGACCAGTCATAATGTTCCTCTAGGAGCCCATTCCCCAAAGCCATTACTCAGTGCTTGTATTTTATCATGTCTTATTATCATATCATATCTGAGAACCCCTCAGACAGAAAGTGATGTGTTGCCCAAAGCTGCCCTATTCATAGTGGGAGAGGTGGAACAGTGTGAGTCCTCATGACACCTAACTTGCTCTATAAAACTAACACTCTCAGAAGAAGCATTTGTACTTGCAAAAAAAAACCCAGGACTTCTTATTGAGCCTAGGCACCAAAAATAGAGACATATCAGCCCTGTAAATAAAAAACTAACTAGTTGGATACCTAATTGTTGGTAGAAAAAAAAAACCACCACGTGGTCAGTAATGAAAAGTTTCTTCCTGCATTGCTAGAAACACAAGTACCTTTTACTGACACCACAAGAAAAACTTGACACGATGCAACTCAACAGTTTCACTGCTCACTCCAGCTATATATCCAGTTCATTAGCTAGCTGACAGCACTGATGTTGAATGAAACCATGCTAGCTGTAAAAGATTAACGCTGCTCTGAAATTAATCCTGCTCCCATTTTCCAAGCAGCATTTGTGTTTCTCTTTCTGTCCTACACAAACAGGGCAGAAAGCCTGTTGCTTCCTTCTACAGCCTGAAAATAACTGTAAACTATTAAAAGAATCACTTTATGCAGAATTTGTGAATGACTACTGGACTTGGCACAAAATGTCTTCTGTTTGAAGAAAAAAGGTTATTTTCTGTAAAGGAATGCCCCAGTCAGTGAACTTCAATAATTCAAAATAATCACAGAAAATACATCCATTCTATCCCACCATAAACAGCAAGAAGCTCAGAAACAAGACCATCACTTTTCAATTTTTTAAACTCCCTTAGGCATGTGTAAAGGATCACTACCATTCACAGAGGATGCAAGAAAGTAAAAAGCAGAACCTCCCACTCTTTCTTTCAGACAAAAAGGCACCGGGATTCCACTCTGCAGTTCAGCAACAGGTAAGACATGATAAAAGCATGCAATTTTTGAGAGGGGCAGTGTGCAACTTGGTAGTAGGTTTCAGCAGAGGAGAACAGGCTATGTGATTTACTGACCACTGCACCAAAGTCACTGCAGAGGAAGGACTTGGTCTGCCCAAAGAGGGGTCCACTGGGTCATCTTTTAACTTGAGATTTGGTCCTACATGCTTCTAAATAAAACAGGGTAACTGTTGCAACTCAGGATGAAAAAAAAAAAAAAACCAATAAACAAACTGTCCCTATGAACCAACAGAACCATGCGAGATCGAGCTGGGCTCTGATCTGCCTCATTGTGCAACATTTCTGCTGCATTTCCATAGGCTGAAGATGTAGAAATCCCATGAAAAGAAAAATCATTTTGATTTTAAGAACTGTCAGGCAATGTGACTAAAGCTGTCAGGCACAAAAATCAGGCTGGCTTGAACAAACAGCTACTTGTATTCAGTAGAAGAAAGTACATGCCTGTCTTCATCATTTTAGGAAATTGCTGTAATTTCAAGCTGAGAAAATCTTCCAAGCAGAGCCACACTTCCTTTAACTGCTATCAGAAACTTTTCTAATGCATAGCAATACTTACTGTTGCCATTGCTGGCGTATCAGTCATAACATCTAATGATGTGGAGATTGTTGCCTTATAAAATTCACAGCTGGGTAGTTACATGGCTCAAGGCTAAAACCTATTTCAAAACCCAGTGTTTTAGGAGAGAGGATGCTTATTAAAACATTTGCCTATTAAAAATATATGACATATCATCGGTCATTCCATGTGATGCAGTGCCAGCCCTTTTTTAGGCAGTCCACTTGGGATGACTGCTGAAAACCTGGCAAGCCTGTCTGACAAGTTCACATCCTAAAAATTTACTACTCCATAAAAAAAACAAACAAACAAACAAAAACTGAACACCCCCCCAAAACACAAAAACACAAACAAAAAAAAAAAAACAAACAAAAAAAACCCATTCCAGCAACCTGAAAGAAACTCGCCAGTGCCCCTCAGGTAGTGTGCCCAGAAACTTGCTCTCACATAGAGCCACAGTTGGTCTCTTCATGCTGACAGCCAGAGACTGTCATTTCAAAACCGAGATAACTGCTTGATCTCCTCATGTCAGAAGTTATATTGAAATAATAATGAACCTGCAGGTCTTGCCTTTCTTTTTTTTTCTATTCCATGAGCTGATGCATGTCTTCACTTGGAGAGCACAAGGACAAATACTGTAAGGCTAAACAAAACCATCAAAACCTGCACTGTGTAAGGATAGCCCTTAGCCCTCTGGAGGAAGAACCCCAGTTTTCACGGGTGGAAGTCTCTCTCTCACACAAGCACTCCCACTGAAGTCAGCTCGATTACCGATGGAATGACTGAGCATTCCTGCAAGTGACCGAGTTTACCATCTGACCCCACCTTAGAAACAGGTAGTACATCTGCAATCATTATTGAGAAAAGGTTCTGAACTACACAAACATTAAGCTGAGATTTGATTTCCCCTGGGAAGTTCAACATAAATATGCCTTGAGGACCTAAGAAAGCATAGCCCATCCAGTATATCTTGATTTTAAAAGTCCCCAGCTGAGCCTTTGCTTTGAGCTACCTCCTCAGCAAAAAAAACAGAAAATGAACATGAGCCAGCTTCAGTGTGCACCTGCAGCCCAGAAAGCCAACCGTATCGTGGGCTGCATCAAAAGGAGTGTGACCAGCAGGTCGAGGGAGGTGATCCTGGCCCTCTGCTCTGCTCTTGTCAGACCTCACTTGGAGTATTGTGTGCAGTTCTGGTGTCCTCAACATAAAAAGGACATGGAACTGTTGGAACAAGTCCAGAGGAGGGCCATGAGAATGATCAGGGGACTGGAGCACCTCCCATATGAAGATAGGCTGAGAAAGTTGGGGCTGTTCAGCCTGGAGAAGAAAAGGCTGAGTGGAGACCTCATAGCATCCTTCCAGTATCTGAAGGGGGCCTATAGGAATGCTGGGGAGGGACTCTTCATTAGGGACTGTAATGGTAGGACAAGGGGTAATGGGTTCAAACTTAAACAGGGGAAGTTTAGATTGGATATAAGGAAGAAATTCTTTCCTGTTAGAGTGGTGAGGCACTGGAATAGGTTGCCCAGGGAGGTTGTGAATGCTCCATCCCTGGCAGTGTTCAAGGCCAGGTTGGACGAGGCCTTGGGTGATATGGTTTAGTGTGAGGTGTCCCTGCCTATGGCAGGGGGCTTGGAACTTGATGATCTTAATGTCCTTTCCAACCCTAACTATTCTATGATTCTATGTTTTACGATTGACACAAAACTGTCACTATTGTAAAATACCAGGAAAATAATCCTGACCTCAGTGTGCACCCCCTTGGAAGACAAAGAATGGATACTGTTATTCGTATTTATACTGTGCAAATATTTCCAAAATGTCAACCTTTCCTAATGATACTAAAGTGATTGAAAACTAAAGTGCAGTTCTGGACAGGGAAGTGACTATTAAAAATAGAGAGACAGAGAGAGACTGTGGCCATGGCCCATAGCTGCTCCTAGCTGTCTTCCAAGCTCTATATATTAACTAAGCTTACGTAGCAAAGCCATTTTTTTAACTACTGTCAGCACTGCAGAGTCAATACAGCAGCAATAGAGCAAGCTGTTCTGCCTCATGCCTCATCAACATTTCTCACACTCTGCATCAAAGCATGAACATTAGCAAATTCAGCTGCCCTTCAAACTTCCACCTCCAGTCAGGAGAAAGCATCTGTGGCTGTTCAACTCCTTGCAGGCTGCTGAAAAAAAATTCCTGGCTTGCCAGAAACACCCATAATAGCCAAGCCCGATCATTCTCCATAACACATGGCCGTAGGACAAGCAAGAGAGCTGTTGAGATCTGCTCACTTCCTATCACTCCACAGTATCCATGCTGCACTCCAATTAGCACTCCAAATCCCTCCCCACCAGCACGGATCAGTGGGTTTGCTGTGAGCTCTCGTATGTTCAACACATCTACAAGAATCAAAAGATGTTAGAAGGGGAAGAAACATACTTCAAATGTTTGTAAGATCACTTCCCAGTGACACAGTAGAAGCTGACAAAACAGGAGCTCCAGTGCTGTGTCTGCTGTGGAGTAAAAAGCTTTCAATCCACCAGGCACCCAGATGCAGGAATACCATCAGAAGGCAACCGTCACTTTTACAGACTGTAGGAAAACATGACACTGAACAAAGATGAGCTTTGGGCAAGAGCAACAGGAGTCTAACTCCTTATGGCTTAATGTGTACAGCATGAATAAGGAGTTAAATCACTGCCTCACTGCACCCAAGTAGGGCATCGCAAGAAGAGATGGTATTATCTTTATTCCAAGGATACAAAAAAAAGAAGCAGAAGAATAACAGAATTCATAAGGCTGGTCAAATTCAAGGGCTCTGCAACTGCTTTTGGGCTGTGCTGATGAGTCGTTAATGATACAGTACAAAGTATGCTTTGTGAACCAAGGAGACAGCAAAGAAAAAGCAACTGGAGAACAACTGAGAAAAATTCTAACAAATGCTTCTAAGACTGAAACTATCTTGTATGGACCTTGCTTAGTGTTCAAAACTTAAATCAACACATTAACTTAAATATGTAGAATTAACAGATGAAACAGCCAAATTATTTGAGAGAAAAAGGGGGCAAAATGAGGCAGGAAAGCAGGCTACTGGCTCCCTTTCCTTTCTCCTGCACAGAGAACTTCTGGTCTTAGTTAATAGCTAAAAGAAGCATTCCAGAGCTCCCAGCCTCACATCAAGATGGGACTGAAACATCTACTAGCACCAAAAGTAGACAAATGATATTACAAAATATTAAAAACAGTGGTGGGATTTTTGTAGTTTTACTGTATTTCAGTCTTCACTGACTTCCCAGTGCTTCCTAACACATTGTCTCCTCCATGCATCTTTGCATTTAAAAGTCTCAATGACTTAAAAGAAGGTAGACAGACGACGAGGATGAAAGAGGGGAGATAAACCGCAACTAACTTGGAAGATCACAGGATTCCAATGCTAGCAATCCAGATAACTGAGGAAAACCTAAACTCTCCAAAGACAAACTGACTAGCAAGGGCGAAAATCCAATCCTGGCAGATAGGCAACAAAATCCACAGTGCCATCAGTGAAATGAGACAATCATTTCCTTCCTGTTTCCCAGATCTTTCTGTCCCAAAGCATTTTTGAAGGCAAGTCAAATCTTTGACATCTCTGACTTTCAAACTATACCAGTGCTACTTAGTGGAGATTTTGGCATTTAGCAGCACAGTCAGGGAAAAAAAAACAATCATGATTTGTATGTGCTCATCTTGGCAGATGAAGAAAAATCAAGTCAAAAGTAAGTACAGCAAGATTATACCAAATGCCAAGTCACCAGGCATTGTGTAGCATTAAAGCAGCACTTCACAGATCAAATTTAAGAGTACATTAAACATTTGGAAGGGATCTGGAAAACGGTCACATTGATTTAGGCATACAAATCCTCACAAGAACCTAATGAGAACGTGTATCTGTGTATCTCCTGTCATATTTACAACAAGATTTAAATACCTACAGAGGTCAGTCAGCAGTGGCATGGATTTACAACAGCAGCGTTGAAAAAGCACCTAATCCCCATGACAGTCAGAAATCATTCTGAGTGACCACACAGCTCAAAACAGGCTTCAACACCACTCAAAATCCAGGCTCTCTTCTCCCTCAGGCTGGATTGAGAAGCTACTCAAGACATTACAGTTATGTAAACCACAACTGCAGGACTACTTTACAGAAAGGCTATTTTGACTTTTAACAGTGTCTCAGAAACATGATCCCCCTGGGGAAAATTTGCTGTCAGACTTTGACCAGGCATGGGGACTTTCACAGGAACAGTCTGGTTCTGACCTTATAAAGCCAGAAACACACACTGCTGTCCAAGAGTGAAATCACTGTATTGACTAAAGCTGTCCACAGTTTCTGGAGCTTCACCGTCTTTATAAATAAATCAACTAAACTCACCACAACCAGAGAAACAAAATCTCTGTGGTCAAAACAGTTTATCTCGAAATGCCTTCTGTCATGGCATGAATTCCAACTGTGATAAAATTTTATAGGCAAGCCGAAATTAGAGAGACTTTTAAATAAGAGGAAAAAAAACAAACCAAACTATGCCCCTAAAATTCAGCACTCCACGGGAAGGAGTTAATTTTTTTTCCTACCAATTTCACTGGGAGGAGGTTGTTGTGCTCAGAAACACCATCCCACATGATTAAGCAGCTTTCCAAACAGCTTGTTTTGTTCCCTGAAAATCCCCTGATTTCTCTAAAAAAAAAAAAAAATAAATTCCTTTAATGTTCCCTCACCACTCTCACCTTCAGAACCTATCCAGAAAAAAAAAGCCATTTGTCAATTAATTCCAGTTCTTTAGGTTCAGGACTCTATTAAGCTGCACAATTTTTCATATGCATCTGCTTAACACAGAGGGAAAAGATGCTGCTAAATCAGAAAAAACCCAGTAGGCTGGGCAGGTGAAGAGCTTTCTTCCATTGTGTGCACAGTGCATTTCTGCTGACTGTGAGCTCTCGCGTGGCAGGAAAAAGCCCAAATGTCATCCTTGCTTTTGCTATTGGCAGCTGTTCTCTTATTACCAAAGATAATTTATTGCACCACTGACAGATGCTGAGATTCAGAAGCTGGAGCTGGAAGCCAAAGAGACTGAATCAGGAAACAAAAATGCAAAAAAACCCACAAAAAAACAAAAAAGAAGGAAGAGCCCTACCAAAACAAGTCACTTGACTGCACACATCACACATACATCTCTCCACAGAGAGAGCAGAGGCAGCCTGAACCCCCATAACAGATGTCAAGCTGTCTGTTTTGGGCACTCCTGGAAGCTACGCAGGCTCTACGCTGAGGAACACGCTATAGGAAATCATAGAGGACCTCACTATACAAATCCTAGTGGAGACAGTGACCAGAAAAAAGCTGCATCTGCAGGGAAGAGGGCCTTGAAATCAATATTGCTTAGGACTACGGTCACTCTAATTCTGAAACACGAGGTACTCACGTTCCTAATGCTCTCTCATGAAGGGAGTTTGTGGACTGGGTGTGTCCCAGATTTCCGTGCTTCCCCACACACATTCTATCAAAGACTCTGACTTCCATGAAAATATGAACCTTATTTCCTTAAACCCAACTCCACTGGATACCAACATGAGGTAGTTAATTTCCCAGATGCTTTGGCTACTTCCAAGAAAGGATGAGACAGGATCTATCTGTTTTACATGACAAGGGGCTTTAAATCTCTCAGTCACCTGATGCAACTGTCAGGAAGCAGGGATTTCTATACCTGGCCCTTTGCAGGCCTTCTTTGCACACCGATACAGAACCACAGGTGCTTTATACACATAAATGGTCTCTACAAACATAAATCAGTATCTGTATTTTATTCACAGGCTATGCATGGAAACATACTCCTGACCAGAGTATTCTGAACTACACCTCCTTCTTCCCATCCCCAGGGAAGACGCAATTATTTTTCATCACATGCAAACAAAACTGAGCTATACACTGACACAGCTGTAAGCACAAGTGATACCTTCAATCAACATTCCCAAATATATTTTCCTAATAAAGTTCAGACCAATAACAGGTTTTCCTGCTAAACTGTCTCTTCTGGAAAACTTGGAGCAAGCTGAATTCTCTCATGGCAGCAGATTCCAGCAGTGGGAAAAGGAGTCCCAGGGCACCTCCTGTTTGTTTGCTTGTGACAAACATTCGAAAAGCCAGATACCCACATACAAAAAACGAGGAGGAGGTGTTTTGCCGCACACTTCAGAAGAGGAGGATCAAACACCGAGCCACTTCAGGAACACCAGCATTGACCGGACACGAACTGCCATGGCTCTGCCAGGATAGGAAGCCCGTGAACTGGGGGATAGATGCAGAGCAGAGGCAGCTCCCGGCGGCCAGCATCGCAGTGCCAGGCTGACACCTGGAGGGAGAGCGGGGCAGGAGCGGGAGGAGCCGGGCAGGAGCCAGGCAGAAGCGTGGGCAAAGACCGTGATCTGCCCGAGGTCCTCTGGGCCGCTGCCCGCTGCGACCAGCCCCTCTCCTCCTCCAGAGCACTTCTGAGGTGGGCCTGCTGATAAGAAGAGGAGGGGAGAAAAATATTTCAGTGCTTCAAAAACCAGCACCGATAATTATTTTCACCCTTTCAGTTTCAAAATTGACACCGCCCACCACCACCTTTTTTTTTTCTTTTGTTCCCATTTTGTCATGAACATTTGAGGTATTTTGCTTCAATATTTCTTCCATGTCACTTGTCCCATTTCTTCCTGAAACAAACACAGCAGGATGGAGCAGGCCATAAAATGTGCCAGTATTGCACTTAGTTCAACTAGAGGTGCTGTCCCTTTCCCACATTCTCCTCAAACAGCAGTTAAGCAGCAACGGGTTAGGCTTCATGCCCCAATGTCCAGGCAGGGGCATGGAACGGAATGAGCACAGAACGTAACCCCACAGGGCTCAGTTTGGGTTAACAAGAAACACTTCAGCTTACATCTGATTTCCACCACTCCTTTGAAAGCCCTCCCTCCGCACAGGTGATTTCGTCCGTTCAGCAGCAGAGTATGGAACCTCTCAGTCACACTGTGTAAGGTAACCTTATCTGGCAGTAAAATTAGGGATACGGTATAGGAATTAGGGCAAGCTACTTACTTACCCAGGAAGGTCAATTTAAGTCAAAGCTATCTTGCACAGATGGCTAATTTCAATCACACATTTGACAAAATTGTTCAATAAGCTAAAAATAAATAGTGAAAGTAATTAATTTAAAGCTGCCCTAATTGTTTCTCAATTTCCCCTATTAATTTAACCTATAACACTTCCCCTCTCAAAGCTTTAAAGCTTTAACTTAACAGCCAATTAAAGCTCCTCTTATTAAAAAAAAAAAAAAAAGTGCTGTCAGCTCGGATTCCTTCTGACTGAACTCTTTGAAGCACTTGGGATTTCATATAAATTGCACAGGGCTTAGAAACAAAGTGTTTTTTCCAGGTATAATGTTCTCAGTGAGCTAATGATTCAATGGACAATTAAGGCTAATTAAGTTTTTAACTTGGTAGCAACTTTCTATGCTGTATTTGGCTCTAGGAAGGTGAGTCACCACTGGAGTGAGCACTGATGCTCTTCATTTGTCAGTGGGAGGTGGCAGGAGTGGGACTGCCCCTGCTCAGGCTCACCACAGTGACAGGCTCCTCAGGATGGGAAGGATTCACTCCCCTTAATTCATGTGGCAGCTATATTCTTATTCCTGTAAATGCATGTGTCTGCATAAACCTGAATTACCTCCCTCATTCTCCCAGTGAGCACTGCAAAGAGAAAAGCCAGTGGGACACTTGATAGGAAAAATATTGCCACCACACATATATCATTCCTCTTAGCTTGATCCCAGTTGTTTGGTTCAGGAATTTTAGCTGCCAGGTACACCAGGTTGATCAGGACAAACACAAACAAAAACATCAATAGCCTGTCAAATTAATTTCCCTATCAGACAACACCTTTGTGGCCTCTTAAGACTGCATTTCTAGGAATCCCCAGTATCTGAATTCTCATCCTCCTGTGACCCTGTTACATGTGGGACTCGCTGAGCCAACTCCTGAGCTTAGCTTTTCACAGCCCTGCAGCACTCTGTGAGGTGATTTATCACGCTGGGCTCCCTGCTGCCAGCAGAAAGGATATCCTGTGCTCCATCCTAAATATAGCCAGGGGTCCCTCCCCTCCTCTCAGAACAACTATGTATAAGGATCTTCTTTTGGAATGCATTTTCTCTAGGTATCTGTTCTAAATGATTCTTAATGCAAGCTCACACAAAGGAAAAAAAAAATCCAAACAGAAACAGAGAAACCATTAAGAAAAGAAGACAGAAACTAAGTAAAATAGGAATGAACAGTTCAGAGACATGCTTCAACTACAACCCAGAAAGCGGAGAACACAAGGAAGTTTCTTAAAGGTAATCCTTGCTGTATTATTACTGTGAACACAATTCCTCTTGGGTACATGCAGGAGAAAGCCATATGCAAGATGCACAACAGCTGAGGAGGAGGGAGAAGGGACAAGGTGCTGTCAGCAGGTGTGCAAGGGCAGGAGGAATACAGCTTTCAGAACACTGACTTTGAGAGATCTCAGTGCATGGTTGGTTAATAGATACATTTGAGAGGCGCTGTTGACCAAAACTAACTTAATTTGGGTAACCAAAGAGTGTAACATGGGTATTTGGGGGTGAGGAAGCACAGCTGTTTGTACTGAACACCTGGTCTTTAGTGTCATTCTTGATCACCCTGAATCTTTTCCTTCACAATACAAATCTCCCTTCCATGGGAAAACATTTCATACTTGTCACACGGTCTTGAAGAAATGGTCTCACATGTTGTTTAATGAGACAAAAGACCTTGAAAGAATTCTGCATGAGACATGGCCGACGAGGAGGCACAGGTGGATGATTCCAACTCTGAAAACTAGAGCCAGGCAGCACCTAGGGAATTACTGCTTTCTGACTCTTTTTAAAATTAGGAAACAAAAAACTTGAAGGCAACTGACAAGCAATCAACAACTTTGCTTATTTAGGCCAAGCAAATCATAGAATCACAGACTATCACAGGTTTGGACTGGAAGGGACCTTAAAGCTCATCCAGTTCCAACCCCCAGCCATAGGCAGGGACATCTTCCACTAGAGCAGGCTGCTCCAAGCCCCGTCCAACCTGGCCTTGAACACAGCCAGGGATGGGGCAGCCACAAGCTTCTCTGGGCAACCTGTGCCAGGGCTTCATTGCAAGAGTCTTCTTCACTACTAAGATTTTTTTTTTTTGGTACTTCATAGTGTACAGACAAAAAAAAAAAAAAAAAAAAAATAAACAAACAAACCTAACAATCATTATCTTAATAAACCAGAGACTACATAATGTCTAAGTTTCATAATCTCTCATTCCCAATCAAAATAGAATCACAGAATCAACTAGGTTGGAAAAGACCTTTAAAATCATAAAGTCCAAACCATTCCCCCAGCACTGCCTAGGCCACCACTAAACCATGCCACTGAGGGCCTTGTCTACACAGTTTGTGAATACTTCCAGGGATGGTGATTCCACCATTCCCTGGGCAGTCTGTTCCAAAGCCTGAACACCCGCTTGGTGAAGAAATTGATCCTAATATCCAATATAAACCTCCCCTGGCACAGCTTGTGGCCGTTTTCTCCTGTCCTCTCACTTGCTCCTTGGGAAAGGAGACCGACCCTCACCTCACTGCAACCCCCTTTCAGGTTGCTGTAGAGAGTGATAAGGTCCCCCCTGAGCCTTCTCTTCTCCAGACTAGACAAGGCTCAGAGAGGACGTTTTAGACCATCTCCTTTAGACAACCTTCTCTCCAGTGACAGGACTGGCAGGAATGTACAGCAACCTTACTATACAAAGCACACTAAGAGAGCTGTAAAGGCTGCATAACCTGTACTCACAATGACTACCAAGCAATGCTGTTACTTGCAGTACTTCCACTCTGGGACAGGGAAACCTGCGGCGGGAGGAGCCGCTGCCGCGGTCCCCTGACGGGATCGGGGCCCTGAAAAAGACCGCAGCAGGTGGGGGGGGGGGGGGGCTGTCCTGCCAACTACAGCCGCAAGTGCCCCGGAGAACAGCGCCCCCGCGTGCCCGCTGCCCGGCGCCGCGCACTGCCGATACAGCGCCGGCGCTGTCGCGGTGATGTGACGGCATCGCTCGTCGCCGCGGCCGCTCCCCTTCCAGCGTTACCCGGCCGGTGCCCGGTGCCCCTGAGGTCCCGTTCCCGCGGAAGGGGGCCGGGAGCTTTAGGTCCCGTCCGGTGCGGCGGGCAGGATGCACCAGAAGCTGCTGCGGAGCGCGCACTACATCGAGCTGGGGAGCTACCAGTATTGGCCGGTACTGGTGCCCCGTGGCATACGTCTCTACACCTACGAGCAGATCCCCGTTTTCCTGAAGGACAACCCCTACATCACCGACGGCTACCGGGCCTACCTACCCTCCCGCCTCTGCCTCAAGAGGTGAGGATACACCCCCCGACCTGTCACGTGCCCAGACCCCGGCTCACCCCCGTTGTGTCTCCTCACAGTCTCTTCATCCTCTCCAACGAGACCGTCAACATCTGGAGCCACCTGCTCGGCTTTGCCCTTTTCTTCACGCTGGGAATATACGACCTGACGGCTGTGCTGCCGGCCGCCGGAGCCTCCCGGGAGGACTTCGTCATCTGCTCCATCTGCCTCTTCTGCTTCCAGGTAGGGGCTGGGGAGAGCCATCAGCAAGAAGGCTCACAGCTACAGGTTGGGTGGAAAAGTGATTGAGAGCATCCCTGTGGATGACTTGGTGGTGTTGGTCAATGAGAAACTGAATATGAGTCGGCTTCAGTGTGCGCTCACAGCCCAGAAACCACCCGTGTGTTGGCTCCATCAAAAGGAGCATGACCAGTAGATCGAAGGAGGTGATGCTGTGCTCCTACTCTGCTCTCATGAGATCCCATTTGGAGCACAGTGTAGAGTTCTGCTGTCCTCAACATAAGAAGGACATGGAGCTGTTGGAACATGTCCAGAGGAGGCCATGGGGATGATCAGGGGCAGGAGCACCTCCCGTATGAAGATAGGCTGAGAAAGTTGGGGCTGTTCAGCCTGGAGAAGCTGCATGGAGACCTCATAGCAGCCTTCCAGTATCTGAGGGAGGCCTGTAAGGATGCCAGAGAGGAACTTTTCATCAGGGACTGTAGTGAAAGAACAGGGGGTGATGGATTTAAACTTAAACAGGGGAAGTTCAGGTTGGATCTAAGGAAGAAATTCTTTACTGTGAGGGTGGTGAGGCACTGGCACAGGTTGCCCAGAGAAGTGGTGAATGCTCCATCCCTGTCAGTGTTCAAGGCCAGGTTGGACAGAGACTTGGGTGACATGGTCTAGTGTGAGGCATCTCTGCCCACGTCAAGGAGTTGGAACTGGATGATCTTAAGGTCCTTTCCAACCCAAACCATTCTGTGATTATGGAGAGGAACCATAATTGCCTACAGCAGGTTGCATTGCAGAACGTGTACGGGGTCAGTAGGATGCTCTAAAGTTCAGAGCTTAAGCTTATTGTAGACCCTGTTAATATTTAAGACATTAATGCATCCCTGTTTGAACCTTTGCCTAGGTGTGCATGCTCTGCTCAGTAGGATATCATCTTTTCTGTTGTCACCGCTCAGAGAAGACCAGCCGGCGATGGATGGCATTAGATTATGCAGGAATTTCCATCGGGATCCTGGGCTGCTATGTATCAGGCGTCTTTTATGCATTTTATTGTAATAATGTAAGTCTGAAGTGCTTGTTTAGTTCCTGTGGTCTCAGTGGCGTAGCCTCCGCACTGTAGGAAGTAGGTGAACAGTAGGCAGGAGGCAGTGATGGAAACTGAAGCAAGTTCCTTTCAGACGGAACTCCACAACCTTGAAGTGATGTGCAAATTGAGATTTCCTTTCAAGCTGTCACTTGCATAAGCCTCAAGAAAATACCCGAATTCATATGAAGGCAGGGTACATGTCCCAGGTCATGTCTTTGTCACAGGCCTGAGACTGATGATGGGATGTGTCCCCATGACAAGTAATTCAAACATCATTTCCCATTAGATAGCTTGCATGAGGCAGAAACGAGTTCATTTTCTCTTGATACACTAGAGGACAAGTAAAACAGGTTCCCCTTTGAAGGCCTAACTACATCCATGCCTGCAGCTTAACAAGACTGCCAAGGGAGAGGTGGGTTTAAAGTGAAGGCACCACATGTTGTGACATGTACCTGGGGGACAGAATCCTTTCCCCTCACTGTCAGTCAATTCACAAGTCCATTCATTCAAACCCCCTCTCTTGGCACTCACAGCAGTGACAGGACATTTGATGTATCATTATATTTCATACTGTGAGCTTCCTACCCATAGTTTACTTTTACACCTGATGAGAAAACTCACAAACTTGCTTTTGTTTCTTTTTTCCTCAGTACTGGCGTCAGGTATATTTAATCACTGTGCTGGCAATGGTCTTGGCAGTGTTTTTTGCTCAGATTCATCCCAGTTACCTCACACAACAGTGGCACAGACTTCGCTCCATCATCTTCTGCTCCGTGTCTGGATACGGAATCGTTCCCACCATCCACTGGGTTTGGCTCAACGGCGGCATTGGTGCATCTATTGTACAGGTAAAAGAGAAAAAGAGTTCCCTTTTACGTTTTGCTTTTCCTTCAGTCCTCTTACACTTTGGAAAATGAGGGGGAAGTGGCACAGACTTCTTTCAGACCATCCAATCTAAATGCAATCACTTAGAAGTTTATTAAGCAGTGAACAGGTTGAGTAGAATAGATCTGATGTAAAAGTGCACTATAAGAAGGAAAAGCGGATGCAAGGGTGACTGGGCATACATGCCTGAAGAACTGAGCATACCCTGTGGGAACATTCCACCCTGGCTCATCCCAGGGAGAGGGGCAGGGTCCAAGAGCTGAATAGACTGCAGAGCCACCATGGCTCCAGAGGAGACAGGGGAACTGGGATACACTGATGGAATGAGTACTGGCTTCCTCTTCTGTCTCCTAGGTTGGCAGCAAAAATCAGTATTTGCCTGCTCAGATCTCTGTCTCTTACACAGCCATCATTTCACATCACCATGAAGTAACCAAACTATTTTCTTGTTGTTTTATTACCACTTAGAATTATGCTCTGGGGAATAACCAGCACAGTACAGCTGGAGACAGTAACTTATGCCCCAATATGAATACCCCCAAAATCATATTGCAGCTCCCCAGGGGACCTAACTGTCCTGAAAAAAAGATATTTATTTTATCAGAGTGAGTAGTAACTGCATGGCAGTCCTGGGGTGAAGGTTTGACTAGATGAGCTTAAAGGTCTTTTCCAAGCTACTTGATTCTGTGTTTCTGTGTTCTGCTGGAGGGCTGTCACTGGGCCTCTGCTGGGGCTTAGCCCCGTCCAGAGCTACTCTTGAGCATGGAAGAGCAACATTTATGGATGTATGTAGTCTTTAGACAGAGCACTTGACACTGGCTTTTGCAAAACCAGATAAACTGTAGTTGTCGCCCCCCACATCTTCCCCCATTTAGTGTCTCCTTGTATAGCAGAATCCCAGCTGGTAATTGAGATCTTCCACTGAAGTCTCACTTATCCTGTGAGACTCAGTGTATTGGAAGATGTCCTTTGACTGAGAGATGTCATGTCGTCTGCAGACTGCACAGAAATACCAAGTAGCTTGTGTACTGAAGCAGAGAGGGCATGATAAAACAAGTTTCTTCCCATTCAGATTTTCTCAGCCTTGGGCAATTGCTTTCCTCTTTGTCTGTAGATAACAGGCAGTAAAGTAAGATGCAATTTTGTCATGCCTTTTTCATTTGCAAGGACTTCATTTTTTGCTATTTTTACTTTCTACCAGAATAGGAGAGCTTCCTTTTCTTTTGCAGGAGTTTGCTCCGCGTGTAGTTGTCATGTACTTCATCGCTGCTGTAGCTTTTCTCTTCTATATTTCCAAAGTTCCAGAAAGATACTTCCCAGGTAGGAAATCCTCTTCTGGATGGTTTTGGTTTTTTTCTGCAGTTTAGCTTCCTGCAGTGTCACAGTCCTTGCTGTGAGTCCTCACCTTCCTGTGAGAACAGACTGACCACATTCCCCATGAAGTGTTCTGTATAGTAAAACACTGTGTACTTGCATCCAAAGGTGACCAACAACTTGGGATCAAGTTCGTTAGAGAAACTGCGGTGCTTCCCTGCAAGTGGCCTATGTAGTTGAGGTCTGGAGGAGACTGATTGCTAGTTGTGCAGCATGAGTTATTGCCAAATGGAATGACTTGACCACTGCCCTTTCTCTTGCCCACAGGCCAGCTGAACTACCTCGGCTCAAGTCACCAAGTGTGGCATATCCTTGCGGTGGTGATGCTGTACTGGTGGCATCAGTCCACAGTGTACATCATGCAATACCGACACAGCCAGCCCTGTCCTGAGTATAGCCCAGGCTTGTAAGTGAAGGTACAGCAGCTCTCATACTACTGGGAATAGGGTTTTCTAACGAGTGTAGAGTTAAGTACTCCTGTCCCAAGTTTCAGTCAATCTCCCTCATTAGTTTCCCCAAAGGAAACGATGGCTGCTGTAGCACTTGTGGTAAAGAAAAAAGTGGTGATTTTGAGGCCAGGGACTGCTCATTTCTACTGCTGTATTACATGAGGCTGCAGTATCCTTGAGCAGTCCTAGAGCAGACTGGACAGGGCTCTGCCAGATCCCTTTCAGCTCTGTGCCACAATGTAATAGCCTCAAACTGTCATTAGCCTTTGTTCCCAAGTAGTCTTGTCCTCAGGTTTTGTCAGGTTTTCAGCCTACTAAGTATGGAGCTGGATTTTTTGTTAATTGGGTAAGAGTTAATCAGTGGTGGATGCTCCATCCGTGGCAGTGCTCAAGGTAGGAGAGCCTTGGGTGACATGGTCTCGTGTGAGGCATCCCTGCTCATGGCAGGGGGTTGGAACTAGATCATCTGAAGGTCCTTTTCAACCCAAACCATTCTGTGATTCCATATAGATAGTGACTGAGCTTGGTTTCCCACTGTATTTCAGATGAAATTTCTGACGTTGAGGTCTGCACCTTACCTGCTGAGCTGAGTTATGAGGTGAAGCACCGAGGCAGTTCCTTTTCTGACTTCTGGACTGTTACCTGGTTGCTGTTGGGTTATGGTGACACTTGAAAAAATGAACAGCGTGGCCTGGGATCTGAGATGCATTTTCTTCCTGTTCTGCATTCCAGTATAAAAAGGTCTTCCTGGAGTGTGACAATGGAAAGATGGGCTGTAAGACTCAGCGTTTGTTCTGCTTGGGAGACAAAACAACAGAACTGAGTGAAACCTGCTGAGCTCCCCAGCCCACATACCCGGTATCGAGGTTTGGTTCAAGTGCATCAAGACACAGCTCCTGGCTGTATGTAAGCCCACAGTAACTGTGGGGCCTGGTGCTGGATCTAAATCACAGTGGTACAGCATGTTGCAACCACAGCATCTTTATCTGAATGACTTTCATCAGCATTAGCACGGTAACATATTATCTCTTTTACTTCCTTGGACAAGCTCTTCTTTTTCTGGAAGACAAGATCGGTGTCATCCACCACAGCCACCCCTTCCTTTCAGATCCTAAAACTTGCCAATATAAATAGTGCCGTTAATTCAAGAGATCTCTCTAGATCCCTCCAGCAATTTGGAATTGGTGTTCTAAAGTACTTCAGGAGCAGTGCTAAACCTGTGTGCTCACCCTTGTTACTGTCTTGCAATCAGCAGAGTTGCTAAGAATTAAATTTACATTTGTTTAATAGGCTGAAATAACACATCCCAAGTAGGGAACCTGCTGGGGATTCAAATCACTGTCTCTTGGCCTTTTACTGTGGGATGTGCAGTACTGTACTTGCAGACTTTGTTACTGAAAATAACTTGATTGCCATAAGCCTGCCACAGTAAAAAGGTTGCCTTTGGCTTTAGAATGTCATGAAACCAGCTCTTAGAAACTTTAGGGAGTTTATAACTTACAAACATTAGGGAAACACAAAATGCAGAGGTTATTAGGTAGCTGTAGCATAATTAACCTGAGGGGTGCCATTTTTCCAACAGGATTGGAATTCTTTGGATTTGGGGATTAGAATCAGTGTCTTTAAGTGACTTCTGTGTAGCAGTTGTACTTGTGTTCGGAGTCCAGTTGAACAGTGGTAGCAAATGCTGTTTCTTCACACAATCCAGCCATTAGTCAACATTAGCCCTGTGGAGTCCTTTGCTTGCCTCAAGGTGCTGTTACCATTTAATCCCATGTGGCTCATCTGGGAGAAGAGCTGTTGAAGGACGAGGTGGCATCAGCGTGGCTGGTATTGGAAAGCAGGAGATAACCTTGTTTCTGCTTTAATGCCAGGCAGAAACATTCTGGTCTGAGATTAAGTGTCCCAGCTGCCCTTGTTACCTGCAGGGTGGCCTTTGAGAACATCACAGCAAACTTCTCATATTTTGTGATCCTCTGACACCAGCCATCTTAAAAATCACTGATATGGCCTGGTAGGATTTCAAACAAGTTCTCTTACTCCTGAGGCCAAAGCACAGGGGAATACACTTCAGACAACATGCTAAGAGCTCTGTAACACGCAAGAAGCCCTTAAAAACACTCTCGCCTTTGCCACTGCTGTTCCCTTTCCTCTAGGAGGGATTTCCTCCATAAATTTTAGCTCACAGGGAGGGGAAGAGGGCTGCCTTGGTGCAGTGTCCTCCTCAGGGCAGACAGGCTGCTCTTGGGTTCCCCTATGCTGCTGCTTCTCCAGCCTTCCCTGTCAGGGCTCTGCCAGTGACATACAGAAAACTGATGAAATCTTACTGTCAGGCACCTGAACTCTAGTTGGGGGTGGAGAAAGCAGGACACCAACTTCTCTCCTGATGTGCTGGTGTGTAACACCAACTGTCTCTTAATTTCAGTGGGTTGTTGTGGGGTTTTTCCAAGTCCAGGAATAAGTAGCGAGAACTGACTTTGACTCCCTGACTTCGAGCCTTTCAGTGTAAACACTGATTTTATTTATTTATTTATTTTTAATTTGACAGCCAAGCCAGTTCTAAGTGCACTGATTACTACTGCTGAAGCCTGAGGAGGAACCAGCAAGTAGAAAAGCCCATTTCCAATGTTATGTGAAAAAAAAAAAAAAAAAAACATTTGAAGAACATGTGTTTGTGTATTGAGAGCATACTGACTTGATAATTCTCTAAGGTATTTTTATGTCAGCTCTCACCTACTGTAGCAGTTTTCACTGGATCAGGAAACTGACTGCCAAGATGTACATTTTTATTACCCTGAACTTTATCAAGCTGCATGATGGTCTTCTATGTATGTACTGAACCTGTAAATAAATTCCACTTCATTGGCCATTTCCTTGAAGTAACATCATTCTTGCATCTCACACAGCAGAGCCACAGATGCAAACTGCTCAACCACACAACATCTGTCACCTCCCCTGTGTTTTACACAGACAGGTGGACTGTCTCTTCAACTCCCACAGCATGGGAGGCACAGGGCGGGTGTTCCAAATGCAGTACTCCAGCACTGCATGTAGTGTATTCTACTAGTGGTACATAGTGTGTTGTAGGCCTTAGCAAGTAATACTGAACCTAACAAATTGCAACTAGAATCTCATCAACAGGTTTTTAACAACGTGGACAGAGAAAGCTGGTTCGGCAGCAACTAAAAAAAGTACCTTAAAACATTTTTTAAAGAGTGACAGGATCCTGCAGCTATAAAAAGCAGAAGCAGCACCACTTACAGCAAGTGAATTACAGACTAAAGGTGAATACTTCTAAGGAGATGTGAAAGCCACTGTTACCACATTTGTTTATTTGACAACTGCAAGTGTTTCATGACATACATCAGTTGCACAAAAAAAAAGTTAAAGTTCTCTGTTTAGTGGTACACAAAAAAGCTTCAGAAACTTGAAATCTAACAAGAAGTGGAAGTGTAGTTCAGGAAAGTGCACTTAAAAGCTGAATGCCAGCAATTTAAAAAGAGTTTTTATGCTCTTTTCATATTAGGTGATGCCTTAGTCACAAATTGAGCTACACACACAATTTCCTTGTTTTTCCTTTTGAAATAAGCACTATGGAGCAGTAACGCAGCAGCTACCCTTCCCACTTCTTTTTCCTCTTGGTACTTTCACTCCTAATCACTCCCTCAAGTCACACAGAAGTGATTGTGGCCGCTGTGTTACTAAAAACACAGCTACTTCAAGAGATACAGGATGTGTGCGAACATGTGTATGTTTTATATATACTTTCCATATATAAAAATACACGATATAGTATAAAAAAAACTCCAGATAAACTCTTATTCTCACAGTAGCAAATATATCAACTTATTTTCACAGTACTTGTTTTTTCTAAGTTGGTACATCCCAAATAATGAGAATTTCCATTGTCCCAAGCTGGTATTCATGGTGATGCGGGTCAGTCAAAGCCATTGCACACATCTGGCAGCATGGGATAGTCTGCAGGGAAACACTACTACCTTTTCTTTCCAAACCCACAATCATTAAGGACTTCTTCATACCTTTCAACAGTCTCTCTCAAGCAGCTGATTTTAAAAGGCCTGGGGTTCAGTCATTCAATGTGATGAAAGGAGAGCTATAAAAATCAGTAAGTGGTGTCAGCTGGAAGGGAAGGGTCAGCTACTTACCTTGCCATTCTTGGCTTCACAGACAGTATATGGTATGTGTCTAGTGCAGCAATGTCTTGCCTGTACTAAAGGTAAGGTCACAAGCACACAAATAAAGGCTGAAGGATAGCGTGTTCGCTGACAGGACCACATTTGACCAGTGGATCTTGGCTGAAATTCAACCCAAACTTGGGTTTAGTTATGTATAAACAATACATACCCTACAAAATCAACGTCACCAGGCATGTTGATCTCTCTTCAGCCACAAGAAAGGCTACAGTAATTTTAACTCTAGAAATAAGACTCAGATTTATGCAAAAACCTGTTTCATAACTAGGATTTGCAGAACAAGGTTTATTAAGGCCATCAGTAAGCAAGTCTCATCAGCCACAACTTGCATGTTTTTGAAAAACTTGCCAGTTTTAGAGCAACTTGGGTTTGCAGTTTGCTTTTACCTCACCTCTAGTTTCTGCTGACATCCTCATTTTCTTGTGCTGGAACACAACCTCTGCCAAAACCCAAACCAACCAGCCACGGAAGGAAACCTGCAGCATACCTCAGCCTGAAGTCTTGGGGTGAGCAGACAAAAAACAAACACATTTCCTACTCTTCATTCATGTAGACATTAAGGCCCACACTAAGCCTTTTCCCTGGGTGTCCTTTTGGGCAGTGGAGCTACACCTCAGTCCCACGCCCACTGTTCACCCTCCTCTGGCTCCAAGTTCAGGGCCTGCTCTGCCATTTGCTTTTCCACCATTTAAAAAACAGGGGTCAGTTGCCTGTTGTATTCTTCTCTTTTTGTTTTCTCCCATCTGCTCTATTTGTCATATCCCTCTGTTCCAGCAGCTATCTAGGCAGGGAAGGAACAGCTCCAAAGGAAACTGTAGGAAAGCAGTTCATAAGCACACAGAGAAAAGGAAACAAGGAAAATCAGAGAGTTAACCTGAGTATCAGAAATTGCTACAAAACTTGGCCTGTGCTTCTTACAGCCTTTGGCACCAAACAGACACGTGAGAACAGCAGTAGTAAAGCCTAGGACACTCCTGTGCAAATGGAGTTGAAGTATTTCTACTCATAACCTTTTAAGAGCTTAACTTCTAAGCCTGAACAAGGCAGCTTTCAAGCACAGCTGAAATATTTCATACTAACCCTGTGAGAACACAAAACCAAGGAGAATGAAGGTAATGAAGACCTACAGATACAGACAAGATACTTTCCAATTCCGAGATCAGAGGAAGCAATCTCACATATATTCAAGGGAGCATTTTAAGAAACCAACCCCCAAAGGAGTCAAATGACTTGCTCCTATGTGTTGCTTCCAACAAACATTGTCAGGGATCTACCCCTAGCATCACACATCTCAGGACACCTGGATAACTCACAGGAGACTTTGTAGAAAAATCAAGTACAACCCTAAATATTTCACTGTGAAAGGCAGGGCGGGGACGACAGGGGGATGCACTACCACAAACACGTCCTTTGTATATAAGCATCCAGTTATCCGCTCATCAGCATTCAGCTGAGCAGGATATAAAGCTGAGTCAAGCAGAGGAACCATTTCCTTCCACTTCCTCTGTAGAACTGCCATGGAATAAAGGCAGACTAATGGACTGTCCCAAGTTACGCATGCTTGGCACAGGTTGCAAGGCAGCGGAGAAGCCATTGCACCTACACACAGCACTCACTTCAACAACATGGTAACAACACCTTGTCCTCAACAGGGCTGTTCACATCACCTTCCCCTTGCCTACAGGTACTGCATGCTCCCAACACCAGGTCTCTCAAAGGTCCGGTGAAGCAGGATGGGCTCCTGCCTGTAAGGCTTTGTGGTGTGAAACGCAGTGCACTGGTCCAGCTGCCTCCTGCTTCTGCTCCCAAAGTTGGGGGCAGAGAGTTTCTTCAAAGCTCAGTGCATTTAGCAAAAATTTTCTTAGAAAACATGCTTAAGTACAGCAATAGAGTCATTAGACCGTAAAAGAAATTAGTCCTTTCATAAAATTGTTTTTAAAAAGCCTACTGATTTGAAGCAATACACATTTTCTTGGCAATAAAAATTCGAGAGGAAAAGGTGTTTTCAGACACAAATCCCAATTTGTAATCGAGTAAATCTGATGGTTGCATCTCACAACTGTACAAGTCATCTGATATATTCCGTATGTGCCAAATGATGTCCTGTGTATACCAGCCTCTTCTCAGCGCACTGAGTAGTCTCTGAAGTGCTGCAGACACTGGCTGCATCCCTTCTGGTTTACTCCCCCACATTCAGGTTTTTCATCTCACAAAGGATTATGTTCTCTGTATCTTCAGTTTTAACCCTACACTTCCAGTTGGCTATTTTACATTAACAGCACTTAACTGTAAAATACAACAAAAAAAAATAAACATTTAGGCACAGGAAAAAAAATATCTGCCTTTCATCTCTGCAGCTGCATAGGCGTCTGCTAGGACCTGAGCCACAGTCATGCTCTGGAACTCTGGGCCACAGCCCCTTGAGGATTTGACTTCTTGATTTTCATTATTAATAAAGGTAGTTTTCTTTTAAGAAGCACAGACTTGACTGCTTCCAGGAAATCAAACTGGATTTTGGTTCTCAGGTCTACGGCAACCAAGACGTGAAGTACCACCACAGTGGTAACCTACCTGTACATACAGAAAAGGTTGGTTGTGTGATCTCTGCCTGACCCCTTCCCTCCACTGCAGCAAATCACAGAGGATTGAAAAGGCAACGCAAAAGTGCAGAGTCACAGTATGTCCCAGGGCCCAGCCGCAGACAATGTCTGTCTTATTCATCTCCAATTTCACTTTTCACTCCAGAAGCCATCTGCCACAACAAAATGATGCCCCTGGGTCAGCTTTAATTAAAAAAAAAAACAAAAAAAAAACAAAAAAAAAAAAAACACCAAACAAGACCAAACAAAAAACACCCAATCAGAATTTGCCATTGTTCCAAGTTTCACTGTGCAAGCTGTCCCTGCCTCCTTGAACTTGAACAAACTGTACAACACAGGTCCCTGTAACAGATAAATTACCCCACTAATTAAAACCCCTAGTAAGTAACTCAGAGAAGCAGAGCAGGGGAGAAACCCATTGGAAGCATTTACTGTTTGGAAGGAAATGGAGCTGCTCCAAAGGGATCTAACTCGAGTCCCTGTTGCTGCTGGCTCTGTGCACTCTGCACAACCAGTTCTGTGAAGGGCACTGCACCAAAGTCATCTGTTTTCAGCCCCTCACCACCATGAATGGCTCTGTGCAAAGAGCTCTGCCTTGGTCTGCCAGCCACTACCACTGCTCCATGATCCCCAGAGCCATCACCAAAACCTTGGTGCTGGGGATGCCGCAGCAAGTCTGGTGGATGGAAGGGTTTGGCTCCAAAAGGATCCAGCAGAGTTTCATCTGCCTGCAGAGGGTTGGCTCGATCTTTGCCATCAGTCAATGCAACGCTAATGTTCTCTTTGGAGTCTGAGATGGTCAGGAATTCATTGCTGCTCTGCGAGTCCCTGCGGCCAGCTTTCTTGTGCCTGCGGGCTCTCTCGGGGGTACGGTAGCTGGGTTTCAGAGCCTTCTTCGTGGTGGTTGGGGTGCCATGGTGCCGCTTCCCATTGTTCTTTGACACCTCTGGTTTCATTCGCCTTTGGCGGGAAGAAAGTTTCTGTAGGTTACGCTGCTGTTTCATCTTCTGCTGCTGACTCCCTGTGATCTCATCAAAAGGAACCAGCCCAAACAGGTCCTCTCTACTCCCACCAGTCTTGGGGAGAAGGGAAGGCTGAAATGGGGTGCAGCCAAAAATATCAAGGCTCCGCGGAGAGGTGGGAGAGAGCAGAGGCTCGGTTCCTCCCACATGGCCATCTTGCCGAGACACCTTTTTGCTGAAGGGGGCTTTTGTGAAAACATCGAAGTCATCCTGCTCTTGGCTCAGGCTGGGAAAAGTTGCCTGAGAAGAGACATCTTTGTCCATCTCTCTTGCCTGGGGCTGTAGAGTGAAGAAGGGCACTGCCCCAAACACATCAAATTCTTGGCCAGGGCTCACTGGGATTATAGTACTTTGCACCTCAGACAAGGACATATGCATTGAAGTGGGTTCTTTGATTTCACCACTGCCAATACCATCTCTGAACCTACCACTCGGGAGCCCTTCCACAGACTTTTGCTTAGTACGATCAGAATCAGAGTCAGAACTTTGCTTCTCTTCCTCCTCTTCCTCCACCTCTTCCTCAGAGTCCATGAGGAGAGGTCGGTGGCCTAAATTCTCCAGTTCTGCATCATTGTCATCATTGAAGTCTCCATTCTCTCCCTGCAACACTTCTTCATCCTCCTGTTCTTCTTCCTCACTGCTCTTGGGAGAAGGAGGATCAGATTCAAAATCACTCTCTGACTCATTGCCACCTTTTGTCACTTGTCCCTCTGCAGTCTTCCTCCCTGGCTGGGGATCTCTAAAAGCATGGCTCAGCTTTCCAGCCTTGGTTGGCATCCCTAAGTTATTTCCTTGATTACCAGCTACGTTATCAGCTGGTTTTCTAGGGGAACCTGCAGGTCAAAGAGAAACACAAAACAAAACTTGAAATACACTCAAAGTCAGTACTTGTTCCACACACACACACCATAGCCACATACACAGAGCAAACACCTTTTCTGTGCTGACTGAGAGAAATGAGCTAAAACCCGTATCTAACATTTCAAACAATAGTAAAAACTATTTAGGTGCCTTTTCAAGAGATCCTTCGAGACTGACCCACAGCGCCAAGGTTTTTACCATACAGTCAGGTAAGCGAGGCAATACTGACATATTCAATGCAGCTTCAAACCCTCAGTGACACTGAACCTCCACAATTAGCCCCTTCTAACTTTTAGTGTAGCAATATAAGCAAAAACAAAAAAAAGACCAAAAAAAGCAAAGACAAAAAAAGAAAAACCAAAACCCTACTGCTTTAACTTCAGTTTTAGAGCAGAGTGTTCTTGTTTGTTTCTGAACAGGATCTGTCAGCCCAGTTTCTCTACAGGAAAGAAATTTGTTTTACCCTGACACCTTTACCTCATTTTTTTAATATATAGTAAATAATTATCTGAAAACTAGAGCTAAAAGAACAATTCACTGATGACTTTTGAAGGGTGGTTGGCTTAGAAATACTTTGCGCCAACTGATGAAACAGTGAGCAAGACCATGCAGAACATGCATATGGCACTCAGGCAAAACAAGTTCTTCCTTATGTTGGAGCCCTGTTGCTGCACAAAGATATTTTCAGGAGTGTTAACTGTCAGATTTTTATTTGAAGAGAAGGAAGAAACACTTGGTCTTTGATGGGGAAAGCGTATTTGCTCCTGAGATGTCTGTTTCTGTAGGACACAAATCACAAGGCAGCCACACAACTTTCAGAAGGCATAACTGAATTATAGAACCAACTAGATTGGAAAACACCTTTAAAATCATCAAGTCCGACCTTTGCCCCAGCACTGCCAAGGCCAGTAAACCATGTCACTGAGGGCCTCACCTACACAGTTTGAGAACACTTACAGGGACACCATTCCCTGGGCAGCCTGTTCCAATGCCTGACCACCCTCTTGGTAAAGAAATTGTTCCTAATCTCCAGTCTAAACCTCTCCTGGTGCAGCTTGAGGCCATTTCCTCTTGTCCTAGAACTTGTTACTTGGGATAAGAGATGAACCCCACCTCACTACGACCTCCTTTCAGGTAGGTGAACAATTAATGCTAGTAACAGCAATGATAATTGATGTCTCTGCACTCAAATTTTCAGTAGTTTCTCTGGGTCTGCAATCCTTTGAAGCAAGACTGTATTACAGTCACTCCAGGCTGAGTATTATGTGGGCCCCAACCTTTAGCTGGGAACCAGAACAACAGCAAAACCAACTGTATTTCCACAGCCTATGCTTGCCTGACAAGTGCACCAAGTTCACGGTGATCCAGCTAGGAACAGCCACGTACCAACACACTGCACCAAATACTACAGCCCAAGTTCTGGGTACTTACTTCTTACACCTCTGCTACCCGACATAAACCTGAGGCAGGGGTTGTTCCTCATTAGAGCAGTTACTAACAAGCTCTGCCCACAGCACAGCACTACACTGCTAACCCTAACCCTCTCACCTATCCAAAATTAAAACAGCTTGGAAAAACAACTGCTGAAATGTAATCCATTCCGTGTGTTCATAGGATTGAAAAAGCTGGGAACAGATGTGTACACCAGTTATTTCTCTGAAACAAATCCTCAGCCAGAATCCAGCTGTGACTCTCTTGTTCTTACAACATCCAACATAATTTCTCAAGTAATTTCTGCTTTCACAAGGAAATTAATAGGCAAGTTCCAGGCCAAGTCACATTTTTTTCTTTATATGCTCCAGTTTAGACCAGAATATTAGGGTTTTACATGAAGTATTTTTTCCTTCCTTAAAGGAATTAACAACTGATTTCTTCATCCAGTCACCATTCTGCTCTGTTGCAATTACACTTTAAATAACAATAAAAACTCCTCAGCAATATATTCCATGTATGGATTTAAAAACAAGATGACCAGAATGACTAAAACCATCCAGTGATTAAGGCTTTGAGTTGTTTCTTCTGTTTCTGGTGTCAGATTGCTTCTTATCTACTGTAATTTTACACACTACAAATTTGCTTTACCCACTAAATTAGAACCTGGATTATTTGTGCTTACTTTAGATTTCCCAAAGGTACAGCCTTCACGTTGCACTCTATAACCCTCTAGCTTCCAAACCCTGCTGTTCCCAATATTTACTGAAACACTAACGTTAACATAAAAGCAATTAGATCTAAAAGGAGAAGAAAAAGGAAGTATTTCTAGGCTAGATGTTAACATTACTTATGCAAAAAACACCCCAAGCCTTTTCTGTAGGGCCATATCCACAAGTTTGCACTCCCAAGCAATGATTACACCTTTGTATGTAATTTGTATGCAGAAAACAAGTTTTGATATTTTTTTTTTCAAACAAGAACTGAATTAGAGTATACCTAATAGACCTGACTTCCTAAAAGGTTTAAATATTTTTCAGTTGCTGTCACACTCATGTGCACTGGAAAATAAACTGCAAAGAACAACAACAAGGCAAAACCCCAACTACCAACAGCTGCTGACTTACTGAACAAGTGATTTAAGCCACAGGATGTATAGCTTACAGTAGCAGACCTCTCTGGACAGAACACAGATCAAGCAGGACTTGACAGCACATGCCAAAATCCTCAAAGCGGTTCCCAAACCATACTCAATGTACTCATACTGACACAAAAGCCACTGCAACAGGTCTTAATAGACACACCTAGAACTGTCATTGCTGACAGTATGCAGCAAATGATTCAGGGACTCAGTCATTCAGACAGCCTAGTTTTTAAGGAATCTATATTAGCATCCTGTATTTCTTCTCTTCAGTCTACTACTGTATCTAGGAAACTGGGATGAAGACAGGAACTATTCATTGAGCAATCCCCCTTACTGGAGATTCCTGTTCTATAGTAGACAGAGAGCCTGTGTACTTGTAAGTGTTTGTTCCTACACATGAGAAAAAGTCTTCTCAAGTATCCCCATTCTAAAGTCACTTGGAGATATTGCTAGGATATTGATTTTTCCAGCCACCACATCTTATCCACAATGAGTTTGGTTTAGTCCCAATAACAGGGAGAAAACAGCAGCAAACTGGTATCCAAACCAAACCAAACATTATCCTGTGCTAAGCTATGGGTTTTAAACCTTTGACAATTGCCTTTTCCACACCACCATTCCCCCTCTTCTAAAGAAGTTAGCAAACTACACAAACACAGCGAGTACTACAAATAGAAACAATGCTCCAAAAGAAAAAAGGTCTCCAACGACTATTTAATGTTCTGAGCAAGTAGGTATCAAAATGAAGCATTCTGTCAGGTAGATTTCATGCCACCTTCTGTACCTTACTAGATGCAGAGCCTGTTTATAGAATCACAGACTGGTGATTTGGGTGGGAAAGGACCTCAAGATCATTCAGTTCCAACCCCCTAACCCATGGACAGGGATGCCTCACACTAGACCATGTCACTCAAGGCTCTGTCCAACCTGGCCTTGAACACTGCCAGAGATGTATATGTTCAGATATGTACTTATAGAAAAATGCTGCAGAATGTTGAGTAACATCTGTTTGTAATGTGCTGTTCAGATTACTACACTTCTAATCAGGTTTACATCCCCTAGGAGACAATTGTTCTTTGCTCAAATGTGAGCCAGGTGGAACATCTTTAATCATATAAGATGATCCCAATCTTCAAGGAAATTTTCTCTTCTGATGTTCTTTTTCGAGACATCCGATTATAAGGGGATGAATTCACTTCAACAACTGCAGTAATTACATGCCTTCTGCTGGTTCATCATTTTAGGGCATTGGAGGGGGGGTTGTGAGGAGCTTTAAGCTTCCTTGGAATTGGTAACATACTGCCACCATCACTGCACAACAATTTGCCACATGTCAAGCCCAAGGATTACAGACCTGCTGCAACTAAATCTGCACTGTTGTTCTGACAGCAGCCAGAGCAGCAGTTGCTGAGTATTGTAGTGGTTAGGCCATTCAAGGCCACATCGTGGCCAAGTCCTTGCTTACCACTTTTATTTTCAAGAACAAAAAGGGGTGAATAAAATAGCCATTGCTTATATATTCTTTCAAATAATTACTCTACAGATTGAAGAGTGTTATACAACAGAAGTGATAGGTGATCATGACTGCCCTAAGATTTGAGACAAAGAGAGAAATAATCATTTTGGAGTGACAAAGCACACCACTGCCCTAGGCCAAGCCCACACAGATTTTGTCTTCCGATGTGTGAATAAGTTTGAGTTACTTCTGAAATGCTAGCTAGGAATTATCTGCCTGAACCAGCATTCAGCAAATAGTGAAACCATAGCCAAGGAGACGTTATGAAATAACATAGGCAGTATTTTCATTGAGCAGTATTTTCATTCATATTGATAAGAACTTATTTTAATTTTCAATTTACCTATACCAACAGCCACATCGAGTTGCAGGTCTGGGCATCTTTTCATAAGCAGCTCAAGTACATAAATACCCAAATTAAACATGAGCTGATGACATGAGCTGGTTTAGTGTTGCACAGAAAAGGGCCTTTAAGCCTTTCCATTTCTTCTGTTCTCACGTTTATAGTTTCTTCCTCAATTGTAATGAATTGTACTTCAGTTAAAGTTCTGTCAGGCAGATTTCATGCCATCTTCTATACCTCATCTGATGCAGAGCCTGTTCACAGAACTACAGACTGGTTCAGGTTGCAAAGGACCTTACTCCAGACTACACAGTAGCCCAAGGGCTCCAAAGTCATGGCACAAAAACTTGCAGCAGTGGTTTGAAACGGAGTTAGAAGCAGTACATGATAATGTAACCACATGATTACTTGTCAGCCATGTTTCTTCATGTTAGAACAACACATTTCCCTGCTCTAACACAGTGAATGCTCATAATCAGCTATTGCAGCAGAGTCCTTTCAAGGCCATGCTGTGGCCAAGTCCCCAGCCAGTTTCCACTGTTCTACCACAGTCCATGCAGCTGCCAGTAGCAAATTACATACCACACCACAGAAGTGCTGTTATTCCAAGACAGAAACCAGGATCATATGAAGACACAATCAAGTCTTTGAGTGCAGGAAGCCTGGAAGTCACAAAGCTGCTACAGAACTAAACTTACTTTTTATCCCCAGTCTCTGCACAAACATGCATGCAGTTGACAGGGAAGGGGTTACCTACATACATTAGAAAAAACAGTGGAAACTATTAGTGTAAGCTAATATAAGATGACAAAAGGACACTGAGTACCACCCAGCAAAGTATATTACATTGATGACATTTCCTTCTTCTAATTTGAAAATAGCAGAAAATGCGTGTGTCTTCCGAGTTTCTGAAACTCAATGTTAACAAAGGACATTAACAACACAGCTGATTAACAGAAACTTGCATCAAAAGCTTCCATTCCAAAATCCTGACCACAGGAGCCAGTTCTTCCACAGTCACCATCTAGTTTTTCAGGCATTCAAGAACCAGATCTTGTTTTCCACGTTTGGTTCCTGTCCTCAAGGCTCCATTAACTTGCTACTCAGCGGTGCTTTCTTTCTTTTTCCCCAATGTGTTTGCAGGGTTACTTTCATTTCTACTAGACTGAGCACTGGAATTCTCTCTCAAGCCAATTTTCATTTCCAGCTATTTCAAGTTCTAAGTCATTACTATTTCCCACATTTATGCATAAAATAGTGTGTATAGCAAGTTTACATGCAGTCCTTATGAAAACACTTTTATTAGTATATACACCACATATGGCTAACAGTAAGTGCTTCTACACGATCAACTGTTTCCCAATATGAGGAACCCAACAGTATGCTAATTCATTTCCCACCGTTTGCCCTCTGCGCAGCACATCAAGTGACACAGCTATCATTCCTGGCTTTCCAAGAACAGGAACAGACACTCTGGTGGAGAAGCACCCTTAGTCCAACCAGCTCCAGGTTCTCCTT
This sequence comes from Neopsephotus bourkii, assembly GCF_033783945.1. Lineage (NCBI taxonomy): Eukaryota > Metazoa > Chordata > Aves > Psittaciformes > Psittacidae > Neopsephotus > Neopsephotus bourkii. The sequence continues at coordinate 1,752,120 of NW_026900754.1, read as the reverse complement.
CCCAGTGATCCTTGCAGCAGCAGTGGCCTGAAATGCCCTCTCAGCTCCACAGGGAAACTCCCAAGGGCTCATCACTTGCAGCACCCCACATTTCTTTCCAGCAATAATAAAAGGTTTCAAATGTCACCCTCTGCATCTCCCTTGCATCACCTTCCTGGAGACACATGTAAGAGTTACCTGCTAGCACTTACTTTGCTGGACTACCAGCACTTCATGTGAAGTCCAGGCAAAAGATGATACACCACCTTCTTCTTCTTGCTGCTGTCTCACTCAGATGATAGAAATTAGTTTTGTATTTAACTGCTTTTAGCAGAGAACCCTTAGGCCTCAGAAACAAAGTAAGTACTCTGGATGACTCTAAGCTACACTCCCATAACATTTATGAACCCAAGACCCACATCACACAGCAAAAATAACCAGAGCAGAAAGACCAGAGTTCCAGCTCCAAGGTTGGTAATAGAGTAGAACACTTCTTCAATAGAAACTGTCATTGTTTTAACAAAGCAGAATTTTCTTTTTATTTTTCAATACTCTCTATTGGTAACACCAATCATCACAATTCAAGCAGTCAGGATTCAGTAGAGTTAAACCTGGGTGAGTAATGATAATGCTCTGTTATTTGCATCGTTAGCAAGGAGGTGAAACTTCTGCTCAGACTAGATCAGGACATGCTCTCACCCAAAGACTGGAATTGTGCTCAAGATATTAAACCTCTGTTCCACTTCCTATTCAGGCACTTGCCCCTGACACCCTGAGTAAGGTACACATGCAGCTTACTTCTTAGTTAAATCTTTTATTATCACAAGGAGCAAACCAGGAAGAACATATTATACAAAGATGTGAAGTACAAGAAGAAATATTAAATCTTAGGGACACGTGCCAAGTTTGTCCTAGACAGCCTTCAACTAGAAATAAAATATGTCTAAGTCAACACTGCTCCCGTTTTCTTCCTTGTCTTACAACAGCTCATTTCAAGATATTTTGAAGAATTCTGTGGGGAAAACAAACCAGCTTTTAACAGACAGATCTTCAGATTTGAACATTTATCAAATCTGATTTGGTTGCTACGTGTAACACAATTAAAAATCCCCTCCTTGAAATCAACCCAGTATGTACACCTAAAATCTATCTCCAAAGTCAGCAGAAAAAAGGCTATTGAAAAACGTACCTTTTTTTTTTTTTTTCCCCTCCAGTCAAAGAGCTAACAATTCACAAGCAACTCAACATTTTTCAAGAAGTCTTTTTTTCAGGCATAACTCAATTGGTTCGGTTTTTTTCCTTTTTTTCTGAAAAGGCATCTCCCCTTGTTTTTTAGTATGTCAGGAATTAAAATTTGGATTCCAAGTAACAAAAAAAAAAAAAGCAACATACAACATGCTACAGTGAAGCGATTCATTTACAATATAAGCTATATTGTAACTATCTGAAAAACAGCAATGAGCAATAAGACTTAAAGCAAGGAACCATACAATCATAGAATAGTTAGGGTTGGAAAGGACCTTAAGATCCCGAAGTTCCAATCCCCCCGCCATGGGCAGGGACACCTCGCTCTAAACCGTATCACCCAAGGCTTCGTCCAACCTGGCCTTGAACACTGCCAGGGATGGAGCATTCACAACCTCCCTGGGCAACCTATTCCAGTGCCTCACCACCCTAACAGGAAAGGGTTTCCTCCTTATATCCAATCTAAACTTCCCCTGTTTAAGTTTTAACCCATTACCCCTTGAATGAAACCAAATCATCCCATGACACGTGGTTACGAATACTCACGACAGGAGAGTAAGTCACCATCTCAGATTAATTATAACTATTACTGTTCCTTTGGCATGTAATTTAGGGTCAGTTATACAATAAAGCAACCTCTTAATAAACACTCCTGGGTAAACCCTTTCAAACTAGAAACTGCACCAACAGAGCAAACATTCCTTCACTTCAGAACTGCTTTCACATTGCACTGCGCTACTGAAGATTAAGAGGACAAAACAAACTTTTCCTTCATGAACAAACAGAAGAAAAGGAGAAACTGGAATGGAGTAACATACCAACTAGAATCAATTCAATTCTTCCTAACAACAGGAGCAGACATGGATGCAGAAGTATTTTCACAAATTACCTTACAGAATACAAGTGTTATCCTACTCACTCTTCACAAGGGAATTTGTGAGCATTAAGTAGCCCTAGTAGATGACCTTCAGGAATGCAAGATGAAAGCAAAAGGAAATACAGAAGCTAACTTAGGTTGACCTAAAGTGATTTATTTTAAGGCATGTTATCTGAGCTTTTGAATTTCCAGTAGAAGAGTTTTTACGAGTCATGTTAAGGCACCTTTATCACACAAGCACTCTCAGCAAAACTTAGGTAGGAGTCTAAGTGGTTCCATAAGTTACTGAAGTTCCTTCTACGATTTAACTGTCACATAGGCTTGAGTTTGCCACAAGTATCAGTCTGCTACAGGTATCAAAAGCAATTATTGAAGCGTTGATCAAGCAAATGTTAAAACTGGCAATGAAACTGCAGGATGAGGCACGGCTGCATGTTCACAGACAACATTCACACACAGTGTTATTCTTACTTCCATCCATGGCCAAACCAAAGCTTAGCTGAAACACAGTAATAAAACCCCCTCTCCCCTCCAAATATACATCACAAAATAATTTGTTTGGACTCAATATGGACAGAAACTATACATTAAATGCAGCAGAAGCTTTACAGTCTTAGCTTAGCTGGAGAACTGAACTTGAGTTGAAAGCAGACTACAGGGAAATAACAAGATTTGGTCTTGGCAAGTAATTCGCTTTTAGCAAAAGCACTTCTAGTTCTATGCAAGTGATTCATGCTGCACTGGTCCAATGTAACCTAACTGTGCAGACTACCTAGTCTGTACACTGCCTAAGTACCAGGAGTTGGGCGTGCAGAAGTGGGTTTTTGAGATAATCAACATTATTAGAAAAATATTCAACTCATTTACTGTCATAAGGCAGCATCATTCTTTGGTCATTTAACTGGAAGTACATACTTCAACAGATACATATATATGACTGCACATATATGAGGTAGTGATGTTACAGATGTAACTTGCCTGGGTGAGAAATGAAAGGAACAGCACCGAAGAGATCTTCAGGAGGATTTTTCTGTGGAACAGAATGTGGCTCCACATTCTTATCTGAAGATACTGTCCTGTCCTGTTCAAGCTGCTGCCTGCCTGTAAAATAAAACAAAAACAAAACAGAACAAAACATAAAATAAAATAAAAATGGCAAGTCTTATGGCTATGCAAAAGGTATCTCTCTGTGCTTTTCAGGTTTTGTACCTCTGTGCTTTTGAGGTTTTCAAGTCAGAAGCACTACACTTAGTTCAAACACAGAATCATCCATTTTATCACAGTTTTGGCCAGCCTTTGCCAGAAAAAGAGGAAAGTTGACAACCACAGCAAAACAGCTGGGAATACTTTTTATTAAGCATGTAACATCTGTTAGTAATCAAAACCAATTTGAGTGTCATAATACAGAGAAACATGGCATCAGTTTTGTACCATCTTCAACCCTTGAAATACAATTTTATTTTAGTTTCCTTTTATAAAGTGACATACAAAAGGTTTTTTAATACAATCAGATATTTAAAGCACTAGGAATGGTAAACAAGTCTTTCTGTCTAAGCTCAGATTCTAACATCGCTGTCAACTCAAGATTGAGCCCACCCAGCTCAACCACCACACCACAACTCAGGAGGGTCCTCCAATGCCCATCAGTGAACATATTTTAAGGCAACTTATTGCACCTTCAGCAAACAACCTACATGCTCTATGTAGAAGACACAGCATTTCACTTTCCCCCTTTCCCACAGCAAGCTGCTGATCTTCCAAACCATTTGCAGCACAACCTTCTTGACAATTTGCCACTGTGGAGAAGCAGCTCAACTGCACTCTACTGACATATCAAGCTACTTTCATGTCTTCTATTCAGTCCTTCAACACAGAAACCAGTAGGCTTTACTAAGACAACCACCAGGAACTAGAGAGCAAGCTCATCTCCCTCAGACAGATGACTATTAACCCTCTGTGAAAAGCCCAGGAGGTTTAGAATTATTCACCATTTTTCACAGATAAGTGTTCTGTTCATATTCAAGTGCCCATAAAGTGAATTGACTTTTACCTACCAGTAGACTCTCCGAAGAAATGCAAGTGAGAGTTGCTCCATTGCAGGCATAAAACAGAATCCCAACTGGGCACTCCTAGTGTAGAGATGAACAAGATTATCCTGCAGTGACACAGCCATGAGGCCAAGAACACTAGCAGTGATGCACCAGCAACTGGCAGCTGGATGTTTTATACAATCAGCTTTGAGCCCTGACAACAGAAAACTGGTGAGCATCACATCCAACAGCAGCATTTGTTCCTGATTCTGAAGTCGCACTGCACTCTCCCCTCCGGAACTGTTTGGGGTTTTGGGTTGTTTTGGTGGCGTTTTTTTTATTTGGGGGTGTGTGCGTTGCTTTATAAATGCAGACTGAATGAAAGATGCTTTTGCTTTATTACCCTTACTGTCTTGCCTCCAGGGGAAAACCCAGTTGACTGCTGCACAGTTTGCAGGCCAAACTCTAGAATAACTTTTAAGGTGCAACAACTACCCTTTGCAGAGTCCTTGCAAATGTTGGCAAGCAAGGCCATGCAAGTTCAAGCTGCCAGATGATGATCAGATCTCCCAGCTTGAACAGCAGGGCCAAGGATAGTGGAAAACAAAATAGATTCAAGTGCTAAGCATACAAGAAAAATGAGGCAAAGTGAGTAAACAGAAGGTTTCAGCTCCTCCATGGCAACCAGGTATATATGTAAGAGGATACACTTCCCTCAAAAATAAAGTTTAAAAATTGTCAATTCATCAGCTCTAAGGCTATTGGAAAAGGAAGAACCATTTTTTCAGTCTTCTGAGGCACAAGTATCATTTGTCCACCTTATAACAAGATACACTTCTGTATCAGAGAGTGTTTGAGAGATAGACAGATGGGTCCTCCACCTTCACACAAGCAGATGTGTAGGAGTGTCAGTATTACTGTACTATGCTCCAGATACCACCTCCTTAAAATAAAAAGCCAAGTTTTCTTCCCCACCTCAGTGAGTAAACACACAAATGCAGCCCAGACTGCTGCCAGAGACACAATCACGCACTGTGTCACACAGCAGACTCTTCTGTAGAACAGTGCAGTTATCCAAAACCATGAAAAAGGAATCCAGCTGTTCCCATGTAAGTGAGAGGCGCAAGGTTCCTCAGCAGACACCTCTCAGGACTTTCAGAAGTACAAGCAGCACTTACGCACAAAGAAAGCCTGTTAAGAACCACACCTCTTCCTTGCACAGATGGCTCAGGTAGCTCCTTCATACTGTACATACTGCAAAGGAGATGGACAGACGTCCAAGCTTTTAGGCTTTGGACCCACAGACGTCCAAGCTTTTAGGCTTTGGACCCACAGACGTCCAAGCTTTGTAGGCTTTGGACCCATAGATGTCTCTGCTGAGGCACCAAGAGGATTCTGGACATCTGCAATTCTATGTGAAGGCTGTGCTGTATTTTTGCCCTGGTGAGAAAGGCGACTCATTTTCTTGGCTTCCAACTCTGCAAAGATTATGAAGTGGTTACAGGAGCTCTTTGTAAGAAGTCCATTTCTTCACAATGATGTCAGAATCTCAGCATCATGTGTTGTTTCTGGATCATCCTTAATACAAACGATGACAACAAAATCAACAAAGAAGCAACAGTGTACACAAGAACCAGAAACTCCCATCGTGTAACTCCATATTAAAGCTCTCCACAAAGGTGCTCAGTTTAGAAAGTTTCATTCAGCTGAACAATATTTTACTACAATTGCCATCTTTTTAATATGAAAACTTCCACAAAGTGTAAGCAAGGTATTCTGTTCCGGGAATTACCTCCCTTTTTAAAGGCAAAGTGATTAATCATCACAGCAATACCATCACTACACACACTATGACATTTAGCTACTAAATGCATGACATCCAACAGTAATGTCAGCCTAACAAAAACTCGTGACATCTGGATCCTCTAACAAAGGCTGTGTAGATTTCATTACTCATGTATTACTGTCAGGAATACAACAGCTTTAGAGATATCTGACAAATTTTAAAATAGTTATAATTTATGGATAAAGCGTCAGCTCAACAATACAAACCAGGCTTTAGGAAGCAGAAGGAAAGGATTAGTGTTTTGAATGCTACTTAGTACCACACATCATCACAGAAAGACAACTTGCATAATGCTGTACATGAGTTATAAGGTACAGGACAGCAATCAGGTTTAGTAACAGAAAAGAAGCATTTATTAAACCTGTATCTTCAAATCTCCTTCTTCTAGATGGCAAAACGATTCACAGTAAACTCAAAAACTGCGTAAAAAAAATTAGCTAGTAATAAACAAAAGATTTCTCTCATAAGAGAAAACCTGCATCCAAAGGGAATAAAGCCTTGATCCTTCAGATGCATCTGAGGAAACTCCAGGAAGTAGTACACAATTAAAGACAATTTTATAGATCTAAGCCTTGTGCAATAATCCCCCAATTTCTTATTAATCCACCTAAGTCTGAGAAAAGAGGAGTAGACAAAATATAAATATTTCTGCTTTGACTGAAGCAAAGGCATTAGCTCTGCAAGGCAAATTCATACCTCTCTGGCACAAAAAACAAGTCTTGAAGTCTTTGATGTATGTATGTATGTGTAAACACAACACACACACACTGAGATTAAAACTAGCACACTCCCCTTTCCCTGGATCTCAAGCCAGAAGACCTAAGAGGCTGGAAGTACACCTCACAGTATGAATGACCAAGCCTGCCACCTAGTGTGCTATTGGTCTAGAGAGTCATTTTAAATTTTTGTACTTTCTGTAATCAAGTGACTAAAAAGCCCTAATGCTGGTTATTACTAAGCAAAACTATGCTGTCACGTTTACTTTCTGATACAGTATATGAAGTTTATTGTCACATCTGGCTCTTCCATGCATCAAATTACCTTTACTAAGACCTGAGCCAAAATCATGCCTAAGTAGATTCAGTCTTTTAAAACTCCAGACTATTTTCACACATGCAGTACAAAAACTGGAGAATGGAACTGTAGTAGTAGTTAACTGTTCTTTCCGCTGGAGATTTAGAGACAGCAGTTCCCAGCATTTAGCTTTACGTTATACAAGCCTTCTTCAAGTCTGAACACTTGCATGGTTAAAAGATGTGGCACTTAGAAAGCATCCAAAATAAGCATGTGTTAAGCAATTAAGAAAAGGAAGTAATCCAAAGTAAAAAACATGGAGATAACCAACTTTAAGAGCAAAAAAGTTTATTCAACTATTGCCATATCAGAACAATAAAGCAGTCCTTACACTTGGCCACCCATCAAAAAGGACATTACAAAACATTAACATAATGTATTAGATCAATTTTCTTTCAGGCATTTTCAAAGGACAGATCCAAACCACAGAATCTTCTGCTTTGGTTTGAAAGAAAAAAAAGCTGGAAAGGAATAAAGCAAGCAGCCAAACTTCTTTTCCTGTCTGACAACATACCTCTGCTGTTAAGAGCTTCTGGCAACCAAGGTGACACAAGCAGTATTTATGGCCTATTACCATTTCTGAAGTATTTGAACCAGTAACTACTGATTTTTGACTGTGAGTTCCTATTGCACACATTTTCAAAAGGGAAAGGAGAGAGACAGGCCCAACTCTGCCCTCAAATGCTCAGAAACAATGTTCTGTACACAGCCTGCATGGCACTTGGCAGGCCCTTGGTGGAAGCACTGAGCAACTACAGAGCCCTTATTTACTGTGAAGCAAAATAAGCCTTCAAGTGTCCCTTACTTGATCTTAGCAGGTCAAATTCTCTGTCCAGCAGCTCCTCCTCTGTCAATTTGGAAAAATTGTCCTCTCCAAACGGATTCCAGCCTGACATATCAGGTGGGTTACTGATGCTCTGCTTTGGGTAACTGGTGATTGATTCAGCATCAGGAATACGTGACCTGTAAAGTCAGTCATGGAAGCAAATGAAGGGAAACATTACAGGATTATCAGGGTGACAATCTATGACATGTTTCACTATGCCAAAACACTACATACAGGTAAAACATACGCGTTTAACAGCTTAGCCCAAAAGCATCTGAAAGCTAATTTAACAGCAAACAGATGCTTGAAACATGGTTTGATCATATCATTTCTGTACACAATCCTTGGACTTTTACCTTCTAGTCTATTAATTGTAGCTAAAGCACAGAATCCTTCATCAAGGTGACATGCAAGGGCAAAAAACGTATTTCACCTGTGGTCATTTCTATACTGCCATGGGAGACTGCCCTTCTATGCCTCAGAAAAGCATACTAAGTTTTAAGTTTTCATCAGTTCTCTTCATTTTAAAGTTATTTTTTTCTTGGCAGACACATTAAGCATCTTTGAATCCCACTTCCATCCAACTGATACAATTAACCAGTTGACATAACAGCTCCTGCTTTGTTAGCCTTATCTACACAACCAAGGAAATATTTATTGACTAGATCAGTTTTTCCTTTCATGTATATTTTAGCAAACTGTGTCTATCGCTTACCTACTGGTCTGAATGGGACTAGAAAAGCAGCAATCAACAAGTTCCTGCATCTTAACCAGTTTCTCTGTGTGCCCAGCCAGGCTCTGCAGGCCACAGCTGCAGCCCATCTCCAAAGGAACCATCTCTTCAGGACAAGACAAAGGGCAAGGGGCTTCTTCCTGTCAGCTTGGGTTCTGCCGGAGCAGGAACACCTAGATAAGGTTACACAGGAACGTGTCCAGGCAGGTTTTGAATGTCTCCAGAGAAGGAGACTCCACAACCTCCCTGGGCAGCCTGTTCCAGTGTTCTGTCACCCTCACTAGAAAGAGTTTCTTCTCAAGTTTAAGTGGAACCTCTTGTGTTCCAGTTTGTACCCATTTCCCCTTGTCCTATCATTGTTTGCCACTGAGAAGAGCCTGGCTCCATCCTCGTGTCACTCCCCCTTTATATATTTATATACACTAATAAGGTCACCCCTCAATCTCCTCTTCTCCAAACTATAGAGACCCAGCTCCCTCAGTCTTTCCTCATAAGGGAGATGCTCCACTCCCTTAATCATCTTAGTTGCCCTGCGCTGGACTCTCTCCAGCAGGTCCCTGTCCTTCTTAAACTGAGGGGCCCAGAACTGGACACAATATTCCAGATGAGGTCTCACCAGGGCAGAGTAGAGGGGAAGGAGGACCTCTCTCGACCTACTAACCACCCCCCTTCTAATACACCCCAGGATGCCATTGGCCTTCTTGGCCACAAGGGCACAGTGTCGGCTCATGGTCACCCTGTCGTCCACCAGGACCCCCAGGTCCCTCTCCCCTACACTGCTCTCTAACAGGTCGTTCCCCAACCTATACTGGAACCTGGGGTTGTTCCTGCCCAGATGCAGGACTCTACACTTTCCCTTGTTATATTTCATCAAGTTATTCCCCGCCCAGCTCTCCAGCCTGTCCAGGTCTCGCTGAATGGCAGCACAGCCTTCTGGTGCGTCGGCCACTCCTCCCAGTTTAGTGTCATCAGCAAACTTGCTGATAGTACACTCAATTCCCTCATCTAAATCATTGATGAATATATTAAATAATACAGGTCCCAGTACCGACCCTTGAGGCACTCCACTAGATACGGGCCTCCAACTAGACTCCGCCCCATAGACTACAACTCTGGCTTCTCTCCTTCAGCCAGTTCACAGTCCACCTCACTACCCGATCATCCAGACTACACTTCCTCAATTTAGCTGTGAGGATGGTGTGGGAGACCGTGTCAAACGCTTTGCTGAAGTCAAGGTAGACCACATCCACCGCTCTGCCATCATCCATCCACCGTGTTATTTCCTCATAAAAGGCTACAAGAGTGGTCAAGCATGACTTCCCCTTGGTGAAGCCATGTTGACTGCCCCTCATAACCCTCTTATCCTTGATATGCCTTAAGACAGCACCAAGGATAAGGTGTTCCATCACTTTCCCAGGAATGGAGGTGAGGCTGACTGGTCTGTAGTTACCCAGGTCCTCCTTCTTGCCCTTTTTGAAGACAGGAGTGACATTTGCTTTCCTCCAGTCCTCAGGCACCTCTCCCCTTTCCCAAGACTTGGTAAAGATGGAGAGTGGTCTAGCAATGACCTCCGCCAGTTCCCTCAGCACCCGCATCTGGACCCATGGATTTATGGATGTCCAGATTGCTCAACTGGTCTTTAACCCATTCCTCATCGACTAAGGCAAACCGCTCCGTTGACCTGTCTTCATCTGAGGTCTCAGTGGTACAGGGCTCTTCAGGACTGCCTCCGGCAGAGTAGACAGAGACAAAGAAGGCATTCAGTAACTCTGCCATCTCCGTATCTTCTGTCACCAGGGCACCCGTCCCATTCATCAACGGGCCTACATTGCCTCTGGTGTTAGTTTTATCTGCCATGTATTTGCAAAAGCTCTTTCTGCTGTCCTTGACCCCTCTCGCCAGCTTTAATTCCAAGGAGGCCTTAGTCATCCTAGCTGCCTTCCTACATCCTCTAGCAGCAGCCTTATATTCCTCTCAAGTGGCCAGCCCTTCCTTCCACAACCTGTAAACTCTCCTCTTCCACTTCAGCATACCCAGCAATTCCCTATTTAGCCACGCAGGTCTCCTGACCCTCTTCCTTGACTTTCTACGTGTCGGGATGCTCTGATCTTGAGCTCAGAAAAAGCAGTCCTTGAACGTCAACCAGCTATCTTGGGCCCCTTTCCCTTCAAGCAGCCTAGCCCATGGGATTTCCCCTAGCAATTGCTTGAACAGGCCAAAGTTTGCCCTGCTAAAGTCCAGGGTTGCAATTCTACTTGCTATTCTACTGGCCCTACCACACAAGATCCTGAATTCCACCATCTCGTGGTCACTGCAACCAAGGCAGCCCTCAACCTTCACTCCTTCAACCAGACCCTCCTTGTTAGTGAGGATGAGATCCAGCAGCGCACCTCTCCTGGTTGGCTCATCCACCATTTGCATGAGGAAGTTATCATCCATACACTGAAGGAACCTCCTGGACTGCAGCTGGGTTGCCGAGTAGTCCTTCCAGCAAACATCAGGGAAGTTAAAATCCCCCACGACGACCACGGCCTGTGACTGTGAGGCCGCTGTCAGCTGCCTGTAGAAGGCCTCGTCAACTTCCTCACCCTGATCCGGTGGCCTGTAACAGACCCCCACAACAGTATCGCCCCTGCCAGCCTGCCCCTTAATTCTCACCCACAGACTCTCAACTCACTCATCATCTGTCCCCGGACAGAACTCAACGCATTGTAGCTGCTCTCGCACATAAACAGCAACCCCACCACCCCGCCTGGCTGGCCTGTCTTTCCTGAAAAGGACATAGCCCTCCATGACTATATTCCAGTCATGTGAGCTGTCCCACCACGTCTCTGTAATTGCCACCAGGTCATAATCTCCTGACTTAACACAGGTTTCTAGCTCCTCCTGCTTATTTCCCATGCTGCGCGCATTGGTGTACAGACATTTCAGGGAGCGAGCCGAGCACACCGATTTCACCCTAGGATTACAGGAGGCCTCCCAGTCTTCATCAATTCCGGAGCGCTGTCCCACTGAGGCAAGCCGAGCTACAACCCCATCCCCCTTCAAATCTAGTTTAAAGCTCTCCAAATGAGCCCCGCTAATTTGTGCCCCAGCATCCTTTTGCCTCTGTGCGATAAACCTTTCCCACATGCCATTGTCCAGACTGGTGCCCTATAAAACCAGCTGTTATCAAAGAATCCAAAGCCCTGCCTGGAGCACCAGCCTCGAAGCCAATCATTTATAGACTGAATTTTCCCATTCCGTCCCACATCACCAATGGAAGATGGAAGGAGTGAGGAGAAGATCACTTGAGCCCCAGAGTCTCTCACCATCCGCCCCAAGGCCCTGTAGTCTTTCTTCATGCCCCTCAGACTGCAGGAAGCAGCTTCCCCCTCACCCGTCTGGAAGACCAGCAGCAGGTAGTAGTCTGTCGGGTGCACCAGGATGGGGAGCGCCCTGGTGAGATCCCTGATCCGGGCTCCAGGCAGACTACACACTTCCCTATGATGAGGGTCAACTCTGCATATCAGGCCCTCTGTTCATTTCAGTATGGAATCACCTACTACAATGACCCTTCTTTCTTTCTTATCAGAGGCAGTCTTGAGGTGTGAAGTCGACCGCCTCTTCCTATGTGGCCTTGTAGGTGGGCTTGCACCACATCCTCACCTACCTCTCCTTCAAGATCCAGGGCCTCAAACCTGTTACGGAGGGACACCCGGGGAAGCAGGGCAGGAAGGGAGGAGGGCTGCCCACGACACCGAACTGGAACTCGCTTCCAACCCTCGTCATCATTTTGGTACCCTACCTCCGCACGACAGCTACAGGCCACGGGCTGTCTCGGGCCATCCCCCTCTGTCTGAGAGGGCAGGGGGTCCATCCCCTTCTGGGGGGTATCTCCCTGGAGCTGTTCCAACTGTTACTGTTACTCCACCGCTCGATCTCCTTTTCACACTCCCTGATGATCTTCAAGATCACCAAGTTCCAGCCCCCCTGCCATGGGCAGGGACACCTCGCTCTAAACCGTATTACCCAAGGCCTCGTCCAGCCTGGCTTTGAACACTGCCAGGGATGGAGCATTCACAACCTCCCTGGGCAACCTATTCCAGTACCTCAACACCCTAACAGGAAAGAATTTCCTCCTTATATCCAATCTAAACTTCCCCTGTTTAAGTTTGAACCCATTACCCCTTGTCCTATCACTAGAGTCCCTAATGAAGAGTCCATCCCCAGCATCCCTATAGGCCCCCTTCGGATACTGGAAGGCTGCTATGAGGTCTCCACGCAGCCTTCTCTTCTCCAGGCTGAACAGCCCCAACTTCCTCATAGCCCCTTCCAGAGGGGCATGGAGCTGTTGGAGAAAGTCCAGAAGAGGCTGCAAGGATAATCAGGGGCTGGAGCACCTCCCATATGAAGACAGGCTGAGAAAGAGACCTCGGAGCAGCCTTCCAGTATCTGAAGGGGGCCTGCAAGGATGCCAGGCAAGGACTCTTCATCAGGGAATGTATCAATAAGACAAGGGGTGATGGGTTTAAAGTGAAACAGGGGAAGTTCAGGTTAGATGTAATGAAGTTCTTTACTGTGAGGGTGGTGAGGCACTGGCACAAACTGCCCAAAGAAGTGGTGAATGTTCCAGCCCCGGCAGTGTTTGAGGCCAGGTAGGACAGAGCCTTCAGTGATATGGTCTAGTGTGAGGTGTCTGGCCACACCAGGAGGCTGAAACTGGATGACCTTAAGGTCCTTTCCAACCCAAACCATTCTATGATTCTAAGACAGGAAGCCATATTTCTGGTTTGCAAGATCAATTTTATATATTGCAAACCATTGCTAACTCCATCATTGACTTGAAATTGAACATAAGGGTCAAAATCTTCAGCCAAAAACACAGAAGAGCAACTGGAAAGACACACATTTACTTCCAGACTGGAACAGAGTACCTTCCAGAAGTCAGTTTTGACCAAAGTACTCTGGCAATTGACCTGACCAAAGTACAGCTGGTAGGTCTCAAATACGGGCATCGAAGTGCAGGACAACACTCTCTGCTAGGGATTAGACTGCATAATTGGTGAGATGAAGCCAAAGTGGTCACTGTGATACATATTATATCTACCCAGCCTACAGCAGGAAAAAAAATTTGCCTTTTACTGTTTCAACACACTGTAATCTAGTAGATACTAAGAATGACAGCAGCATCCCAAAACATGTAAGCCACACTACTCACTGAAAGCCTGTCTCACAATCGATTGCACCAAAGACTGCAGCATTCCCACACTTGCAGAGGACTTCTCTCTAAATATAGTATAGTAGGAACCTTATCGATCTATAACCTAGTTCATAGCATCAGTGAAACTGGACAAAGCTGCGATTTATTTTTAAAATCAGTAATGGGTCCTTTATACTTTGTTTTTCATAAGAATTAATGGACATTTTTTATTAACATAAGTCTGCAGGCAGAACCCTGCTAATGGACTGTCTCTTTGTTGAGGTATACTCCATGATGTAAAGTGTTTAAGTCAGACCTCTGATTAACAGACACAGGAGTTAAAAGCCCTAGCAGATAATTGCCCACTATAAGGGCTTTCTTAAAAGAATGACTTCCACCCACTCAACCTCATTCAACTGACCATCCTAAGCAAAATGGTTAACAGTCAGTTCCTGGAATAAGTCCATGAAGAAGAAAAAGTGGAAGATAGGTCCTTTAAGAAGTTGTACCAGATTCATCTGTTAACAGATTGTGTCCCATTTTCGCCTCAAAATATCCTTTACCATTAAGCATCAATTATCCAACTAGTCTTAAGTAACACTTCCTCCTTTTCACTCCTTCCTAATAACTTGCTTCCTACTGAAGCAAGTAATTTCTGAGGAAAGAATTCAGTAGTGCTCATCACAATTAAGAACATGTGCAGTAAAGTAAGCCTTAGGTACATTATGTCAGAATACTTGCCTGCTTACAGGGTAGGGAGAATCTGCCACTGTTGTAGCACACACCGGCAGCGACCCAGGGTAGGAAATTAAGGCTGGTGAGAAATCTTGAGGAGAAGTGATACATTCTGGAGATTGTGCCTGCTGCGACCGCTGCTGCTGCACAAACATCTGCTGCTGTAGCAGAGTCTGCTGATATTGCTGCACCTAAGATAATGACTGTGTTACTAAAATTCACACAGGCCAGTGTAAATCTGTTCTGCTCAGTAACACTACCAGTCTTACAGCCAAATGCTCTAACAGTCACCACACTCCAGAAAAGCTTAGTAGCCTCAGCAAAAGTAAGAAGCCAGATCTGTCCATTATACAGGTGAAAAGCTGCCATAACAAGTCAGTGATACCATGTTTCTCTTCCAACCTACTACCACTTAGCTTTTCGCAATTATTGTAACTTACTGAAGCACTAAGTAGTTAAGTTTTCATAATACCCTATTCTTCAATATTAATAACCAAAATTTCAGGACAATTTCTCTAGAAACTGATTATGCCAAGTAGCTTTCTTCCTTTCAAAGTAGGATTTGATGTTTTCTATCACTTTGGGTTAACTTGACCCGCTGCCCCAGCTGTATTTTTATTTTAGATGCTGAACTTCACACTATTTACCAAATCCACAGCTGATTACAACTACTCACAAACTTTTCTTACTGAACATTCACAACAGACTTTCAAACACCATTATGTTCTATTCCCAACATACCATGGAAGGGTATTGAGATTGGGAAGGTTGCTGCTGGTACACAGACTGCATCAACAGCTGCTGTTGGACCATCTGCTGGTGCATTGCTTGTTGATACTATAGACAGAAAGAAGAAAACAGCTTTAATAAGTCATAATCCCCCCATTAGAAATACCCAGATATTTAGAAGCAGCATCAATTAAAATCACTTTTGTGACTCAACAGCATTTTCCAGTTAAGATACCACATAATCAAGAATCAGCTTGCAATTTAGCCTTTGCATTTTAATGACTGTTTGGAAGCTTTTCTATTTTGGGTTTGTTTTCCCCTCCCCCCACAATTAATACCAGCCCATTTAACCAAAACTTAAACTACATATTCAGCACTGCCTTCTTTAAGGCAGGCCAACTGTCATCCTAGCTTTTGCCATCTTCACCAGTACTAAGCCCCTTTGGAAAACACATCAGCTGTACTTTAAA
Source organism: Neopsephotus bourkii (assembly GCF_033783945.1). NCBI lineage: Eukaryota > Metazoa > Chordata > Aves > Psittaciformes > Psittacidae > Neopsephotus > Neopsephotus bourkii. Next base: position 1,736,394 of record NW_026900754.1, on the reverse strand, counting down.
GAAGCACAGCTTCTCAATACAGTTAAAAACCAAAAAAGCCACAGCAGTAGGCATCTTGGAAGTATCTAAAAGTTCTTGCTTGGCTTAGCTGCTCCGTTGCAATGTTTACAGTTATGTATGCTACACAATTTAAGCAATTACACCTGATGGCATGCAAGCTGGACAGTGTCACCACATGTGGTACCCATTAAGCATCCAGGCAGAGAGAACAGCTACAAAAAGGAAGCTCTTCACTGACCAAAAGAAACTGAAAAAAGAAAAAAAAATACCAAAATCCTACTCAGATGCTGTACGTACAACCACCTACTGCAAGCGTAACATCATCACCCAGATAATCCCTAATATTCAAGTGCCAGACAGTGGCTCTTCATCAGGGACTGTAGTGACAGGACAAGGGATATTGGATTTAAAGTGAAACAGAGGAAGTTCAGGTTAGTTATAAGGAAGAAGTTCTTTATTGTGAGGGTGGTGAGGCACTGGTACAGGTTGCCCAAAGAAGTGGTGAATGCTCCACTGCTGGCAGTGTTCAAGGCCAGGTTGGACAGAGCCTTGGGCAACATGCTCTAGTGTGAGGCATCCCTGCTCATGGCAGGGTGCTGGAACTGGATGATCTTAAGGTCCTTTCCAACCCAAACCATTCTGTGATTTATCTCCAGCACATTTATGCATATACAAAACCTGTACTTGAGCCACAGTGGTAATTCAAAGCAAGCTAGGGTTCAGGGTCAAACTGCAAAAGCAACTTCCAAGGATAAGCAGTACAGTGCCTATGAAGAGACAAATCAGAGGTAAAAGAAGGGGCAGAAGCAACAATCCCTTGCTCGCTCTCATAGCAGGAAAAAAAACTAGGAAGCAACAGCAGATGTATTCAACTAGCACACCATTTAAACCATTATTAATAGGCGTAAGAAGAGTCTCTTAGAGGCGTGTCAAACGAATTCAACTTGTACCTGCTGAATATAAGCATCCTGAATCATAGGTTGGTGCTGGTGATGCAGATGGTGCAGCTGCTGCAGCCTCCAGTCACCCTGCTGCAGCTGCTGGAGAACTCTGTTCTGCTGCAGGGGGTGCTGGTTGGTCTCTTGGGACTGCAGGATTTTTTGTCTGTTCCCTGGTCCTGTTGTTCCTGGGATATTCAGACAACACTACTGACATACTGATCTCTAAAGTTTAGCTAGAGAGCTCACTGGCAGTTAACTGCTTTACATAAGGCTTCAAGGTGATACAGTTTATCAGCATCTTTTCCAAGACTGACAATATACTTCCAGGCCTGCCAATGCATGATTTACACTTCAGAGATGTGGGAACCTTCCTTTGTTGTCACGACAGAGCAAGCTGGGTTCAAGACTTATGCTGTACTAACACTGAAGTTGTACCTTCTACTTTCTCAACCCCTAACGATCCACTGTCTAGTAGAAGTTGTTTACACCTGGGACACTGACTGGATGCCTTCCCAATACCATGCCTAAGCTATTCTTCCTGTACTATAATAGACACATAACATCAAGTGCACCTGGGAAAGTGTCCAAGATACAACTATTTAAGTGAATATTGATCAGAGCCATTAACTCTTTCTGAGTGAGATAAAGACAAACTCAAAGGATTTACTGAAAACCCATTTCACTCCATTTAACCCATTCTCCCTCAATTACTCCTCCATTGCCCCTCTACTGCATTCCCAATGCAATGTGAAATGCATCAGTCAGTCATCAGAGAAGTAAAGTTTTAACATGGCTTCAGACTACAAACACCACCAACATATTGTTGGTATCTCATGACTTTTTGAGGTACAAGGAAAGTATTTTTCCTACTACAATGAAAGCAGTTTATTACAGAACTCAGTACTTGAATTGGCTCAGTACTTTCCATGAATTATTTGAAAACCAAGACTGAGCATGAACTTCTCATGTCCACAGTGGAAAAGTTAGGTCAAAATCAGTGTTAAGCACAATGAAAAAAAAACTCTTTTCTTCTCAACCATTTGCATTCGGTTTGTGTGGCACCTGGTCAAGCTTACTATTCGCACATTTAGTCTTTTGGAAAGGAAAAAAGTTGTTTTTAGATGATTAAAAAAAAAAAAATCAGATTAATTGAGGTTTTAAATGCTATCCCTACTAGAGCAAGAAGGAAAATAAATAAAATGCTTTTTTCATTTATTTTGGTCCACGCTAAGACTTTGTTGTATTACCTTTTTGCCCACAATTACCAAATTCACCAGGAACTTGGCCTTTGACTGGAGTTGCTGAGCTCTGGATGGCCAGCACGCTAGAAGTGACAGTGCTTGAATTGGCCTTTGGTCTTTGTCGCGGTGCAATTGAGGTTTCTGTTGGTCCAACAGCATCTGTTATTCTGAAATGGCAAGTTTTCCCATATGAGAGACTTGGTAAAAAAGGACTTTCTTCAAATTAGATGCAGTTTCTCTTAATAGCTCAATTATGTCTTAGCCATGTGCTACCCTACTTCTGAGCTCCATTTTAATAACTTAAAATTTGCTTCCTCAGCTTCCCACTCACCACCCACAGCAGCCATAGGATATATGACTGCTGCAAAACATGATTCAGACAGAGCTGTGCAACAGCCTTAATCCCAAGAGGACCATGACACTACATGAAATTTCTCTGTGTAAGCTTTCCTCAGTTCACAGCACTGAGTGGAAGTTAGGGCCAGTGTTTGAGCCAGCAATCCTAAGACTAGAGGTATGATTACTGTTCATATGCATAGGAAATTAGGTTAAGAAAATATCTGCTAAAACAACTCATTTCTACTTTTTGCTAGAAAAATTGCCTCTAGCAGTTGTAACGCCCATAAAGTGCCCCAAATATATGCATCTTCCCAGAGGTACTGCAGAGCTGTATAACAGTCTGCCATGGTAATAAAGATGCTCCAAACCAAACTACTTTTGAGGTCTAATCCCATTATCAGGTTATAGTATAGGCATTTTTTAAAACTGTCCAACTGGTTAAAAAAAACTAATTCACCACTGATTTTATCTGTTTTGTGATTTTTTGTTTTTTTCTTTTTGTTTTCTTTTTTGTGGTTTTTTTTGCTTGACAAAATTAGCAAAAAGAAGAAGTGAAGCCACACTCACTGCTCACCTTGCTTTTATTTGGCTTTTTCTAGCAGCTGCCTCACTAGCTGTCATGGGTTCAGGGAGAGTTGAAGGGACAGGAGAATTCTTGGGAAAAATAAATTTGAATAAATTAAAAACCCCACAAAACAAAACAGAAAAACAAACTCCTGAAAGAAAAAAATCATTACAAACTGAAGAGGAACACTTGGGTTCAAGTTTTTCATGTTACATGGCTGCATGCAGAATTCACAAGGCTGTAGATTAGAAGTGCTGTAATTTAACAGTACCTCTGTTCTCTCATCTGTCACATAAGCACAACAAAACCATGACCAGTCTGACTTTCGTTAACTATTTCTATTACACACTACCAACCATCAACAACATAAAAACATTTTCTCTAAAAGTCTTCTTGTGATTGCACAGAAAAGAGGCTTATTCCACAATTAGATCTGTGAATGAGATCATCTTGGAGAGAAAGTTCAGCCTCACAAGGACAGTAAGGGTAGGACTGCAGACTAAGGCACTATCCCATTTGCCTTCCAGCTCAATGTAGTCCTTCCAAGGGATTAACATAATTCCTAAGGATGCTTAAAAGGTGTCAATCCAGAACAAACAAACATTCTTGACACTACAGTTACAACATTAAACCTCCAATTGCCGACAAGACCTATAGTGAGCGTATTTTATGTAGACACCAGAGATGAGTAATGGTTAAGACAGCAAGTCAGGTACTTGTGCATACTCAATATAATTTATGAAGCTATGCCCTCCAAATTAAAAGATTACTTGTTTAGAGAGCTAGTATTGCAGGTATGCACCAGCAGCCTGAAGTTCTCTATGTTTTAAACTGGATTTTTACTTAGGAACAAGGTTTATAAAGAAATCAATGTAATCTCTCAGATGGTTTGATAACACTTTTCTCAAAGCTACCTACAAAATACACTAAAAATACAGACAACATTAAAGACTTACAATTAATTATTACTACTTACATTAATATTAGACACTGGACAATCCTTTTTGGCAAGTTTAAAGGCAAAGTAAGATACCTGAAAGATATCAGGTCTCTGCTCTTGATCTGGTTCAAGCATATATCCTGCAAAAATTGGCAAGACCAAATTGTCACTGTTGGACATCAAAAAGCCTGTTAAGCCAGCATGCTACCAGCAGGAAGAAATTTATCAGCTCTGCCAAATGAGCTTGCGATAGAAAATCAGTTTTATTGTTATACTGAGTAGGGGTTTTGTTTCGGGGTTGTGTTTGGGTTTTTTTAATACTTTTTGTCAAATCAGTAGTTCCTAGGGTCAAATACAATTAGAAATGTATGTTGTTGGTATTTTGACACTCAGTTATGGAAAAGGTAGATAAACTGAAGTAGTAATTAATAGCTTCAGAGAAAAACCACTTATAACCAACTCATGATGCTAGAATTTTCTAGGGTTAATACAAAATTCAAGGTAGGTAAGAGATGATTCACATATCTAACTACATCAGGCTATGCTTCTACATCATCTCTTATAACGATCTGTGTTTTATTTGACTTAGAAAGCAAGAGAATTATGCTGCCCAGATACTTACTTATTAAACAGTGTATACTATGAGAGTATCGGGAATTGTCTGGAATAGTAAAGCTTCCATCACAAATAGCAACTTGACTTTCTCCAAACGGAAGTGAAAAGAAACAAAGTTTATAAAGCAAGCAGCCAAGTGCCTGTAGAAACAAATACAGGCACTGTAAAGGGATAAGAGTAAGACTTAAACACAATAAAGCAGCACCAGCAAGAAATAAACTGCATGCTAGCTACAGCTGACCCTTCCACTGTTATGCAGAAGCCGCATTATGAAACACTCTGTTGATGTGACAAGCTGATATATAAAGTAGTGCTAGAAAGGCTTTCTTTCCCACTGATTCCTATGCTAAACAACAAATCACCAAAATCAGAGTGTACCCCAAAGCTACATTCATATTGTCATATCACCCAGCAATAACACTAGCATTTCTGCTGAATTTAGTGTTCATTTACTTCACTGCACATTACCTAATACAAACACCCTTCCCTATCATGCTGACAACAGGCTTCCAAAAGAAGTCACTGGTAACTATCAAACAGTAGCTGGGCTGGATAAAAAGGAAACAAATTTTAAATCATGTCCTACTTATCGCAGACTAAACATAGACTCATAGAATAGTTAGGGTTGGAAAGGACCTTAAGATCATAAAGTTCCAACCCCCCTTGCCATGGGCAGGGACACCAACATCACACATGGCATTCACTGTACTGACAGCAGAGCTAAGCACCAAAGATACCTCTACTATATTCTGTATTGTAGAGCTGCATGATATATTTCCCTTCCAAAGAATTAGTTTTTCATTTAGTGTATGCCACTTCTAGCTTCCCACACACCCTCTTCATTAGCTCCATATTTCATAGTACCCAATTTCTTGCTTACCCAGATATCTGCCTTGGTAGTAATTGGTTTTCCTCCATAAAGATTGATCATTTCAGGAGCTCTGTATGACAGTGTTGTATACCTAGGAATAAGTAAGTAAAAGAGGACACTGATGAACAGCATTCCCCAGAGTTGAAAGTGTGTTTTCCTTCATCTGCCACACACACACACACCATTCACACTTGAGTTTCAGATACATGCCTGGAATTGCAATCCAAGTCACTTACTGCATTTGCATCGCCACAGAGAATATTTGGGGTAGCAACATAATATTAGCATACATAATAATAAATATTGAGTCACATAAATTTGCTTTTAATGTTGTTTCCCTAGCACATAGACTTTTGTAAGAATTACTACACTTAAATATTGCGCTAGCCAATCATTCAGAAGATGTAATGGAGGAGTCCTACAAGAATATTTTCCACCACATATTGAGACATGTATGTATACTTCAAAAACCTAATACCTCAAAATAATTACTAAAGTGGTTTTCAGAACTGAAAAAAACTCCAAAAAACTCTATCACTATAATTTGATAACAAGTAGCCCGTATTTATTCTTACGCAGTAATTAGCCCAAAGGGGCAAACCCAAACTTACACGTGTTTTCAAAAACATGCTTTTAATAAAAGATAAAATATTTCTAAGCTCAGCCTTAGAGAATGACCTTACTCTATAAATAAGACCCTACATAAACCCAATTCCAATGCTTACTTGCATCAGCTCTTTTTCTCTTATGCCATTAACTGTATTAAAATAGCATTAATTTAAAACACCAAACTCCTAAAATGGTCAGTGGCCAGACATATTTTTGAACGACTTCATTTCAGAACAGCATTTTTTTTTCAAACAGCTTTATTCTTTGCAGTCTCAGTTTTGCAAAAACCATCTGTGAGCAAATGGAAGAAATCTGTTACCAAATAGTTTTACTCCATTTATGTCAACATTAGTTCAAATTCAATAATTAAGTTTAACTCGCATTAGTAAGATACAATTACACTGCAGAAGAACACATGGAGTTTGCCGGCAGCACAATCATTGCCTACAATAAGCCATTTAAAAGTGAACTTACTTTTTAATTTCCTCTTCAACCACATTAACACCATCTTTTTGAGGATTAAGATATTTGTTAGTGGCACTGCCGAAGTCACAGAGGACATAGTTGCCACTATCGTTTAACAATATATTCTCCACCTTCAAAGGAAATTAACACACAGAAACATCAGATGAAAATCACAATATTCTTTTCTAAGTTAACTGTTTTATATGTTCTCACACACAAACACGGAATTTATCAGTAAAATCAGTTGAGAGACTTGGCATTAGCAATAAGTGATGTCTTACAGTTTAGTCTCTCCACCAAGAGCAAGTGTTTCTTTAACTACAAGTCAGTTTTAGTGAAATACCCCCTATATCCTCTATCCTTTTTAAGTAGGCCATTGATTTTAACCTATATGTTCCTTATTATTAGGTTCATACCTTTAAATCCCGGTGAACTACAGGTGTTTTGCACTGATGCAACCGGGCAACAGCTTCACAGGTATCACAAAATATTCTCATTACTTCTGACTCAGTAAAGCCTGTCTGCAGACGCTGATTCATCTGATTCACAACTTGCCCAGCTAAACAGACAAGGCAATTTTTTTGTTATTAGCTCCTATCATGCACAGAAGCAATGACTTAATGATATGCAAAAAGCCCATAAATAAGATGAAACAAAGTTTTCCACAGTCACTGTATTTCAATAAAACAAACTCAGTGTTCCATGCATGTACACTTGTATCATCATAGAAGAATGACTGTCTCAAGAACCACACTTACTTACAATGCCATGTGAAACCAACTGGTACATTTTCTAAGTGTTCAACAGCTATGTGCCTAAGTAACAGTGCAACACAAAGAACTAGCTGGATTCCAGCTCCGAGATACAAATGTTCAAGGTCTGTACTATGGGAACAATTCTACATATAAATTCCAGGTGATCAATGCAAACATTTTCCCTGCATCTACTCTAAAAACAAAGGAGTTGACTCTTACCTCGACAGTACTCCATGAGAATGAGCACCTCCCAAACATTGTCACTTACAGAGTTAACAGCACAGTCCAAATAACTCACAATATTCTTGTGCCCAGACAACTCTTTCTGAAAAATAAAATACACATTACACCTGAGCACAGAAAAGCACAAACAAATAAGACAGTACAGGTTTTCAGACAAGCCTTTATGATTTCCAGTTATTAGTCTCTGCCCCACATCCAGTACTCTTGAAGTACCATCACAAACCCAGAACATAAGGAATGCCAGCGACTGCTGCACACCAAACACAATCATTATTCAGAAATGAACATTCAGGTGTTCCTTGTTGGACTGTGGAAAAACATCTCAACTACTCCATTCTAAGCCAGTGTTGGCAAGTAGCAATAGCTACAGCCTTGATATGTGGGAGATATGCAAGAAGCAAGCTACTAGTGCCCATCCTAAGCTGAAGTGAGAAAGTTTCTCACAGTTATTAAAAGAATGCACAGCTTTTGCAGTCTGAATGATTAGAATTTAGTACACACGAACAACTGAAGCTGTCCCCAAGGGAAGCAAAAAAGAAAAAAAACAACCCAACAAGTTTTGAGAGCCATTTTAAGTGCAGAATTAAACTACGTTTGTTTCAAATCTGGCTATTTAAGTGTTGCTATCTGTATTACAGAGCTCCTGCCTACATGGTAACTTGAGACTAAGCCTAGAAGTACTTCTTCAATGAGGTAACTACATAGGTGCTGCTATGATTAGAACATGCGTAAGCTAGAAACAGATGGAAATGAAGACAAACACTCTTCCTAGTATCTGACAGAAGGCAATATAACAGATTTTTCTCTTGCCTAGGGAGCACCACTCAGTTAATGGAGCTGTGGCATACAGAGGCCTTGAGAATTTAAGTTACCCCTGCAGAACTGCAAAGAATTTCTTTTGCCTGGGAACCAGATGTACTGACCAAATAGACAGTGGCATCAATTTGTAACTGCTTTAGAAGCTAATCATGCACTAACCTTGAACTCAGCATTAGTTTCTGAAGCTAAAAGTGCAATATCAGGACTGGAAAGTCAAAAGAGAAGGTGGTCTAGAACCCACTGTTACTGAAGAGGAATTTGGTGTATACACTGCAAATTAATACATTCTCCAGTTACAAATAACGAGCTTCTTACCATAATTGTAATTTCTCTCTTACAGATGTTGAGATCCGGCACACTATTAACATACATTCGTTTTAGTGCATAACGTATCCCACCGTGGGTACGTACCAGAAACACAGTTGAAAAGCCACCTAGAAAAAAAATAATTACAAGCAAATGAAGTTACCCAAGTCTTTGTTATTCCTCTAGCCAACATCACTACACACTAAGAAGTGAATAAGAAAGTCTACACCAGTCATTGAGCAAGGAGTAACAAGGACTTTGGAAATTACAAAAATGTGCCGCCTCAATCAGTTTCACAAAGGTCAAGTATTGTGGGGGGAGGGAGAAGAAAACCACACCACAAACACATAAGAATTTTGCTCTTTTGTTAGCACATTGAACAAAAATCTTTTAAAAGCATTTTCAAATTCAAATAAATTTATAAAGCCTAGAGTAAACTCTTATGTATTCAGGTATCAACCCTGAAGCACTTACAGTCATCCAGAAACCTCAAAGTGAAGGCAATCTCCAGATCTTCAAAATTACTACATCCCCCAATACTTGATAAAGGTTAATATTATTTTTCTGAACCTACATTTCACACAGAAATGAAATACTAAGAAAACAGAAACTCTGGAAAGACACCAAAAAAGTCATGCAACTTCTCAGCATAGCCTCAAGACAGGTAGAACCTCCATGCAATCACAGAGGGTTGAAGCAAACAACTCCCAAGCAGGGTTTTTATTATTCAAACCCATCTTCAACACATAGTTAACTGCTTTCCCTCAACCAGACCCATCAAAAGCCTTCTTAGCACAGCAGCAGCAACTGTGAACCATGTACTTGAGCCCACCTCCCAGCTTCCCAGTATGAGGTTTTTCCTTTTCTCTTCACTAGTACATAAAAACCATGCAGGCAGGAATTACACACAGAAAGTACTTCCAAACAGGTAAACTAAAGGAAAAAAACACCACTCTCAAGTTTTACTCATCTCCTGTTAGCTTTAACTAATGCTGGAGGCCTCCACCAGATGCCGTTCCTATCTCCCCCCAGTTCTCAGGCACATCTTTGCGTTAGAAAATCCACCCTATGGAAGAGTCCAATACTTCCAAACAACACTTTTTAAGTGGCTGCTGTAAGTCAACTATTACCATGGGAACTTCCAACTGGTGCAAATGCTCAGGGCCACAGTCTGGCCAGAATTATGTAAATTAAAATTATTAACTTCACTCATAATGAAGCAGCCAAGTGAAACGCACATGCTTCATGTTTCCTGATGTAATCTGCAAACAGCATTTATTAAGTATAATCTGACACAAGTCTCATGTGCTTGAACAAACATGCACATAATTGACAACTGAAGAAGCTAAGTTTTATTAGGAACTTTTCTTGAAGATTAAATATTTAATTGTTTTTTAACTTAATTGCTCATTTAGCCAAGTGAGATGCTATGCTCTCCAAAACAGAATTACTATCAATTTTAATACAACACCCTAAATTCTGCAGAATTGTTAGACTTAACCAAGATTACATAGGGCCTCCCCAAAACATTAAGAGGACATGGGCACTTAAGTTACTCAAGCTGTAACGCCAAACTCCAGCCAGAGCTGAAATGATCTTATATACTCCCCTAATACCAGCCTGTGGAATTATGTCAAGGCCTTCATTAACAGAAATTTTTTTTGTACTAACCTCTCTTTAAGAAGAGACATTTTAAAGCACCAATACCTGAGCAAAAATACAAAGCAGTACTTGGTAAAGCACAGAAGTCTAATGGTGAGAAGACAAAAACCACTTCCTGTCTTTTTAATAGGTTTAATAGCCTTAAAATTCTATGACTAGGAGGAGAAGAAGAAGAAAAAGCTGGATTTCAAGTTTCCCTGAAAACTGGCTAGTATCTTTTATGTAACCAGAGCAAACACGATTGGGTAAAACCAATCAGTAGTACGTAGTGAAAAACATCCACTCAGCCAACTACTTTCCTTGCCATTAGGTGGCAACCTTAACCAATACTTGAACTCTGCAAGGGCCATAAAAGCAGGCCAATTCCCCATTTTGCCAAGAGTGAGATACATGACTTTGAATGGTTTTCCTTTTGCAAATATCACCTCTATAAAAATCATTTCGTCAAAGAAGCAAGTGGCATAACTGTGAACAAAACTTTAACAAATGTATTTATACTTACAAGAAAGTTAATAGTCACCATTCCTCTGGAAATCTTAATCCAGCAAAATCCTGAACAATTAAATTTTCAACGTTTTCAGTTGTTTCTGATGTTAAACTTCTCACTGAAAGCACCGCAATAATCAATGCTGTACATATTCACAGAATCACAGAATGGTTTTGGTTGGAAAGGACCTTAAGATCATTTAGTTCCAACCCCCTACCATGGCCAGAGACACCTCACACTAGACCATGTCACCCAAGTCTCTGTTCAGCCTGGCCTGGAACACTGCCAGGGATGGAGCATTTACCACTTCTTCGGGCAACCTGTGCCGGTGTCTAGTGTCTCCCCATCCTCACTAAAAAACTTCTTCCTTGTATCTAAACTGAACTTCCCCCATTTCAGTTTAAATCCATCACCCCTTGCTATAGCACTACAGTCCCTGATGAAGAGTCCCTCTCTGGCATCCTTGTAGATCTCCTTCAGATGCTGGAAGGCTGCTCTGAGGTCTCCATGCAACTTCTCCAGGCTGAACAGCCCCAGTTTTCTCAGCCGATCTTTATATAGGAGGTGCTCCAGCCCCTGAACATCCTCGTGGCCTCCTCTGGACTTGCTCCAACAGCTCCAAGGACACCAGAACTGCACACAGTGCTCCAAGTGGGGTCTCATGAGAGCAGAGCAGAGTGGCAGGATGACCTCCTTCTACCTGTTGGTCATGCTCCTTTTGATAAGGCCCAGGACACAGTTGGCAAAAACTGTGTCCTGGTTCAGGATATTCAGGCAAGCTCTTATTAATAGCATTGGTATCTGCAGGGATAGTGTAGCAAGCAAGCCCTTGAACTTACTTGTCAGATACCACCTAAAAACTGACACTAACATATTCAAGACAACAGAACATAAGGCTACCAGGCACAGGCACCACAGTGCCATGTTTTCTCCTTTGTTTCACATCCTCAAGAACTCAAACATAAATTGATAAACTACAGAAGTGACTAAGGACTCTAACATAGTTAGCACTCCAGACCTGAACATGGGACTGACTGCAGCTCTGAAGAGACTTGTATGCAAAGCAGAAGTACAGAGAAGCCTTGTTTTGTGTGATGACAGCATGCTGCACTTTGCCACCCTGTACTGGCCCACATGAACAAGAACACCCCACAGCCTTGCTGCTAATTGTGGGTCAATGAAAATCCACTTACGTGCCTCACAACCAAGACTCAGCTCTGTTACTGTCAGACCTTGCGAAAAAGAGCTAACAGGATGTTGTTTCCACTCAGAACAGAAGAACGGAGGGGAGGACATTCAGCATGATGGCATTTGTCTTCCCAGGTAACTTATATGGGACAGAGCCCTGCTTTCCTGGAGATGGCTGAACAGCAATTCAGTTAATTCTGTATTTGGCTTTGCTTGTTTGCACAGCTTTTGCTTTACTTGTTAAACTGTCTTTATCTCAACCCACAAGTTTTCCCACTTCTGCCCTTTTGATTCTCTCCCCATCCCAGCAAACAGAGTGAGGAAGTGGCTGTGCAGGGCTCAGTTGCCGTCTGTGGTTCAGCCACAGGAGACTCATAGGGACTGAATCTCTTACAGTCTTTACTTAAGAGTTTGGTCCAACTGGTGAACTATTTGACTCTATACTCCTATCTCAGACAAACAACAGAACTTCATTAGCAGAAGGGTTTTAGCTGTACAGTAATATGCCATAACCACCACCCACACCTGTCAATGCTGAATCAAGAACAGTAGCTACTACAGCCACTCTCAAAACCAGCAAGGTATAAAAGCTTCTCTACAAATGCATGCTACAGAGCTGCTGAGTTTTAACATCTATTTCCATTTAGACACAAATACATACCCAAGAAAGGTTTTTAGAAAGCTGATCATTACATAAAAGCCTATTTTCAGGTATGGTCCTTAGAAGCAGTTTTCCTGTACATTTCAGAAACCTGAAATGAAGAAACAGATGTGGAAAGCAACAGATCCTAGTTGTTTTTTACCTACCTACACAATCTGGAAGTTTGATATTTAGTAGCTTCCTCAACAACTAAGCATCATTTTGCATTAAGGGGAAAAAAAAACCAACAAAAAATAAATAAACAAAAAAAAAAAAAAAGAAACAGTGGACAGTTTTGTACAAAATTAACCCTTACAGCTGTGAGCCCTGGGAATGGCTGTAGGGCCAACATAACAGTTCTGGGACTGTGCCATTACAGCATAGTCCCAGAACTGGCTTCACAATAATCCTGTAAAGTTGTTCTTAATGAAGCTCAATAGCCTCAAAGATAGTTTATTTCTTATTCAAAGTTTGCAAATTTAGCTCTCACTTGGCCAGGGAGATAAACTTGTGTCCCTCTCTCCACAAAGCTGGATAAAGTGGTCAAAATGTAAATTATTTCCCAGTGAACCATCTACCCACACATATGCTGCTAACCTTCCCCTCCCGCTCCCCTTTTACAAGAAGATAGCTATCCATCCACATAATAATAGTTATAATACCATATCTGGCTTTTTTTGCATTTTAGATCATCTAACATACAAGAATTCAGGCATTCTCATCTGTGTTCTGAATAAACCTCTGCCTTTAGCAGTACTTTCTCTGCTCTCTCACTGGACACCACTTGATGCCTGGATCACTTCACACACGTCTACTATTAATCCTAGAGCCAAAAGTCACTGAGATGTCTCAGTCATCTCCCACAATCAGGCTGACCTGCAGGCAGAGCCACCCTCCTTCACAAGCTCAACATCCCCCAAAATCACGTAACCTCTGAGCACTACAATTTGGAAGCCCAATGCACAAGGATGAACCATTTTATGGACTAATCTATGCAAAATGCAGTTAGACCAGTCCCTCTCAAAGTCCTGCAGACAGGGTACTGCAGGAAGTCCTCATTAAATGCTTTAAGCTCATACTCTTTGCTGGAAAGAAAATAAACCTCTGACCTCAACAGCTTTACAAGGTGCCAAGACACCAAAGCCAGTGTCCAAAAGAGCACGACAGTTATGAAGAAAATGGGGAAAGTAGTCCTCCTCTACTACAAAAGCATGATCTCACAAAAAAAAAAAATCTCTTAACACCCACATGCACTTCCGTAGAGAGCACTGGGAAAGGCTCTTTCTCAGTAAGTACCACACTGATGTGCTATTTCACCAGGAATTCTGAGTAAACTTTTTCCCGCCACAGTTGCAGATGAACCTATGCCAAGAGCTATTTCCTGCAGCTCAGTTTTGATCCCATCTTCACAGAGTGTACAATAAACAGCACGTTCTCTGAGCTCAGGGAGAACTTCCATGATCCTGATAAGACTATTGTGCCACACAGCCCCCTTTGCCATCCTGCTGCTCAATTTCTTTCCTCGTGGTGTCCTGCTACAATGCTATAACTCCGTATGTTCATTGGCATCCTATCAAGATAAGTGCACAGCGCTTCAGCTTAGCAGAAACTCCCTCCCTCCTGCAACAGAGGAAGCCCTTCCTCCACAGAGGCAATGTCTTCTGTTATCAGGACAGATGTTGTACTGCGGGCACATTTATGGGAGTGATAAGACTAAAAGCATACACAAGAAATACTTTGGTTCTGCCTGGACAACACTATTCAGTTCTTCAAATTTTATATCTAAACAGCAAAACCTTTCAAAACCACACAGAACTCACACACTTGCAAGTGTTAAATCAGATTTCAAACTCCCCTTGACTACTGAGAAGCTACACATCAATCGAGATTTACAATGCAGTTTTCAAGCCTTATGAAGAATCTTTGCTCAAGCACTCAGCTTTTGGCAAAAGCTCCACAGGGCAAGGAAGTCACTGACCACAGCTCTGCCTTTCCACTCCTACAGCTCCTCTGCTTAAGAAGATGTACTAACCATATAATATTGTGAATGTGTGTGTATAAGTATATAATTTATATACACTTTTCTGTATGTTTTTAGTAAAGCATATTCCATGTCTCAGTCACAAACAACGTTGAGACACAGCTCATCTAAAAGAGCAGTTGGCAGATGTTGCCTGCGAACTCAAGAGCTCAGCACTCCCAAAGGCAAGAGCAGAAACAGCTCCCTAATTTTAAAATAATCCATTTCTACACACATCCATTTTAGATTTCAGTATTCCTCCACTTTATTTTAAGCATGCAGACAATGCATTCCAAGGGGACATACCACTGTTGCTTTTCCCACTGCCCACACAAATTCCCACTGTGTGACAATCTGAGTATCAGGGCTAGTTTAGACAAGAAACAGGGCTGTCTTCAAACAAACATCTGTTCTGAAAGCAGCACTGTAAAAGTAATACCAATGGGATGTGACAGAACACTTTTACCTTCTCATTGGCCTGCAGCCCTGTATGCCTTCTCACACTTGATTTTTCATAGCATCAACTGCAGTCCAACTCTGCAAAAAGCTTTGAGGTAAGTACCTGAGATTACTTTGGGAATCACAGAATGGTTTCGGTTGGAAGGAACCTTAAAAGCTCATCCAGTTCCAACCCCCTGCCATAGGCAGGGACACCTTCCACTAGACCAGATTGCTCTGAGCCCCATCGAGTCTGCCTCTGAACACTGCCAGGGATGAGGCAGCCACAGCTTCTCTGGGAAGCCAAGACAGTCCAAGTTACTACCGTGCTCTGGGAAGGACGGACTAAGGTCTGCTATAGATTTTTGTGAATTTTTCTTATCTAGTAACACCAATGCACCAGACATGCCCAGGTACCAAACCTGAAAAAAACAAAATTCATCTGATGTTCTCGCTGGGAAAGAGAGAAACAGTTACGTTTCAAGGGAGAGCATAGAGATGTCAAATGCACAAGTATCTGATGTTTTTAACCATTTAATAATCATTAGATCAACTGGTAAACCATGCAATCCTAACCAAAACCCACAAAAAACAGTGATGCAACCAGGTACTAGTGTTTTTATTATGAAGCTTCAACCCAAGCAAAGCTTATATACTTTGAGACTTTGACAAGTTGCCTCCACTCTGAAAAACCTATTCTCTGTAAAGCCTCTGCTCTCTTCCCTCCCATCAGGCAACATCCTTCTCAAGGATAGAGTATGTAAGATGAACAAGCTTTCCACAAGCATGTTGTAACAGAAACTAGAGTATTAAACAGGTCCATTTTCTATACTAACAGAAACTGAAAGTAAGAAATTTCTGTAAAGTTTGGCAACAAGTCACAATCACCGGGCTTCATTCACGAAGTCAGCTCTAAAAGGCATTTGCTAAGCATTTTGAATGCACACAACCATTTATTTAAAAAATAAAAATATAAAAAAATCAAACAAAAAAACAACCGACCAAAACACACCTTGACACCTTGATTTTAACTCCAATATAATAAACAAGTGTCAAAATAGGACTTACAGAATGGTTAAATCAGTGGGTACAGATACATTATATACCTAATATGCATCAGCACAGCTTTTCTGGAAGTAAATTCCACTGTCACATAGAATGTTACCACCCATCAAAATAGATCTAACACAACTTTTTCTTAAACTCTTGCTCTGTAATTTGTCTTTAGTTTTCCTTAGTATTAGAATTTACATTGCTATTTAAATACATAAGCATAAGAACCCAAAGCACAGAAAGTCAGACAACCGATCTATAACCTCAAACAGGAATAACTTGCCCACTCAATACCACAAAACCACCATGGCACAGAAACAAGGCAAAGCATGAGGTGCCCAGCTTGAGCAAAATGGCAAGTTCCATGGCACCTTGGAGACGTGCCACCTTCCACAGCAGCAGAAACAGAACAGTCATCACGCCATCCCAAGACGAACAAAGCAATTCATCATGTACAAGCATTCCAGACTGAGGCAGATGTCCTACAAGAGTCTCTGCTTTACTATTTTTTCCAGACACCACACATGCCACATTATCTAGATGAAACGTGTCCTCCACTGCTACAAGGGTCTACAGAGCCTGACTCACATCTTCACATCCAAGAGTAATCACCACTGAACTCATTGACAGCTTTTCATACACAAGCATGATCAAAAGTGGATTAACTGGCTGGAATTAGTAGTTAAAGAGATATCATATTATTATTTGAGGCAATCAGTGTAACAATTTTCATTATTTCACCTCATCTTTGGTTGTCTGCAAGTATTTGTCTTTGTTTAAATTCTGAGGATACCAAAGGAGCAAATACGGACCCATCTGGCAAACAAACAACGGGAGACCAATAAATTAAAGAGCAATACACAACCTGCCTATACCAACAAACAGAATTAAATAGTTTAGGCAATAATATTTCCTCAGCATGTGCAGGGGGGCAGGCAGTTCTTACTGCTCTATCTGGTACACGTTGAACACATTTGAATGCTTCAATTCACATACAAAACATCTCTTTATTAAGACTGTTAATCTGAATTATTTTACATCTCTTACACTTGAGCTTCATTCGGTAATAATACTTTCAACCTTCACACTGTGACACATGAGGATTCAAAGAGACACTTAAACTTCTAAATGGTATAAGCAGCTTGATTGTTTTAAATAAACAAACTATGCTGCAATGGCAACGAGATTCCAAGTATCAAGAGTCAAGGTTATCAAAATCACTTAATACCTCTGATACACCTACTGTGTTTGAAGGCAGTCAGTCAACAACAGTAACTCTGAACAAGGCAGTTATTCATTAAACAGACCAGTCTGGAAGCCTTTGTCTCAGACAATGAAAACATTAGGACCCATTTACCACCTAAAGCCAGAAGACATTCAAGTAAAACTCCCTCTCACAAATGCAGCTATACAATTCAACAGCAGCTTCACAGAAAAGCAAGTCTTGAGGAAGAAGTACAACAGCTGTTTAATGGAGACAATCATTTCAAGAGAGCACAAAGCTGGTAATACTAAATTCAAACCAAGACTGGAAGAACATGAAAACATCTACATGGCTAAACCAAATTAGATGTGGCACATGAGTTTGCTTTTGAGTTTCTGTATGTTAATACTGCTTTTAGAACAGTAAACACAGCTGATAACAGTACCAGCTTTCTCTTCTATCTTCAGAGCACCTAAGGAATTTCTGGATAGCTCATTCCGAGAACAGATAAGCCTCCCACTGCTTTCAGGAGTTCTCATTAAGTAAAAGCCAAGTGGTAGTACTCTGCAATTACTCATCTAAACAGAACTTAAGGCCAAGGTATGGACTCCACAGACACAGGCCATGCTACCGAGGGTCTATGGACAGACAGCAGCTCACATAGATACAATTACTTCACTTCTTTCTTTTCAAAAAGTTCCTTTACCTGCATGCATGGAACAGAACTGATGTCATGTCCAACACTGACATGACAAATTTCATCCACGCTTCCTATTTGACTGCTGCAACACATGCTGCATTCAAGTCAGGTGATACATGTGTGTCAGCAGAGTAATTAAGTACCTTTCATTCTTTAATGATTTATTTCCTCCATATCTAAGACACAGAGTTCAAAACCAAAGTGCTACAGGAAATCGCCTCCTCCTGTGTTTACACTACTGCAATCCATAAGAGCACTTGGTGCTGCCAGAGTTCTTAAAGAGCACAGATGAAGCCCATGTACATTTAGCAGTTAAATGAACATTAGTTCCAAGTTCTGTTCCTCCACAGTTTGCCCTCCAAAGAAATGCTCTTTTCATATAGTTGCATGCATGTGATTCAGTAATTAACCAAATCAAAAACCCCACAGCTGTTCAGCAACACTTTAGCTAAAAAAAATTATATTCCGTTTTTCAACCTACAAAAATTATGGAAGAACATAATAACATCATATTAATCACACACTTTTAAAACTATTTTTTGTTTTATAATAAAAGT
Source organism: Neopsephotus bourkii (assembly GCF_033783945.1). Taxonomy (NCBI): domain Eukaryota; kingdom Metazoa; phylum Chordata; class Aves; order Psittaciformes; family Psittacidae; genus Neopsephotus; species Neopsephotus bourkii. The sequence continues at coordinate 1,717,736 of NW_026900754.1, read as the reverse complement.
GACCTAACACTAAGATAATCTCATCAGAACTGTTACTGAAAGCCAACATGCACAGATACAAATCACACATTAAAAAAAAAAAAAAGTAAAATGAATCAGCACAACAGAACAAGAATTAAGCCAAGAACTGAACCACTCTTACATATTAGTACATAACTCTTAGAGATTTGCACATTAAAGTTTCAAAGCACCATACAAACAAATCCATCCATTAAAATAACATGCAAGTTTGGAAGGAAGCCCAACATATACATTATTCCAAGTAAGACCTCCTCAAGCCCTGCAATATCAGCATTCCTTTCTTTGTATGTGGCAATCAAGGTATAGCCTATTACAGAAGTAGTGAGGAAGAAACCCAGAGCCAGGATGCTCCAGACTCTTACAGCATCTCTTGTACTGACTTGTATGACCTGGGGCAAATCCCTTCATCTTCCTTAGTTTCTCCATCTGCTGAATGACTCTCCCTAAGTGGATGTGATGCTCTTCAGATCGATACCAGCTTTGACAACTCTTCAAGAGCCAGACAAAAGAATGTTCAGAGGTATTCTCTCTCATATTAGTCTACAAAATAATTTCTTCAGCGTTTTTAGCATTTGTGTCAGAAGTAGTAAGGCAGATGCAACAAGAATCAAGGCTAAGAAAAGACTATCATACCTTTACCTGGAGAGCACTCCCATTTACCTGGTTTTCATTCCCACAACACATACTACATAATTTGTAACATCTGTGTTCATGCTGCTCAAGAAAAGCATGACTTTTGCTACTCAAACCAAAAGAACTGTTCTCACTTCAGTAAAACAGACCCTCAGGAACAAGTAAGAGTTTTGCTTCCAGTTGTTAACCATCTTCCCCATGCATTTTCCACCACCTTCCTTCTGTTCAGAGACCCAATTTCACAACTGACATACCCACATCCAAGACATCCCTCTGCTACTAGTAAAAGGTAGCTAACCTAGACAAGCGTGAGCAAGGAACACATGAATCAGAGGAGAACAGAAAGGTTCCTACCTTCTTAACCAGCAGACAACACTCAAGAGACTGAAATCCATTCCCACGACAACAAGGGAAGCAGGAGAAGAGGAATTCATCTTCCTTCCTTGTCAGCAGCTAGACAATGATGAAGAGAGAAAACAGAACCGAGCCCTTCAAAAGAACAGGGGTTTCATGTTCCCCACCTGATTGGTTAAAGCTGCACAGCAACACCCAGGACATAGCATCTCTACTACTGCACAAGGACAGACTAGAGATGATGAGGCCTGCATCACTGGGATATGCAAATCACCCTTAGACTTTCACTTTAAGGTATTAGAAATAGGCAGATATTCCCAACATTTCAGGAAAAGGCTGTTCAACCAGTGTATTAACAGCTTTTAAGCTAAACCTATAAAAACACACAAGGAAAAACTACCCTTCAAAACAGATCCCTACAAATTGAAATTTCTTAGCAAGAGCAGAGCATCTCAAGTCATCAAGTTACAGTTCAGTGACTAACCATGTCTGTGCTCCTGGTTAGTCCCAAATGCAGAGTAAAATCTGTTTACCAGAACCCCGTGTTTTCTGACACTCTTACAGACCACATTTTGGCAGGCATACAGCATTCATAGTGTCAGCTAACACAGCTCTGCTTCCAAACAGAAACTTGTTGGGCTTTGGTAACCTACTTATCTAGACTATTACAGAGGCATAAAATAATTAAAGCCCAAGGTTAAGAAATTCAACAGTTTTGAGAATGAAGTCTTACAAAGAACACTGTAAACCAAAACAGTGCCAGAGACAAGAACCACAACGTGATTACCTCAACAGTTCTCCTCTGAACCAGATGCAACATCTATTTGGCAAGAAGACATTCACCAGACAGCACACGTGCACGCGTTTACAGCTAAAACAAACTAACGTCTACAACTATAAAGATGTCTAAGTTCACACCGTTAACACGCGCATATGTAACACACTCATTCTTCCCAGATGCAAAAGGAATGTAAGCCTGTAATTACACTTCTCTAGAGATACCAAGTCCCATCTCTGGCATTATCTCCAGTGCTCCACAAACAGAACTGTACAGCTACTTCCACATGGGTAATACACTAGTCAATGACTGAGAGCTCTGATACTACACTAACAGCTCATAGAAATAAAAATCCTCCTCTCCCAAGGACCACTAGTTTCTAGTTAACACCTGCCTGAAAAGGAATACTACTTTTAGTAGCTTACTAAGTTTTTCTTTTCTAAGTTGATATGCAAAACACCAATCTAATTAGAAAAAGAAAACCAACAGAACACACACCCCCAAAATGAGACCCTGCACAACTTCTTTTCCAGCCAGATTAAGTATTTCCTAGTCAAAGCCAACATATCCTCAATTTTCACATACTGCTTTACACTTTGAGGATATCCAGGAGCTTCATAGTAAACATATCTGCATGCATACAGTACCTTTTATGACTGTTGTAACATCAGAATACTTGATCAAAACACAGCCCTAAGAAAAAAATGCAAGTAGACGGCACATTTGTTACATCTGTCTTAAGTCAAAAGTTGGCATAGTAAAGATGGCTTCAGCTTGTGCATCATATGATACTGCTACAAATAAGTTGCTTCTTTATAATCATTTAACTCTTGGCCACTGTCCCAAAATCTTCGCTCAGAATTACTGGATTCCAAAGTACATGCTCAGTATTTAACAACTTCTGGGCACACAAAAGTTAAATTCATAATGTTCTTGAAAAAGAACAGAACAATTACATGCAATTATCAGAGGTGTAATATTACATGTTGATATGTACTGCAAAGTAGAAAGGAGAGTCCTTAAGGGGACACAAGACTAATAACTCAACAATCAAAGTGTGTTAGGCCACATGTCCCTAAGAGCTGAAACTTGGACTTACCTGTACAACAGACATCTTTGTCAGCCTGCAGATGTTTCCTAAACTGTTAATTTCTCCATCTTTGAAAAAGAGGCACATGACAGTTCTGGAGAACACAGCAAGAATGACTCTTCTCCAGAAGTACCACTGCAATTGTCAGTACACTTCGATAACAAAACTGAAGTTAAAGCATTCATTTTGTGCACCACATTATATAAGAAGATATTTCTACCTGCGTATTGACAAGACCAGAATCACATGCAAATACCCAAACTGCCTCCTTGGATTGCTTTCTTTTTTAAGACACAGAACACAGCCACATCTTGTAATAGGCAAACCACAACACTCTTGTTTCAAGATGTTAGCTGCTTTCAATAGGCTTGAGAAGCCTGAAGGATTAATCTCAAGTGCTTGCTACAGTACAGGCTCCAGATGTTGCATTACCCAGACACCAAAACTCTGTTCAGCATGTCAACCCTGCCATTCTTGAGGCAGGAGCAAGGCAGCCATGCCCATCATTGGGAGTGGGCCAGAACTTCATGTGTATTACGTTATACTCTTAGACAAAACGGAAACCAGAAAGTTTCAAGTACTCATGATGCTTTTTATTTCCCTTTAGCTTTTGAACTCAAACCAACCATTTCTGCTACTCAGATATTAACCAAGCAAAACTGTTTCAGACGGAATAAGACTTGACATTTACAGTCAAGTGTGAACTGTTCAGTGATGTTACACTCTGAAAAACACTATCAACATGACCAATCCCAACTAAATCTTTCCAGATAACCTTCCAGCTCATAATCCACCCGAACAAGTGAATTAGATTCCAACTGAAAGTAAAACAGCAGCTACTACCAGCAGTGGCAAGTCACATGCAACATAACCTCAAAACTAATGAAGAAAGCCAGTAACAAACACCTCAGCTTACCATATAGGACAGTGGCACACGACATCGTCATGACAGAAGTCACCGTGCACCAGCTATACTCATAATACCTACCACAAAAATAAGCTCTCCCATTGTACAATCAATCTCAAGAGGTACAAAGTTGGTCCACACCACATTTAAAGTCTTTCAGATATTGGAGTTAACATCCATTACAAAGGCACTTCACTCACCTCTTCAGAGCAAAGCACAACCCATGACCCACATCTTCACAGGAGATAAAGCAGTGTATGCTGTACAGCAGCACGCTTCAGGATTTATAGCAGCTGCCAGAGTGGCAAATCCCCACAAGAGAACTTACTCTAAAGACCTAAAAATCAGTGTATGAAAGGTTAATTGCAATGCAGATTACCAAACCATCCTAGAAGGGCATGAAGAACCTTATGCACTCTAAAAATTGAACAGCATGACAACTACAAACAGCACAGGATCTCACAAAACAGGACCTGGGTTCTTCTCCATTAAGGCTGCAGTTTTCTTAGGCCTCAACTGAACATTATGAAAACAAAAGAACAACTGAATAATAAATGTCATCAAGTACTTCCAAAGACTGCATGCTTAATTCAAGTACCACCGATGGTAGAGCTTGCAAGCAGCTCATTCCTTCACTAGCTTGCCAGTAATGACTTCAAAAGACTGTAGTTTTTTCCATTCAGGTCTCCAGTATCTTGCCTCCACTTCTGTAAACAATGTATTTGCTGATGGAAGGTTTAAAATGCTGGGGGGGGGGTGTGTAGATGCAATAGCACAGATTTAATGACAGGAGAGTTCTGCTTCCACCAAATGCAGCCAAGCTAGTCCTTCCCCAAACATAAAGCTTTCTGGGGGCATAAGCATCAACCTCTTGTGCTATATTGACAGCACATGAGGCTATTCCTTATCTATAGCTAGGGTTAGCACTTATAACATAAGCAAACAGTAATTATTTGATAATCCTGTGAAATCCAACTCAGTAAAGCTCACCCACAGCCATAGCATTCCTAAGACGTGACCAAAAAAAGCAAATCAACAGTGGAAAAAAAAAAAAAAACCCTCATGCTTGTTCCTAGGACACTACTCCCTTTACTTCAAGATTCTTTGCCAAAGATGGCTCCAAGTCCAGTAGCACTGGCCCACTAAGTTTATAACTACCTGCTAGCCACATAAGCCATTTAGCACAAAATGTAAACTAGAAAGTCTTTTTTCAATATTAGACTCACCATAACTACAGTTCCCCATGCACTAACTGTAACTTTCAAAACAGAATACTCCACATTTTTTATCAGACTGAATTTCCCAAATTTCAGAGGCATTGCACATACTTTTGCTCAACAACAAGATACAAAGAGAAGGCCTTAATTCCACCTGCAGTCATTTATTCCACATACTTCTACAATCCCCTCCAAATGGACTGGAGCTCATTTTCAAGCCTTAACCAAAACCAACTGGGTTTTTTTCCCACCTCTGCAAAATAAACCTTATAAACAAATACCTCCATCCAACAACATACTAACCATCAGGTTACAAAGGTTAAGAAGTCACCAGAGAAGAGATGCATTTAAAACAGATTAAACCATCTAACAGCCTACTAACTACAGCACTTGAACCCTTATACTTGCTTTACTACAAAAGGATGCAGTTGATTTAGAGAGCATTATAAACAATTATGCAAAATAGATGTAAAATCAAGAGCTAGCTTCCTAAGGCAAACTTCTGAAGGGGAGGGAGGTGGTTCTTTAAACCATTTGAATCTGACAGACACATAATGCTGCTAATTCTTATAGCTAGTAAAAAGGTCTATCAATACCACAGCACTGCTGAGAGAACATTCTACATCCATTCTGAAATAGGCTTATGTTCATTATATTCATTAACTCATTAATAACATTTTGTGACACAACATAAAACTGATATGAGCCTCTTGCAGTAACAGGAACTACATGACAAGCCTAAGACCCTCAGTAAAACTGAGTTTCAGAAAAGGAAGGAAAAAAAATGCCTTATGCAAAGGGACTAGGTTTAACACAGTTTGTTCCTCCCTTCCCCACAAAGAGGAAGAGTATCAAGCAGAGGATTTCTGAAGTGTTAAATATTAATAACACATTTCAATATGACTACTATAACTTCAATAACATCCAATTACTTACTATTAGGTGTCACTAAGTCAAGGGAAAAACTGACTGTTGAGAAGTAATCCCTAGATATAAAGCAACTCTCTTTCACGCGCTACTGTGGTCAGTTGTAAGTACCAAAGCACCACATGAGCCCTTCATCACCATGACCCTCCCATTACCCCCATGGGGCACATGTCAGCTCCCCAAGCACACTACAGTCACAGAGCTGCAAGAGAATCGGCCCCTGGCTCCCTCACTCCCCAACCACTTCAAACATGCAGCTCTACTACCTGCTCTTTTCTATTCCTCTAGGCCCTTTCAGGTCATCCCTACCCAACAGCTCTGTAGTCATCTTTAAAGACCTGTCCCAAGCTGCAGCAGATTTACACTGCCCCAATTCCTATCAGTCCTGGTCTGAGGCATTCATATTTAAGAGACCATATAAGAGCTGCAAAAAACCTTCTAAGTTTTCCATACTCCAAAGTACGGAAGCCAACTGGCACAACACTCTCTGCTAAAATTCATACTCCCCCCTGCTCCCAGGCCTTTCTGGGCTATGAATTTGTTTCTGCAAGCTACAGAAAGAAGAAAAACAAAACCCCAATCAAACAAAAAAACCCACTCAGTTATCTATATCAATATCAGTATCTTAACACATTTTAAGAAAACAATAATATGCTCAATTGAACCAAGCACTGTGCATTTTTTTCTCCTTTCCACTACATACATTGTTTTTGCGTTACCTCCTCCATTTGATCAGGAGCTTATTTCCATTTCACAAGTCTCTATCCTGTGACCAGCCCTGCAGAGGAATGACCTTCTGTCAGATCACAACGACTCTGAAGAAGCTGTCAGCAAAGACTACTCATCTTTTAGGCAAGCAGGTAAGCAGCTGGCTAAGCTCTGACCTCATTTCTGTAAGCCAAAGACAAAATACAGCAATCTAAATATTAAGTACCAATTCAGAATTCTACTAAAACATTTTCCAGATAGCAATGACAATTTAAGTAGTACCAATACGTTTCTATTTTAAACAATAATAGTATTTGCATGTACTTGTTAAAACTGGATCTTAAATATTTGTTGAGGAATGTGACTAAGCAATGAAAGTTTAGAAGTACATTTATGGATAAACTACTCTAAGCAATGCACAGACATAAAAAAGGTAAAAATTAGCTATTTTACCGACAACATCCAAAGCTATGTGTTGTAGTGCTGCAGAATTCATCCACTACGAAGTATGCAGGACTACCCTGTGCTCAGTGACATAGGCAGTGAGTTACACTTTACACGTTACAACATGGGCTGGCACCGACTAGGAGATACCAAGGGTGGAATGCTTCCCCACACACACGCACACAGAGTAAAATTCAAACATGACTATTCTGACGATGGCCCACGCCAGAGCCTATTGAAGTCACCCAACTAACAAATTCCAGCGAGCTACACGACTATCTGAATTCATACAACTCTTTTGGAATATCCAATAGAGGTCCAAGGCCATGAAGTGCAAGCTAACGACAAGAATTAGCAGTCAGGCGCCCTGCAACAAGGAGGAGGGAGGCCAGCAATACCCGACAGCAGAAGTTGTGCGCACTACTTCACTCTTCACCCTCCCAGAAACCTACTGCACTCCTACAAGAAAGACCATGAGGTTTGTTTTCTGCTTGTTTGTTCTGATCGTTTTTGTTTTTTGTTTTTTTTTTTTTTTTGTCTCTTCAGATTAGCTGCAAGCCCCTACCACGGAATTACTGCTCCCCACCGGAGGCACCAGTGCCCGGGAGCGCCGTCCCCGACCTCAGCTGCTTCATCCGACCCAGAGAACGACCCGCCCGCTCCCCGGACATCTCCGACCGGTTGACTCGCCATAATATGCCGGGACACTCCACTCTAAACCACCAATGAGCCCCAGGCACCAGCCGAAACAAGAAAGAACCACCAAAGCACCCCTAACCGGCTTACAGCGGGTAAGCGGCTCTTCAGGAAGGGGGGCGGGGCCGCGGCCCCCGCGTGGCCCCACAGCCGAGCTCAGCCCGCACAGCTCCCTTTCTCGTCCCGGGGACACCGCGCACGGCCCCAGACCTCCCCTCACCCCCTTCCCCTCCCCCCGCTACCTTCCGCCAGCAGCTCCTCTGGAGTGACCTGGTAGCGCCCGACGGCCAACACCTTGCCTAAGGCGACGCCGCTCGCCCCACCGCCGCCTCCGCCAGAGCCCACACCCGCTGTCCCGCCGCTCCCGTCGGGCTTGGGCATCCGAGAAAACTTCTTCATGGCGAGGGAGGCCCGCCGGGCCCGCGGGACGGGCGCGGGGCAGCCGAGGAAGAAGCCGCTCGGGCGGGAGGGAGGCGGCGCGCCTGAAGCGAGGGGCGGCCGCTGCCCAAAGGAGGCCGGGGTGGGGGCAGCCCCGGCTCACATGCCGGCCGCGGCCCCCGCCCAGCTTCCCCTCACCCGCTCGCTGCGCCCGCTCCCGCAGCGGCCGCACAAGCAGGAGGAGGAGGAAGAAAAAGAAGAGGAAAGGAAAGGAGAAGGAAGCAACGGGAGGAACGACCCAGCGCGAGGGATGGGGCGGGCAGAGCCCCGCCACAGCCCCGGGACACGGGGAGGAGCACAGCGCCGGCCGGAGCCGCCTTGCCAGGGAGAGGCGCCAAAGCGCATGCGCGGCAGCAGTTACCCAGTCTCACCCTCTCTCACACACACACACACACACACACACACACACACACACACACACACACACACACACACACACACACACACACACACACACACACACACACACACACACACACACCCCACACACACACACCCCCACACACACACACCCCCCCACACACACACACCCACCCCCCCCACCCCCCCCACCCACACCGCCGGCCGGAAGTGAGGTTGTTGGCGCCGGGCTAGCACATGGAGCGGGAGCCAAGGGTTAGCGGTGGTGGGTGGGGGGTGACAGTTGAGCTGAGGTGGTGAGTGCGCTCGTTTCTCGCCGCTGCCTCCCGCTTCCCACTTCCCGTGCGCTCTCTCAGGGCCCTGAGACGGGCAGTTAAATGGCCGGGAGTCGCTGACTGCGAGGTACGTGTTTAGCTTGGCTATGATAAGGTGATATTTGTCGCAGTTCACGAGGCACAACGGTTGGGAAACACCCTAAGCTTCAAACCAGTTATCTCAAATGCCCTCATTCAGACCAAAACCGAATTTCTGATTTTCTGAAAACGTCAGTGACATCCAGGCTTTTGTGCTTAAACGGTGATTCTTTTCATCCAAAACCAGGGATTAGAGCCATTGAAAAAGTAGCTTCCTGCCAAGCCTGTTCTCCTTGAGTAGTCTCCCCATGCACATACACGTGAGGTACTCGCACATTTTTTTGTCTGCATTTCCAAATTATACAATAAACCCAAAATTTACATGGGATCTCTTGCCATGCTTTCATATGAAAGAATGAAGTTGCATTTTTTGCATTTAAAGTGGCAATTTAACAGCACACAGCCTTTCACACTGAATACCTAAGTTTTTAATGGGTACCAATTGCAGCCATTGATTAAGTAAAACTTCTGGAGAAGTCAGAAGCTTAACTTTTTTGGATAACATTTCAATAACTGAATTAGGTTTGACTTAATCATGTTGCTGTGCTTTTAGTCAGTAACAAAATGACAGTGTTGCTCTATTGAAGTGACAACTTGTCATACATTGAGAGCACCAATACAGTTATTCACATCAGGAGTCCCATTTCTGTAGTCATTGCCATCCTTTCAGTAAGAGGAGATCAACTTCCCAGAAGAACAGGGAGACTCCAGTTCACAGTTTTCCTTAGAAGAGAATGGTATTTTGACTGCAGATGAAAGGAACAAAGTGCTGTGAGAGGAATGGCATGATCAGCAGCATTTCATTAATGAGAGCATGCATTCTTACAGTGAGATGTGCCTACACCTCGCATAGATGCTTTTAATTAGGCCTCTGAGAAGAATGCAGATAGGTTGAAAGCATGTAAGTTTAGTACCAGTGAGTAACAAAATCAGAAAAAATAATGCATTTTCTAAAAGTCACTGCAACTTTTAGGATAGGATTGACTTTTAGGTCAACAGGATAATTTTCATTTGTTCTGGGGGTTTCTATCCTCACTCACGTGTTTTTGTTCTTTTTAAAGTAAGAGATTTAATTAATTGCTGGAGTTATTTATAGGCCAGACAGCATAAGCAGTCTTGTTATACTGGGTTCAATGCTACTAATCTCTGTCTTGACAGACTAGAAGACATCGAGGTCAACTACTAGGCATCACTGCAAACAAGTATATCAGTACTGCACACCCAGATGTGGCGATGGCTGCAGAACTCGCTGGTCTTTCATGAGTAATCTCAATGAGCCACACTGTGGTGACCTTACAATGTTCCACAGCCCATTCAGTCGCAAACTTGACATCCAAATAGTTTTTTTCTGTAAGACTCCAGCATGTTTGAGGAGTTTTCCTGTAAAGGATTTCCTTCTGTTAAGTACAGGTGAATGAAGAGACAGATTTTGACAGATCACTTAAAAAATATGGGCCCAGTCTTCCAAGCAGGTAAATGACTGATAATTTTGAGTATGTGAACGGGCCCACTGACTTTGGTTTGATTCTGCACCTGAGCACAACAACATTTTGGCATTTCTAGAAGTTGTATTAATTTCCAGGAAGGAAATGTCATGAGATTTCTTGCCCTCAGCATATGAAACCCGAAATAAACTCTTCTCTCCATTACTGAAATGAAACCTCCTGTTTGGTTCGGGCAGAGCAGGGATGCTTCAGTCTTCTGCATCTGGAATGTGTGCAGTGAAACCAGCCTATTCAATGTAACGCATGCTTGGCAGTGTGACACACAGATCAGAAGGCTCTTTGCACTACTTAAAAAAACCCTAAACAAAAGAGAAAAAAGGTGTAAAACCTTAACAGTACTCACAAACACAGTTACTTTCGGGTTGACGTGAAACAATAGATGGTCAGAAATAAAATCCAGCGACAAAAAACAGAAAATCAAAAGTATGAATCCTGAAGTGAGGAGAGATCAACTACAGAGGTGGAGAAGATGGTGTCGGGACAGGGAGAGCCATAGGTTGGGTCAGATAATGTATCTGTGACTTTATTCAGAGTGCTGGAAATCTAGATCCCCTTCCTGAGTCTTGACTGCCAGACAGCCTCAAGCTTGCTGCCTCATCTCAGGAGACAAAAAAAGTTCCCATCTATAAATCAGGATAAGGCAACTTTAAGTCTGCTGCTTCATCTCCATATATAAAACTAGTTATTTTAGTAGTATTTTTTTACTCCATTGTAAAATCCTCTCAGGATTTATGGAGGAAAGCTCTAGGTAAGAACATTACTTGAAAATAAAACATCAGATATTTCACATGTGCTTGGAGTTTGAAACGTGATGATTAATCTTCTCTATAACTGCTGAATAGATCAAATACCTTTACCTTCATTACTGTTTCTTAAGCATTTCTTTCCTTATATCTCTTTCTACTCACAAATCTTTCCTGCGTACAATACATAAATTGGTTTTTTAAGTCAGTCCCATGGGAATAAAACAGCTTCCTGCAAAAATGTTTGATATCCCCTACAGAAAATAGTTATTAAGGCAAAATAGAAGTAGAAAACTTTCTTTGTGTGAGTGCTGTTTTGGAAATGTCTCTTGCTTTTTCTGAACAGACTCTTTTCATCTTTATTACCCAAATTAATGAATGTTAGAAAAGAAAAAGAAATCTAATTTTCTAGAAATACATTGGTTACACATGAAACCTTTCTTCTTTTTTTTTTTTTTTTTATTTGTAACATGTACTCTCAAGTGTTCAGTTATTAGTACAGCAAAGTTTTGTTCTCCTTATTCAGGTATGTGAGGGTTATTTTCTATCATGTAATCATTCAGTCAGTGTGAATAAAACACTACCAGAGAGAAGGTTTTCCCAATAAGCAGTTTTCATTCTTTTTTCCCCACTCTTACTGCCTCATTGTTGCAGGCTTGTTTTCCAAGCCTTGAGAAACATCATTTTACACAGAGAAGCAGCGTACAATCTTCCTATCTTAGCAAACGCTGTATCTTAGTTTCATGCAGCTGACCCTGATGCAGTCTGTTTTAGACACAGTTTCTAAGACCAGACAAAATGTTTATGATGAGCTAAAAGCTAAGAAAACCCCAGGAGACAACTGGTTTTGGTTTGCGTTTGCTTTTTTCTAGCATCAAATCATATCCCAGCTCCTCATCTCAGAGGCAGTAGTAGTAGTGAAAGGCTTTTTTTGTTTGCTTAATTATGTATACAAAATAACAAAGATTTTGGTAGGTTGTGAAAAATGTTGGCATGGAAAGTATGATGACTTTGGGGGGGGGGGGGGGGAAGCCCACAAAAAAAGCAAGGAAGAAGACTGAAATCACTTGATGCAGAGGGGTAGCACTAATGAACTAGAAATCAAATGCATTCTCTGTCGTCTCCTCTGGTTTGGAAGATCTGAGCAGAGGCAAAGGCTTTGCATTGACCTTGTGAACAGAGACAAATTTTCATTCCTTTCTGTTGCTGTCAGCTATTTTAATCGGGACAGAAACAAAGCGAGCTGTGGAAAACAACTAAGTAACTGATTTCTGACATTCAAATGGAAACAAACTGAGGAGCATGCTGGTGAAAATATTTAAGGTACAAACAGCTGACATCAGCTGTGATGACACAGAGCGCAGCGCTCATTTATACTGAGGTCAAGAGTGTTTTGTTGCAACATGAGATTCAGTCATTTGTGCTACAGCCAGCACTAGGACCAAAGAAAGTATAAATTGCTTGTTGGTGTGACAACCCTCAGCTCGTTCAAAACTGAAATGGCAAGTGTGGAAAACATAAGGGCTGATGCGTTTGTAAGAGTACTACCTAGAAATCTTGGGGGAAAAATAGGAAAGAGGTTATTACAAGCTCAGAATTGTTTGCATCTTGACCTGGTAAATTGCTTCATGTTAATAATAGTCTGTTTCCCTTCTGGAAAACAGTTTCCTGTGTTCATCCTGATGACAAGGACTTTTCCTCCGTTTGATAGGGCAACATATTGCTGCTTCTTTGTAAGAGTGTATAGATCTGTATTTGATCTCTTGAAGTCAAACTCTCTCCTGCCTTCTCCCATCCAGGTGCCTAGTTATTCCCAGCTCACCAGCAGTCTGTTTTAATTCATTCTCTCTCACAAACAAAACCTAATTTCACCCTTGCTTTAACAATTAACTTTTGCAGTCCTAAAGATGTCTAAGAGGTTTCTCTATAGAAATGAAGTGGGCCCTGTACAGCCTTATGAAGGAAGGCCACCATTCTAACTTATTTAATAAATACGTCTCAGAAAGTTATTTTCTTCTTGAAAGAGTTATGCATGTGACCGAAACATGTGGCCTTTCTAAGCAATCTTTAAACCTTCTTTCACAGTTTATAAAGGACCTGCTGATAGTCCACATAGGTCTGAATGTGGCGCAACTTTCCCATGCGTGAAAGCTAAACTTTGTTACAAGAAAACTAAAATGCACAGATTCCAACACTAATAATACTCTCCTACTACAGCTGCTGTTGAGGTAAAAAGAAGGCTAAAAGGCAGAGGTCAAGCACAAACATCAGGTCTGAGTGGTACCTTAATTTCAGTACCATACAAATTGGAAGATAGCATCCTTTATTTAAGTCACTTTGAGATGTAAATACAATATTTTATAGCAAAAAATCCAATCCAAGCATCACCAAAAACCCCCAGAAGCATTGGTATGCCCAGAACTACTTGTAGCAGTAAAATGTAATAAAAAAGCCCCAGCTATTGAGGTTCAAGAAATCATTTTATTTCACATCTCTTTCTTTTTACCCTATTTGCAGAGATAGGTTTTACTGTTACAGTTGTTCTATAAAAAAAGCAGTGGACTTTTTTTCCCCATGTATTTTTTGATCTTAGAGAAGTACAAAAATATCTCCGGTCATCAGTCCTATGCTAAAAATACTTACTTCTTTATATAGTTTTATAAGCTCAAAAGGAGAGAAAAAATCTTTGGAACTGAGAGCCTAGGAAGAAAGAATGTATTTTGGATCACGACTGAGCAGCCTTTGTGGTGGTGCACATTAAAACATTGAAATGGTGCAACAACAATGGCTGCAGATGCCATTGCTGGCTGGCTCATCTGTAAAAGCCCACTTCTAAATACTTTTATCTTGGTTATAGATTGTTTAATTTTGCAAACAGGTTATTTCCACTTACAAGCTGTTAGCTGAATGTATGTTTCAAGTACTGTGGAGGTGTGAACTCCAGTTCTAGTTTTGTTTGGTTAGAAAAACCATTAAGACTTTTGGATGTTGTTTAGCCAAAAGCATTTGCATCCAGACTAAGGAAAAGGAAGAATTTCATTTGCTGCTATTGTGGTTGAAGTTACATGCCACAACAGAAGTAGTAGCAAAGATGGAGAAAATTGCAGCAAGTTTATGCCAGATCTAAGTAGATACAGAAATACTGTAGTAATTGTTCATAATTTTGCAACACTTTCCTGAAATAGGCTGTCCATTGTTCCACTGTGCAAAAAGACAGTGACAGAGCTATTGCATATTCTAATGACTGTTATCTCATGCTCTGCAGCCCCAGTGCATGCTAAATAGGATAGATAAGTGTTCGGCACAAGATGGGCATAACTTTCTGTTCTAGAGAGCAGAGAAGATTATTAGGGGAAGAAATATGTTGGATCTGGTTTTGACTAATATGGTGAAAGTAGTTATAAATGTAGAAGAGTGAAATGTATGAAAGCAATCACAAAACAGTTTCACTGTGTAAGGAAAGTAGTAGTGGCAAAGCATAGGTGAGGGACTTCAGAAAACTTCATTAAGTATCACAATACTTGCACATGGAACCTTGGGATAGTAAGTCGAGGAATAAAGAAGTGCAGGACGCCTGATGACTTCTGAAAGTCAGACATAACAGCAACATTTTCTGATGCAGTGGAAAGATGGAAAGTTTGGGAAGGAAACGATATGCAACTTTGAGATGGAAACATTAAGTTATTTAACATTAATTAGATCAAAGAAACGCAGCAAATATAAGGCATTTAGAAAATACATCCTCTGAAGAAAGGTTAAACAAGACTTATGCCTCTGGAGAAGGGGAGAAAAGAACAAGTTAATTTTCTGCTATGCAAAGGTTGTAAATTACAAGAAGATGATAGATGTTTCTCAATATTTACTACTAGGAATACAAAATAATTTGTCTTAATTTACAGGAGAGAAAATTTAAACTAGACAGTGAAAGCCTTTGCTATAATTAGGGCAAGGAAGCGATAGAAGAAAACTAATTAAACACAGTCCCCTAACAAAAACGTTGTAGAAGCTTTAAACTTCTCAACATTTCATTTGTGTTTTTTTTTAAAGGGTAAATAGACATGTATCAGTTCGGAAAAGACCAAAGCTGAGTTATAGATACACATGATGTTCCCTCGTGCATGGTGATAGAGGAGCAAAGTAGATTCTTCTCAACTCTGTATTTCTACCTATGCATTCAGGACAAAGAAGCACTAACTCAATCCAGTTTAATGTAACATGTAACAAAGATGTCACAGAACTTACCAGTGGTTCCAGCCTGCAATGGGCTGGCTGCTTTCATTTACTCTTGTGCTCCACTATGCTTGGTTGGAATGGGCCTTTAAACTGCTGCCGTGTTGACTTTACTAAGGAAATTATTCCATTTTTTATTGAAAAGTCAGTAAAGTAATATAGGTTAGTTTTCATAACACATGAAAATCAGCTTGAACAGCAGAAGGAAGAACAATTCATGAAGCAGACATAGCAACATAGGCCCATAAATAAAGTTTTGTGACGGGATATGTTTGGAAAGAGGGACTGTGAGCTAAACCCAGCAAAAGCATAAAGTGTTTTTCAAGTTCACTTTTTAACCTGGCTAGGAAGTTGAAAAAATGGTTTAAACAATCTGAAAAGCTTTCAGGACATGCATTCTTTTCAGAGCATGTGTTGGTTTTCCAATGCCAATAAAATTGTGTAGCCTGTAAAAAAAAAAAAAAAAATCCTTTCTGCATTTTTACCCTGTTTTTGTTTTTTTTCTCAGCTCACAATAGCAATAACAATTTCTCTGCAGGATCTTGGCCTATGACTTCCCTCCAGCCTTTTTTTAGCCTCTAGGAAATGCCTACAGCTAGTCATCATTAAATTTCTACAGCTAGTCATTATCAACTGGAGTGTCACCAAATAATAGCAATGCTTTTAATCTTTACAAAGGGTAATGAATTAAGACTTTGCAGTGTCCTTGAGAGGAGAGTAAAGCAATCCAAGGAGCTGTGACAAAACCTGGGCACTGCCTGTGTAAACACTGTTACTGCTGACAAGAGCAGAAAGAAACAAAAAGGCATAAATACTTTAGACGGCAGCTGCCAGAGCCTGGCCCTCTAGCAGTGAATGATTCATCTTTCATGAGCAACTCCTGCTCACCTCTACACCTTCAAACTGACCAGGCACAGGTTTTTAGCACTAAAATTCTACATGTTTGTTTGCTGCCTCATCTCTAGTTCATTTTATCCACAGTTACAGGGCTATGAACTTCTGACCATTTGTCAAAACACAGAATGAGAGAAGATGCCAACTAGCCCTGGGTATTAGTCGTGATTATCATCTGTAATTTTATGCTCCAGGTAGGGCGTAAAGGGAATGCTGCATCCTCCACACTGAGTTTAGTAATCCCAGTGGCACAAGTAGCTTCCACTGGGCTACAGCTCTTCTCACTAACATGACTGGAGAGCTGGTGCATAGGAAAATAGAGCTGATTCAGTGTCAGCTGTTCTCCCACACGTGCCCCAGCAGAGAAGCATTGGCACAGAGAGGCAAATAGGAGGGAAAGGATTAAGGGTTGGCACAGCTGTTTATTCTGTGGAGCAAGGGGAAACTTGACTTCTGCTTTGTCTTTCATTTTGGTTTTCAGGATAGTCCAGTTGTGCACTGCACCAAGTCTACGTTTGACAGGAGCACCCAGCAATGATAAGAACGCAACACTGGTATTTGCCACTGCCTGTAGTGATGGCATTCTAGGGGCTGACATTCACTCCAGTGTAGCAGCACTTGTTTAGATGTGAGCTTAATTAAATCACTGCATTGTGCTCACTGCTGAAGCAGTTCCTAAACTGATTGAATTAATCAAGGCAAAGTCTTTATTCAAACTCTTGCTCCAGTGCTTTATCTGTGATCAAAGAGGTCATTTCCACTTTCCCCTGTGAGCAGTGGGTATACCCAGAGAGTAGCATGGCATTGCTGTTCAGTTGTTGCTATCCTGCCCTATATCAAACACTCAAGTCTAGAAACTAAATCAGCAAAGTGCCTCATCCAAATCAAAGGCAACTATGTCCACAGCTGATACCTGTCAGCATCACTATAAGAAACCCCAGGAAAAGAGTGTGTGAGGAAAGTCAGTAGAAGTTGGACTGGGCAATGTCGATAAGTCTATGACCCTGGTATGGGTATACACAACAATGAATAATATAAGAACATTTATTTAGCACACTCTGTATTTGTATTCAAAAGCTAAGATAGGCAATTACACCCAAACAGATGATTTAAGCTGCATCTGGAAAAAGGTATAAATATACAACAACAGAGATAGATACAGAAATATACACAGAAATAATATTATTTATGTATAAGAATACTGGGCTAACCTGTAGAACTCTCTGCCACTAAAGTTATAGAAATTAAGAGCTTAGATATATGCAAAGGAGACATCTATTTTGATAATAAGAAGAGGCATAATTACCTCAAGCATCTTGGTAAATTATTAAGTTGCTAACCAGCACTATTAACCTTAGTGCTTCATTCCAGGTGGTAGGAAAAGTGTCTTCATTATTTCCATATATATTGGTTACTTTCTTCTTTTCAGCATCTGCTGTGGTTTGCTTTCAAAATCTAGACGAATCAGTGTCAGGTACTAGATTAGACTTCATACACAATATATTCTAATATTGTTGTATAAATATTTTAATTTACCTAAATATCTCATCTGCCTGCATAACTCTGTGTGCTGGAATTATTAAACACTAATGAGAAGTAAACATTTTTCCAAAAAAATGGCCCATTTACTTAAAAAGCAAAATCTGTTGGGGGGAATTTGTCTTCTATTCTTCTATTGAGGGAAATAGTGTTACTGTTCTCTTAGCTTTCTACATTATCTATTGCTTGAGAAATGGGGGGGGAGGGGGGAAATGACACAGTTGTGTTTCATTTAGTTTGGATTCATTGATTCATTAAGTGTCATTTCCAAAAGCATTTTCAAGCCCCGCTGTCCCAATGAAGCCAGGTACTTTGCAGTTACTAACTCTGAGTTACCTGGAAATAAAAATCATGGGGTGTGACAGAGCAAAGCAGAACTTTCCTAAGTATCCTCCTGCTTTTCTCTATCACCAAGAAGTGCATAGTGACAGCCGCATCTGTGCTTAAATATCTGTGGTGAAATAACATCCTAAAAGAAGGCAATGGCAGCCTTGTGCGTGACCAGAGGTGGGCTTACTTGCAATGTAGGCTGCAAGAAGCTTGTTTACAGTGCCTGTTAATGCTGCCTGTGCTGATCTAGGTCCACCAAACAGCCTGAGAAACTGCTCTGGTCTCTAAGCAGTCAGAAGCTGTGAAAAATTTAGTAGCTCAAGCTCATGAGGGAGACGTTGCTAAAGTGCAAAGGGCAGTTGAGCATGTTTTCCCTGTTGTGCCTTTGGTACCTTCTTTATTAAAATGGACAACTGTCCAGAGCCAAGATACAAACAACTTTTCAGCCTAAACTGTGGTTCTCTGCTAACGTGGTTCAACCGTAGTGGTCTGTTTGCATGGAACACATGCAGCCACGTGGCTTGTATGTGAAGTCAATGGTAAAGGGAATCAATATTGTTACAATCATCTTCAATTACTTGTTTGCACGAGGAGTAACACTAGGCACTCAGATGTGACATTTGGTGCATTGCATTTCAAAAATTCCTTTTTTCTCATTTATAGTAAGCAGTGAATATCTTATTCCTTGGATAAGGTATGGAAATTTCTAGCTATGCTTCTGTCAACCTTAGCTGCTGGTGAGCAGGTGACTCCTGTTTCCATTTGTGAACACTATGCTTTTATACAGAAAATGCTTTAATACACGGAAGAATACACAGCCTAGCCTGTCTTAGCATAGGCTTGCCACTGAAGGCACCTGTGTCTACCAGAAAAGCACATTAGGATGCACATTAACAACTGTGTGGCAAAAGTCACAGTTTCATGATACGATCACTGAGTAGTCTACAGAAGTGGGATCCAGGCCTTTATTCTTGCAGAACCCAGTTATGAAGGATAAATAAGTAAAGTGGGATGTTAACTGTATTGATAGAGATTTGCAAGTTGCCTCCTTTACCAGAGAAGGAAAAATAAATTCTTTCTTTTAGTGCTATGTAACTCTTGTATAATAGACTAAGATGTGAGGGGCTACCTTGCCATTTGTGCAATGATACAAATTCAGCTTTTTAAAAATGGAGAGAGCATAATACAAATAGTCAGCTTAAACATTTCCATGTCCATGGTAAACACGTGTACATGTTTAGGGCAGAAATCAGTACTGCATACACTAAAAACCTGCATGAGAACAACTGGGGACAGTTAACTGCATCACAGGTTTTCTTCTTTTTCTATGCAATTATGTCTGAGGTACAAAGTTACATTCTATTATCAAGTGAAATCATGACTCATCTGAAATGAGGTAAGTTGCACAACTTTGAGACAAAAGAACCCATAAATGTGGGTTTGCTGTTCAGAATCACTAATGTTGCTAACCAATGACAGAGGACCCAGAGGGATTGGACTGTTTTCTGCAAAAGCACAAAAAGAAGTGTTTGCCCACAAGTTTCATCATAGGTTCTTATCACAGCACCAAACTGGTATTTGTGTTCTTCAGCATTATTTAGGCATAAAAAGGAGAGTGAGTTTACCCTTCAGCGTCAACCCTTCATGGGGTGCAGCTTATCCTCTGGTGTGTGTTCTCAGCTCTGATGATCACATACATCTGCAGGCATTGAAATATTCCAATGCATAAATACTAAGCCTGGGCATTCTGAAAGGTGCCAGTGGAAATAGAACCACGGTCACGAAGGGGGAGTGACCCTTTACGCAGCAGCGGGGGCCCTCCCCCCCCCAAGGGCCAGAGGACAACCTCCACTATCCATCTCAAGGACACTGATGGCACATGGTCATCCCACAATCCCTGTGACCCTGTGACAGAAAAGGGAGAACTAGGCATCTAACACAGAGTTAGCAGCAGATAGTCTTTGTAGTAGCATCCTACAGCTAAAACCTATGAGAAGGTAAAAAACATGCTACAGAGTACCAGCCTGATAAACCACCACAATACCCTTATCTGATGGGAGCAGGAATCTTCTGCTGAGCTGTGCTCTACAGTTCTTCCCCAAACATGCTTTGTCTCTGGAAAAATGCATGTGTGGCATCATTAAAAAAAGGATACAAGCTTGCCTGTCATTGATGAAGTAGATAAAAAATGGCTTGATGTTCTCTGAAGTACAGAACACACAGTGTCTCTAAAAGTGTGGAATAAATTGCCCAATATATTCTGGATGAGAAACAATATGTCACACTGTTAAAGACACACTAATGCACTAAAGAACAGGCTTAAGGTCCAGCCTCAACTTGGCATTATCATTTCTTAGGCTTTCCCTCCCGAGGTGGTATATATAAACATAATACTGCTGGGGGACCCAGTGGGAATTTCACTGTTGATTATCACAATTCCCAGAGTAAATATCTGTAATGAATCAATTTTTTATTTTGAGAGAGGTTCAGCTAGAGCCATCTAACTCAGTGAGCCCTGAAACTCAGTGATCTTTATTCTATCATTTGGCTCAACAGTAGCTTGTCTAAGTGTCTGCTTTGAATTGATAGAAAGTTGAAAGAGTGTTTCAAGAGTGCATAAGGCAGGCAAATGTGCAGCCTTATTTTAAGACAGAAATTATTATTTGTAATTATTACATACAATGATTAAACCAGGCAGCACATCTCTAACCTCCCACTGTCTCCTCAAGTAGAGGATTAAGCCATGTTCAAATATAATTCCAGTCATTCGTTTTGTGTCCCCATACACCAGTCAATGTTAGGCAACTACAGGAAGAAAAAGGCACAAACAGTAAAACAAAAGTACAAAGAGCAGCTTAATACTACAGTAAGCAATTTAAACAGCTGTCTTGATTTATCACAGCACAGTGTTTTCTTCATTCCCCAGCAAGCATCTTCTCCAAAAGGAAAAGGAAATTTTTGTTAGTGCCCACCAACTGGGCAGAGCTGGAGAAAGTTGGCAAAGATTTTCTTAATTTGTTTCCCATATAAAATGTAAGGCTTTATTTGCCTTTCATGCTACTGTGAGGTTTGGGTTTATATAAGTTCATGCTTTCAATTTGCAGAAATTAATATTAATTTTGTACAGACACGCTATACATACAGAGATTCACTACTATTTGCAGACTTACGGGTTCTTAGTATCTTCAAAACCTGTTTCTCCTCACAATGTAAATGGCAAAAAAACAAAAAAACAACAAAAAAAGATCAGATTCCATAAAAGAAACATTGAGGTTAAAAAAATTAGATGCCCTTTCTCTCCTCTTTCCCCAAACACAGGAAATATAAAATGCTCAGGTTTCTACAAATATCATATTAGCTCTAAGTCATCCAAATAGGAGGAGTTCCTTTAACAAATAAAGGGGAATGTAATATGCTGTACATGCAAGTAAGAACTCTACCCTTTCTATATTCAAGTTAGTCTCAGAGTCCAGTTTTCTGTTAACTTGTCCAGCATCCTCTGTTTAGTCTTCTCTCCAACTTCCATGTTGCATCTTGCCCTTGTTAGGTGAGCTTTTCTGAAGAAGGAGCATAGTTTCTCACACTGGGAAAGCACATAGCTCCTTGATCTCTGCACATGAATGTATGGAGACAGCAGCCCTGTAGCTGAAAGCAAAGAAGATGACAGGGTTACTTGAACTAATAATTCCACAGCTTAATCTCATTTCTTCTAAGAATTCAGTCTCAGTTACTTGCACAAAATATGGAATAAAAAAAAAAGGAAACAAGGTGGGATAAGTGCTCATGCTGTACTGTCTCAGAGGGATGACACAGCTTCTGTCTGCCTTTGCAGTACTTTGAGGAAACCTGTGTTCAGCGGAAGATAGGCATGAGTGGTCCCTAGGTATTTGAGGGCTCTGGAAGTGATAAAGGCAGATGGAGGAGCCATCTCCCATCTAAAGCACGCTGCCGTGTGAGCCAGAGGCCTACATCCTACTTTAGAATTAATACTGGTTTTTGACACAGCAACAAACCCAGCTGACCTCCTCCTGGGAAAACAGTATAAAGACAGCCAGAGATAAAACCTGAGTACCAATCCTGCAGCAGGTGTCTTCCATCCCAGTAAGGGCACACTGCTACTGTAGACCTCAAAACATCACTGGCATGGATTTTACGGGGATTTCTCACCTATCCCTAATCAAGCTAATTAAATCTGCAGTGTCATAGACCAGAAGGCAGCTGTAGAATACAGCAGTTTATGTTGGCACCATCAACGTATCGACCCAGTTATTTCCAAATTTGATATTAACATACAAATCCTGCTTCCAGTTCTGACTCTGGAGGCACACCTTTCTGCCTGACTTGTCAATGAACTCCATCTGGGAAAGTAATACTGTAGTTTTATTTGTGAGACGCTCTGCATGCTGATGCAAGCTTGAACATGATTCCCTAGGCTCAGATTGGGTGGGGAGGGGACAACCATGTTACAAACATGCCCACAGATAAATTCTTGAAGTATGCTGTTTTTCATGTAACACCATTTTCTTTAAAAAAGTTGATAGGACAGCAGTAGCAGGTTTCAAGCTACTTCCTCTCATGTCTGTGTCCATACTCTCAGCTAAAGCACAGTTGGCACAGTTGCCTCTGGAAGACCCCCTAGCACTGAAATGCAGCAAGCCTTCAGCAGGACATGTAAAAAGGGACAAAGCTGCTAAGTGGCTCACTATGTCTCCAGATGAAGTACTCCAATCAGTCCTAATACAAGCCAGGAGAAGATGGAAGACCAAATTTCACTTGTTTAATCTGTAACTTCCAGTAAGTTGTGTTGCCCTGCTAATTTCTAGTGCTTGTATTTCTAGACATGTGTTTTGCACCACAAAGTCAAGTCCCGGTGAAGCTATTAAAAAATTATTGAGTTTACTTCCCCTACACAAATCTTTCTAAAGAGATACTTCCCAAAATAACCTGGTTTCAAGGGTAATGTAGAAGTTGTTTATTCCCTTTCCAGAATAAGTCCTTTCCAGAACTGGATTCCTTCCATGCTGCCTTTTCATCCGAAAATGCTTGTTTTAGTTTAAGTGATATGTTTCAATGTGTATGTCTCTTGAACCTCAACTACCTGAGACAGCAAGAATATTAATTTCCCTTATGGGATAGCATCATGGAATATTTTATATACCATGACAAGCAACCACTTCTGTAGTATTTGGGTCCAACATTTCCTGGGCTATTTAATCTCAGCTTTTTAAAAATGAAGTGTCCTGTAATAGGAAACTGCATTAGAGTGAAAGTAATAAATGCTTCATTCAGTGTGCTTGGCCAAAATAGCTCACTGAGTCTTGGAATGAAAAGACCCTTGTCCATAACAACACAGACACAATCACAAGCGCAGACAGGATGGTTTTGCCTACCAGGGAAAAATGCTTTGTAACATTAAGAAGGAGGAGGGAAACCTTTCAGTGGGTAGGGCAATCAGTTTGGGAGTAATTAGGACATTGATAATGGGGAGTGGGGAAGAGATGGGAGATCAGAAGTGCATAAAGAGGACAGCAGAGTGAATGTCCCTTCTTCTTAAGGAAACCCCTTCCTCTTGTTCCCTTCCTGTCTCCCTTAAGAGAATATTTAGGATAACTCATTACAGAAGCATTCCAAGGAGGAAAAAACAACAGTTGTCACTCCCTCCTCCTCCTCCATTATACTTTCTCAGCTATATCTTCTTGAACATTGTAACATTGGATCCAAGCCTTTTCTATGTCATCCTTCTCTTCAGTTTTTTGTGTGTTTCTCTTCTTCCCTAGTGTTCTCCTAGGTTTTGCACTTTGCCTTCCACTTCCACCCCTTCATCTTGACTCTCCCTTTTTCTTTCTCTGGTCTTAATCTGCAGTTCTCCTTTAACTCCTTGTAATCCCTCTCTCCAGAGGGATTCATGATACAAATGGCAGCAGCAAAGGCAAATTGAGGTGCTCATCAGAAGCTGAAACCACAGGACTTGGACAATGATTTGCCAGTGTATCAGATCCCGCAGCAGTGCTAAGAGTCATCCTACGAAGACTTCATCTGTTCACAGAGGTCAGTCAAGCATGCTGCTTTTTTTTATTTGCCATCAGCTAATGGCTTCCCAGGCCAGTTAAAATTATCCCACAAGGTTCCAATCAGCATGAAAACTGTCAAAGACAACTGCAGCAGTACTACAGATCTCGTCTTGACTGAGGCTCAGCACTTCATCATGGTCACTTCTTGCTTCCCTGAAAGTAATTCACAATTTGGTCTCAGCAAGAAGGACCAAAGAAACAGCAGTCATGCTTAAACCAAACATTTTATTCTGATAATGAAATTACCCCAAAACAGTTAGTCTAGTTAGGCAGAGCTATAATTCAGAATACCTGTCAAATGTAGGGAATGCTGCTCTGTATGTCTACAGTGTGGTAACTGCCTCTGGAAGGATTTTTCAGATATCACAGCATTTCTGTCCCTTCAGGGAGTGTTGCTTTCAATTCCTGCCTCGATCACAAGTCCTCTGACAGGACTGTCCTGGAAAAAAAAATTTTTATTTGCAAGCTCTTTTCAGGCTATACTGTTTTCATGCTCAGAGTTACTAGACCTCTATTCAGGGAAAAATATTGGCTGCAGAGACAAGACTTAGATACTCACCCAGTTTGTGGTACACAGGAAATTTAAGGTACAGAAGTGTCTAGTGTGGGACTAACAGTGAGGAGACCCAGGTGCTCTTCCTGTTTCTGCAGACAATCTGCAGTGACATGAGACTAACAAGTCTGTGATCTGGTGGCCTACACTGAGTAAAAAACATTTTATGCATCAGTTTACCTCACCACAATGAAATCTGCAAAAATAAAGAAGTGTAATGAGTTTTTAAGAGGAGGAGATGATCTCCCGTCTCTTGCCATGGGAACAGAATCTCCGAAGACAATTTGCTCTCATAGTTCTCTCCTTTTTGACAGCAATAGGATTGGTTTGTTCCAAGGCAAAGTGCTTTCTAAAGAGGCTGCTGCATTCTTTCCAGATGGACATTGCATTATCTCTCCATACTCTTAGTGAACCTTTCAACATTGCTGACAGCAACAGGAAGTTACTGATGTGCTTGTTTGCGTGTTTTAAGATGCCATAAGTTGAACTGCCAGAGTTTCAAACAGAGGGCTTTCTGTTTTGCATACCAAATATTTCTTAAAGAAAACATACTCTGCTTTCTCTTGTCTGTGCTATCACTCACTTGCCATACTGGACAATGTTCTAGTCACACTGCAGAGTAAGAGAAAACAGGTTTTGCTTTTTTCCCTGGAAGGGGTACCAAGTAAAACAAATAAATATCTGGTTAAATTATATACTTATATTGAACACACTTCATATAAAAATTTGTGTCTGTTGAGATTACTGTCAACTCTCAGACAGATAATTACCTGCAGCAATGCCAGAAGCACTCTTTGACCTTGTTTTCAAATGGAAGGTTGTCATGGCACATGCCAACATTATGTCTTCCACCATTGTCTAGACATGGCCAAAATGACTGTCAGCCTTCACTGACACTGTTGTGGGAACAGAGGTAAGTCCGTAATACAGCTTTGCCACCCACTCAGCACAGTGCAAAGGAATTTATTTAACCTGAACTAAAAATGTACCCAGACAACAGAAGTGTATTACCATCTTGGCCTACTAATGCAAAGCACAATTATTTTTAATTTCACATGTCAAAATGAAAAATGTGCAGCTTAGTTATTATTTTTGTGTTGTAAATAAGAAGTTTGTTCAAGACTGAAAAATGCAAAAAGCCACAGACAGTTCCTCATAGAAAGAGCATCCCCTCCCCAGAAGCCAAAACCAGTAGAAATGTATTCAGTTAGGTGAGTACTCAAATGCAACTGCTTGGTCTGAAAGGTCTAAGGCATTTGATCTATTTTCTTCTCACCATGTGTATTGTCCACTCTCAGACCTGCAAGGCACAGAGTATAAATAGAGAGTACCAAGCTCTGATGTCCCAGCTCAGCCTGTTCTTAAAACTGCAGGGTCAAGCAGGAATTTCCAAAATAAAAAGTAAGCTTAACAGAACAAAAACCTCCAAAGGCAATACCATTGTAAGGAATACCTGTCTCTGGTCTTCCCATCCAGGATTTAATTACCACGTTGTGAAATACTATCCGTTACCTAGAGAAGTTCAACTCTCCAGGTAACTGCAGTGTGAACTGAGCTGCTGAAAATAGCTGACAGCCATTCCTAACCTAAGAATAGGCTTATGCCCATGCCTGCCGCAGATATGAGACAAAGCAAAACTCCTCTTTTCTTTGGTAGCACCAGGGGTTTTACCCCAGGGAACCACACAGCTCCTGATTTGGTTGACAAACCACATTTTCTTTCAAATTATACTGGACATGCTATGAAAGAAAAAAATATCATTTTTTAAATGTTTTTTTCAGCTGAACTATTTCTCTCATCCCTAATGGAAGTATCCTGGTCATGATGTACAACAGAGTCCCCATCTGTCTTCTACTCTGCTTTTTCATCCTACTTGCCTCCCTTCAGCTTACACCACTTTTCTTCCCTGCAGCAGAGCCTTTTCTCAGTCAAGCCATCTTCCAGCTAATTGCAGAAAGAAATCTTTACTAGGATATAACAAACATTGTGTTGCTGCTCCCTTTCTGGCTTAATTTGTGTTTTAGGGCCCCTGATTTCACCTGTGCCCACCCTGCAGTGGTTTGGGAGTTTTCTTGGTTGTTTTTCTTTTTTTCAGACAAAACCTCTGCATTTCTTTGTCCAACACTTAGCACAGTGCCCATTTCATAATTGGTGTAACTGCGTTTTTGTAAGATGAGGGAAAAAACTCACCAATTTCTCCATGCTGGAGATGAGAAAAAGAAAGCCTGTTAGTGGTTGGTCTTTTTGACATATCTGTTCCCATCTACGTGACAAAGCAACCATGCTGAAAATGATGAAAGGGTTATACAGCACAGGCTTTAGCACAGGTCACAAGACTTAGGAACACACTAAAAACATGGCTCAGTTTCCCACAAGATACAAAAAAAAAGGAAAGATTTTTATAGTATTCTCTTTTTAAATATGACATTCAGCATTGCCATCAGAGTTCTGTCACCATATCCCTTAAGTCTAGACAGAAAAATTACACTAAAGCCCCTTAACTCTAGCCAGAAAAATTACACTAAAGCCCCCCAAAAGTCAAGAATTGCTTTAAGACTGTTCACTAATATTCGATATAGTTAACCTAACACACCTGGCATATTTGAACTAAAGATTTGGTTATGCTTTAATTTGTCTTGATTGGCTTCGGGGTTCTTCTTTTCCTCCTGTACTCAGTTTCCTTTTGTGTGTATATAAACACACACATGTACATATACACATGGAGAAAAAGCTCAATTTCTTACATAATAAGGTGACCACAAAAGCTGAAACAGACTAATATTGCAAACCACACAACATCATGTGCTCAGATTCAGATCACAAAGCTGCAAGCAGCAGATGCCGTACTCAGGTTACTGAGACACAAGACTACGGTTACCTGGTTTCTGCTGCTAATTCACTGGATGGCACTGGAAAACATCCCTTTCTTGCACAGACATTGACTGCCTCTATCCAAATGACAGTGATATGTATCTCTCAGGTGCCATTTACTGTCTTCAGGAGGAGTTGAGTAAGTGCAGAATCCATCCCTGTGCTGGCCTGTATTAGCAGACTTGTGCATCAGAGGTGTTATTCTCAGTCATCTGCTGCTCAAAACAGCTCTTCTGAAACCTTGGAGTTTCCCTTTAAGAGCTGATGAGATGTGTGTCATCCAACAGCTCGTTTTACTTCCTCAGCATTTTCTCACTTCCGCTTTGTGTGTCCTGGCAATCAGATTGTCTCAAAACAGCGCCCTTCTGAACACAGGGAAGTGTCATGCACCAGCTCTGATCTCACACCAAAACATACCCAAGTCAGTAGTTACTCTGGATTGCTGTTAGGATAGAAGGGGTGAAAACCCCATCCAAACTCATTAATAAGCAGTATAAACAGCATTCTGGAAATTATTGAAGTCTGATGCTTTTTTAAGACAAGAAGTCCCGATACCAGGAGAATTGAACAGGCTTAACCAAATCCTGTCAGTGTCACCATCAGAAATTCAGAGAAGCTCCCACTGATCACGGAATTACACCAGCAGTGTAGGGGCCACACACCTTAAAAACAAAACAAAATGAAACAGAACAAAACAAAGCAAAAAACCCCAGCAAATCAATCTAAAAAAATTTTCTAAGGGACATTAAGGTTTGGGTTTTCACCATTCCCCCTCCCACCCAGTGAAGCGGCAGATTTTTCTCTATCATACAAAATTGCTGTTTCACTTCTGCTGGCTGTGCAAACTGTGCAGGAGCTCACTTTTTTCCTCCTGCACTTCTGTTCTGGATTTCAGGGGAGTTGTGTGTGCTTCTCACCAGTCTAAATGAGAATAGAATCAGACATTCCATCTTCAGTGCTTTTGTTTCAAAGATAAATGACTCTGTTTTGCTGCTTTCCCCATGGCTTATTCCAGAGCTCTGCTGCCAGTTCAGACTGGCTTGCTGACAAGACTTGACACACAGTGAAAACAGTTGAAAAATAGCAGCGCTCCATCTGATCAGTTACTTTGTAAGGTCTGTGCTGTCAGAGCTGTAGGATTGGGAAGGCAGCAGACCCACAGCAGTTTCAGATACCTGTTTCTATTAGAGTGCTTTGCAACAGTTTATTCCCTGTGTTTTGGACAGGAAGCAGACAACTTGGTAAACTTAACACTGGAAGGAAAGGAAGGAGAAAGGGAGAAAGAAAAGAGGGAAGTAGCTAATTGCTATAGAACATGTGCAAATGTAAATGTGCAACCAAGCAGGATACACCGTGTCGCATTTGGATGGAAGATAAACCAAAGGTCAGCCAGAGCAGCACTGCAAAGGCAAACTGATGACATGCAATTAAATTCTCATTTGTAAAGAATGCTCTTGTTCCAGTGTTTGATCCCCTGCAAGGATTCCCAATTGTTTTATAACTTTTCACAGGAGGAAAAATACTTGCTTCCTGCTTCCTGCCTTAGCCTGAAGACACTCAAAGAAGAAGGGCCAGATTCATTTCCTTGGAGGCTTTTTCTAGTGATCTGTCAGAAAGAAACATCTGCATAAACACTTAATACATGTCAATTCCATCAGTCATCAAGCCCACACTGGTGAAAACAAGAGAATTAAAATGAAACTGACACCATTTGTTTGGGGAAATTTTATCTTACATCAGCTCCAGAGTGGACAATCAGATTCATATCTTCAAGCGGTTTGCAGATGGGATGCTGTTTTGGAAGCAAGTTTTAAGTTAGAACAACTCCTTTATCAGAAATAACTCTTGAGAACTACAACATGTGGGAGGCAAAAGTGTTCAGTCCCAGTCAGAAGCACATCAGCTGTTCATGTCCTGTTGTATGTGCATAACTCTTCAAAAAACTATTTAGGCATGGACTTCAGCTTCAGTCTGACACCTGCTTCCATACAAAATCATTTCCTAAGTGAGCATCTAGAGCAGCTGACTATCAAAAGGAGAGTCTTCTACTTCCCTGCTCCTCTTGGAACTGAAGAGTTTATAGTAACAGGAGTGAGCTTTTTTCATCTCAAGTTGACAAGGAATAGGTTGCGGTACTGCTATTCACAGCTTGCAGCATTTTATTCCACTGTCATCTCACCTGTGAGAGATGCTAATGAATTCAGAAAGGTTTTGTGGGCTTTTTTCTCTAAGGATGTGTGCTAGAAAGCCTAGCTGAAATGTCAGCTTCCACATTCCAAAACTGACAGTTAGAAAAACAAAGGAAAAGTTTCTGCTTGTCAGTGCTGGGGTTTGCTTGAGGGAGACACACAGGGAACTGCTCAACACTTTGAATCCCTCCTCCCCTTTTCCTTTTTAGGCAGTCTCTTTTAGGACTAGGACTGCATTTTAAGATCTGCTAACATCGGTGCCTGACTAAAAATAGGCTTTTTGAGAAACTATTCAATAAAGCACGACTTTCGCTATGAATGAGAAAATTAACACGGTAGGGTCTTAGGCTTGTTTTGACAGAGATATTTGGCACCCCCAGCTGCCTGTCAGCTTGGAAATGGCATCAGAATCTCTTCTCTGGAAGCAACTGTGGGAGAGAGGAGCATTATCACAGAGCAGGAACTCAGGTCTGAGCCCAGGCTCAGCCAAATAATTTAGGGTGCTCAAGTGCTCCTAAGGGATGGACAATATTTTCTGCATGGTTAAAGCCACTGTACTCTTGTGACTTCTTAAGCAAGGGTTCTGTAGATACTTCAGAAGCCACTTCTTTTCATTTAAAGAGAAATAAAATCAAGAAGTCTTTTACTCTACATCAAAAGCCCTGATGTTACTATCTTAACTTGCCATCTCTCTGCTTTAAAGTGCAGATTTCTATGTCCTCACTGCTACATACTAGAAGTTACTCTTGGCAAAAAAGATTTTTTTCAGGTCTCTGACTGTTCTCAAGGCCATAACCCTTGAATACAGAGTGAGGTGTGCTCTCTTGGCTGGACTGCACACTGAGGGACTGATTTGAGGGCGGATGGCAAATCCAGAGGATGTAAGTCAGAACCATCAGAAGTCAGAGACCATGTGCCGACTATTAAGTAAATATTAAGTGTAAGGACTGGCTTAGCCCAGAAAAGTACATAACCCAGAAAAGAGTCAATACATAGCCTATTAGTTACAAAAACAGCAAATGGAAGAGAGCAGTCTGTGCAGCCATGATCCCTTCAATCAGGGCAGACAAAGATATACCTAAAGTATACCAAATGAAATATAGGTTAAACAGCATGGACAAATTTTGTAGCTGCAGGGGTATTGAATGAATTGCCTGGGGAGATAGTGATGTTTCCATCAAAGGGAGGTTTTCGTAAAAGGTTAGACAAACAGGTGTAGTTAATCCTGCTCTGGGGTGGGTGAAGAAACAAGATGAGCTTGTGAGACCCCTTTGAGACTTAGCTTGTAGTCCAGAGGAAGCACTGAGAATGGTGAGCAGCTTCAATTCCTCCCTTTTTCTGCAAGTGAAAATAAGGATGCAAGTGTGTTTTTAGAATACAGTCCTTGACCAGCCCCACAGTCCTCATTTACCCAACCTTTCCCTTCCTCATCCTTTCCCCTAGCTCAAAAGAAAGCCTGTTAGTTTTAGGTAATTTCACATTCTCAGGCAGTCCTTTTTCCCAGTGATTCCTCACTTCTTCCTGGAGAATTGAACTACCTCATCACCACCACCCCCTTGCTCAGTGACAGCTTCCTCTTTGCTAAGTGATTATCATTGAGGATCCGTTGGTGATTTTCAGTGTTTCTGCTCCTGCTCTGGTAGTTGCCCCTCTCCAGCATTCTGGGGTGGGGCTGTGGTGCTGGCTCACAGCCTTAGGGCCAGCTGCTACAAAGACAGTGGGAAGCACATGGGAACAAAATAGGTGCATATTTCCACCAGCTGCTTTCCAAAAGAGCCTTCTGGAGCTTAACGTGTAGGAAGCACTTTGCACCCAGCTAGAGACAGTCCTTCCTCAAGCTAACAAAACAAAAATCATCCAGTCTCCATGTAGATCAATTATTGCATAACAGATGATGCTGCATCAAAAAAACCTTCTTTCCCATGGGGAATGGACCACCTCAGAGTGCTGCTAACTACCAGGGCCTGTTTGATAGAAGCCCTCCCACCCATTTCAGGGTGGGTGGCAAACCAGTTGCAATCATCTCCTCCATCCACCAAGACAGTAGCTGACGTCTATGTTAGCCATGATTCCTTTTCAACATGGCATTTCTGTTCACACTTTGATTTACATGCCAAGGATGATAACTTCTTCTAGCTAAAGCATGTGCCAGTTCTGTCTGGTTCTCCCCCGCAAGATTTGGGAGTTTATCTTGAAGCTAGCTTTAGTGATGGATTATCAATGACAAATCATTCAAATAGCATACTCCCACAGGAGAGTTCTGCCTCCTGTACCTTCTTATCCGTCACCCTGTTTCTCCAGAAGGTCCCATAGTTAGGAGTCCTAACCCTGCAGGAAAATTTATCTAAGTTGTCCCTATAATCAGGTGTATAAAAGTGCATAACTTTAAGGCAGACACCACATTCCACAGGCAAAGAGAGCACTTCATTTACAATGTGAAGCCTGCAAGACAAGTTTTCCTTTAACCTACCACCTGATAAGTAAAGAGCTTTAGCACTGCTGTCAGAGTTCCCTGAAACAAAGGCTATAAAGAAGGAGGATTTAGCAAGAGCTGCTGCCATCTGCTAGACTGCCTCTTTGATCCTCCTTACACTTCTGTAATCATGCCAGCATCTCTGCAAAACAGAACAGAGCTGCTGCATAAAGGCAATCTCCTCACTTCCTTTTTAACTCTGATGGAATTTTTGCTTGGTGACATTTCTTTTTACTCACTAAGAAAACTCCCGCACCTCCCTCCCCACAGTCTCTACCTCTTTATTGCAGCCTTCCTGTTTAAAGCACATGGAAACCGTGACTCAGACAAGTAGCGATGACTAGGAGATGCAACACTGGTCTGCGAGTGAGGAGATCCACACACTGAAACTGGTTGAACATTTCCATTGTGCTGGTTCGGACTGGGAGCTCTCCAGAGTCACAATTGGTTAATATATATTTCCCTAGCAGATTCCCTGTAAATGGTCCCTGAGGCTAAAGGTGTGGAGGGACCTGAGAGGGTGGTGAGGCACTGGAGAAGGTTGTGTCCTGTGAGATGTCCCTGACCATGGCAGGGGGTTGGAACTGAATGATCTTAAGTCCTTTCCAACCCTAGCCATTCTATGATTCTATGAAACCAGGGTTCAGTAATCCAGACTGCTCTCTGGCTTTAGGGGCTGCTCAGACCATATCCTGGGCACCATAAAAATGAAGAAGTGTGCAGATAAACTGTGATCTCCAGTGTATGCACACCAGTCCAAACCATGGTTACTCCATGTTGTGGTGCAGGTATTTCTTCTGATTTCTCACTGTATTTTCAACACCATATTATGTTGCACAACAGCTGAAGAGTAATTAACAAAGTCAAGTAGGCAACCTTGTCCTGAAGAGTCAGGCATTGCCAAGACTTGACTCTTCTATGCTAAAAGCTGTGACAAAATTCCAAGCAGCCTCTTCCAGGGGCTCACATTCATGGACTGCCAGTATCAGCCTTTCACAATGCAGTCATTGAAGACATCTATCAAACAATATTAATAAAAATTCAGGGAGTTTTCCCCTCTAGTACTCATCTGATTTTTCAGCCCTGAAGGTAAGCATCACCCTTTCAGTTTTGTCATTTCCAGAACAGGTTCTTTATTTTGAGCATTTCAGCATTACTAACTCTGTGCCTCTTTGTCAACCCGTTATGGAAGGAAAATAAACATGAACTGTGCATTCAACATATTTAACATTTTAATGATCTAATAGACATAATTTCCAATGGAGTACTTCTTGTTTCAAGACCTTTAATCTTGACAATCTGAAGCATGTCTTTAGTAGCCCAGAAACAGTCTTAATTGTGAGGGGATCTATGCAGTAGCTTAATACTAAACAGGCATTAATGAGGCAGTGAATCTAAGAAATGGAAGCCTTTCCTAGCTCACCACCACCCAAGCAGGCTTTGAGCTGCCTGACAGAGAGGGCTTAATTTCAGACAGGTGGCAAAGCTGGGAATCCAGGAATCTCCCAAGCATAACTCCCATTAACTTTTGTACCTGTTTCCAAAGGGAACTGTCATTTCATCTGCATTGTTGCTGACATCAAAGTGTCCAGCTGATCAAGCTCACACAACCAGTTATACGGTCAGGTCAGCGGGGAGAGAACAGGAACTAGATCTTAGAAGGCTTGGGCCTCCTGCTGTGCTTAGATTATGATTTAATGCTGAAAAGTTGGCATGGCAACCAAATGTCACAGCCAAGAAACGGTCCAGGAGAGGGCCAATCAAAAGTGCTACCCAACTCCTCTGCAGGCAGATCTGTGCCCTACATACACTTGTTGTCCACACTGCCGTAGCAGCGAGGATTGCATCACAAGGAAGTGTTATTAATAAACTAGGCAGGTCTGCAATAAGAGAACAGCAAATTTCTCCAGACCTCTTGAAGTGGACCCTGGCATCTCATTCAGGCTCCTTTTGCCTCATCCACTGACTGCCACACGTTGCCAGGAGACAGTCTTGCTCCTCATGAGGACTCGCCACTAACTGCCATTGTGCTCTCTCTCCATGTCCCCCTCCTACCCTGTCCTGCTCTTGATCCCCTCAATGACAGGAGCCTGGCAATGCCCCATCTCAGTTCTGACACAATGGCCTCTTTTGATTTGGAGGTTTTCAAAAGCTTTTTACTTTTTCCACAGTGATCAGCCGAACAAAATCCCCAAGCTGCACTTGGACCTGCACTCCAGACCTGCAACACACAGGCTGGAAAAGGGATGTGAGTGCTTTAAAGAATGGGGCTGACCTCTGGGGGAATTAGTGAAGTACAGTGTGAAGGACCTGTTTTCAGATGGATCACAGACTAATCGCTTTCTGCGTGAGCACTGTGGCTGCATCACCTGAGGTCTAAGATACTAAGCTTGGGCTTGAGGCTAGTGCACACAAGATATGCCAGCCTTATGTGTGCTGGGATCTCTTTATAGCTCATTAAAGCATAATCATGGCTATTTAAATGCTCTCAGGCTTTTGTTTCATCATATAGGGCTTCAGAAACTTCACTTGCCTTTGGACATTGGCAAGCTAGTCCCATGCACATCAGAAAATAAGCAATTCATTCTTCAGCCTTCTTCAAGTGCTTTCCTTATACCCCTAAAGGAAACCTTTTGGATATAGACTCAGTATAAGCCAATACAACGTCACCTTCCAGAGCCTGCTGGTACTAGTGCCAATCTCTTACTTTGGAGAGCTGGGCTGTTAAGCAGATAAGTGAAGTTAAAGCCTAATCAGTTCCATGGTTGGTTTGCCAAGTACTGTTAGCCAGGGATCAGTTTATGCTGCCATTTGGCATCATCTTCCATGGTCAAAGCAAACTGAAAGGTGGCAACTGAGGAGTAAACTGCTGTTGCAGCAGAGACCTCAGCACAAAAAGGCTCAAACAGAACAGAGTAGCTAAGGTGTAACTAGAGAATGCAGTGCTTCAGCTTCCTCAGGGATCTTGGAAAGCCAACAGGAAATGAGCAATGATTTGAATGCTCTGTTTGCAGGGACTTAATCACACAGCCTGTCCCTGCACCCCTGGGAAGGGCAGTTCCTTTAGGTGTCATTCTCAGTGCTGCATCCAGAAGGAACTATCAAGTCATCTTTCCCTGGATTAGAAATCCTTCACTGTCTGCAACAAAAATAAACTAAGTATCCAAGATCCATCATTCCCAATGCTTCTTTTTCTCACCCCAGCATTCCTGTTCCCTGTCTTGCACTTCACTCACCGACCACCTCTTTTCCATCAATAATGTCACAGTTTTCCAGATGCTCCTAGACACATATCAGCTCTTTCCCCTCTCATGTCATATAACCAGGACAAAATAAGTAAAATAATTTTAATTAAGTGGACAGGCTAATTAGACTAATTTATTTAATTTCACCAGAACTTCACTCTTCTGTTTCCAATTCACTCTGGCAGCATGGGACACATTCCTCTCGTTCTTCCCTCCCATCCCTAGGAGCAGTGATAAACAACTTACATATTGTTACTGTTTTCAGGCTTCACAGTTGAAAATGACATTGGAAAATAAGGCATCAACTTCAATTTACCACTTTCACAATCAGAACAGAGTAACTGTGCTGTGAGCCAAGAGCAATGAAGCAGAGGAGCAGATACTCTATCAGTAACTCCAGCTCTGTGCCATACTAGCTGAAGATAAATAGTTGAGATGTTCCCTTGTACAAAATCAAAGGGGAATTTCAGACTACTCAGACAGCAAAGTAACTCCCCAGCCTGGTAGGTGGTATAGTAGGTAGCTGAACAGTGCTGCAGTGCTCAGAGAATAAAGGTGCGCTGGCAGCACCAAGCTGCTAATCACACCCTCTCTCACCATGCAGTCCTAATGACCATGTTAGGAACCAAATTAGCCACATTTATAAGACACACTGGAATAGCTGCTTTGTTTGCATTGCCCCATGAGATAATTGTTCTACTTCATCTGAACTTACTTGCCAACTCTGCTTTTACTAACCTGTGGAACTACATATAGGAATCTTTTGGGTGCACCAGAGGCATACCATAGGCCTAGCACAGACAAACTGCAGGTCTCCATGCACAGGAAGGGTTATGTTTGTCTGTTGCTGCCTGCCCATCCCTCTTCTTTTGTCTCTGATTAAAGATACAGACCACACACTGACCAGCACGTGGACAGCCAGTAAAGTAAGTGCAAGGAGGTTCACAAGCACACACACATACAGCCCGGGCTTTGTTCCAGTCATGTTTACTCACAAGGCAAACAGTTACGCATTGTTTCTGCTTGATAAATTGTAGCTGTCCTGCTAGGAAAGATCTAGTTCCAGCTGGTTAGAGCTGTTTTTATTTCTTACATCCTCACCCTCCTTCTGCAGTAACTTACAAATCCAGCTTACCCAGGCACAAAAAGAACAAGTACAAGCTGCCCCTTGGCTTTCTTCCCACTTTGAATTGACACTGACTTAACCAAAGTCTCCACGTCGAGTGCCAGCAGACGTAAAATCCTTAGGAAGTATGGCTTCAAAAGTGAACTCACACTTGACAGCTGTCTCAAAGATGTTAAGGTCCTGCACTTTTGTTGTTACTATTAGGTGCAAGAGAAGAGTGAGATCCTTCCATATTCCCCACTCAAGTGCTCTCAGCTTGTCAGACACTAGAGAGCAATGGTCATTTGATAGTGTGGTAGCATAGTCGTAGAACCTCTGAGCTATTTCCTACATAATTACTCATTTGCCTTGCATAGCACCTAGTGTAGCAGGTACTGAGCATCCCCTGTACAACACCAAATGGCATGTACAACTCTTTAACACCAGGCTCGGAAAATGAGTGTGAGGGTGCTCTACTGTCAGAACAAAGCCACTCCTTTTCTGTTAGACAGACATAGGAAAGTAATGCCAAAATGCCACTGTTTGATTTATACCATCTTTCCATCAAGTAAATTCATTCTCTTTTGTAAGACAACTTACTGCTTTAGAAGGCTGTTAAGGCTCTACCACAGCAGAAGAAACAAGTCTGAAGGAGCTGGTAGTGTTCACATAGAAGAAATGGTGGAATCAGACAGGTGTTAAGTGAGATAAGTTCTGTTACAGATCTGCAAAGAGAACACAATGGTCCCGGGAATACAGAACCAAACTGAAATTCCTGGGTCACTGGCACCTACAGTCTTGTTCCTAAAGACACCATATCGGATAAGGTCCATCCAAACATGCTTGTTAGCTTCACTGTTCTGTCAGGAAGGCAGTTTCAGAATCTCTTCCCCATCTTGGGCACCTTTCTGATGAACCATAATGTGTTCTCCTTTGAGTGCTGTGAATTCAACCATCAGTTCCATTAGCATTTGTAGAGAATAGGACTACAGCAAGGACAGAGTTAATCCAGGTAAACCATAACCATGACCCAAAGTGCACTAAGCCACACATCTCTTCCCATTGCCCACCATGGGGCTTGGGCCCTGTAATTGCAGTGAAAACAAAATTATTGGAAAAAAAAAACTGAGGACACAGAACATCCCTAGAGACAATAATTTCTTTTGGTGGGGGAGGGTTGGGGAAGAGTGGGGAGTGGAGGGGTGAAGCCCTAAGAGCACAGGATTGGCAACTGGTTCCATCCCTCTGGGTCACCAAAGGCAGATCCAGAGTTCTGAGGATTTAGGCAGCCCATGCCACTACCAGAAAATCAACTCCAAATACCATTTTCCAAATAATCTTACTTGCATTTTATAGCATTTTTAAACTGTTTTCCTTTCCATTTTTTTCCCCTTCTGTAATTAAAAGCTAATGTTCTTTAACTCCAAATAGCCACAAATATAAGGGAGTCCTTTGGACCATAATTTAGAGCTGAACTTGTACCATCCTCCAGAATCTTGACCTTGGACTCCTGACCAAACAGTAAGTGTTTAAAGCAGTGCATTTTAAGGACTATAAAACACATCATAAAATCCAAATGTAACAAGCAGAACATGATCCCAGAGTTCTTCCATTATTAAGCCCACCATCAGTATACAAACCAAACCTGAGACAACAGTGTTAACACTTCCACTGCATTGTAATTAACATGCTTTTTAAAACTTTTTTTTTGCATGACAAGCTTGTGTGCAAGACCTCAGAGCTGGGTGACCCAGACATCAATCTCCACTTTAGAAGAGGAAATTGTGCTTGTGGGCACTAGTGAGGGAAGGCATGCTCAGCTTCAGTTGCATGAAGCTAGATTATACTAGCTGATCTCATGACTGCCCCTCTTGCTTGTACTTCCAGTTACTAAGAATTCTGTAGATAAATTTCACTCTATCTGAAAGGAGGAAGTTATTGCCAGATGCAGAGTCAGGAAAGACAGCAACCTA
Source organism: Neopsephotus bourkii (assembly GCF_033783945.1). Taxonomy (NCBI): domain Eukaryota; kingdom Metazoa; phylum Chordata; class Aves; order Psittaciformes; family Psittacidae; genus Neopsephotus; species Neopsephotus bourkii. Next base: position 1,679,029 of record NW_026900754.1, on the reverse strand, counting down.
TTGCACAGAGCAATAATGTTAGAAGAACACTCCTTTTCCCATGCAGATTGGAAAACAAGGCAATTAACTGCTTGAGTGCCATGCCATGCCACTACATACTGGGCTCACCGCTTCAGGAAACTAGAAGGGAAAAACCTTTTCTCTTAGAACTAAACAGAAGAAAAGTAAACTATTGAAGCTCTTTGATAGCCTGCACTGACAGAAATTAGAAGCCTTAAAATTAGAGGCTCTGAGGCACTGATTCTCCACCTTGCATTGCAGCAGGTGTCAAGCCTTTCCCTCTGCTCTTGACTCTTGGACTTAGTGATTAGCCAAGAGCACAATGCCTAGAGAGCTGATAGCTGCTGAGACAGCTCAGCTGTCAAAGGTCAAGGCAGCTAGAGAATGCCCTGTACACTAAAGAGTTGATCACACAGTTGTTTCAAGAGTCACTTGGGCTGTCTTTGGAGGGCACTTGAAAAACTGAGCTGATTTGAAAAAATATAGATAACCAGCACGTTCTCTTATCACAAGTGCCATACTCAGTCATTCTTTTCGCTCAAGTAGGAGGTTTGAGGGCAAGTGATATCCCATATCAGGCTGCCAAACCCTGAATTACATTTGTCAAAATTATACTTCTGACAGATGGCTATGTTTCTGTGGCAATAAAACGCACAATGCCCATCCCTGTGCTCAGAGTCTCCTGCTCAGAAAGTAGCTTCAGATGGATGCATGTCCTCACTCTTCCTGGGAAATGTCTTAAGCTAGACAAGGTTTCCAGACTCTTTGGTTGGAGCATTAATGCTGGGCAGGCTCTTTGACCTCTGCAAGCTGCTGTACAGAGACAGAGGCTCAGCATTGCAACAGACCTCTGCACATGCCTCATGCATCCAAGCAGACATTAGTCATCCATGCACAACATGCCTGGCAGCACTTGTGTGTCAGAAGCACGGAGGATTTAACAAGCCAAAGAGTAGACCTGTTTTCTCAGAGGAAATATCTCCTCCCTAACATAGAAAGAAACCACCACAATCTCAGGATAAAGTAGACCACTGTAACACCTGTCTGCCCCAAGGCTCATCATGTCTCCCAGAAAAATAGCCATCCCCAAGGGTGGCACAGATATAGCCTACAACAGATTAGAAGCGGCAATGTCACAAAGCCACAAAGGTTGACAGAACCTCCCCGGTTCAGCTGCTAAGCAGACGACAGGAAAAAAATTAAAAAAAGTCAAGCCTTCCCATGGTTATTCCCCCCATTCGCCACTTCTTCTCTGGAGGGTTGAAAAAAGCAGATTCAAGGGCAAATGCCTCATGAAGACCAAAGACAAGCCTCCCTGTACTGAAAATTAGAGACTGGTTTGCTCTATTCCAACATACTGTAATCCAGGCTCTTCGCTAGCAGGCAGCCACAGAGCTGGCTCTTCTGTAATAACTGAAGACGGTGGAGTGGATCAGGATCTTGTTTACAAAGAGCTGCCACCTGAGTTTGGAGATGGTAACCTCAAACCTCAGAAGCTGGGAGGACTTGAAATACCACCAAGGGTGCAACATGCTGTGTGTATCCCAGCCCAGGCCTTTGCCACATCTGCTTCCAACTGCTGCTTTACGGGGGAGACTTGAAGTTCATAGTTTGCAATGTCATTTTATTTTTTTAATGCTTTAGGATGAAAGTCCTCCGGGACTTGCTCACTTTAAGGAACCAAGGCCCATCGACTCAGTCTTTACACAATCAATGACTTGCCACTTAGCCAGCCTCTACAGGGGCCTTATATCTGCATATCCTGATAAGATAAGGGCACATCAAAGGTGTGACTAACTGTGATTGTCTCTCTGAGCTCCTTTAGCTTTGTCCCTGTTACTTTGAAGTACAAGTCTTTTGCATAAGTCCTTCAGGGCAATCTCTATGTTCTGTTAAGCACAGTCTATCTGTCCCTCTGCCAGAGATAAGTTACAGCACAAGCCCTGTGTGGAGCTTGGAGGAAGCATCCTGCCATAATCATTTATTGGCATTAACAGGCACCCTGCTCTAAGGTACTAGTCATCTGAGGGTTCAGGTGTCACCTCACTATTCTCTTGGCGCAGTGCTTCACCAAGTAGAGTGACTGTCTAATTCAGGGCTGTAATAAAGCCTGAGCCAACATCCCTGTTAGTACACATGTTCTCTAGGGTTCATTATTTTCTGCTGAAGGCCACCTTCCTCATTCCTTCAGGAAAACAGGACACTATACACAAACATCTTGTAGCTGATTCAGTACCAAGCCCAGCAGTTTCCAAGCACTTAGTGCAGGTTAAAAGTCTCTCCAGTTCAGGAATAAACTGATGCCTTCTGCAGGCTCTGCTTGAAAAGGTAGCAGGCTCTAGCTACCAGCAGTAATGAAACCAGTAGCTCTTGTTGGATTTGCCTGTAAAATGAATTTAGGATTATGGCACCGATGTGCTTTTGCTTACACAATTTAAGGTTTCAATGGAGCAATTTTCAGTTTACAAATATAACCAAAATAAATACATGCCAGCAAAGTTACTGGTTCAGAACCAGCTGCAGTAAGCATCAGTGCTATGATGCACAAGCTGAAGGCATTGCACAAGCTTACATCTATATCCAACAAGAAGTTTCACAAATAGCTTACAGGAGAAGAGAATTATGTCACAAATAGACTTTATTTCCCATGAGCAGAGTCCCCACAAACAAAATAAAGAGCAAGAAAGGAGCTCACTTTCCTTTGTCCCTTTCTATTGTTCATGGGTCAGATCCAGGCACCTGGCTGATCCTTGCTCTGGAAGAAACCAGGCCTTTAAAAAGGCACTCACACAATCATGCTGGGAGTTACAGGAATAGCTGCTGCTTGTTGGCATGCCAGGTGACTAGGAACAGAAACCCTAACACATCCCATTTAGACACTGAAAACAAATAGTGCCACTTCCATAACCTGTTCCTCACAAGTTCCCTCTCTGGTGCAAAGCACGTTTTTAGTAATGTAAACCAGAACTGAATTGGATCACATCTCTGAGCCCTCCTAGTGCAGTACACCTATAAGTGGTATTCCCAGCTTCTCTCTTTCTTTGAAGCTCTTGGCTTTTAACACAAAATCTCTTTCTTCCATCCCTTCACACCAGCTTGTTGGACACCCACGTGCTATTTTATGCAGGTAACAAAGTCTTTGGCAGGGTGCTTGGGCTAAAGCGCAGATAGCTGTAGCCAAAAAGTGAAGTGATTCCTCTCCAGAGCTGGGGTTCCATCCCATAGGTAGCTTCTGCTCTTGAGCCACAGAGTCAATCAGAGCAGCAGAGTCACTTTGTAAGTGTAACCCAATCTTCCATTCTAAGGTCTTGATATGATTTCTGGACAGGACATGGCTAAACAAAGTGATCTGCACAACCTCAGAGCTGGTGGCAGTCTGCTGGTCGCATTGGTTAGCGTGTTGTGTGTCATCCAGTGGTGTGTAAACTTTATTATTCTAAAATAATAAATTATTTTCAATAAATTATTACTATATTTATTCTATTCTAGAATAAAGTATAGCATTCTATTCTTAAATAAATTATTATTCAAAAATAATACATTATTATTCTAAAAGAAAAGTCATCCAGTTAAGAACAAGGGTGAAGGATGTTTCATGCTTTCTGACCTCAGAAAGGCCTGACCTCAGAGTCCTTCTGTACACCTGGACCCAAGAGGTGCCATCAGCTTGTCCCAGTGAGTCCTGTTTATATCAATACATTTCTCTTATAAAATCAAATACCTGGAAAAAATGGCTTGGCAATGAAATGATAAAATCTACTGGAAGCTACAGAGAAGTTTATTTTCATCATTCGAAACCACCTTGGTCTTCTGCCGTCCAGAGAATTCAGTGTTTGAGAGGACTATTTTTTTGGGTGACAGAGGGGGAGTTGCAGTTCTCTTCACACACTGAGCACATTGACACTAGAGGTGCAAAAAGGAAGAACCATTCTAGACAGGGAAGAAGGGAAAGTAAGAGAAGGGGAGGGAAGAGGAGGAGAAGGAAGGGGAAGGAAGAGGAGGGGAAGGAAGAGGAAGGGAGGGAGCTAGAGAAAGGAGAAAAAACCCCAGCTTTCTGGTGATTCAGAGACCCAAAGCTCATGTTCTGCAGCATACACACTGATGCACCTTTCCCTGAAGAAAAGGCTGCGACTTACTGCAGCTCATGTATGAACAGCAGGACCGAGGAGCCAACCTCCTGACACAAGCCCAAAGAACACGCATTTTAATTTCACATGCACAGCTTGCATGTGTCATTTCAGGTGGTTTCTAGAAGTAGTTGGGGCAGGGTCATAATCATTTGATGGCATATGCTCTTCCTGTGTTTGGAAGCAGGTTGTCCAGTGATGCTATTGGCATCATTTCCAGTCTGGCCGTGAGGATATTTTTTATACAGGGGATGCTGTTACAGCAACAGCCTTGAAAGCCTCAGATGACGCTTCACTAGCAGATTGAGTAACTGGATCACAAAGAGCCATTGTGGACATTCCCATTCAGAAATGAAGTACCGTTCATTTATCTTCCCTTACTTTAGTGCACATGTAAGAAGAGAGAAAGCAGGGGACTTTTAAGGGTTAGGAAACTGAAACTGAGAGCAATACGGAAAAGCTTGAAGTGGCAAGTGTCTAGAGATAAGAGCAATCCTTGTATAATAGGCTTGCATGTCAGATGAGACAAGTCACAGGTATCACAAATGCATTGGCATGGTTACAGTCACACACCTCCTTCCTTCTGTGAATTAAGATCATTGCAGAAGTTTAGCCTTTCAGTCATAGCCTTTCTCCAAGCATTTATGGGTACTTCCCATGGATGAATGACAGGATGAGAATCAATAAGCACTCTTCTTCCTAACTCAGACATCTCGAGAAAGAATTGAAACTTCATGGACTTCCGTTGCAACTGTCCATTTACTTTGTTAAATGCCAGATCTCTTGTGCAAAAGCAAGTCAGCTTCTTAAGGCCAATTTAGATAATCCCATGATCCCTGGAACAAACAGGCAGGATTTCCAAGTACAAAGATGGCCCTGTAGTCAGCATCTTTGAAGTTGAAAGGCTCTTTGTTTCAGGCAGTCAGCATAATTTCCAAGTTTTCTCAGAAGCTGATGTAAAGAGAACCTCACTTCAACCTCCTTTGTGTAGAGGGTAAACCTTTTTCACCTAAGGTGCAGAGCTCCTCCAACACAGGGTAGTTGTTCTAAGACACATACACAAACACATCATCTACCCAACCTGCCTTTGTTGCTGTTATCCGAAGTCCATTATCCATTTTGCTGAGGAGTCTTTTCTTTTTCTACCTATAGTGAAAGGCAGTTTGCAGTTCATCCCTGATGATCTCAAACTGACAGGCCAGCAAAACATTACATAAAGCACAAAAGAGTTTGCTTTCCTTGGCAGCACACCCAATTCTGTCATATTAATGATCTGCCAACAGCTATTGTCCTTGACAAGTGACTCTGCACTGGCAGAACAGGATCCACTGCAAAAAGAAACCAAAAACCAACCAACCAAACAAGCAAACAAAAAAAAAAAACCAAACTCAGCCCACTTTCCATGTGCTACATTGCATCTTCTGAGCCTTTAGGAAGGTTGAAATATCTGCAAACACTGGAAAGTTCACACCTGGAAAACAGAACTATTTTACAAAGCTCAGGCTCAGCACTTTGGCATTGGAAGAAAGAAACACTGTCCAGGAGAAATCTGCCACAAGATGGCACAAAATGGAACCAAAGAGACCTAGGCAGAGTCCACAGAGCCAAGCAAGACACAGTAAGTTAGTGGAAGAGGCTGTATTGCATTTGTGCTCCTTGAGGTTTTGGTTTGCTTCTTTCCACAACAAAATCAGTTGTGAAGAGAAAGCAGCATATGCACATCTGGGGTCTTGTTTCCTCCTTTATAGCAGTTAAGCATGCAGCCAAGTGACTGCACACATCCTTACTTTTGTTTATCTTTGCTTGGAAGAGAGCACAGAGATAATGAGGAAAGCGTATTTACACAATGCAGGGATGGGCAGTTAAGTTAGCAGACCAGCCAGTCCACAACTGGCTTCTTTAGAGGGGAGGAGGTAAAAAGCACTTTGAGGAGCACTAAAACACCATTGAAATATCCTGTCCAGGCTCCACTTTGTTAATGTCCTCTCATTTGTGATAAAATAAAGTGCAGAAGTGTTCCCAAACCATAGAATCATAGAATAGTACGGTTTGGAAAGGACCTTAAGATCATCTAGTGTTTTTTAAAAAAAGAAAATGAAAGAACATTATATGAGTCACAGAAAACCTCCCCCATGCATAAACAAAGCTGAAGGGGTATTTCTGAAAGCCAGTGAGACCAGAAAGTACACTTAACCATTGGATAGCTATTAGCTTCTGTAGAGGGGCTGCATCTCAACAAGGCCTTAAGGAAGTCTGTAAGTACTAATTTTCACCAAGGAATAGAATTACCTGAGTGACCCCAGGCTGTGCTTCAGAGATGTCATTCCACAGTACCATCTGCTTGTCAACATGCTATGAGCTGCTGTCTCCACAGGAGACATTTGTGTTCCCTACTAAGAAGTTAGAATGTGTTAAGCTGGAGGTCATGATGTGTGTTACAGGCAGATAAACCTAGAAGTTAAAAGGATACCCAGCCATGCTATGCCAGCTGCTTCTGAGAGGAGAGATCTTGGAGCATGAAAAATCAAGTTGTTCAAATCTCCATTTGCTTTCAGTGAGACAAATGTCATATAGTCATAGAATGGTTTGAGTTGGAAAGGGGCATTTACCATTTCTTTGGACAATCTGAGTCAGTGCCTTACCACCCTCAGTAAAGAACTTCCTTATACCTAACCTGAACTTCCCCTGTTTCAGTTTGAGCTCACCACCCATTGTCCTATCACTGCAGTTCCCAGTGAAGAGTCTCTCTGTGGCATCTCTGTAGGTCCCCTTCAGATATTGGAAGGCTGCTCTGAGATTTCCATGCAGCCCCAGTTTTCTCACCCTGTCTCATGTGGGAGGTGTCCTGGCACTTTGTGTCATCTACAGAAGAATCTCCCCTCCATCACTTTCATTCTGCTTTTAAGACAGCAGAGAAAAGGACATGTTCCTTTCAAAGCACATGTAAATCATGGCATAGAATATCATGTCTGTCTTACTTTATTGCTGATGTTCTTCTCCCTTTCTTGCTTTGGTATATTAGGCAAACCTTCCTTTCTCTGATGAAATAGCAAAAAAATCCTCTGCATATTTAAAGCAAGAAGATGAAAGACAACCTCCATAAAATGGTTTTGCTCTGCTTTTGTGGGAGAATGTGTGTGCCAAAAGATGGATATTTGTAAACAAGATCTGACTTTTATGGAAACTCATTGTACTTGCAGACTTTAAACAGAAATCCAGTCACTGCACTCTGACTTTTGTAGCTTCTACTAGTCTTTCCACTGCCCTTTTTTCATACTCACACAAGACTGTGCTTCCTCTCCCACCCCAGGAGATTGACTATGAGTTTTGAATAGAGTCACTTCTTTTCATAAACTGAGAAAGTGTTCCCAATTTTGCAGCTGAGAGTCACCTATGCATGTGCAGAGCTTTAAAGACATAATCCTTAAAGGTGTCTTGGGATTTGACGACTCAATTAAACCAAGAGAAATGAAGTGTCCCAATGCTCTGAGGTGCTTTGGAAAAATCTTCTGCTAAATACAGCAGCTTAATGAAGATCTAAAGTTACACAAAGACATTTTCATTTTTATTTCTGAACAACAACAACAAAAAAAAAGATAAAAAAATCAAGGGTTATTTCCACACAGTGGAAACTTGACAGGCATTAAAGAATGTCACTAATTCGCACAGAGGCAAAGCTTATGCCATGCTTCTGGACTACAATCCAGTTAGCAGCCCTGTTGTTTCTTTCTTGAATTATGGTCTTGTAAAGTTTAGGTTGGGACTCTCTGTGGTTGATTTTCTGAGACCTGTTGTGCTTCTGGTGTTTGAAGTAGTGTGGGACTGTGCCCTGTGTTGCTGAGGGCAAAGCCCTGCCTGCTGACAGCCAGAACTCCTGGCTTGCCTTCTTTTAAGTGCCGTGTACCTGCTGCTTCTTCATACAGGCCTGCTGAGCTTCAACCTATCACCCAACAAAACGGCTTTAATAAAATGGCTGAGAAGCAGATTCTTGCTTTCTATGACGTGTAAGGTAGCTCTGTATTTCTGAATGTATTTAAAGTTTAAGTGCGGCTGTAAGTGAGGATTTGATTGCTCTGTAAATTGTCACCACAATTCTTAGCTGGTGTATCCAACAGGTGACTATAATCCCTTTAGAGAGCTTTGCTACCCCATTACTGTTTATATTTTGAAAGCTTTTTAATTTACATGGGTTTTAGCTAGTCCCTTGGTTTCTTTCCTTTTAGAGCTGTACACATGAGCTTGATGAATCATGTGGTTGAGAAACATGCGAGAATCAAGAGAAATGAGAGATGTACTCGTGGGTAGTTCTGTTATTAATAAGCTATCTTTTTACTATGCAGAAGCTATAAACAACAGATTATTTACTGAAAGACATCTACAGAAATATGTATCTATGTCAAGTTGACCATGATATTTAGATAAAAATTACTTGCATAAATTCTTAAGCTCACAAAATAGCTGAGGATTGCAAAGCACATCAGTCTTGTAACATCTTCATGTTTTTTCCAGACACAACCTGTGAAGTGATTTGGCTTAAGTAATAACTCAATCCAGATGTTGGCCTACAGTGAGCGAAAGTACTTACTAGGCAGAGTAATTACCTGGTTTCCTCAGTGATAATTCATTAGATGCCCATCTTGTGAGAAGGGAATGCACTACTCCAAATATTAGCAACTTTGCAGGAAGCTCTACATCTTACCAAATGGCTTGCTTGAACAAGTTGCTGACACTCACACAGTAATGACATCAAGCTTTGCTTTTGCCAAGAATTCATGGTGTGGGAAAGGGGCAATTAGGACTCATTTTACTTTGCAGACCAAAGTTTCCTGCAATCTGAAGTATTCACTAAACAAGATGGAAGTTGGGATGATTTACTATGAGAGGTTGTGCAGCCTGTCAGCAGGCAAGTACTAAAGAGAGGGGGGAGATTTGGGATTTCTTTACTAGGAGAGTATGGAATTGAATTATTAGGAAACCTCCTCTCTCCCAGAAGCTGGCTAGCTGGCATGATTTCTCACCTGAGAGCTCCCTACAGACATTTGCTTTTGCTCTAGGTCTAGGGACTCTTCATCAGGGACTGTGGTAATAGGACAAGGGGTAACAGGTTTAAGCTGAAACAGGGGAAGTTCAGATTAGATATAAGAAAGAAGTTCTTTATTGTGAGGGTGGTGAGGCACTGGAATGGGTTGCCCAAAAAAGTGGTGATGTTCCATCCCTGGCAGTGCTCAAGGCCAGGTTGGACAGAGCCTTGGGTGACATGGTCTAGTGTGAGGCATCCGTGCCCATGGCAGGGGGTTGGAACTACATGATCTTAAGGTCCTTTCCAACCCAAACTATTCTGTGATTCTATGATTTCCTGGGTGCACCCTAATGATCTTTACACAGTCATTAAATTCTGCAATATTAAGTCAGGAATTAAATTGGGACCTGTGTCATGTAGGCCTGTGTCATGGTAATTCTGTGTCATGTCATATTACCCTGTGTCATGGTAATTCTGGTAACTGCTTCCTTGCCATTGCTTTGCAGCTGGTAGAAAGTGGAGTATGCTGGAGAAAAGATGCCAATATAGCTACCTGTGCTGCTGGAAGAACACTGATAAACCTGTTAATGAACATACAGGGGGACAGGACATGAAGAAGCTGGTGTGGAAGATTTTTAAAACAGTCTGAAACATGCTGTTAGAGACTTGAAGTGACCTCTTGTTTTCTGTGCAGCTTAGTGCAAAGCTCCCCTTCTTGGTTTTCTTCTGAGCATCGTTATCTTGTCTTCAGTTCTGCAAGCTGACGTTAATTGACAATACTGATAGCCAAAGCTGTTTCCCCAAAAGGGAGTGCATGCAGGAAGAAATACAAACCACACTTAAGTCACAGGGAGGATATTTCTATTGAGGGCCAACCCTTAAGTTGCAGCAGGAAAATGCTGGCAAAGTGTTAACTTCCCTTCCCACCTGCTGTCTGGAGACTCAGCTGTCTCTTTTAATCTATTCCCTGCACAGAAGGGTATTTGTTGTCAAGGTGGAAGCCAGACCCACAAAGAGAATCTTGTCACTGGTTTTTCAAGGGTTTATTTTGTTCTATTGAATTTTGTGCCGAGTTAAATACAGCAGCCCCTGGTGCAAGCAAATTTAACTGTTTTATAAGGCCAGTCTATAGGGAACGTAGAATCATAGAATAGTTAGGGTTGGAAAGGACCTTAAGATCATCAAGTTCCAACCCCCCTGCCATGGGCAGGGACACCTCGTTCTAAACCATATCACCCAAGGCCTTGTCCAACCTGGCCTTGAACACTGCCAGGGATGGAGCATTCACAACCTCCCTGGGCAACCTATTCCAGTGCCTCACCACCCTAACAGGAAAGAATTTCCTCCTTATATCCAATCTAAACTTCCCCTGTTTAAGTTTTAACCCATTACCATGGTGGAGATGGCTTTTATTAAAAAGAACCTGCAATGATTCCATTATTTAATTCACACTGAGCAAGGCACATGCTAAAACAGGAGGGTGTGGATTAAGTCCTGGACCTTCAAGTATGGCCATGAACATGTCTTCCCTCTAATGCAATTTCCTGGCAGCAAAGCAGTTTAGTGTTTCAACATGGGTACCTGCATCAGCAAGTCTTCCCATGCTCCTGCAGAGAATATTTTCTGGAATGCCCTGAGGGGCTTCCAGGCTGTGTGCCTGCTCACCTGAGCACTGCCTGGTGCTTGCATGTGTTCCATACTAGGTCAGACACATGGCTGGGAAGTGCCTTGCTGTACTTCTCTACTAGGTTCAAGAGGTGCTTTTGGCAGTACCCCGTGGACATGTGAGGGGTGTGCAGTGTAGGCTGAGTAACCTGGCTCTGCAGCCAAGCCATGGGAACCAGGGAGAGCTGTACTGCCTATGTGAAGCTGGGGAGAAGATGGAAGTCCTTAAGCAGTTTTTTCTCAAGACAATTGCAGAAGCAGCACCTCCTGCCCTGGTCTCTAAGTTTTTATAACGGTTTGGGATCCACAGCAGTGCTCATGAATTTATTTCTCTGGTGTGACATGGGTGAGCTCTGTGATAAAGGATTGCTGTGATCAAGGATTTTGAGACCCCACTTGGAGTACTGTGTGCAGTTCTGGTGTCCCCAGCAGAAGGACATGGAACTATTGGGACAAGTCCAGAGGAGGCCATGGGGATGATCAGAGGCTGGAGGACCTTCCATATGAAGACAGGCTGAGAAAATTGGGGCTCTGATTCTGTATTTCTATAGATAATTCTATATTCTATGATACTAAAGGATGGGCAAATGTTCTGGGAGCAGTTCTCTTAGAAGAGAAGCTGGATCCTAGACCTAGTATTGTGGAACTAACGATCACTGTTTCTCCCAGTCTGATGCATTGACTTATGTTCCATTTCCAGCGCGCTTCTTCCAGTGAAGTGACACCACCTGCTGGCAGCCTGCAAAGCTGCCTCTTTCTCTGTCTGCTGCAGCCACCTACTCGGAGTCTGTGCTCATAGTGCACTAAAGCTGAGGCAGGGAAATTCAGACAAGGCATCAGTTAAGTTTTCTCTTAAATGTATTCCCCACATCTTGGTGGCAAGGTTACACACAGGGTATAGAATCATAGAATATTTTAGGTTGGAAAGGACAGTAAGATCATCCAGTTCCAACCCCCTGCCATGAGTAGGAACCCCTCACACTAGACCATGTCGCCCAAGGCTCTGTCCAACCTGGCCTTGAGCAATGCCAGGGATGGAGCATTCACCACTTTTTTTAGGCAACCCATTCCAGTGCCTCACCACCCTCACAGTAAAGAACTTCTTCCTGATATCTAACCTGAACTTCCTCTGTTTCAGTTTAAACTGATCACCCATTCATACGGGAGGTGCTCCAGCCCCCTTATTATCCTCATGACCCTCCTCTGGGTTTGCTCCAACAGCTCCATGTCCTTCTTACTCTGAGGACACCAGAACTGCACACAGTGCTCCAAGTGGGGTCTCTCCAAGTGCAGCAGAGCAGAGGGGCAGGATCACCTCCTTCAACCTGCTGGTCATTGCCAGGACACAGTTGCTTTTCTGGGCTGTGAGCACACACTGACAACTCATATATGGATTTGAATAGATGTGATGGAGGTCTCCCTGAAATCCTGACTGGATTTGGCAGTTGGGAGGTGAAAAGCAAGTACTCTCTTTGTCTTCTCCTGCTCTAGGATTTTGTAGAAGGTCATAAGATACCTGCAAATGGAAGATGACTCTTGCCTTCAAACCCTACTGCAGAGATAAAATAATGACAACTCAGGGAGAAAGTGCAAAGGTGTGAAAGCCTTCATGACTTTTTATTACAGCTGTGATAGCATGAAAAGATACCACAAAGACCAGTATCACTTCTCCTGCCACAGTAACAGACATTTCCCTTCTCTGGTAGCCTGTTAGATTTAAGGTTTTTTTAGACCAGCCTATTGAAAACAGCTGCTTTACAGACTACATCCTTAATTGCGCGATATGATGATTAGATTAGCAGCAATTAAAATGAGAGGCGTAAGATCAAAACCAGACACTCATGCAAAAAAAAAAAAAACAACACCCCACAACCCAAGCACAGAACAAAAAAGTTCCCAGAGAGGATTATTATTTCTGTGAACAGAAACACTCATGCAGAAGTAAATGTGCCCATGCAGAAACTGCAGCCATGAGGAGGCTGGTCTTGCAACTTGGTCCACATGAGCGAAACAGAAAAGCACCTCCATCATGAGCTGAGAAGCTGCTCTGTGTTGCAGTTACTTACTCTCCATATTCTTTGATTTATGCTGGCCAGAGTAATACACTGTTGCCATGTCCTCGCCAGTTTGTTGTGGCTTCCACCTTCAGTTTCAAAATTGCAGGCAAAGCCTCTGTGTAAGCATCCCAATTTCTTCTTGCTGTGGTAAAAGACACTGGGACAATCCTGAACCTTGTCTATAAATCTTCTAACTATGTCCTCCAGAGCTAGTGAAATCTGTGGCAGGCAATTCCCAGCTTGAAGGTGGTATCAAACACAGTGGATTTATTAAAAAAGAATGTGGGATTTATGCAGTTAGCTGACAAAAACAGCTAGGAAATGGGGGTTGGAGGAAGTTTGACTGTTTCCACTGTTCTGAAGTTACATCACATTTCCTTAATGCTGCATAGTTGCTGAAGCTGCTTTGGCAGTTAGTACTTTCAAAGATGCTTTTCCCTTGCAGACAGCCACAGTCTTTGTATTTGGCAGTATCAGCCTCTGATTTAAGCACAATTTACCCAGACCACAGCATGTGGCAAGATAGCTATCAGTGTGGAAAGAAGCATCTGTTTATCCTGGTGCTTAATGAGAAAGCAGTGAGTGTGTTGCAATTTAACACTTAAATATTTAAGAGTTTTGCCAAGTAAAGGTCACTGAACAGGTGAAATCTAACAGTATGTGTGAAAAGTGCTGTTTTTCTAAAGATCAGGCTCTGCTGTTGTTAGTGCATGTTCACCCCATCTTAGATATCAGCCTAAATGCTGATGTGTGGAGGTATAGATATCTCATCCTCCTTTAAAAAACCAGCTCCTATACTCTCATTTTGGGGGGTTGGGAGTGGAAGCAAGGATTTGGTAGAAGGTTGTAATTATTTCAATGGAATTCACAACTCAACAGTGAAAATTGGTGCTAGAAAGAAATAAAATGAGTCAGACTCACCTATTGGAAGTTTTCTTTTTGTTTTCCATTGTTTTTCCTCTCCAATTTGCCAAAGGAGTATGGTTTTTTTTAGAAAGCCTGCTAGAATTAATGGCTTGTTAGAAAGGGAAGGTTGGTGGCCTCTGTTATGATTTTACTGGCAGCGGTTTAAACAGCTCCTGCGAAAATGAAGAGCTGCTTTCATTGTAGCTGGTGCTTTTAAGTTTAGATGAAAATTTACGTTCCTAAGTTCATTAAGATACCCAAGTGCAATTTCTTCTCTAGGAAATTCAGGTCCAGGGATGTTTTAGATAAGCTTGAAAAGATTATTATTCCAACTACAGAAACAAAAACAAGTGTGTGCAGAAGGATTTGCCCCAGGTCACCTATATGTAGCTTCATTATTTTAGCAGAGCCAACTTAAGAAAATCTGAGGTTATGATGGAGACTGCCATTGGAAAATACATACAGGTACAGGTCTAAGCTGTAAATAGGTATAGGTACATACAGAATCATAGAATCATAGAATAGTTAGGGTTGGAAAGGACCTTAAGATCATCAAGTTTCAAACCCCCTGCCATGGGCAGGGACACCTCACACTAAACCATATCACCCAAGGCCTTGTCCAACCTAGCCTTGAACACTGCCAGGGATGGAGCATTCACAACCTCCCTGGGCAACCTATTCCAGTGCCTCACCACCCTAACAGGAAAGATTTTCCTCCTTATATCCAATCTAAACTTCCCCTGTTTAAGTTTTAACCCATTACCCCTTGTCCTACCACTACAGTCCCTAATGAAGAGTTCAATATATATATATGTGGTATCTCCAAGTAAATCCTGTGCTGTGTGACAGCACAGCAGATGGATTAAATGTGATGATGCCAAACTCTTGAGGGGCAAAGTGGGCTTGGAATATCCCAAAGGGTACCTCATCAGTCTCTGAAGTGGGTCTGCAGCATGTGCATACTTGTTGTTCCTCAGGACCTGAGTCACTCTCAGTGCTTACACCAGTCAATGAGCCTAGACTAGGAACATGCAGAGCGAGGTAAACCGTTCAGTTGTTTCAGCTTGCAGTCAAATTAAAGGCTTTCTTAAATTGATGTAGTGTGGTCCATCATCATTAGTGCCATAAATTTTAAGGGCTTAATGCTGAGGGGTTTGAAATCTTCAAAAGCTAAGTCAGTGATGACAGAACAGTGTTACTGCCTTTATCAGCTCATCTCTACATTCACCAAGCCGCAAGGTGGTCTGCAGATATTGTAATCTCAATAAAGCCTCACAAAGCAGTCTTAATTAAATGTCAAGCTTCCTTTCAGTTGAGGTTTGCTCCTAAAGCACAGCACTGTAACTCATTAGTGTTGTGGGGAATCTTTCAAAGCGAAAAGAAGGAACAAGAACACTGTCACAGCATCGTACCCTCTGTTCTCTCACTGCAAAGTCAGATCTGGTCTACCACAAAGCAGCCTCCAGATTCTCTTCTGAAAGCTAGCAGAAAGAGCCCCTATAGGGGACTTCTGTAGCTGTGTGTTGTTACTGCTTCTTGAATTTCAAGCTTTACTTTTTTTTCATCCTGGTATGAGTCATTATAAAATAGAGAATTAATCTTCATTTGGGGGTTCAGTGACATCAAGACTATTGTAAAAAACAAGAGTGGCAGGTTTATCAGGAGGAGAATTTTCCCATTACACATCTATGAACATAGTGTAAATACTGGTTTTATAAAAGATACAATTTTACATGTAAGGCAACTATTTGAATGAATTCCAATAGAACAAGTAGAAACTGTGGGTTTGACACTAATACATCACTTGTTCAGGAAAGGCAATGGCTCTCAATGCCTTGGCCCATTCGTTTCAGTGAGAAAGCCTTCAGGGTCCCTCTGCATCTTCGGATATGGAGTCCTCCTGCCAAAAGAGCCACACTGAAAGCTGCTGCAGCATCTTTTGGGAACTGCGCCTGCTACTGAAGAAGCAGTATCAAAGTTTGATGTTGAGAAGGTCTTAAGATGTATCACATTGATCATCTGTGTTAACTCAAAGGTCCCAAATCCAAACTTGAGTTTTCCTACGTGAACAGCATCTTGTTAAGGGAAGGGGCAGTGCAAGGACAACTTTCCTCTCAGCTTTTAGATTTGCAAAAGCACACAAGTCTTAATAGGTGGTGGAATGCATAGAGTAAATTTATTCTGAGAGAGCAATATGTGAGCTTATAGTTTGGTTTGGGTTTTTTTTTTAGCATTTATTTGACTATCTTTTAGCAATAAAAAGGGGGTTGGAGCTAGATGATCTTAAGGTCCTTTCCAACCCAAACCCTTCTAAGATTCTACGATTCTAATAAGAAAAAGGAAAATCCCCTGGTTCTATACTCTTGCTACATTTTAAAGCTGCTCAAATGTCACATTTTGTCCCATAAGGCCTGTTTCCAAAGATAAGTCTTTGTATCTCCCAGCAGAAGTCCTTCCTGCTCAGGGTCTGTTTCATTTAACAGTAATTGTGCATCTTCCTATGGGAGAAATGCACATGCTTTCAGACTTCCATATATTCTGCCATGCCATGTGGAGAACAGAGGTGCTTAAGATAAGTAAAGCAGTCACTTAAAAAAACAGGTGGGTTTTTTACAGGTACAAGCAGTACCTTTAGCCAGCATTTCACAGAGGCACACACAAACACAGAGAAGATTAGTGAGCATGAAAGGTTGGGTACAAGCCTATAAGACTGGGTGTCCCAGTTCCCCTGGCTTCAAATTTCTGCCTGGTTTCTGTGGAAACTGAGGCAAAAATGAATTCCCAAACCAACCTCAACACAGTGACGTTTATAATTTCCCACACCATTTTATACATGCTTGAGCTTTTCTGATTGACGTATGATTACATAGAGGTTCTTATAATGCATTTTTGTAAGAAAATACTTGTATTATCATATGCATCAACAGGGGTGGTACAAAACTATCTCCTGGGTTGGGGGCAGGAGGTATTTACAGGCTTTGTAATTTTTTTTCAATCCTCATCTGGTTCTAAATACAGGAAAATGGCCTTCACTTCCTTTTTATTAAGGTTTGTCTCAGTCTATTATTTTCTGGTTAAGACTGAAGGAAAACTAGTTTGGCTGGTCCTGACATGGAGGGAAAGTATCACTGTAGAAGGTTGGTGATGTGGAAACTGAAACAAACCATGTTGAGTCTCATTTAGCCTAAATGAAAACTCTGCGTGTAGCTAGCAGAAAATGTCAAAGAACTAAAAGAGATCAGTTGAGGGTAATGGAGAATGGTTTCATCTTTGCTGTAAGTGAACTGCTCTCCCCATAGGTCAATGATCTGCAGGGGTTATCTGAAAGGAAGCACAGTTGGGTGCAGGGGGTAAAAAGGAAAAGCAAAGTGATATAGCAGTGGTTAGTGGCCACAGTCTGGGGCCATGTGAGGCTAATACTGAATATCAAGGTTATAAGAAAAACATTTTTTCACCACTGAGTCAAGCTCAAACATTTCTTACAGAGTGAGGGAAGTAGTGAGTCACCTCACTAGACAAAGATCATGTGGGTTATTATCAATAGGAAGATTTGTGGTACCAAGCATTAGCTCTTTCTGAAGGGTCTGTCCTTCTGGAGGATCTGCTGTTCCTGATGGGTATAGGTACAGATCTGAAGCCAGGAAAAGCCTGCATTAAATGGGAGTCAGATCTGAAGGTGCTTGAAAGCTAAAACTGCAAATTTCTGTGCCTGTGTTGGGCACATCACAGGCACGGCTTGGTAGAGTCATGCCATGGTATTACTTCATAAACACTACTTCTGCTCACCCTCTGTGGTGTGTTTAACAGGAGCTACCATACTCCTTTTAGGAACATGCTGAGATGTGCTCACGAGGAAGCTGATATATGTAAGTTGCTGCCTGCAGCCAAAAATACCACCTGGCGTAATTACCTCAACAAAAGCTATCAGTAAGGAATACACACTTAGAAATAATAATTGCAATGCCAAGATTTCATTATTTTAAATACTCTCTGTCTTTCCCTCTGGAGCTCTTCTAGGCATGTAGGCCAACCAAGACACAGAGATAATTATGTTTAATAGTAGCATAAGGATAACTGAAAGTCACTGTGCCCTCCTACGTGATTCAGTACAGCAACACACTGAAATTGAGCTTGTAACATATATATTCACAGGGTAACTTTTATATCGCATTAACAAGCCTTGACACTAATGTTAATTCATCATTAGAAGAGACATGACAAGTAGGCTGATTTAATATTCAGCACTGCAAGGTTTCTAGCATACACATTGAGGCTTTTGTTACTGTTTGACAGCTTGGGATATCTGCTCTGCTTAGTCACAGAGGAAGTGCAGGCACAGCACCACTCTTCCCTCCTTTGTCTTGGTCCTGATGCAGAGAGTGTTTCTTTGAGCAAAGACACACATGTTCAACCTTCCTGCATGTTTTAGTTGAGGTCTCTTTGCAGGCACTGCAGAGAACTGAAGCAGGTAGGAGCACAGAAGCGAGAGAACATGGATGTGTTGGGTTGAGAAATGGAGATACTAAGTCATTGTTCCTGACAGACGTAGAAAGGGTTGCAAAGAACTTGGAGGTTGTTGCTCTCTAATAAGTGACAACCTGGCCTTAATCTACAAAACTGAACATCACAAAGTTGAAGCAGCAACCAGACTTGTTTCAATAACAGGAAAACCCAACCAAGAAAGGGTGGATTTGCACAGGTCGGGAGAAAAGGAGATAACAGCTCCCAGAACCTATTAACTGCATCACAGAGGGCTGGTTTTCTCAGTCTGATACTTCACCGAAGCCGAGCCTTGAGCAGGAGCGGGGCAGTTTTCCAGGCGCGATGTTTGCCTGAGAGATTGCCTCAGCATTCGGGTAAGCCCCAGTCTCCGGCGTGGTTGTTTGGTCACGTAGACGCTAGATGGGGCACCGAGCCTGTCCATCCGGGAGCTGAAGCCTGAGCAGACGAGCTCATAGAAATAGTAGATGTTTAACCTGGCAAATCTCTCACATGAAGACCAAAAGTAGGAGGTGGGGGCGGCACCAGAGTTACTTTTCATTCACTCGCAATCTCCTTCGTCCTTCTCTTCCTCCTCCTCTTCCTCTTCTTCCTCCCAGCTCTCTGTCCCGTACACTGGAGAAGTACTGCAGTTTTCCCACCAGAGCTTTGCTGTAAAGCCATGTTAGTGACAAGCAGGAGGAAAAACAGACACTTATTGAAAGCTGTACTTCTGGGGGTGGGAATAAATCTGTACGTATCATCTTACCTCATTTTCTTCTGCTAGCATTCAGACATTTCAAACAGAAAACCAGAGAGATGCCCAGGGGTGGGGAAGCAAATCCCAGACTGCATGAGCTCGGTCTGTTGGGAGTGTTATGGAATCATAGAATGGTTTGGGTTGGAAAGGACCTTAAGATCATCCAGTTCCACCCCCCTGCCATGGGCAGGGATGCCTCACACTAGACCATGTTGTCAAAAGCTCTGTCCAACCTGGCCTTGAACACTGTCAGGGATGGAGCATTCAACCAGTTCTTTAGGCAACCCATTCCAGTGCCTCACCACCCTCACAGTAAAGAACTTCTTTATATCTAACCTGAATATCCCCTGTGTAAGTTTAAAACCATCACCCCGTATCTTATCGCTACAGTCCCTAATGAAGAGTCTCTCTCCAGCATCCCTATAGCCCCCCTTCAGATACTGGAAGGCTGCTCTGAGGTCTCCACGCAGCCTTCTCCAGGCTGAACAGCCCCAACTTTCTCAGCCTGTCTTCATACGGGAGGTGCTCCAGTCCCCTGATCATCCTCGTGGCCCTCCTCTGGACTTGTTCCAACAGTGCCATGTCCTTTTTATGTTGAGGACACCAGAACTGCACACAATACTCCAAGTGGGGTCCAGATATCCAGATGCTGATCATGCATCACAATGCCCTCTGACACTTCCTTGTTGAGATGGTCTCTGTGCTCATCCTTGCTCACCGTCATCAATAGCCTCCCACAGGGGTCGTTGCCCTGGACAGGTACGTTTCCTGCCCCAGCCCCTGGCCCCCGAGGGACACATGAGTAATGGGCATCCCTGCAGGTGGAGCAAACAGCATGGGCACCTCCTTGCCCAGGAGCAGGTCACATTTGCTTGCGGCACTGAGGCAGCTCTTCAGGCTCCTCATCTCCTGGAGGGACAGACTGCTCTGGTTGGGTTTACTTCTATTTTTTTCATGGAAAACCTTTGTTTGTCTGGGAGGATGGAGTTCCCCAGCTCACAGCTCTTGCCTGCTGGAGTCTTACCTCCCATGTCTCCTCTCTGCCAGGTGCCCTGCCTGCCCTTCTCTCCTGGTGCCTGCTGAAGTCCCTTGTTGGTGTCCCTGTCACTGTGCCCTTAACATGGAGTCAGCTGTGGGCTGCCCAGGAGGCTGGGGTAACCTAACTAGGAAAACTGACTTGTTTGTTTGGTCTGTGCCTGCCCGGGGAGACATGGGGTTTTGATTTTTTTTTTCCTTTAACCTTTGTTTATTGTGGTTTGTGTCTGTCTGTTTGCTTGTATTTCTTCTTTTGTTAGTGTTAGCTTGATGATTGCTTTGGTTTCTGTTGCAGTTTCTGCAGTCCCTGAAGAGTCATTCTCTGGCATCCTTGTAGGACCCCTTCAGATACTGGAAGGCAGCTCTGAGGTCTCCACACAGCTTCTCTTCTCCAGGCTGAACAGCCCCAACTTTCTCAGCATGTTTTTGTACTGGAGGTGCTCCAGCCCCCGATAATCCTTGTGGCTCCCTCTGGACTTGCTGTTGGACAGCTCCATGTCCATTCCAGAAACGCACACAGAGTCCCAAGCGGGGTCCCACAGAGAAGAGGAGAGGGTCAGGATCACCTCCTAAATGGGTCCGGGACCCATCTGGGGTCACTGCGGAGGGACCGGCCGCGGCACCCACACAATGCCCCAGCCGGGGGAGCCTCGGCGCGGTCGGTACCGGGCCGGGGCGCCTGCGTGGGGCTGTTAGAGCGGCGGCAGCCACTGTAGATCTGTGTGTGTTTCGCTGTACGCTGGGCAGGAGAGAGGGACCGCAAGAACCGTAGTCCCGCTGGGGGTCCGAGCTCCGCTGTCGCCAGCCCCGTGGGACAGAGGCGCTCCCGGGGCAGCTGGGCAGCTCCGGGGCCGGGGGAGCAGGGGCAGCCCTGTCCCGACCATGGTTGCTCGCCGCGGCAGCGTGGGTCAGGCAGCGGCCGTCCGGGGGTGCGGGAGGGCTCCTGCGGTGCTGCTGCCGCTGGGGCTCCCCGGAGGAGGGTGGGGGGGAAGGTTCCCCCTGCGGGACATTGGGGAGTCCCCTCGGAGGAGGCTGTGGTGGGGGTTTGGGGGAGCCCCTGTATAAGGCTGGTACGTTCTCATGGAAGGGGCTGTATGCTTCCTTGCCAGGCCGGGCTGTGCTCCCGGGGTGCCCAGGCAAGGCTGCGCTGCCCCGTTGGGGCAGACGGGGGTTTTGGGGTCTGGGGCCGGTGTTGCTGGTGAAATAAAGCACAGTAAAGTGAATCCCTATATCTGCTGATGCTGCCCTACAGGGACACAGGATGGGACCCTCTCGGCAAGGAGGGTGCCTTCACCCCAGTTCCCAAGCACTCCCCAGAATTGCGGTTGGGGCCCCTGAGCTGGGGGTGGGCTACAGTCTCTCCAACCTCCCATCACATCACACATGGGGTCAGAAAACAGCGTTTCAAACGCCTCCCAAAACAGAGACTGAATGCTGTGTTTTGGGGGCTTAGAAACATAGAGAGGGTTTTCAAGCTCAGAAAGGGGCTGATGTGTTTTCTGTAGTTGAGAACAGTGACCAAATCCTGTGTTTTCATCTTCTGAAGCAAACTGCTGCATTTTTGGCCTGAAAACAAGCTCTGGGGGCTGGTTTGGGGTCTCCACAGCAGAACTCAATGTTTCTGAAGTTCAGAAAGAAAGAGTCAGTCAGCCATGTGTTTTCAATACTTGAAAATGCTAGTGAGCTCCTGTGTCCACAGCTGAGGGAAAACCAAGCCCCACACTGCAGGCCTCTGCTTTTCAGGTTGGAAAGGGGAGATGAAGTGCTGTATTTTTGGGAAGGATAAGCACAGCCTTTCTGAAACTCAGAAAAAGACTAGGTCATGTGTTTTCAGTGGTGAAAATTCAGGCCCACCCCTGCGCTTCAGGGACTTGGAAACTAAAACCAACCAAATGCTGTGTTTTGGGGATTTGGAAACAGAGGCGGTCAGCCTATTTCAGCCCCTAAAACAGAGGCTGGTGGGAGAGCTTTAGGTGGGTGGGAGACAGAGGGGCATGTGGGTTGATGGAAAGGGGGTGAGCAGCTGCATGGATCCCCTCTGGAAGGGGGTGTCTGGTCACATTGGTTCCTGATTGCCAGGAAGCCAACATGCACCAGCCTGAATTCAACGTTTGAGATAGCCTCTGGGGGAAAAGGGGCTTTTCACACTGTGTTTGGGCTCCAGCTCTTTATTCAAGGCATGTATTCAAGGCATGTGTTGATGTTTAAAACCAGTCAGGCAGCTTGCTCACTCACTGCTCCCCTTCTTTCCCTCCCCCTACTCCCAGAGGGACAGAGAGGAGAATCAAAAAGAATGCAACTGCCACGGGTTGAGATAAGAACAGTTTAGTAACTAAGGTATAACACAAATTACCACTGCTACCACCAATAATAGTAATGATAAAGGAAATAACAAGGGAAGAGAATACAACAGCTCATCACCTGCCAACGGATAACTCACCCCACTCAGCCTGACCAAGCACTGACCGATACCTCGTTCAACCCCCCCAAGACCTAGCCCTTCTGAGTCACTCTCAGTTACATCCTGGGCATGACGTGCTGTGGTATGGAATACCTCTTTGGTCAGTTTGGGTCAGGTGTCCTGTCTCTGCTTCCTCCCGGCTTCCCCTCCTCCCTGGCAGAGCATGAGACTTAGAAAGTCCTTGGCCAGACTAAAACATTTGAGCAGTAACTAAAAACATCGGTGCTATCAGTGCTGTTCCCAGGCTGAAAGCCAAAACACAGCGCTGCACCAGCTACTAAGAAGGAGAAAAATTACTGCTACTGCTGAACCCAGGACAGCATGTACAACCAAGGGAGTAGTTATTCAATATTAGACAATGTACATGTATGACAGTTCATAGTCATATACAAGTTATGACAGTGATTGATTTACAACATGGCCAAGAACCCAGATTGCAGCAATCAGCTGGAGCTTTAACTGGCTTGTAACAAGAAGGAGTATTTATTAAGCCAAAGCTGGTAACAAGAAGCAGCTTCACTTCCTCAGCCAGAGCTGCACCAAGCAGAAGCATCTTGTAGCCAAAATCAAAACCAACTGGAGTGTCCCTCAGCCAGAAAGCATCATGTAGCTGGAGCTGAAACCAAAGCTGGAGCTTCAACAAGCTGGACGTGAAATTACCTGAAACTGAAACAATGGAAATTACCCAGGGCTTCAAATACCCTGAGCAGTAGCACGCTGGAGAGTCCATCAGCAGGAACATCTCTTATCCAAAGGGCCAGTGGCTGGACCTGCCCTGCAGCTAGAGTGTCCATTAGCTGGAGCTGTGACATCCGTCAGCAGGGCTGTGCAAATAGCATGGTTGAGCAGTGTATCTGCTCTCCATGAGGGACAACGGAGCTGACCTGCAGCTGTAACAGGAAGCAGTGACTGTCAGTAGGAACATCCTGTAGCTAGAGCCGAAATTACCCTGAACTGTAGCAAACTGGGGTGTCTATCCACAGGACATGTACTCTGAGGCACATGTACAGGTACATGGCTGTCCACAGCAAGCTGCTCCGAACAGCAGCAAACCCAGCCTTTTCTGTCAGGCAATAAATCCATGCCAAGTGCCTCTCTGCACAGAGGGTCTCTCCCAGTTCTGGTTCCAAGGGTAGAACTGTGAGACAAGGGGGAGCACAAAATTACAAAATGGAATATATAAACCTTTAGAATCAGTTTTAAGTAATGTTAAGCTTGATGCCTTTGTAACAGTAGCAATGGAAAATTACTGAGTGCATGATACACAGAAAAAAAGTAGAGTGCAGCTAGAGAACATACTGAGAATTCTTGTACAGGATGAATCATTACAGTTGACACAGTTTTAAGAAAAACAGTCTAGAAGAACAGGACACAGGGATAAGGGGTATCTGGGAACTGCAGGTGTCCAGGATGGGCTACAGTTAAACTAACTGATAAGTAGGAGGATGGGAGGATTATTATGTCTCTGGTGCCAACGAAGCAATTAAACTGGTATGAGCATCTACTGCGCGTGCTTCGAAGGCTGCCAGAGGTGATGAAGATTGTTGGAAGAAGTAAACGACCCTCAGAGACCACCACCACAATTCTGTACGCATGCGGGGAACTCTCTGGAAAGTGATGTAATCCATATGTAACCTCATGAATATGTGTGTATGCCCAGGGACTATATGAGGACGGCTTGTGTAGCAGTACAAAACCACACGTTAGGAGGAGCTATCTTCACTGTCTGCTGGCGCCGCAATAAGGAATACCTGCTTGTTTCTTTAAACTCTGTTGGCGAGTTTGTTCCTGAGTTTTCTCCGAATCAACTGAGAGGGGTGCCCACCAGATCTTTTGCAGTGGGCAGGCACAGGCAAGGCAGCGTCAGTGTCTCCTCTGCACCTGAAAAAGGGGAGCAAAAGCAGTTGGTCACAGCTCGCCTGCGGAAGCACCACCCCTGTTGCCCTGCTCCGGGAGCCGCAGGCTGAGACGTCCCGTGCAGGGAGCGCTCGCACGCGCCGGAGGGCCCGACTCCGGACAGGCCCTGTCCCTCCCCAGCCGGTGCCCGAAAGCCCCTCCGCAGGCTGAGCGCAGAAACAACGGCCCGCTGGGCTCCGCACGAGTGCAGCTGCCAGCCCGGCAAGGAGCGGCCCACGCTGGCATCGGGCTCGCTGGAGAGCGTTCCCACCCCCTCGGCCTCCCAGTTCCGCCCCTCGAGGAGCCGCAGCCGAGCCCCGCAGCGCGCGGTTCTGGTCCGCGGGCACCGAGGACCCCGCTGCTCCCGCGGCGGACGCGCTGCCACGCGCACGGCTGCCGCGGGAGCGCCCTCTGGCGGTCATTGCGCAGCACTTCGGCGGCGCGGCGCCCCCTGGCGGTCGTTGTCGGAGTTGACAGCAGAGCACCGACCACACGCCCGTCGCCATAGCGCCCTCTGTCGGCGGCACTGCAGCACATCGCGCCCCCTGGCGGCCATTGCACAGGACTCCTCACTGCAGCGCCCCCGTTGCGGTTGCTCTAGGGATTGGCAGCAGTAGCACTGGACTGATGGCGTCTCCTGGCGGAGGCACAGCGGCATAACGCAGGAGCCCCCTCGCGGTCCGCATGCGGTACTGCAGGTGGCTGCTCCGCGAGCGCTTCCTCTGCCATGCCGTCCTTGGGGCGCTCGGTGCCTGTCAGAACTCGGTACTCAATTGCTTACCGCGCCCCTGCTGGCTCCTGCCCTACACTGTTCCGTGCACACCCTTCCTCCCTGCCCCGTTCCCTCCCGCAGCCCCGGGGTGCCCGGCATCCCCAGCAGCACCCCGGTTTGGTACTGGCCACGCCGGGAGAGGAAAGACCCCACCATCCGCCGGGCACGGTAATGGCCCGGCTTGGAGCAGGAAGAGCGGGGTTCATTTCGTCGGAACCCAGCGCTGATGTTCAGCCACCCCACATCTGCAGACAAGCTGTGATACACAGTCACGGTGTCCCCACACAGCAGCACCTCAACCTTCCCCCCCATGCTAAGGGTGCCACTTTCTGCGTCACGTTTTATCACAGAGGAACATTAAGCAGAGCCTTCACGTTTTACAGTCACAGGTTTTATTTATTTCTTCCTTTTTTCACATGGGCCAGTGGCTGGGCTCCTGGTGCTGCTGCAGCCTCGGGCGGTGCAGGCTGCTGCCCACACCACATCCTTCCTCCGACACATTCCCCACTCTGCTGTTTCTCTTCCCACAATATAGAAAGCTCTGCTTATACTCCATTCTATGGGCCCTGTGCACACAGGTGCAGGGAGCAGGGTGGCAGAGGGGGTGCATTAGGGAAAACCCAACAGGTCTCTCCTCACTTCGCAGGGAGCCCTCAGCCACAGGTTACCGGCCATGGCCCCATGGTGCTGCAGGAGAGATCCAACACTCCCTGGTGTCTCCTCTTGGTTGGGATAAGCTGAGCCAGAGGAGACAGGATCCCTCCCACCCAAACAGTCCCCTACTTCGTATTCCAAAGCAATGCCCCAACACCCCTCCTGCCCTCACATGCCCTCCCAGCAGAGCACAGCAGCTCCATGCCTGCTGCTGGCAGGTGACATCAACCACGGGCTGACACAACAGCTCCTGCCAGGGCTACTATGGTGCCAGCATGCTGCCCTCAGGGCCCAGACGTGCTGTGAAGGTTATAAAACCCATCAGTACCTGATGCCTTGTTCTGCTCACCCTGGGTCTAACTTCTGCACCTTACCTCTGACGGGGACTCATGGGTTTCATGGATATGGGAAGCTCTACCTTTCAGATAGCACAGAAATAAGACTGCCTGGAGGAGCCTTGTGTTGGCACCTGCAAAAGCTGTTCTCAATTCGTAAGCATGCACGGTGCACACACACAGAGACACATGCACTCGTCAGAGGGAGCAGCACGTGCTGCAGAGACAGCACCAGAAGCTGATCATTACGCATCGTCACTCACAAAGCCCAAACACCAGCTCACGTGCTGATAAAATACGCTCTTGAACAATTCTGCTCACCAAGACTTCATGGCACAAGTTGAGCCAGGTCCCGGAAGACCCTGGCTTATTCCAGACACCATTACCTGCCTCCTCCTTCCCAGCCTCAGGGAAGTCTGAGCCTGTGGGGCCTTCATAATTCACCTTCTCAACTAATATGATGGTCTGGATGCCACAGGCCCTTGGGAGACACCACAGAAGGAATTGTGCTTCTTTGGGGCTCTTTGGCATCAGAAGATCCACAGCTGCTGATGCTGCTCCTCAGGGGAATTCTGAGTACTTGGGTTTATGGCTCTCCTACCGAATCTTGTTTTTCCTTTCAGTGCTTCAACATGCAACTATGCAACCTCTCAGACACCTCCCCATGGTCATTTAGCAGAGAGTTACAGCCAAGACAGGCACTCAGCAGAAGACTCCAGCTACCAGAACTTTACCCAGAGCAGTACAGCCCCACACAGATCCCATGACTCAGACACAACTTATCTGCAAGCTGTGCAAGAGCAGGCCTTTTAACAGCCTTTCTGGGTAAACACTGGCACTGGCAATGCCCCCAAACCCAAGGAGCTAAACCCAGGGATTACAGTGGAGTAAACTGAACCAAGAGTAAGCAACACTCAAGTGGAGAGCAAGCAACTCCAGGAGTAGATTTCCTAAGGCAGCTTGGCTCATGCTCCTCCCAACACTACAGCATCTGTTCAAGCTGTGTCCCTGCAGACTGGCAGGAATACTACCAGGGGGAATACTACCCAGAACATGTTTGAGAGGAGCTCATGTTCCTCCCTGGAGCGGGCACTCTGCTGTGAGCCGAACCACTGGCAGGGTTCTGACCCCTGCGTCTCCCTCAGCCAGCACCCCAGGGCAAGGAGTTCCTGCAGCCACAGCAAAGCAGAGCTTATCAGCTTGCCCAAGCTAACACCTGAAATGCAGGATGTGACACAACCACCATCTGACAAGTCAGCAACCAGGTTCTTAAAAAAGCACCATCTGGCAAGAGAGGCACTGTGCTCTAAAGCCACTTATACTCAATAGAATTAGGGACATGGATAAATGCTGCAGACATCAGTAGTTTATTGGTATGTTTAGTCAAAACACATTCAGAATGTAAACTTAAAATACTTTCCACCTGCAACAATTAAACTAGAATCTACTAGCATATACTGCTTGACATGTTACAGCAATGAAGATGGTAATCCACTGTCTTGTATGCCGAGTAAAGCCAAGATGGTCAGCCGGGTTGGTTGAAATAGAACCATAATGACAAAACACTCCCACCATCCACAAATCAGCAACTAACAATAAAGGTCAGGGAGTCCCTTCCTTTGCTCTAAGAGGTACACTGACTACCAAGAGGGTTGAGAACACCAAGAGTCCACAGTACAGCAGGTGAGCTATCACCATGTAAACTTCTCTGGACGACGTTCCAACACTTGCCCATGTCATTTACTCAAGGAGCAAGCCAGAAAGTATGATGGCTCAGTAGCTCTTTTTAATACTCCATTTTTTGTTGTCGAGATTATTCCCAACTACCATCCAAATGAATGAGGTGGCAGCAAAACACCACAGCACTACAAAAGGGGAAAAAACAACGGCTACATGAAAGACACCAGTAGCAAACTGCTGAGTGAGTGCAGCAGTTTGTCCCAGGGCTTCAAACCTATAGAGTGGCAGGTGGTACGTGGCGAGTGGTTCAAGTACCACAGACCTCCAGGTAACAACTAAAAACGTGAGACCTTCCAACAGAAAACTGGAATACGGACATGGAAACTGTTAGAAACGCGCCCAGGGGAAAAAAAGTGTATGAAAATAGTGCAAGACTTACCACTGAACACAGAAAACCTTGTGTCTGGGAGAAAATACAGATGCTGCTTCACTTGGTCTAATGCCTCAGAGAAATATGTGCAACATCTTCCAACTTAAGTGAAACCAGCAGCTGACTGCATAATACAGAACCAGGCTGCTGTGCTGTCTTAACATGGCAGTTGGCTGATGGGAGGGAGGTCTTCCATGCCCAGCAGCAGCAGCTTTACGCTTTTGCACCCCCCCCTCGGAATGCGCTCCAGAATGTCATCTGGAAGCAGACCTCTGCACTGGAAACCCACCAGTCAGCTGCACGAGAGGGTGTCTCCTTCCAAGCCTTCGGTCCAGAGTCACATGAGTGCCAACTTCATCTGAGAATTATGTGCAAAACGAGTTAAGAGTTTTTAAGAAAGTGCAACTGGAAAATGCAAATGCTTAAGAGCTGCTGTTTGGTTCTTGGGAAATTGCAGTACCCTCATTTGATAAGCTCACCCTTACCAAAGAGGCTCAGTTCTACCCATTCTGAGCTGGCCAAAAGCATCCACCATTCCTGACTGACTTTTGAGATGTGTGTCCAAGGGAGATGTCAACTCCATTTTTTGTAACTGTTTAAGAGAAGAGGCAACCTGGACACTGCTCGATGCCTTCTTCCTCCCTTCCCCCCCTCTGCAAAAAACCAGGCGAACTTGTAAAGTGACAAGCAAGGTGGATGATCATTTCATCAACGTTTACTGATTGAAAGATACTGCAATTGGGTTTTTTTTTAATACAATTTTTCCACAATTTCCTTTAAATGCTTTACAGCCGATCGGCTTTGCAGCACAGTAATTCATACACTATACTGTACAAAATCACCAGCAAGACTGGAATGATGTATTCAGAGAAGGCACCATCATGCTTATTACATTACCAGAGAACTCAAATACAGTCAAGACAAATTTCACTGTACAATGCTTATCGAAGGGGTGAGGGGAAAGAGTGTGTTGAGCAGCCATCCCGGTACTGAAGAGGGGCAGGTAGAAAAATTGGACATGAGCTATTGAACCTGCTGTGTACTCAGGGCTATGACTTTGAAACTCAGGGTTCTGCTTAGTTTACAGCTAAATGGATTCCTTCTGGAATAAACTCATAGTCTTATTAAGGTTTGTGTGTGTACATATGTTGGTCACAGCAAACAGATCAGATGCCCGCATTGTTTCCCAAGCTATTCTGTCTGAGGAAGAGGATGAAGGTCTTTCCCTCCGATGCCTCCTGCAGCTGTCAGTACAAATGAGTCCAGAGTACCCATTAGTGCATTTGGATGAGTGTGTAAACATGAGTTTGTTTGGAGCCAAGTGTTCTAAGAAAGACAAAAAAAAAAAAGAAAAAGAAAAAAAGAAAAAAGGCAAGCTTCTCCAATTGCACAAATTGCACTACTTGTGTTTCCAACAGTAATGGGCAGAAACAGGAACACTTACACAAAATGTGCAGCAGAGGGTTTTGGACTGAAAGGACCTGGATTCTAGTGGGCATGTCCTTTAGTTCACTTTTGTTGCAGATAGTTAACCAGTCTTTTTTTTTTTTTTTTTTTTTTTTCCAGTCCTCAATTCTCCAAGTCTACATTTATAAATTAACAGCATGACTCCTGTTGTGAAACTGGGGAAAGAACGTCCACCTCAATTTAAACTGGAAACCA
This sequence comes from Neopsephotus bourkii, assembly GCF_033783945.1. Taxonomy (NCBI): domain Eukaryota; kingdom Metazoa; phylum Chordata; class Aves; order Psittaciformes; family Psittacidae; genus Neopsephotus; species Neopsephotus bourkii. The sequence continues at coordinate 1,649,090 of NW_026900754.1, read as the reverse complement.
AAAGATGCTTTCACATCGAAGAAATGACCAGACGGGCTGTGTCACATTCCAAAGCCAAAAAAAAAAATTAACAAGAATGCAAACATGATGGATAATGTACCACTTCCAAGACAGACTGCCCGCAGTGGAGGGCTCAGCGACGCTGTCCAGTGAAGCGGCCTTCCATCTGCCCGGTGCCTCGTCCAGAACCGAGCTTCTGCGCCATGCCGCCTCTCGGAGGGGGTCCTCTTCCATCACGGTCTCGCATCATGCCACCACCCACTATTCCACGGGGACCCCCAGGACCTCTATCATTGCGCCGAATATCCCTACGATCGTCGCCTCCTCGGGTTTCTCGCTCACGAGCAGCTCTTGTTTTTTTCTCTTCTACGTTCAAGCGCACCTCACCCCGGAACATAATAGGCTTATAGGGAAAAGTGGTCAAGGCACACCATTAGTTAGCCTCCATTCCACAGATGCTGCTTACACAAGGCATATAAAAACACTGTGTTCTCAGCCTACCTTCAAACCAATTTATTCCCTGAACCACACAACCTTAGCCCCAGTGGTCTACAGCAAATGGAATGGCATTTCTAAATTCATTTGACATGCAAAGAATTAAGTGTCATCCTCCAGTAAGGGCAGGGACATCTTTAGACTCTTCACTGCCCATTTCAGCCTATTCACCTCAGGGCTAAAGCTCCTGAAGATTTATTCAACCAAGCCTTGGTTCCACATTCTAGAAATGCACACCGCTGCTTTCTCTTCTCCAATTCCTCAAGTCACAACCACAAATCACCCTGCTCCTCTTCCTCAGTCCCATGATGCAGAATTCAGAGCTCCATGCGCTGCCCTTCAAAAGGTTACATACTCAACTTTCAGCTTAAAAGGATCTCTAAGAGTGTTGAGCTCCACATGGTGTCTCTATGCAAGGTCTGATGTGGTTTGAAGAATGCTACTCTAAGCTCCAGACTGCTCCTGACAGAATGACTATGCCAAAACTATATTTGTCTTACAACTGCCTGAATGCCACAAACAACAGCAAGGCAAACTGGACAGCCCACACCATTTGGGGTTCAGGACACTCACTCCATCCTTTGGAGGTTACTCAATGCCAATACTTACTTTTGCAACTAAAATACGCTGGACCGGCTCAGAATCGTCAAATACCACAAAACCAAAATTGGGCAGTTTTCCTCCCACTCCTTTAGTATTGATGCGAAGTTCTACCACATTTCCAAAGCCTGGGAAGACACAAGGGAAAAGTCACAATAACAAAACCCACAGTGCCAGCTCTACCACCCCTCCATTTGTTCAACACCTGCAGTGTCACAGCATGTAGAAGTTCCCCAGCTGGCACTAAGTGAACATTACGTGGCTTCTCAACACAGTTTTTCTGCTTAGTTTCTGCAGCCGAAATTGCTACTTACTCATGAAGAACTCCTTCAGTTCACTCTCATCGATATCATGTGGCAAGTTCCCAACAAAGAGCTGGTGGCTGTCTGGATAGCGAATGATCCGACGATTATCCGACTCGTTCTGTTCCATGTCCCCTCTCCCTAAAGTCAACAGGAAGAAGAAGAAGGTAGAGCCACCAGGGTTGTAAGATGTGCGTAGATTCAGACAAGCACATCTATGAACAGCACCAAACATGTTCGCTCAAACAATTCTGTACCTTTAGCTCTTGAGCTTATCCTCCTCTTTACACAATTTGTAATAATACCACAAGGTATTTGTTTCCTTTCACCTGGTTTCCCTGGTTAGGTTCAATAAAATTCACGTTAACTAAAACACCGGGTACACTGGTTTGTGTAAGAGGTTCTTGTTACATCTTAAATTGTTATATTGCAGAGGAGCTCACTACCTATTGGAATATACTTTGTAAAAGATCTGGATTTAAGTCACCTCTTCATCAATTCCTCAGCACAGTAAGTTTCCTTACTTTGTCACTCATGTTAAAAACAGTATTTGCCAGTCACCTCTTCTGGCTTTCATCTTCCACCATGTTGTCCCAACCACAAGTGAGAGTCCCTCATGTTCTCTGAAGTTCAACTGAAGTATGAGTCTTTTTTCTAATATGCAAGAGAAAACCTTTCCCAGTATCTCTCTACTAAATTATGACCTGCCTTGCAGTGTGAGAGCAGAACACTGTTACTCCTTTTGTACCTGTAGCGGTACAATGTAGGTATATACCCCTTTCTCTCCTCAGTTTCCTCTACAGGCCCATTTACAGCATTTCTTTCAGCAGATAAAACAGCTCCACGAATGTCTTTGAAAACAAGGTCATAGGACTGAAGTTCTACCACTTGGTCTCCTGAGATTTCAGCTTTATCTCCCCTGCTTCTGCTACTCCCGGACCAGAATTAAAAGGCTCAGGCTCTGTGACACATTTTCTATATGACTTGTATCACATCCAAGAGTAGTAGAAATGCAGACTTGTAACTCGATTTAGTCCGAAGTTGCAGCTTGTGCTCCCCGCTGCAGATGACATGTTAAGAAAACATGAAACATTGATCTGTAACAGACGCCACGGTTCTTTCCTGGTGCCTTTAATCCTTTCAGTTTCAGTGCTGCCCCTGAGTGAAGATACACTTGGCACTGACTCAAGCCAAAAGCACTTGTAAGCCGAATCTGTACCACAGTTTGGTATGCACTTACTGAACACCTTCACTAGAATCAGTTTTAGCTAGACCTGGAAGAGACACTTACAGCCACTGAGACTTAAGCACTTCAAGCTGGCAGAGCCACGTCAGGATAATCACAGATGCCATCCCTTCCCTTAGAACTCGGGATGGATTTTCATACTTAGAAAAGACTATGAACTCATCAATGTCCTGCAACTATGGGCCTTCGGCTGGACAGCTTTTGCCCACAGTTTGTCGAGCGACCGGGCTACACAAATAAACACAACTCAGAAGGCTTCCAACTCTCAACACCACTGCCGATGACTGTCAAGGAACCTGCATGTTTTCTAGCCAGAACCTCCTACAAATTTGGATACTCTGTATGAGTAATAAAACGCAGAGAGCTGGCTGCTCACAAACTAAGGCAAACACAAGGCAGCTAAGCTGAGAATGGCATTTTAGACAACTAAAAAAGATGGAAAAATATGTATAAAATTACTAACTGACTGAGGCTCACACAGTGGGAAGATCTGCTTCCAAAACAAAGAACAACAGGAGATGTTTAAGAGCTCTCACTTGCAAGGTTCAGCAAAACTAGAGGACATGGAAAAAACCATCAGATTTCCATTCCAGCTTTTCAAAACTACACCAAGCTGCATGAAAAATGCTTAAACAGAGAAGTGAATGGCCTGACTAACAAAAAACAAAGCAGAAGATTGGAAATTATGTCTGATCTTTGCAACAGGTCATCACCAGCCAGGACTCCAAATCATACCGCCCCATTTCTAGTTGAAGGCAGAAGGAACAGACATTTTGTTATCAGTCAAATACGACACAGGTATATACAAGACCCATCAAGGAGGTACCTCTCCGTGTAAGTAACTAGTATGCCTCTCCTTGCAAGTAACTAGTCCCAAGCAGACACAGAAGCTGGTCTACATTACCTGGTCGAGGTCCTCGGGGTGGAAAACCAGGTCTTTCCCTGGGACGCTGCTCACGGGCACGAGGAGGCTGAGACTGAGCTTCAGGTTTAGTTTCAACTCTTGGCTAAAACAGGAGAAAAACAGGCACTATTAAACACCAGCTTAATAAAAACCTCCAAAACTCACCAAAACAAGCTCCCTCCTCCCCCCAACACAAGACACGTAAGTGGCATGCACAAAATTAACTCCAGAAGATATACACCCATGTCAATCTGTTTGGGAATGCATTTTTTTCCACCTCTATAAATTCCTCTGTACCAATCCAGGACTGCAGTGTTGAGTTATCACTGCTAAAAGGTGCAAAACAAACACCTCTTCATCAGAGTGGCTGCCCAGAACATGGCTAAGGTGAATTGTCCATGTTTGACCAGGCACTGAGACTGCAACATTTTGTTATTCAGGAATTCCTGAGCGTGACTAAAAACCCCACACAGATGAAATAATATTCCTCATGCCAAGCTCAAACTTCATAGATTAGAAGGTAGTCTGAGATGAACACAAAGAGATGGGCAAATGACATTTTGAGTGAGACTGAGTCCCTGGGGGTTCTTTTCCTCGAGTGCAGAACAACTGTAAGGAAAACACCAAAAAAGAAAGAGAACAGACCAAAAGCCCTCAGAGCATAGTTAGTATTTCTGATACAATAAAGCCATCTGAAACAGCAATTTCTTCAGGCTATCTGCGGAGGATATTCCTCCATTTCTCTGATGTCAAGGACATGATGCTCAAAGTACGCCCTTCATGTTCCTAGGAACTAGAACACCTATTCCATTTTCTGCAAGCAAAAGAATGCTTTTAAAGATAATTTGAGAAAAAGGGACAGAACAGTGTAGCCCGTTGGTTACTAAAGCAATTTCCAACATTTTTTGAATTCCATTTTCAGTACAGCGGTCCAGCAGCTGCTGGTGTGCTAGGTTCTTATCTTAGAAAAATAAAATGATCCTTAGGAGCACAAAGAAGAACACTAGCCTCCAAGGAAGATTAAACACAAGGATAATGGCTATAGGCCCAGACTGCTGTGGAGAAGCAGCTGATGTTAAACTTCTCCCTTATTTTTGTTTAAGAACTCAAGACAACTGATGGTTCCAGCCAGAGTACCTCACAGGGGTAAAAAGACTGTATTTTACATGAAACATTCAGGTATTATGCACATAAGAAACGATTCAGCCCTTCTATCACTCATGCTCTACTCAGCTTGTCCTTCCACCATTTCTAGGATCATTTTTTCAACTCCAAGAATAAGGTTGAAAAATCAGCCTTGCTGTTAAATCCCTTTCACTGTGCCTCATCACAGATCACTGGAGCTCCCCTGCCATCTTTTACTCACAGATCTTTTCTCTAATTGCAGCTCTCATTTCACAGAGCACACAAAGCGAACTGAGAGGCACAGAACAAGGATTCCAACAGACACTAAAGGAGCCAAGTATGCCACAAACATCAGCGTAACAGGGCTTTGGGAACAATTAAACAAAAGGTGACATTGTCTCTCCTCTTCAGGAGCTCACATGGGGAGGGAAAAGGACCTTTTTCTGCTATTGCAATACTACTGGCAACGGCAGCAAAACCAGCCACAAGTCAGCCTTTACTCACCAACTTTGGAACTGAATACCCCCCTGAAACAGAGAATGGGACAGAAAGAGAAGAGGTGCCTTCAAGGGCTGGTACAATTCCACTTTTGAAATCTCACAAGGCTTAAAATCTTCTCTTAGAGATGCCTGCCACAATCAAAATACATGCCAAGAAACAACTAGCTAAGAAAACAGCAAGAAACCACACTTCACATGAAAACACAAGAGAAAACCCCACATCATCTAGCCATAATTCCAGTAGCTAGGTCAGATACGTAACTCAGATAGCCCCCACACTGTTCCTGAGGTAAATGTGGATCACAGAACTTACTAAAGCCATTCATCAATCACTTCCACAAAAGCTCTACATGGTATGAAAGAGTGTATCCAGAGTCCAAGCAGATCTAAGGTGGTAAGAGAATGCTATAAATAGCTCTTTTTTTCCTGAATGCACCACTTCTGAGAGAGCAGACCAGAGTTGGGGCTGCCTACCTCTGTCCCTATGGCACCCCTAGACAGCTGAAGTGTTCATGCAAATGGCAGGTCAGAAGATCTGAAGACGCTATAAAGAGAAGGCCTGATTTATCAGTGTAGGCAGGGTGACTTCTCATCACCAACAAGAAGAAAAAAATGGCAAGAAATGCTAACCTGTTTAACTCCACAGATCTCCATCAACAGGAACCGACCTGGTTTATATCCAAAACAGTATGTGTGCATTCCTTTGAGGGGTTCTGAGTTAACACTATAGAGGCTATATTTTTAACTTGCTAAAAGATGGGAGGGAAAGCTGGAGTGATGCAGAGAAGGACAGGTAACAGCTGCATCACGAGTTACAGCTGCAACATCACTAGATCATGCTAGAGCAGCATTCCAAAGGAGCCACCCCCACACCGGTGCAATCTACTATCCTTGTTTACCTGCATTAAGTATCTGGCATTAAGGGATTCAAGACAACAGAAAAAAGCTGCTACTGATCTCTAACTCCTGGCAGAAATTGTTCTGGTGCCTTTTCTACCTGCTTTCTATGTACCATGTCTGAAAAGCGTGCAAGAAAAAGAACCAAGAACTAAGTGATTCTGTCTCCAGAAGAGCTGTGAGTTGAAATTCGTGCCATTTCAGTATTGTTCAGAAACTTCTCCACACAATTACTTAATTCATAAAGTCACAACACAAGTAATCTAAAAGGCAGAATGCATCACTAGCTGCAGAGGCAATGCAAAAGAGGTTAAAGGGAAATTTAAAAGCTATATTCTGCTCTTTCGTACAGACAATATGAAACAAATTTTGCAATCATATTACAAAAATCCACCATCCCTACAGTGAATAAGTCAAAACTAATCTGAGGTTTGCATAAGGAAAATCTATTCTGTCCTAGAGAAAACACATTTTTTTATGGCTCAAATACTACCTAAAATGCTCAAAGCCCTGGTGAAGCTGCTGAAGACAGACAGGCTTCAGAACTTAATACACTGCCATTATCTCATTCCCATGACAGCCCCTCAGACCAGAAGCAACACCATACAAGGTGTTGTTTTTTCTGTGTTTTCTTTTTCAACATGCGTTTGGCTGAAGGGCAATCCTAGGCAGGTTCCTCTCTGTCAGTAAATCAGTGGAGAAGAAACCAATGGAATATCAACAGCTGCAATAATCTAGCTGCTCTACTGAAAACTGCAGTCCTTTAAAAAGGCTGGACATGAGCTACTACAACATATGAGTACTTTGGTACACAGCATCAATAGAAGAGGTTAAAGTACACATTTTCAGGGGTGTTATATACAGAGAGAAAGCTGAATTGAGAGTCTAAGACTGTCTCACACCGGCTTGGCATGTGCAGGACATGAGCTATAACCCAGTCAAACTTTCCTTCCTCTTTCCCCTTCTCACCCAGTCAACCCAGGAATGGGAAGATGGCATTGTCCTGGCAAGGAAATGTGAATCCTTCCATTCCTCACACAGTCATAAGTTGGTACAGGGTTCTGTAACAAGTTAATTATGGATGGATAATGAAATCCAGCATATTTCCATAGACGTTAGCCTTACAAGGCAATCTTGCACCTTATCAGAAACGGTGCTATCCCTTTTAATGCAGGGGCACCTCAGTCAATGAAATACCCCTTTCAAGCACGTATTAGAAAACAGCCATTTTGTGGCAAGTTTTTTGTTTAGTTTTGTTTTCCCCTTGTAAACAAAACCATATCCCACTAAGATAGGTCACAAAAATGTCAGTAGCAATCTCCTGGCTCCATACGAACAGATTTTAAGGTCACTATCACCCGAAGTTACACCTGTTATGTGTATGTGCCTTTGCTTGTGACAAGAAGGCGAGTGCATTAACATTAAAGACACAATTTATTTGTGCAATTTAAGTCAAACAAATTGATCTGTTAATTTACACAACTGAAGCAGTCTGCAGAAGTAATGAGACAATCCAAGGCGTTCACAGATGGGTTACCTGTGAGACTGGTGCTTTAACATGGGGTGGAATTCCAGAGGAAGAAACAGTACCACTAGGAGGCAGGTTTTTACTGGTCACTGAAGCCCAAGAGAAAGCCTGCAGGAAATGCAACAAACCTAGGCTACTAATCATGGCAAACCACTGACATTCCTACAGGGAAACTCGTCTGCTGAAATCACACTTTTGGTTCATATCTGACTGTTAAATAATTTTTGTGCAAGCATTACAACAAAGAACAGAGAAGGATTTGAAGTTCTAGTTGTCTGTGGACTCCAGTGGCATGGAGCAAGTGTGTACCTTGCCCACTATTGATATGTGAGCGAGCCCAGTTCCCTCAGCATCCCCAGATCACTGCTTTCCATGATATAACAAACCTAGGACTGAAAACCCTGCAGTGTTCAGTGTCTTCTCCACAGAGAAAGAAAGTGGACACCGGAACTTAAAAGTAAAAACAGAAAGGAGAAAAAGGATTGGGAAAAAAATAAACATAGGAGCTACAAAGGGACCTCTGTCCAGCTTTCACCGGTTCCTCCCATCTCTTTCAAACAACCATAGGTGTCACTGTATCAGGTGATGCACACAGTGGTTTTTAAGATTAGGCATCGTATCTGAAGGAGACAGTTGATGCCCCCATAGTGATTGTGGACCATACTGCCAGCAGTTTGGCAAGTGTCAATGCATTACTTTTTTTTTTTTTTCAAGGAAGAGCAGTGGTTCCATTTTAAGCGACTTTTCTTGATGGTAGCTTGAGGTGTTTTCCTAGCGTATATTAACTTCACATTTAAAAAGGTTTACACGTGCATAAACCACAACACATACACTTTATAAGCAGAGCATTCAATTTACAATAGGTGACTTGAGCAGAACTCAAAACCATTATTTCCTTTTATAGTGAAAGCTGGCATCTTTAAAAGTTCAAGGTTCAAGTCTAGCTGTTCATACAGCATAACACTGAACAAGGCAGTGGTTTAGCCACCCAAAAAGGCTAAGGTCAATTCCAAATCTTTTGGTTTACCATCTGCACCTAGAAGCACAGATACAACTTCGAACTAACCTTTGGTGGCTCTTGTGGGAGTGAAACAGGTTCTACAGGAGGTGGAGATGGAGACTTCTCTTCTAGCTCCTCAAGGGTCTTTTCTTCTACTTCAGCTTTCAGCTCCTCAGTTTTCATTTCAGACTCTGATTCTGGCTCAGGTTCATGAGAGGATTCTTCTAGTGCCTCCTCTATCCCATTGCTACAATAATCAAGTGCATGTTATGCAGCTTATCACTTGCTTTGTACTTTATGACCTCTTATAAGCTATGATATGGTAATGGTTGGTATCAGAAAGATCACTCCATTTCCAGTTGCTATCATATGTACCTACATGTACGGTACTATGAGAAGTTAAGCTGTACTCATGCAGTTGCATACAAAGCCAGTTTTTACTCCTGATGAAGCAAAGACATGGTTTACAATTCTCTGCAGAGAATCTGAAAATCACACAGACATGTAAAACCCATAAGCAACAGGAAAGGAATAGGAATAAAGGAATGCTCCTAAAGGAATAGGAGCACAGTAAGAGATCAATGGAAAATTAAGCTACATGCATAAATGAAGTCAATTTTTGAACGAAACACACAGGTTATTTACAAAACTGCCATAAAAGTTCCTTGCCAAAGGAGTTGTGAGTCTTGTTTACTGAAACTCACACAGAACTTCTCTACTCTGAGTGAAATATAAGGGAACTGAAGTTATGCAGTCCTCTCTTCAGGCACTCCAAAAGCTTAGAAAATTTCACATGCTTCTGCCTATTAGCTCCTGCCACAGGCGACTATCTAATGAACGTTGTCTTTATGACTTCATTCTGATCGGCACAGTAACCCAAAAACAAGACTTGACTTTATGCTTTTAGGTATCTAGAACTTCCTGCATTATCTTGAACAAGTCATTGACAGAATTTCTGCAGACACCCCTAATCCATAAGATTTCTCATCAGAAGCGCTGCGTGAACAGCATTTAGGGTTGTCAGTGATGTGCTTAGCAGATATCATCTAGTTATGTAGTAAGCATATTTCTACTTCTCAAAAAGTAGACCTTCCTCTCAGTTCCAAGTGGTACCCAAATTTGAGAAGGTATAATTAACTACTCTTTTATTAACCTGTCTGTTCACATAAATTACACTGTATAACCTAACTGATATAAATTTATGTGACAAATTAACAAAGACTTAAGGGTTGCTACCTTTTCACCTCACATTTGAAACGAGAAGTGAAAATAAGCATAAGAGCATCCCTCACTTCCTCTCTCCATTCAAGAAGTGATGTTTCAAAATAATATAACACAGACCAGTATCAAGTGTAGTAGTTTCCAAAACTACCTATTAAATCACATCCAGAATCCAAAACCAAAGCAATTCTACTGTTTTCATTAAACAAAGCAACTTCATACAATGAAATGGACTTCTTACGTTACAGCATGGTTTTCATAGTAAGTACTGCTCGTGTTCTCTTGCACAGGTTCAGGTGATGGTTGCCTTTCTTCTTGCTCCTCTTCCACCTCTTCCTCAGACTCTGACAGAAAAAGAAAAACATCTTTAAAAATGCCTGCAAGTTCACACAAACTACACTAAAAATAAAAGCATATTAAAGTAGTAGGGATCAAAATAAAGCTTCACCAACAAAAATAAGGCAAAATTAGCTGCAAGGAAAGCTAAAAGACACTTCCACTCGTTCAACAAGCTTTGTTTCTTACTGTTTTCCAAAAAAAGGAGAAACTAGAGACATACTGCTGATAGGAAGGTCTGGGAGGAATGCTCATGGGTCAGATACTTTTCTTATGGTAGCAGTAAACAGGAAAGATTGCACTATTAGCTCATAAAAATCTCAGTACATCAGACTAAGAAGATTAACTTCAAATACAGGTGCCTAGATGCTCTGTTCCACAGAACCATGATGAAAAAAACCCAGAACTTATTCAGTGAACACATGTATATACACACTCGAATTTGCTGTCTCATAAAAAACGCTAGAAATTATCCAGTGAACACATGTACGTACATAGATTTGCTTTGTCCCAATCAACAGAGGGGAAAATACACCCAGGTCAAGTTCAGCCCCCAAAAGGAAATGAATTACTGAATGTGATGATGATATGAAAGTGAACTACATGTCATATTTGAAAAGCCAATTTGACTTCTTCAAATTACTTCATCTAAAAATTATACTGATTCAATAAATCAAGTCTACCTGACAAAACCAGTGGCAGCAGAATATTGCTCATTATTTCCATTTTTTGCCAAGCACCATCCACCCTGAGCCAGTTCAGCCCTTCAAGGAGTAAGGTACTACTGCACAACCTTCCTTTCACAGAATGTTTGGACCAGCAAGTATTTTCAGCACCACAAACTATACTCCACCTCCCAAATTATTCCCATACATCAGAAAGACACACAACTCACATCTTTCCACCTCTAGACACTTCTGAAAGTGCTGCTAGAACAAGAATGAGTTACAAACACAGTTCTTACCTTCGTCAAGTTCTCCTTCTGAATCCCCAAATACTTCATCTTCATATCTGAAGATATCATTATGGACATAGAACTTGTTTGGAACAGAGCCCTGTAAAAGAGCAACACACTTTTTTGTTTGTTTGTTTGTTTTTGCATATGCAGTACATTGGTCATCAACAACAAAGATGGGTTAGAGAGAGAAGCTCTCTGTGGTACACAACAACAATGTGACCTAGGATTATTTCACTAAAGCTGTTTTCCAAAGAGTACCACTTCTCTACAATTGAACAGTAACTTCTGCCCAATTGAAAGAGGAAGTTTCAAGCAGCAAGAACCTCCCAATTTTTCTTAGTCACAGTAATCACAGATTCTAAATAAACCTAAAGTCCCTCAGTTTCAGTAAGAAACTTGAATTTTTCCTATTACAAAAACAGACTGAATCTTCAGCGGGTGACTGTACACTTATAGCACTGCACAGGGTAACAACAAAGAAATTGAACAAAACTGAAATATTAATCATCAACAACACCATAGTTTGTGAGGCAATGCAGGAAAAGAGTAGAAAGAACACAAAATACCTTTTACCCTTACTCTGCTCTCACTAAGAGCTCGATCCCAGCAGTAGCTTGTGCAGCATCAACCCACACTCACATTTGCCAACAGACTTCAACAAAGTACAGAACTACACTAGAGACTTGATCTGCAGAGATGAACAGTATGTTTTATTGATCTGTGCCAAAGCAGTTACCAGATGCAAGCTCCAATTTGCTTTGTATTACTGCTCCAATACTTCAAGTCTAAGAAAATAAAAAAGCTAAGGATGGATCCAACAAACTTGTTTCTCTGCACCGTGACACATTTAATGATAGCCTTCAGGCCAAGCTCTAAGAGAGATATTTTTTTGCCCCACTATGACAAACTGCAGATACAGGTCAGGTTTCCATCATCACTATTTGAAAGAAAACACAATCTTATAAATACTTACTTCTGGAGCAAGCACAAAAGTTTGCATGAACTTCCTCATGGGCTGCCCATTGTTCGACAGCTCTCCCATGACTTGCACAACCACTCCATCACTCAGAGTAGCATGAGCATCCACATGACGAATCTTGGTGTGGCATTCACTGAACTGTAATGACATCACCTTCTTGTGGATCTCCTAGAAATAAAGAGCTACAGTTTAGCCACACTTGGTTTTGTACAGAACTTCAGACCTTTTCAACACCCAAGTCTGAACTAACATAAAAAAGTACCCCACTGGGAAGTATAGGAACCAAGAACTGTCTTGGTTCCTGAGAACAGTATACCTGAGCTCATCTAACTTTTAGTATGAAGTTGAGGCACTGGCACAGGTTGCTCAAAGAAGTAGTGACTGCTCCATCCCTGGTAGTGTTCAAGGCTAGGTTGGACCTTGGGTGACATGGTCTAGTGTGAGGCATCCCTGCCCATGGCAGGAGGTTGGAGCTAGATCATCTTAAGGTCCTTTCCAATGAAAATCATTCTATGATTCAAGCACTTCGCAACAGTGTACAACTTGCTATCCCATTTTTCCAGCCATGTTAGAACATGTGACCTATTTTAAGGCTTTCATTTTTTTAAAGGGCCTGTGAGAGGACAGCATTTACACTGTGGTTAAAAAAGCTCCCACACTACCCTCTAAACAAAAAAAACTCAACTCTCTACACATACACAAAGCACCCAAATGTCACAGGAGGGGGTAACATCCGTACCACCAAGATTTTTGTGGTGCCAAATCAGGCTCTGCTGGTGAAAGGAGAAGAAACCAAACGTGCCCTGAGCTAAGAGCCACATTGCTCAAAGGTGTGGCTACCATGTGAGCAGGTGCCTTTAGGTGACAACATTATTCTGATAAAGAGCTACAATCAAAGTGAAAACTTGTGTTTCCTTACTTCCTCATTTCTTCAAGTTACCTTCTACTGTAAGAAAACTCCACTTAAGGAAGAATTTGGTAACATATAGAATTCTATTTAACTCACAAAGCCCCCTTCCCAAGTCTTAACTGAAATAAGATGCATCAATAGGACAAGTCTAACAGGTCCTCTTGATTTTGCTTCCTACCCTACTTTCTGCACTCCACATGCAAAGCTGATGAATCAAACACAACCCACAGGAAAAGCAGCAACAATCAAACAAAAAAAAAAAATTCAAGCCAACAAATTCCTATCTGCCTCTGCATAGGGGGCAGTGTCACAATACAGTATTCACCAGATACGAAAGTCAAAGTATTTGGTAAGGAATAAGACTGATTTATACAAGTTCTGAACATGGATGAGGACTACAGGACTGATTTTGATACGCACAGCTTGACCATACACTGCTTCTTGTGGTTTCCCACTGGCATCCAGTCCTCCATGGACATAAGAAGAATTCCTGCCATAAAACCTGCAAACGAAGAGATGCAAAGGTCATAGCAGTGAAAAAATATAACCAAGATCCAAAAAATATTTTAGACAAAAGCTATAGAGCTCAATGCATCAGGAGTTTTAGCACAAACAGGAATCCAAGATGCATTTTCCACTTCCAAGGCTCCAAGGAAACAGGAACAAACAAGCTTAATATTCAGTATTCCAGTTTGCCCAAGATACTTAACCTCAACCTTTCACTTGTTAAGTACTAAGATACAAACTTAAACACTAGCACTTCCTCTTTTGCCATTTCTTTGTTTATCCTACTAAACCTAGACATTCTTTCCAGTTCTACTTTTCCTGAAAATACCAACCACAGATTTTAACTCCTGTGGCTATGTCCAGAAAAAAGTTCAAGAAATATTAGATTGTTATACCAACTGCATAACCATGTTTTTGAGCAGGGTTCAGCACTTTCTAACAGCAAGGAAAAGCAGAAGTCAGCTGAAAGAGTCCATAAGCAGACAGGAAAACCTCTTTTCAGTCTCTAATTACCAAAGCAAGCTCCCTCACAGTCAGCATAGCTTATTAACTGCTTTCACAGGGGGACCAAGAGTTTCAACTTGCTTTTAAAAACTGTTTAAACTCTTTGGTACACAGAGAACCTCATGAGTGGGAACTGCAGATCAGGAAAGGAGTAAATATGAAGTCTCCAGTTATATGTAATTATAGATTTTCAGTTAAAGAGCCAGTAAAGCCATCTAAATTCTCCTAAAGTGCAAAAGGCATGCAAACTACACTGCGTAACACCCATTTGAGAGCAAACTGACCTCTGCTTACCCATAACCCCTGGATAAGCTTTAGATAATGACCAATAATGGATAGGCCATTATAATAATAATATAAATGAAATAAACAAATAAATACATAAAATAAATAAAAATAATGGATAGCCAATGATCTTTCTCAAGCTTTTAATAAGGTAAACCAGTAACTTGAACACTTGCTGTCCGAACCTTCAAGGAGGAGGGCCATCAAGCATCAGGAAGCCATGTGTTCTGGATTAGGCTGGGACCGAGTTAAAATTCCATAAAAAGCAAATCTTTCTGTGGCAGCAAGCAAGCTGCTGTAGAGACTAACATCAAGAGAAAGAGGGAAGACTAGATGTCCTCTCAGAGTACGTAACTCAAACAATGTGGGGCCAAAGAGCCAAAAGGCAAATGTCCTCTGTATTCTACCCTAACTTAACAAATAGCTATCGTTGCAGCCCTAAAGAGGGACAGCAGTGACAGAGGCTGAAATTGGCTAGAAGACATTTCACACAAGCAGTTCAAGAATCAGCTCTGATTCTATCAAACCAGATCAGAACCTCTAGGACACTTCTGTGCAGACGTGTTTAAGAGAAATTTGTAAAAAAGTCTGTAACATTTTTGGAGCCCTTAATGAAAACAGAATTCCTGAAAGAAGACAACTTCTATGGACAATTCCCCATTCCCACTCAATGTACCACACACAGAGCATAATTTGGAACACTGCATTTCAGAGTTGTTGAAGTAAAGCTTGAGATTTAAAAGGGTGGGAGTAATACCCAGTACCTCCTATAAAGCACCAAAGTTGTCTTCAACAGGCTAAATGTCTCCCCAGACACCAATTTTCCTCCCATGTACACTTCTGCCAATCTCCTATCACCCCTATCTGGAAATACCAGTTCACATCCCAAATGTGCCAGGAACACCAGCTCCATGTTCCCTCTGCATGTGTCAGCTAGCTTGTCTTCTTTGACTGAAGCAGTTAGGGAGGAAACACACATACTGACAGTGTTTTGCTTCTTAAATCAAATCAACCATCACCCTCTCCCCCCCCCCCCAATCCTGCCAAGCTTACAGTTACTATCACTGCAGGTAAATGCTCCTATGAGCACAATCAAAGACTATTTTCAACACTGGGTTTGAGGCATGGGTGATTTACTATAATATACAGTGTAACTGCAACTGAAAATAACCGTTACAGAAGGAAAACACAATCTCACTGTAGAACTGACATAATTTTCCCTCGCCTTTAGTATTAAGCTGTGAAGCATGGCCTAATCATCTCATACCAACTCTTCTTTGCCTCTCTGCTTATGCACACAATTTCTCAGAGCAAAACGACAGCACACTCCACAAGAAACTTATCTTACTAACTTGGGCTTTTATATCATTCAAAACGGACCCTGATGTTCTGGTATCAGGATTTCTGGCACATCATTTACTCCCATCATAAATCTTGCCTTGAAAATCTGGTACAGTCAAACCCTTTCTATGTCTCTTAAAAGAATTTCAGCTGCTTGAGCTTTACAGGCAGTGGACAGTCACACATGTCAACAAGACGGTGACTTACCGACAGACCTGCCTCAGGACTGCCTCAGAAGCTAACTCCAAGGCAAAGTACCCAGAGCATGCGATGTCCCTAAGGAACGCAGTTCTTGGGTCAGAGTAAGCTGCCAGTTTGTGTATCCGGTACCGATGTGCTACATGGAAATACTTGTCCATGCTCTGTCCATGCTAATCTCATCTGACTCATTAGTGGAAGTTTTGGGGGCAGGGAAAAATTCTACAATTGCTCAAGATCCTGCTTTTACCTTCTGTTAGATTACTAAACATAGATTAGGAAAGCATGGAATACACTCTCAGACACCTTAAAAATAGATTTAAACACAGAAAAGAACATGGTTCCATGGTTCCACAGCAGTCCAGTGATTTAAGTAAAAATGACACCATTCTTTTTCCCTACCTCAGGGCTATAGATGAAAAGAGGCATTAGACCGAAGACTGAATTCTTAATTAAGCCACCTCGTGCTCAAACAGTCCAATTTTTCACCATGAACCTTAGCTCAAGTTCTGAGACAACCCAAGCAGTGAGTTTTGTCCTTATTCACTACACCCATGCTGCTCTAAGACCAAATGCAGAAATGCAAAATCTTAAGTGACAAGTTGTGTGCAGCCAATCAAAACCAGAAAAAGAAGGAAGAAAAAAAAAAGAGGGGAGAAAAAAGTAACTAAGAAATACATTAGAGTACCAGTTAAATAGTGGACACAGGTAAAAAAAGCCTACTGTATTACTGTACTACCACGTGTCTAGGCCATGACATTTATACTTAAATCTCCAATCACAATCTGGATAAACAAATTCTCAGAGGCAATGCACAATTTGGTACCCTGAAATAATGAGCAGGCTTATCTCATGCCCGTGCTTCCTCTGCCATTTTATTTTCCTTTTCTTTTCCATCTTATTTAGAGAAGTATTTCTGGAATACATCCACATTACCATTTTATCACCTGAGAAGCAGCTCACTTTTCCACACAGGAAATACCCTGATACCATGGCATGTGATCAGACTTGGTTGTAGAGTCTCAGGAGTTTTCAGTAAAATTGAATGGTTTTCCAAAAGTTAGCCCAGTCGATTTCTTCCCATACTCAGAATTTAGTGTTTACCTGATTTATAACCAACAATACACGTACAAAGTACACTTCTGTTTAAAAACATTAGTCACTTTGTGAGTGAAAGTATCACCTGTGCAAGAAGTCAGGAGCTTTATTTAGCAGGGTGTAGTACTGTCTCACGAACTCCCGCCCTACGAGCAGGGGACTTGGCTTCTCCATCACCATTTCTTTGGTACACAGTGTAAAATGCTGCAATTAAAAAATATTCATGTTAGTTTGGAGACAGCCCTATATATCACAACTTCCCTGTAAAAGGATGAGCAAGATGATATTAGAATTGAAATAGTCTGAACAGGACCTTAACTCACACAGAACTACTCCACAAATTCAGAACACGCTCCCCAACCTCTTTTGAATAAATAAAAAGATTCTTGGTCCATTTATGGACCTTCTTTGACAAAGAAGGAACAGTGGATACAAAGTCCCTTACAGAACAGGTACTTAAAATACCCAAATAAACAACAACAAAAAAAGCCTGTTTAAAATCTCTAGCATCATTTATTTAAGCCTCTGGCAATAAACTGATGCACAATTAAAAATCCAAGTTCAAGAGCACTGAAAAACAAGCAGGAATACACCTTCTTGGGTCAGCCAGTAACACTCTTATCTCAAGCACATCTGCTTGTGACATCTGTAACAAAGATGGTAGCGTCAATATTCTGCAGTAATTGTGTGGGTTGGATTCACATTTCCTTAAGACTGGGAAGGAAAACTTTGATTCCTCAGAGATGACCAGTTCAGGGGTCTTCCCAACATGACTCATACTACAGCCATGGCATGCATGTGAGAATTTTAGTCAGAAAACTTAAAAGAAGGACCTGTTTCTCCAGGTGAGATTTTTTTTTTTTCTCCCCTGCCCCACAAGCACAATACAAAATTGGTGATAGGATCTTCACAACAAGCACTTGTAAGGACACAAGGACAGAGCTTCATCACATTTGGTTTTTGAAGAACCGATTGAAAAGCAGATCATAGCCAGTACACATTCTTGTGACTCCAGCAATAAGCAAAGTACATATGGTAACAAATTGCTGGCATGCCATAAGAAACACTGAAAATGCCTCTGGGTACAAAACAATAATCTGTGACAAGTCACTACACTACATTGGATCTGTATCACTCTAAATCTTTTCCTCATTGGAAGCTGTCCTATTTCAGAAAAGGCCACTGAAACCTTTCGGAAACCTTTCAGAAAATCAGAGAAAGGAAAGCATACACAGCCAATTCTTCCCTAAGTACTTGAAACAGCAGTTGGCTGTTTCAAGCAGTTGGCTGCTCTAAGAGATAAGCACCATCTACCTCTGCCCGTATTTCAAGTGACAGCTCTATTGATTTACATCACAGAATCAGTGTTTTACAGGATGATGTCTCAGTACAATTCTTCACCTGTCTCAGTATTATTTCCTTTCATTATCTCTTCAGAGATCTCAGTACGGGTAGCAGAAGCTTAATGAACTGTTCAGGTCTCCAAGTCATTAAAAGGCAATAAAATAAAAATGTGGGTACTCCTTGCTATCAGCATGAGTACCATGAAACCAGGTTTCAGGAAGATTAAAACCTCCACGTGTCCCAGTTAGTATAGCACCTCCTTAAAGTCAAGGACCCAAATCTTAGCAAGCCCAAGGGGTGTTTAGAGATAAAGGAACCAGTGAAATTTACGCCATTTTACTCCATAAAAGCCATTTTTCCAATTTTCATTGGTATATGCTCAAAAGTACAGGAATAACAGCTAAAAAGAATCTGAGTGCTCTTCTCATTTGAATGAAATGAGCCACATTCTCAAATCAGCCTGAGCAGCCTTGGGAAAGTGTCTTAATTAGAACTTACTGCTCAAGACATACGTGTACATACAAGCCAGAAACACTGAAACTGGGGTGGCAAGCAAACAAATAAATAAGCTAGTTTCTCTTTAGTGCGACTGCACTTCTGAAGAACCTCATTCCTTCATGCACACTGATAAAGCTGTAAGCTACACAGACAGGGGAACATGAGCATCCATGCGACTCCACTCATCCACCGGTAATCCTGCCTACATCCACCTGACCTAACAATTAATTGACAAGATGCAATTCCCACCCTATTCAGTAATTCTAATTCTTGTGCTACCATGAAGGCATATGGGGTTTGAAGTGAATTCTTGAACCAAGAAGAACCAGCAGCCACGCCACCTGTTTTGTAATAGACCTGCAAGCTGGAAGACTAAACAAAACATGGACTCTCTCCTCTGGACCAGATTACAGGTAAGGGACCTAAAGGCACCCACCCCAAGGACCAGACTCTACTGCTAAGGGAACATGCACAAGCACCAGTGCTATGCTTCTGATAACCTCAATTGGCATGACTCAAATTCATAACATAAAGCACACAGATGGGACTGAGTAAGTCTGTAACTGTTACTCAAACAACCAAGTTCAAATCTTGATTTATTTCCACAGTCACATCTTTCCAGAAAAGAAAAACAATGGGAGAGTTAGGAGAGAAAGGAATTTTTTATTGGCATGCACAGGTAAGCAAATGAATAAAAGATGGAAGGGTATTTTACTTATTATTTATTAAACTGTGTTTGTCACTTTTTCAACTCAATTTAAAAAAGCCCAACCAAACAACAAAAAACCTCACAACAAACCAAGGTAAAACTGCCACCTATCAGATTATGCAGAGGGGCCACAGCAATTGCTTCTGAAAAAGTACTGAAGGCCACTACACACCAAGTAGTTGCAATGTTCACTGGTATGCATCTTGTTCAAGCAGCAGCTCTCGCATTAGAGAAGCTTTTTTTTTTTTTTTGCATAGAATATATGCAAGATTTGTTATTATTTCCCTTATCCTGCAGAAAATATAAATGTGACTAATCATCTGTGGCAAGGTCACAAAATGGCACATGCATGCTCAAATTTGGTATCCAGAGAACAAACTAGCACCAAGTCTTTGATGCCAAAAGAGGCAGTTCAAAGCCATCTCCATCCTGCTTCAAGACAGACCAGCAACAGTGACACTGCCTGGATGCTTCATCAATTCTACTTCATAAATAACCAAAAAGTGAACCAAATTCTGTCAGGAGCTCAAGTTTAGGAAGGTGTCATCTGAACATGAAGAAACCTCCAACAAGACAAACTTTTAAGCTTTGGGAGGGAGATCCAGACCTCACCATTTGTCTACTAAAAAACTGTAAGCAACTGTTTTTGGTTTAAACAACTCTTCCATAGAACAATTTGTTCATGACTGAAGGCACACAGATATCGAGCTATAGCTTTAAACAAATGTGCAACAGTGTGGCTTGTTCTTAAATCCACAAGTCTGCAACTTATGTCCCAGTCACTGATTAATTTGCATATACAATTCAAACAGAACAGAAAATTAGGCAAAACGCTCTTGCAAATCAGAAGGATGCTCCCCATACAGTCAGCACACAAAGAAAAGCCACAAGGAATACTGTGATACTTCCCACAACACAGGAACAGAGGGAAAACAAACTGGGAGAGGAGATCTCACAATCACAGATGGGTTTCTCCTAGATCAGATTATCACTTTTAAACTGTGATTCCTACTGCAGACAAGCAAGTAATACCCTAAAGACCGTGCCTGCTACCAGGGTCCATAGCATGGCTCTGAGACCCCACCACTGCAATACGTGGTGTGAGCAGCCACATTTTGAGTAAAGCTAGAAGTCCAAATGGTAACTGACACTCCAGCCCTGTAAAGGCTGCGGTACTCCATGGTAAAGTAAAATAAGCATTGACTGAAATGAAAAATTACTGAAACGGAAATCAAAAGTTCCAAACAAGCCGGCTCAGTACTGAAACCACCTTCTCTCTCATGCTCTGCAAGACAAGCACTTGCATCTTCCTCCATCTGCAGTAAGGGCCAGTAAGCCTGTAAACCTACCACAATCCCTCAATTTTAAGATCTTTCCCTAATCCGCTACAATCTGAACTGACCACACCTCAAGGCAGCAGCATGCAGTTATTTCATATCAAGCTGTTCTTCAGGGTGTGTTGTTTGTTTGGTCTTGATAGGAGCTCAAGAGCCCTCCATATTATTTTAGGGGCATGACTACTTCAGGGGACCATCTTTCGGGCAGTTAAACTGTGCCATCTAAAGAGCTAATACCACCCGAACAGCAGTAACAGCACCAACAGCACCACACATGCTGGGACAGGTACTGCATCTCTCTCTCTCATCCAATGCCAGCCTCAGTGCTTTCCTCCTGGTAGCTCATGAGATATACCTATTAGTCTGACATATTAATCTTCTCACATGTTCCTTGAGTTGCAATGCAGTTCTTAATTTGTCAAATACTCTTAAAAGAGATGACATCCAGTGTCACAACTGTTACAGTAAGAAGGAATGCTCAAATTCAACACTGTTAAGATACTGTGTTCCCTTAGCATCTTTTCCATGATGTAAACCAGTCTTTAAGTGTAAGAATAAATGTATAATTTGAAACCTCAGTTCCAGAAAGGACAACATTTTTATTCAACAGGAAAACCATCAGACAAGTAAACTGGACAGTTGGCTCATTCTGTTGTCTCTTCAGTTTGAGCTAGCTACCTCAGAAAATATCTTCTTCACCAATGAAAAAAATAATCATATGATACAGATTATCATTCCACAAGGCAAAGCCCACATCTGCCATTATAACAGTTATTTCAGATGGTAGATCAATACTGTTCCAGTACATCCTAACTATCAGAGTCCACAACCAGAAGAAACTGTTAAGAATGAAAAGACTTTCTTAGCGCAGGTACTTACAATCACAATGAACACAGAATGCCTCATTCATGGTAAGTTATCTGCAGAAGCTAAATCACCTTCTCTGCTCCAAATACAGATAGGTAAGCCCCGTACCCATTGGCAGGGCTTTGACAAGACAGCTGCACTACCTTCAGGAGCTCGGGCATGCACAGCAGCTCCACATTACTTCAGGGGAAACCATACAACACTGAGCAGGACACAGCCTGTGCTGCACAGGCCAACAGAGTAAGTTGATCACGGATCTTCATTCTGCTACTACTCCCTAATTACAAGTGTCTGTCAGAGAAATGGGTGGGGAGAGGGGAAACCCCACAAACAAACACATAAAAATCTGAAACAGCAGAGTGCTTTATATAACAAATAAATGCCTAGCAAGAGAAGATATCTTTCCCCTCTTACTCCTCCATCCCATCGAAGACCAAAGAATAACATGCTGGCATTAAACATCCAGGTTGTGTATAAGTAATCTACCTGCTCAAGAACAGAGCAAGGAACAAAATAACTCTTTATTTCTCAACAGTTCAAAAATACCTTTGGTATCTTTGCACATCTTTCTATAGCAAAGCAGAATACTTGCACACTGAGCTTGAAAGGTCTAGAACATACATGTAGGGCCCAGAAACTGCCAACCAACATGGAAGGCCACAACAAAAGCTACATGACTAAGTCATTCTGGTTGGAATCAAACAATCTCACTCTTCTGCATTGGTTCTTCCAGTGGTGATGCTTGACACAAAGTTCAGGATCCAACGCCACCCAATGAACCACAGGATTTAACAGCTTGATAGTGGGGATGCTCCTGTGCACCCACAATGGAGCTACAATGACCTCTACTTGAGCTCTCTGAGGTTAAGGGGAGCAAAAGCCTCAGAACATGCTGAGCTCAGCTCAGAAAACAAACAAGAGAAGCTCAAGACATCCAGATCTGCATAATAAAAGGTGATTGCAGCAACTTCTGCCGTATTACCTATGAAAAGGGAGAAGCTCAGGTTGTGACTAGGGGGGAGGAAGCAGAGAGAGGCGAGGTCTGCAGAACTAGAGATCTCCGAGCCAGTGATGCCACCGCAGTACCGATTCGGGAGCTAAAAGGAGGGCGAGCTGAGCCGAGGGTGGGCAGCTACGGTCGCTTCTGCAGTGCCGGCGAGACAGAGGAAAAGGCATCCTGCACATGCCCAACGCAGACACCTCTAGAGGCCCCTGGAAGGCCAGGCGTGATGCAAGCTGGGGGAGGCGAGCGCGGACCAGAACGCCGCATTTGCGGCCAAGTAACGCAGGGCTCGGGGGGCCGCGCCTGAAGAGGCTTCCGAGGGCCGCTTCTCCCGCGGCCTCCCCCCGAGAGCGAGACGGAACCGCGACCGCGGACAGGCAGCACGGAGCCGCCAAGGTGACGGCGAACAAAAGCAGCCGTCACCCCCACACTCCCAGCGCCTCTCCGGCCGGAGAGCCGGGCCGGGAGCCAGCAGCCAAGCCGGGCAAGGCAGCCAGCGAAGGGCAAAAGCCAGGCCCCGGGGAGCTGCCTCCCCGCGCTCGCCGCTCCCCTCAGAGCCGCGACCGTTAAACTGTCCTTCTCCCCCCACACACACTTCCTCCCGCAATTGGCGGGGCCTAGCCACGATTCCACATCGCTCACCTAAGGGAAAGAGAAAAGCCTCGGTGCGCGGGGCCGTGCACCTGTGTCTCCCCCCAGGACCTGCTCGGTATCGGACGCAGCGACCCTGTCCCTCTGCTCGTCCCGCGGAGGAGGCAGGACGGGGCGAGCGGGGCGCGGCGGTGTCACTGCCGGGCGGGGGAGGGGCGGCTGGGGGTACCGCGCGCGCGTGCTTGTGCGTGCGTGCACGCGCGCGCCTGCGTCGAAGCGAGAGTGAGGGGCAGGGCTCCGCAGGGCTCTTTCCTCCAATCCCCGCCGCCCTGGCGTGGTGATGTCTGCGGGCGCGCGGCGTTTCTGTTGCCCGGTGGCGTATCGCCGGGGTGGGTAGTGACGTTAGGAGCAAGGAGCGGAGGATGCCCGTTGTCTTGTCGCGCACCTGGGGGCGACGGGACTCCCGGGGTCTTTGTTATCCTCCTCCTGCTGTGGGAAAACTGTTGTGTGGCCGGCTGTCCTCGGACAAGAGCGGGGCAGGGCGCGGGGATCATTGGAGGGGGGATGTCAGCGAGCTCGGTGGGGGGTGTTACAGGCGTTCTGGCTCCTTCCGCTGCCGCAGCGCGGCTTCTGTTCACCCAGGTTCTCCAGCCGCCTAAAAAGCAAGGATGGTCAGTGTTGGTGTAATGCGGGTGTCATAGTGCGGAGTTTCCCTCACGTGTAACTAGGAGCTTCAAAGCTCCTCACTGAACCAGAGCAGTCTTTGGAGTTATGCTGAGGCCTGATGTAATCAATAGTTGTTGGTCAAAAATCAAACAATCCCTCTCCATAGTGGCAGAAGCTGGACTTTGGAGTGTATCATGTTTCCAAACTCCATGTTTGAGCAGACGCTGGCATCCCCACCTCAAATGTCTTTAGCAGTTGTGGTGCCTCAAATGTCTTTCTCAGAAGCAAATCACTTTCTGTCCCTGAGGCTGCACAGGTCAGGATGGATATACGACGTACTTTGGAGTAAAGAACTCCGGAAAAGAACTTGGGTTTTCCTCCTCATGCCCCACTTGAGCATTGCCGATGAGTTCTGTTATGTGCCTGTACTTGCCCAGCAAGGCAAGTGCCTTCAGCGCTCCCTGCTGGGAAGCGGAAGCGTTTCTTAACCCTCATGGTGTCCAAGGCTTGTTGGATTAGATCTATTCGTCAATGAAAAACCTGTGTCTCTTTTACTGGGCCACTTCAGGTTCTGGGCTGCGGAGTAGCTGGCACAAAGTCAGCATTGTGTGCAGTGTGTGCTGCAAACTGAGGCAGGCTTGCCCCTGCTGGTGCTCACCGAGCAGGACTTGGCTGTGATTCTATCTAGTTATTTGGCCAGTAAACCTCAATGAAGGCTGCACAGTGAGGTAGGAACCCTTCTGGTCTGTGTGGTAAGTGGTGTCTATGTGGGGAAAACCAGGGTCAGGGGAGAGGGAGAATTCCAGCAGTCTCCAGGTGGCACTTTGTACTTTGAGGATGTGGGTTCAAACTCTGGGTCTTCTGGGTTGTTGTGGGAGGTCATACCAGGGAGAAGGCAGCTGCCTAGCAAAGGTGCTTTCCTCAAAGGGGGAAAGCAAGGTAGCAAAGAGCTGAGTTTGCAGGGGTTGAGGTATTGCAGAGAGGAGATGTGATAGCTCTGCATCTTCGTGTAATTAGGTTGAAGGGTTTGCTGCAGCTGTTGAAGGATGGAGTGCTCAGGGCTGTGTTGTTGATGTGACAAGAAATGCAGTTAGAAATGAACAATGGTCTGACAAAAGCCTGTTCTGCAATGAGTACTGTGACTGCCCATCTTTTTCGAGATTTTTTTTTTATGTTGTTATATGAGAGAGGAAACGAATAGCTTTTGAACATGGAAAGAGAAAAATACTACTTTTCAATTATGTATTTTAATTTAAAATATTGATTTCATTGTTTAGTTAATAGAGAAAATAAAATTCCCACAATGCGAGAAGGGTTTTCTGTCTGGAATGGAACAAATGGTTTTAGTCCTGAGTCAGGTGAGTGACTTTCTGTCACAATTTCTGGCTTATTTTGCTCTTGTTGCTATAAAATTGTCTGTAATTTGATACGTACTGGGAAAAAAAAAAAAAAAAAGGAATGTAAGAAAACTGTGCCAAGCTGAAAATCCTGTGGGTCTCCGTGAGGAGGGCTGCTGGGCCAGTTGGAGTGCTGGGAATGCTGATTCGTGGCAGTGGTTCCTGAGCAGGGAAAGTGAGTGCTGCAGCAGTTCAGCCTCTGAAAAAAAACATAGCTGCTTAGTCCTCTGCTCTAGGACTGTTTCTGATTTCCAAGCCTTAGGGTTTGTCTTGGGGTTGCTCTGGACAGACAGACCCTGAGATGCCGGGGGTAGATGGGTTACAGGGGTAGTTTTGAGACAGGTTCATGCCCCCAGCCCCTGCGGATCTGTTGTTTGGTCTGAAGGAAATACAGAACTCTTGAGCGAGGTGCCCTGGTGGTCACACTATTGCATATTTTTCCCCCTGCTGAGAAAGCAAGCAGTGACGGCAGAGCGCGCTGCCAGCTGCGGTGACTCGGGGAGTGAAGGCTGAGCTTCCTCCTCTTCTACTTCAAAGGCCTAATAAGGCTAGTAATGACGGGGGGGGGGGGCGGGTTTGGTCCGCGGTGGCTGGCAGGGCAGCACGGGGAGGGGCCCGGCGGTACCCAGTGGTAGCGGCTGGCCAGCCCCGCCCGCCGGTCGGCCACGTCGCCGCCACGTCTCGGCGCAGGCGCGGTGGCTGCTTCCGTCACGGGAGCAGCGGCGGAGGGTTGTGCGGGAGCGGTGGGCCTGGGGAAGGGGGCGAGCGGGCCGGGCTCCGCGGGCTGAGTTGAGCCGCGCCGCTATGAGCTTCTTGTGGGGCGTCATGGGCGGCCCCAGCGCCGGGCCCCAGCCTTCCGGTGCCGAGACGGTGAGCGGGGCGCGCGCGGTCCGACGGGGCCTGGCCGGGCGGGAGGATCGGGGTCGAGCAGGGAGCCAGCGGCCGCGGGGTTTCTCCCGGCTGCTTGCGGCGGCGATTTGGGACGGGACGGGACAGCTGCCTGCGCTGGGAGCGGGCGTCGTGGATCCGTGTGGGATTCGGCAGCTCTCCCGGCCGGTGACAAGCCGGGCTGTGGTAGTGGGACCTTGTCTGTGTTCACCTGAGCCCGCTGCTTTTCCAGATCCAGAAGCTGTGCGACCGTGTAGCTTCTTCCACGTTACTGGATGACCGAAGGGATGCCGTCCGTGCTCTTAAATCTTTATCCAAGGTGAGCACCTAGTGTCCTGAAGAGCTAAGGGGGTTTGTAGTAATGTTGTGATGAGTTTTTTCAAACCCACGTTTGGGTTTTAGGCTAGACCACTAACTACTCAGTTTTTCTTCGAACAGAAGTACCGGTTGGAGGTGGGCACGCAGGCAATGGAACATCTCATCCACGTTCTCCAGACAGACCGGTAAGCATGCCTTTGCTGGCAGCCCCCCCCCCCCCTTCCCAGCCCATAACCCACAAATACTGCTTTTCTTGGCTGTACTAATGAAGCTGGGGTTCCAACAACTCATCCATCAGGGAGGCTTTGGTAATTAGAGCCTATTTTGAGGTGAAAAGAACTGAATTCCAGGAACTCAGAGGAGGGACTGAAAAACCAGTTCCAGAGTAAAGGTGATACTTTTAGTGTATCTCACTGTTCCTTAGTGGTCTTTTTCCACTGCTGTGACAAAGGGAACTCAAAATGACAGTGTTCATTAAACACAGGATTTGACATAACATGAATAAGTCTGCTGCTGGGCACAAGGTGAACTAGCCAGGATTAAGAGCAGAAGAGTGAAGGCAGCAAATGTGTGTTTTCTCAAGCATGTGTCATCCAGTGAACTGGTAGAATAGTCCTGTCATAGGGAGTAATGCAGGCATTTAATTTGAAGTACTCAAGTAAATACAAAAGCTGATTGCTGGTAAGCCAGATGACACAAGTTTAAATCCTTCATGTGGACCACAGTGTAGTGTTATGCAATCCAGTGTCTGAAAAAAAACCCCACAAATTTGCTATCCATCTTTTCCTGCAATTGACTGCATTGGTGTACTTGTTGGTAACCACATGTTGTATCTTGGAACTTGTTTGTGGTGATTTAGGGTTCAAATAGTGCCTGTTCCTGGTGTTTCGGTAGGTGAGTGTTGTGTGAAGGTCTTTTAGCCTGCATTTGAACATGAAGGCGGTAAACGTGTACGTAGAAGGCCAGCCATAACGGCATATGTGGCATAGTTACATGTGTGCACATGGGAATAGGAGGGTGTTTCCTAGTGCTGAGACAAAGGAAAATTGGGAAAGCAGCAGTTCACTATCTAGAAGGAGGCATCTTGCTTTTTCTTAAGGTATGTATGTGAAGGAGTTCTGCTGTGCTCAGCCAAAGCCTGCTGGTGGTGGCCTTCCTTGCCTGGCCAGTTATGCCAGATGTGAAGAAGTGTAGGGCTGGTGTCTAGGTGAGTTCTGTCACTTCCTTTCCATTGGTTGGGCAGTTAAAAATGAATGTCTGGCTTGTAGGATGCGACTGGTGAAAGGGAAGGTTACAAGTCTGATGAGTTCAGCTATGTGTTACAGGTGGTGCACTGTTTGGTGTCAGTGGTTGTAGAGGTAAGGCTTTGGAGACTTTTAGTTTCAGGAATACAAGCCACAGCCAGCTCATCAGAATAAGTGGTTGGTAAATGAGTGGCAGGCTCAGCTGAGGGGCTTGCTGAACTGTGAGGATGGAGGTCTGACAGAGGAGAGCACTGCTGTGCCATCCCTGCTGTTCCATTATGCCCACAGGTGTGATCTTTGCACCTTTCAGTGTCCACCTGGGGTGCCCTGAAGCTTTCTGTAGAAGTGGCAAATGCTTGTTTCCTCCTCCTGTCCTCCTCTTATTTTCTTTTTGCATTGCAGCTACTAAAGATTATGTCTAAGAAGCAGCAATGCAACCAGAGAAAACAGAATTCAATCACAGACTCAAGTTGTCTTCTCACATGTCACTGTATTCATGTGAGTGACTCACGTGTGCTAGTTCTCTACACTGATAGTTGCTGTTTTAAGATTAGAGAAGGTTTAATTTGATTAGACATGTGAGGGGACCAGGAAAATGGAAAGCTGAAGTCCAGATAGTGACTCCTGTTTTCCTCTGCAGCTTAGCTTTAGGGAGGTGGGAAGTGTGTATTTTCAGTGATGTTAGGTTGGCCTGAAGATGGGTAACTGAGCGCCTGAGGTGACTCTTTGGCTATGAAGCTTCTGATGGTTGTTATCTTACGGTGGTTGAGATGTTACACACCTGTCTGCCTGTTGTTTGGGATGTATGCCTGTCGTTGCTGTGTCTTGTGTGCACCAGAATGTGAACCTCATGCACTGGGATTCCCTTCTTAGTTCCTGATTGAATACAAGCAAAGCTTGGTTGGGCTGTATCAGGTGAGCCTTTATCTGGTCTCCAGCCTTTTTTGCAGGTGTTTGGTTGGAAAGAATTACAGGGAGGAGCCAGAAACAGGCATGGGTCTCTGAATTCTTTGGTTCTGAGTGCGTGTGTGGAAATGAGAGCTGGTGTACAAAGTACTGTAACATGAGAATAGAACAAGTGCTTTCCTATTATGTAGTTACCCCAGATTAATGGCATAGTTCAAGATGTACAACTGCTTGATCTTCAGCAGCATTTGTCTTGCTGGAATATGTATTAATAATATGCAAAATAGAAGCAACTTTGCTGGTAAGAGTTGATTATTACCTAATGTAAAGCAGCTCATTATGAAATGAGTATCTAATCAAAAAGCCATTTGGTTTTAAGACCTTCTGAGTCAAGTAGGATAGCACAGCTCTTTTCTGAGAATTATGTCAACTTTTATTATGTAATCCTTGAGTAAAAAAGCTGTCTGAGAAGGCCTGGGTGTGCTGAAATGGTGAGCACCGCTTGTAGCCTGTTCTTATTTCTCTCTCAGATTTTAGACTGTTGCTTTGAATCCTGGAACAGAAATACACCACTTCCAAATTAACATATAATTCCACTTGTATACACACAGTTTACTTGTAAATTGTCTTAAGCTCCCTTTCCTGCCTGAATGCTTAGAACTTGTTCTGTAGAAGGCAGACTTCTTGCACTAGTTTTTCAGCTATGAGCATCCACTATCCTGGAGCCAGACAAAGCTCCTAAGTCAGCCTTTAAATGCTTCAGACTCTTATACACACCAGTGTTCACAGGCTATATGTTTATTTTGTAATATGAAGTATGAACTGTGATCTGCAAGAGGACTTTTCCTGACTTGCTGCCTAGATGTTGCCACATCCGGCCAGGGGTTATTTGGGCACTGGCTTCAGAAAAGGCCAGTACCACATAACTGTTGGTGTGAGAGAGGTACCAGAGTGGGAAGCCTGCTGCATCTTTAACTGCTTTGTTTTTACTGATGGAACAAGGGTTTTGCATTTCACTATGACAGTTCTAATAGTTTGAAAGCTAATGTGAATCTGAGAGAAATAATTGTTTTCACGAGGCACACACCTAATTTATTTTTGTGCTATTAATTCCAAATTTTGTGTTGTAATATGCTTCCCATTACACCCTGTGTAAGAGGTAATACAAATGTCACTACCCCTTTCATAGCTGTAGCATGACTTGAATTTTTAGGGGTAATACAATGCCTTCCTCTCTAGGCATGCTGTGATTGATGATATGATAGAAAAACTCCGCTGTTCTATGTGTGTCTTTCCAGTATAGATGATGCTTGTCTCTACTGGGACAGTGAAATGCCATAGTGTTAGGAGAATAGGTAAAAGCATCTTGGAAGCCTCCTACCTGGGCAGGACAATACATGGTGCCTTTGCTTCCCTAGGTCTCTCCTATTGTGTGTGAGCTCAGGGAGTGTGGCACTGATAACTGGCAAAGTGCCACAGGAAAGCACCAGGACACAAGATGTCTGAAGTGGTTTCTGCTGGATTGTTGTGTTGGATAAAGGCTGTATCATTTATGGATGTGTGAGAGGCTGGTAGTGTATTTATTGACTGCTTTTCACTACAGAGCCAAAGCTGCACAGCTTCAGTCTGAACAGAATATTCACTAAAAATGTTGTATGTGGTGAACAGCAGATGGTAGCAAGGCAGTGAACAGCAAAGATGCTGCTGTCCTCCTTCTGTGATGTGCTCCTCTTGTGACAAGAGAAACAAGGCCTGCTTTTATCACGTGTGTGTAAAATTTGCGTATCCTTTTGTAGCTGCTGTGATGTCCCTAAAAAGGGAAAAAGAAAGCAAGGCTGAAGCTTGCATTTTAAGTCTCCAGGAAGTAATTTGTATGTGTTTTTCAGATGTGAAATTCTTTCACTGACATCAAAAAGAAATCAGAGGCGTTGTGGTATTGTGTTGAAGAACTAAAATGTCAATAACGGGAAAATGTAAGCAGGCTGGAAGTCCAAGTGTACCTTCTGGATGTGACAGTGTTCATGGAGTAAAAGCTTGCTTTACCTGCTTTGGCTAACAGTTTGGCAGAGGAGATAAATTTTCCCCCTTTTGTTTCCATTAAAGCCCAGCTTAAAAGCAGGTGTTATGAGTTGAGTGACACATTGAGGAAAAATGCCAGTGTCCTGGGAGGACATCAGCAGGACAAGGATTCAATTCAAAACCCAAGGTCAAAGAACAGATTACACTGATGCCTGATTTCTAGCTTTTGATTTAGTGTCACTCATAGAAAGGGGGATTAGATGTCACTTTGACAGCTTGCTAAAGCCCTTCCTTTAGTGGCACAAGAAGTGCAGGTATCAGTTGCTCCAGCATGTCTTCTCACAGCTGGTGGATCACCTTGAGGCATCTCCAGTTTTCTTGGTTGCAACAACTACTCTAGGTCTGTCATCTTTAGTGGTCTAGCAGAGATACCTGGCATCAATTAAGGCTTGGTTTTTAAGATTGCTGGTTAGGTTGGTTTGTAGGCCTTTACTCTGAACATGCCTAGGAGCTTCTTACCATGCAAGCTGATCTTTGGCCCTTGCTTTGAGTGCCTTAGAGCTCAGTGAAAGTAAATACGTAGAAGTTTGACTGAGAGCTCTTGTTCTGACAGTGTGCTCTTCTGGTGCTTGGGCAAGACATGTAAAGAGCTGTGAGGAGAGTTCTGCACTCTGAGATGCCTTCCTTTGTGATGCTAGGTTTTATTCTCCTTTCGTTTTTTGGCCAGCTGTGCTTTCACACTTTTGGTTGATGAGCAATAAAGCAAGGAACGAAAACAGTTACATCCCCCTTCAATTCTTGAACTGTGTTGTAACGTAGGGTTTACAAATTGCATGGTCTTCATAGTGCAGAAGAAACGGGTCTGTCTTAAAACAGGGCTTATTAAAAGAAAAATTCTTGGTGTAAGCAGGTGTAATAATAATGCTTAGACTGGCTGCCCAGCAGCTTCCTGGGGGTGCCTGAAGTTCAAAACTCCTTAATAACTGGACATAGTCCGAGTTGGTGACACAGGCTGGCCTGTTTGGGAGAATCCCAAACTTACTGCAGTCACGTGGAGCACAAGCTTTCAGCTCCTGGTTCCCACTGATGGGGTGGCAGGGAGGGTCCTTCCTGGGTTGGTGCTGAAGCTCGTCTGCTGCTCCCTTGGGTGGCTTTCTGGGATGTGGTCTAAACCCCTCCCAGACATTTCTCCTGGTATACTTGAGGAGCAGGTTGGAAGGAATGACTCAGGAAATGAAAGACATGCTGACAGTGAAGCTTTCTGCAGTCATCTTAAGTCACCAGACTTTCCGGATGTGGCCACCTGAGGGAATGGAACTGGAAAAGGGAGTTTGACTCCATTCAGGGACCAGACAGCTTATGGTTACATGGTATTTATGAAATGTCTGTCAACATCAGTCCTTCTCACTTGATCTCACACTGCCAAGGGAACTACCTGTGTTGTAAGAGTAGTTGGAAATAAGTCATTAAAGAAAAGTGGTTCTTTTATTTGCAGTTCAGATTCTGAAATAATTGGCTATGCCTTGGACACTCTCTACAATGTAATATCGAATGACCTAGAAGAGGAGGAGCAAGGTAAGTGCTTGGTAGCAATAGATGTATTAACTGTGGAGGTGCTTCCCTTGGTGGTTTTGTTCAAATCATAAACGGTAATGCCCTGTGATTTACTAATGCTGATACTTGCTTTGTTATTGTGTAGCTGTTAAGACAGTCCTAAAAATCGTGTTGTACACAGCTTGCTTTAAAGTAGCATTGGATCTCTTGCTTATTAATATAAAAAACTATGTTCTATGAAGAGCAGCTAGGTTGGAATGGAATAATGAATTGAGGTTTTATTCTAGTTTGTAAATAAAGATTAAAGCAATTCTTTGTATAGGGAAAGGGCAATTCTGACTAACTGTCAGATGGGACACTACTGTGTGATACTGAGAGAGATCTCAGGAGCCTATGATAAGGTGGCTATGTATAAGGGTGAAAACCTTCTTTTCTAGCCCCACTGTGGCATTTTAGAAAGAGATTATGCCTGTCCTCCCAAGACAGTTAGATGTAGAAGCAGACACTATACAGCTAGCCTGGGAAACTGTTTCTAAACCAAATGGCTGTAGACCTGCTTTCCAAGTTTTTAAGAGGAAAACATCAACAGCAAATAAAAAGGCTTGTTCCATTCTGCTTTTGGGTAGATGAACATGAAAATCCACATTATTAGCAGTCTCTTAGAATGAGCAAAGAATTGACAAACTTGAGTTATGTATGTGAGATTGCCAGTGTTGAAAGAGCTACGAGGTGGTTTAATTTGGCTACCTTCATAAGAACTACCAGAAGGAGTAATTGCTGCTGTACAAAGCTAGGGTGACCACTTTGAAAATCTGAGCTTATGCTGCTATTGGTTGTGCTGTTTGGAAAGCTATTCAACTTGTAAACCTTTCTCTTGTTTCTTTTTCTTTTATCTGCATTGACAGATGATTCTGAAGGTAAAAGAACCTTTACTTATATAAGTATGGCACTTTTAGACACGGTTGCTGCTCACACTTGTAACACTGTTGTTTAAAAAGGACACTGTAAGGACTTGTGTTAGAGCTTGGTGAAAGCTTTTGCATGTCCTTTAGAGCTTAAGTGTCTACCCAGTTTTATTTCTTGGGTGATTTGGGCATGTTGGAATGCCAGCTGATCTCCAGAGATTGTGATACTGATAAATTCCTGTTTAGGATGTCATGACAGCATGCAGCTTCACAACTGGTAAGATTTTAATGGGCAAAAGTTTTGTGACTAGAGCTTCTGTTTTCAAGAAGCCCTGAAGTTGGACGCATAGGCATGAGCTGCATATCACATCATTCACAGTGTCTCTTTTAAGCAGTGCATGTTAAAATACAGTGTTTCCTTCTACCTTAAGTTCCCACTAACACTGTGTATGTTCTCCTTTTGTAAACTGGTTTTATCCCAAAGCATGTAATCTGTTAATTTTAAGATTAAATTCCAGTTTACAGTGCTGCTTCTTAGTGAATCATTAAGAGCTAATCTTAGTAGATAGAAGTTGTTCTCTTTATTTGAGCCCTGTCAATGTGTAGATGAAAAGAGTAATTATGGGGAAAAATCTGGTTGCAAGATCTGTGGTGTATCCACATAAATAGAAGATGCAGTTTTCCAGTTTCTTTCTGCTTGGCTTGTCTCTTTTTTTAAATG
This sequence comes from Neopsephotus bourkii, assembly GCF_033783945.1. Taxonomy (NCBI): domain Eukaryota; kingdom Metazoa; phylum Chordata; class Aves; order Psittaciformes; family Psittacidae; genus Neopsephotus; species Neopsephotus bourkii. The sequence goes on along the minus strand of NW_026900754.1, from coordinate 1,615,189 downwards.
AAAAAATCAGTACAAGAAATTCTTATTAAAATAAAGCTAAAATTGAGAGGAAAGTAAAAAGACAACTTTAATTTGGTTCTTTTCTAGGTTAATCCTAAATATCCTGACCTAGAGTCAAGCTTTTGGCATAAATAAAAACTACAGCAAACTAGTAAGAGGCTGAGTTGTGTGTACTGCTCAGGCTTTGCCTTAGCATCTGAAACTTGGGCAAGGACAAGAGTTCGGATTAGGTGGAATCCATAACTCAAACACTTGTACTTTGTAGCTGAATTAAAGGACTTGGGTAAGAGCCTGGGTAAAGGACAAGATATTCAGTCACAGCTCACGGGGAAATTCCAAGCGAAATGTTTTGACTTGAGCATCCATTTAAAAGAAAAAAAGTGCAGGTCTATGGGCTTTCCTTGGTTTGCAGCAAGCTGCAGTGCCTGTAGTCTGGGTATGATTCTCAGCCGAGTTGTCCCGTCATCTGTAGTAGGAAGTGCAGCAGCCAAACTTCTGTGGCAGTGGCTTACCGGAGGTTTTCATTTACTCCTGTAAACCAGGAGTGAGCCAGACTCGATGAGCTCCTCAGCCTCAGATTTATCACTGTGGAACTCATGTTCTGCTAGATGATTTGTGCCAGAGCTAGTTTTGCACACAGCCTGTCCTCCCTTTTGTCATCTTTTGATAGTATTTCCTAGTTTCTGCAGCTAAAAAAAAAAAGGCAGCAGATAGGTGCTGCTTCTCTCTCCCTCTTGTAAGCTACCTACTGATAAGCCTGTTTCAAGAACAAAATATAAAGTCATAGAATAGTTAGGGTTGGAAAGGACCTTAAGATCATCTAGTTCCAACCCCTCTCCCATAGGCAGGGACACCATACAGATATGTATGTATACATATATATATATATATATATACACACACACATTGTGTTAGAGCAATGATCAGTTACTCTCGACAAACCATTCTATGATGTCTGAAAGGCCAAACAAGTATCTCTTACCTGTGCTGGAAGTACTTAAACATGAGATACCATAAAGTGATACCTTGCAGCAAAACACTATTGACAACAGTCTGAATTGGGTTGTTTGAATTAAAATTGTTTTCTTAGCACCAGATTTTTACAGAAGAGTCCTTTGATTTCTCTGTTCTGCCATACCCCTAACAAGGTACGCTTGGAAGATTATGTGTGGTTTTTGATCCTTTCTATGTCTGCTCAGTTATTAATGGTTTGTTAGGGACTCCTTGGTAAGGCTGTAAATCCTGCAGTTTAATCAGGAGGAAGAAGCCTTGTTTTGCCTTCACTTCAGTAAACCAGACCTTCAGATTTGGCCAGAAATTTAGTGGCTTTACCATATATTTTCTGTGCTTTATGCTTCAAGCTGTTCTTGATCCTGATAGCCATTAGCTAGCATGGGATGAATGTACATGTGCATGATCTGTAGGGCAACCGATGTAAAAAATGAGCAGCAGTGCCTTTGCTGTGGCTCTGCAGTGAAGTGTGATCAATGGGAAGAACCTCTTTTTCTTTTGACACTGAAACGAGTTTGTTTAGTAGATGTTTGGTTCTCTCCTGTTTTTAAAACAAAATACCTTTCAATGAAAGTCATGGTTTTTTTCTCTTTTGGGTAATGTTTGTGTCAGTGTTTGTTTTGAGAGTAATGAACATTACAGCAGTGACTCTAGACCTTTCTGTCTCTGGTGGCCCTACTCTTAAGAGCAAAAGTTACAATAACCTGAAGTTCTTCCAATTATGTGTTGTAATACATTGTTTTTACTGTTATAGAAGAAAACTTAACAAAAGTTGATGATTTGGGGAGTCAGTTCACAGAGATATTCATTAAACAGCACGAAAATGTCACACTCTTGCTGACTCTTGTGGAGGTGAGTAGTAATATCATACTTGGAATACTGACAGACATATCATGCTGTACCAGGAGATGACCTTAATGGATAAAGCTTTTCTCTCGGCATTCTAGTGAAGCCTGTGTCAAATGTGAGGTAGTCTTAGACATGGTGAATGTGGGGTTGGAGATGACCTGAATGAACAGGTCAGTTGAATGAGTTTGAGATGACCTGGGGAGCCCAGAGGTTTGTTGTGGTTGGTCAAGTCTGTTCATGGATTCATTAGCAAGGGAATGCTCAAGAACTGACAAGACCCAGTTTTAAGAGAAGCTGCTGCTACTTTTTGGTAATAGGAAGAAGATGCAGAAGAGTTTGCTGTTCTTTCTCTCTTGGATTTCTGGTTAATACAGGCTGATCCCTGCAGGATCAGACTGGCTGGTTTTTAGAAAGAAGATACAGCTTGGAAAGCTACCCTTTCTGGAGAGGGAGGAAGGGAAGCTGCTGGGTGTTCAAATTGCTGATGATAAAATACAAAGAACAGGATAGTGTTTTGACTTGCTGACTGAGTGCTGTGATAGTGGATGGAAAAGAAAGTAGCAGGTGAAATTTCTTACCTGTTTGGTGTCTATTCATAACGGGGATCTAGAAGAGGAAGATGAATACTGAGGAGTTTATTACCTGATGTCCTCTTCTCCATCTTTGCAGGAATTTGATTTCCATGTTCGCTGGCCTGGAGTGAAACTCCTTACATCTCTTTTAAAGCAGCAAGGACCTCAAGTGCAGCAGATAATTCTTGTCAGCCCTATGGGTGAGTGGTTGATATACTTGAAGCTGGAGGCTCTGCAAATATCATGGCAAAGGGCTAGAGGGGCTGCACCTCTTTATGCTTGCTCTGTATGTGTTTCTTGCAGGTGTTTCCAGACTCATGGATTTACTAGCAGACTCTAGGGAGGTTATACGAAATGATGTAAGTACAGAACAAAGGTGGTTTATTCTCTTCATAAAAAGTAACTGTTACCTGAATTGCATATACCTGTGCAGAATTTGGATTAAGTTAAACAAATACGTGTGAAGAAATGATTGTGGTCGCTAATTGGGAATATTTCACTCCACAGCTGAGGTGTGTGGCCTTTGGATGTCAGGCTACAGTCCTCATAACAAAGGCAAACCCTTACTGGATATTTAATGCAAACACTGACCCTTGTGCAGGGTTTTCGTAGTATGTTAGCTAATATTTCTCTTCACCTTCTGTCAGCTTAATTGCAGTCCTTCCTCTTTCCTGATTAGCTGTCAAAACGCTCAGATAATTACAGAAGAGATGAGGTGCTTTACAAATTCCTTCTTTCTTCTTATAGCTGCTTAGTGTCTTTTTTAACAGTACTGTGCTTCTGTTTTGAAGTACAGAGATTCTGGACAGGATTATGTTGCTGATTTAGTTTCCTTCTAAGAGCTGTGACTTGTGAAAAGCAATATAGTTCTAGTAAAATTAAGTTTAATTTATTCTTTGCCCTACCTGTCAAGGGAGTCCTCTTGTTACAGCAGTTGACAAAAAGTAACGCAGCCATACAGAAGATTGTTGCCTTTGAGAATGCCTTTGAGAGACTTCTGGATATCATAACAGAAGAAGGAAACAGTGATGGAGGTACAGAAAAATCCAATACTTAGTCATGTGCTTGTGCACAAACCATTGGGTGATGATGTTTATAGGCTGATATTAGTATGTGGTTGTAGCTATGTCAGTGGCTAGAAGGATCAAAACATACAGCCTGGTAGTACCAAAATTGGACTGAACAAGTAGGCAGGGTTTGAGTATCTTTTGAAACCTAGTCTTGAGATACATAGTTAAGACATCAGTTAATGTCTCTGAACACTTGTGCATGAGTTTGTGTGGTCTTGTTTGGCTGAGGTCTGTGAATGTGTACACGTGGAATGGCAGTGTCAGATACATGTGTGCTGCATTTGTCACTGAGTTAAGCATCTGCATTCCTCTTGTGAGATCCTTGGATGCTTGGAGTGTCTGGAAATAACAGCTTGGTGAGTTTCTTCAGCCTCACTAGTAATTTAAATTTCCTGATCAGCCCCTTGCAAAATCATTTACCAGCTGGGGGGAAAAGGTATTTAAAAAACTGAATAAAATGATGCAGCATTTAGGTATTTTTTATTAGCAACACATGAGTTTATCACCAGTTGTAGTTTGATACAGGATCTATGTTAGTAACAAGGCATTTTGCTGTTCCATGACTTTTCTGTGGGATGCAGGAGCAGTTAATGCTTCTCTCCCAGATGAATTATGCCAGGTATGTTGTCATGGAAGAATTAAGCAAGCCTCTGATTCAAAGCTGCTATTTTGAGGCAGTTAATAATTTTAGGTGAGTTGGTATGTGAAGTCTTAAATGCTCAGAGTTCTCTGCTCTCCCCACCACGTGTCTCTTTCTCCCATCTGCAGCTCTGGTGAGTGAGAGAACTAAACTGGTCTCGCTTTCTTCTCCCACTCCCAAGTCCAGAACTGCTTGTGTGTGTTCAGGAGTGCAAGGAGTAAGTCTTTATGCTTCACACTGATTAAGATCTGGAGGCATCCCAGCAGTACCAGTGCCTTTACGAGTGTTGTTTTATGGACAAAGTTGTCTGAGGATTTTCTCTTCACAGAGCACATACTTGATAAGCACCTATAGTGCTTTTTCAGCACAGATTAAAACCTGAGAGGAAAAAGCCCTGTTGGAACTCCAAGGAGTTGAGTTTTAACTGGCTCATTGGAAGGGCTATTTCTAAGAATTGCTTCTCGACCAAAATAACCGAGAAAGCAGCTTTGAAATGAGTTGAAGATGTAGCCAGTGATTGAAGAGAATGAATGTCTAATCCACTAAGAATTGCTGCATTTGAATCATGATGTAGTTCCAGAGGAACTTAGGTTTAGTGCTTAGAATAGAGAGAGTTGTGTAGCCTTACTCTGAAGTAGGTATAATTTGAGACATGAAGTGGTTGTGAAGCTTTGCTTCAGACTTGGGAAACAAACACAGTTACGGTTTCTTTGGAAATGTGCTGGATTGACATTGATTTACTGAATTTAGAGTGACCTTTGGTTATTTTTTCATGTGTATGGTTCACAGTTCTTGATCGAATTCTAATGTTTGGTAAGAATGGAAGAGTTCAGAAGCATGTGATCTGTTCTGTCCAGAACATACTCAGTGTGGGGAGAAGCCAGTTAGTTTTCTGTGTGTAATATTCTAATTATTTCTTTGCGTTTTCTGTCTCAATCAGGAATAGTAGTGGAAGACTGTCTCCTTCTATTGCAAAACTTGTTGAAGAATAATAATTCCAATCAGAATTTTTTCAAGGAAGGTTCATACATTCAGCGTATGAAGCCTTGGTTTGAGGTTGGAGATGACAACTGTGGATGGTCTGCACAGAAAGTAACTAATCTCCACCTTATGCTGCAGGTAAAACACTTCATCTCCTAAGTACTGTTTTCAGCACTTTCAGCTCTGCAGTGAAGAATAAGTATAACATAATAGCCAACTATGAGATCCATGTGTTTGTAGATAGAATAAGATATCAACATTCATGAGATGTACTGCCTTCAGCACAAACACTAGTGCCAAGTTGTGGATTTGGAGTGGCTGACATATTGGGGAACTGAAGATTTAACAGTGATTTCAGTAGCTCACTGGAGGTATTCTATATGAGGAGTCCCCATTCATGAGTTCATGTATGGCTGCAATACATTAGCCTGGTTTGAGCCTTCACTGTGGATTCATAATTACTGATTTTTGGGCATCGTTCCTTCTGCTTACTCCTCCAAAAATGGGAATAAGGGTTTCCTGTTCTGTGGCACTTTATGCGGAAGCTGAATGCTAATAATGAAGGTAGTTTGTTACCTTCCAAAAAGTAGTTCTGACAAATGGTGAGCCAAGTAGGAGGATAGTTAGAGCTTGATTTCTCATCACATAGTTGCAAGGTTTTCAGTGGAGTCAGAAATTTGAAGGTCTTAGAGGGTTTAACTGAACTCAAAATCAAATGGCCCAGTGTAGCAATGAGATGAACATGGTGTTTGGTTGTTATTTCTTATCTTCATTTTGAGGAGCAATTCTGTTTCGTGGCCAAATTTAAAATGGGTGAATCGGTTTTGTTTGGTGTTTCAGGTGGCCTCACGCTCTCTTCACATAAAGATGTTCTTCGTTTTTTCTAGCTTGTGCGGGTGCTTGTGTCTCCCACAAATCCTCCTGGTGCTACCAGCAGCTGTCAGAAAGCAATGTTTCACTGTGGGCTCTTACAGCAGCTCTGTACAATCCTGATGGCAACAGGAGTTCCTGCTGATATCCTGACAGAAGTAAGAGGGAGCAGATTGATGTGATGAGGGGGGGCAACTAAATGGGTGAAAGCAGTCGTCTACAGGGATAATGGATTGCCGCAGAGACAAACTGGAATTAGGCTATTTGCTAAGAGTTTCAGATGCCACATATGTCAGTTTCCTGTGTGGGTGTCAGGGTCTGACTGGAGAAAACCCGAGTGTCAGACCTGTTTTTTTTTGTGATTCCAAGAGTGAAATTAAAACAAAAATGAGGTCAAGTACCATAATCCGTCAGTTGGTTTATTACAGAAAGACAGTTGTAAAAAAGGAAATTATTAAAAAGGGGGTAGCAGTAGGACAGATTGGAAAAAAGATATAAATGAAGCAAGAGTTCAGGATGCAGAGATATACCATGGATCCAGCAGTGTTCCAGGGTCTTTAGTTGTCATCCTCAGTGGTGGGAGTCCTTCAAGGTCCCTAGTTGGTATCAGAGCAGTGTCCCCAAGAGTCTGTAGTAGTAGTCGGATGTGGGTGTCCTCATGGAGGTGTCCTTGGAGTTGTCCTCATGGAGAGTGCTCTCACAGAGGTGTCCTACCTGGTGATTATCTTTTCCCCCTTTTATTATGAGTTGGGGGAGTACTGTTCACATATTGCACGTTCCTGGTAGACCAGTTCGCTGATCTTGCAGCCAACTGCAGCAATTCTTGGGATAAAGGGCAGCAATTGCTCACACCAGTCCTGGAGGTAATGGGTTTATCTCAGCTGCTCCCACCCATCTCTCAGGCAATGGACCATGGAGTCCCATTTCAATTCCTCACAGCCTTCTCTCAGGCAATGGATGTTGGAGTCTTATCTCAACTTCTCCCACCCATCTCTGAGATAGTGGAAGGTGGAATCCCATCTCAGCTTCTCATACATACCAGAATTTGAGACAATGGACAGTGGAGTCTGATTTCTATTCGGTCTCTCACAGGGGGCAGCATCAGTGTAAGATAGTCTTTAGATTATATTCTGCAACCAGATGTTACTGCTATTTGCTAATTTTCTCTGTTGGATTTCAGCATATCCCAGAGTGGCTGTATTGATTAATGTTTTGCCCTGTTCTGGTGGTGGCGGTTTTGTTTTTCTCTCTTGAGAGAGTCTAGAAGTATTCTGACTTGGCACATTCCCAGTGAGGAGGCATTTCTAGCTTCTAGGAAGCCCTGCCTGCAGTAGAATGAGGTGCTTTTTCCCTTGATAAAATGACATGCTTAGAGTATCTCCCATACAAAGACAGGCTGCAAAAATTGGGACTGTTCAGGCTGGAGAAGAGAAGGCTGCGTGGAGACCTCATAGCAGCCTTCCAGTATCTGAAGGGGGCCTACAAGGATGCTGGAAAGGGACTTCATCAGGGACTGTAGCGACAGGACAAGTGATGGGTTTAAACTGAAACAGGGGAAGCTCAGGTTAGGTATAAGGAGAAGTTCTTTATTGTGAGGGTGGTGAGGCACTGGCACAGGTTGTCCAAATAAGTGGTGAACGATCCATCCCTTGGCAGTGTTCAAGGCCAGGTTGGACAGAGCCTTGGGTGACATGGTCTAGTGTGAGGCATCCCTGACCAAGCAGGGATTTGGAACTAGATGATCTTAAGGTTCTTTCCAACCTTAGCCATTCCATGATTGAGAGTAGGCTGGTTCCTTTGGTGTGGCCTCCATTCCAGTTCTTTTCACATTTTAGAAGGTTTCATCTTTCAACTTCTTTAAAATGTCTACTTTAACTGGCTGTCGTAGCAAACCTGGTCTGAGGTAGCAAATAAAGTTGGAGGTAACTGGGTGTGACAGATCTGTCAGAGCTTTCTGTCCCTTGACCTTTCCCCCAGCATGCTCCGCAGCTGTTAGTTGTTTGGATTTGATTTGAAATGGTTTTAGTGAATATGCTGAATATGTGTTCTGTGATACTGAGCTGTCAGGGTAACCTTGAATAATTTTGAGTGAGTGACCTAGGTAGTAAATTATGGCTCACATTTAACTGTCAGTTTTTTTTTTTTCTGCCCTTTCTGTAGACCATAAACACTGTATCAGAGGTCATTCGAGGATGCCAGATGAATCAAGACTACTTTGCCTCTGTAAATGCACCTTCTAATCCACCAAGGTAGAGGAAGGAAAGTGTTTAACTGTTAAGTAATACTGTGTTGGTATGGGCCATGGCAGTCTGATCTGAAGGATTGTTTAAATTGTGATACACAGCAATAGAATTGAGTTCACATTGATGTGTTAGAGCATGAAGGTGTCAGGTTGTTTTACAGAGATAAGACCTAGAACTGATTTTGTTATGTGACACCTGAAAATTGAGTGAGCAGTAGCTGAGAAATTCCTAGATAGGGTTCAACTGTCAGTCAGAGGGCAGCCTACAAAAGGCCAGGAAAACAGGCAGGTAATTGCTATTTACTCAGACTGGGGAACAGCAAATGTTAGCTTAAGGAGATCTTAATCTCAACATTGAATAAGGAGGGTGAAGGTAGAGGGGTAGTATTCTGTATTACAAGCTGCTAGTGGCCTCATGAGGCATCTTCTGTGGTATTATTGAAGCTTGCAGGGAGCAGCAGGGGACTTGATGGGCAGTGGAGACACTGTGGAGGAATGACAGCTCTTGGCAGTCGTGTGTAAAGAATACTGTTGTGTGTTTTAATGACTTGAAAAACCTGCGTATTAAAATCAAGGGGTTTACTCCAGTTGTAATACATGGAATGGGCAAAAGTCTCTTTCCTTACCTGTAGAATACAGTAGGGATTGTCTCCCTGTGGTTGTCTTCATTTGCAGCTGTACCCTAATGTTTTTTATCTTTCCCAACAGGCCTGCGATTGTAGTACTTCTGATGTCCATGGTGAATGAACGTCAGCCTTTTGTGCTACGTTGTGCTGTTCTCTATTGTTTCCAGTGCTTTCTCTACAAAAACCAAAAAGGCCAAGGAGAAATTGTGTCAACACTTCTGCCGTCTACTATTGATGGTATGCAGAGTTACCATCTCTGCAACGAGTTAACTGTCACCAATATTTAATGCATCAGCTGATGTCTTTGGCAAAATCATTTACTTGCCATTGAGTGTCTGATCTGGGCAAGATCACAGAATCACAGAATGGTTTTGGTTGGAAAGGACCTTAAGATCATCCAGTTCCAACTCCTTGCCTTGGCCAGGGATGCTTCACACTAGGCAATGTCACCCAAGGCCCTGTCCAACCTGGCCTTGAACACTGCCAGGGATGGGAGCATTCACCACTTCTCTGGGCAACCTGTGCCAGTGCCTCACCACCCTCACAGTAAAGAACTTCTTCTTTAGATCTAATCTGAACTTCCCCTGTTCAAGTTTAAATCCTTTACTCCTTGTCCTGTTGCTTCAGTCCCTGATGAAGAGTCCATCTTTGGCATTCATTCTTGGCTTATGTTTTCTCTCAAACTTGACTAGTTCAATTTTTCTGCATTTTAACTGTATGCTGATGTCTTAAATATTTTGCCTGTTTTTGTGGCTTGTTTTAATCTCACTTCTTGATCATTCTGGTAGCTACAGGTAACTCAGTCTCAGCTGGTCAGCTGCTTTGTGGGGGCCTCTTTTCCACGGACTCCCTCTCTAACTGGTGTGCTGCTGTAGCCCTGGCCCATGCGTTGCAGGAGAATGCCACTCTGAAAGAACAGCTCCTTAGAGTTCAGCTCGCCACCAGCATCGGCAATCCACCCGTTTCGCTGCTGCAGCAATGCACCAACATCCTCTCACAGGTACATCACTGGGTTAAGGCTCCAGGTATCCAGGAGGAATGCTGCACTTATGCAGGAGCATCACAGGAAGGCACAGAATCATAAAATATTATGGGTTGGAAGGGACTTTTGAAGGTCACCTAGTCTTAAACTCATCATCTAGACAGCCATCTAGTCATCTAGCTTAAGGAGAAGGAGGTTTCTGTCTTTTGCAGATCATTTTAAGCTTTGCTTAAACCCTCCTATGCTCTAGGGGGAAGAGAAAAGCAGCACATCTTGCTTTTTCATCAACGATTGATCCTTGGTGTTGCCTACTCTTAAGGGTTCTGAAGTATTTAGACCTTAAACTTGGTTTAAAAGAATAGGCAAACTGGCAGGATCCCCAGTAGCATTGTGTTGCTGAAAGGGTTCCTGCTTAGTATTTAACCTGTAACTGTTAACTGGGAATGTCTTGAAAATACGAGGCTCTCACAGGTTTGTTGGGGTTGGTTTTGTTGTTAAAAACTTGAAAGCTTTCTTGTTAGCTTTGCCAGTGTTGAGCAAGTGAAGCTCACCTGTGAGCCCGTGCTTCCCTGGGACTTCTGCTTCTATTCTGGATACTTTCCCCTGAATGATTGCAGTAATGAGGAGCTGGATAACTCTGGCAGCTATTAGACTTCCCTGCAATTGATAATAATTCCAGCAGAATGCTGGAATTCTGAATTGGTTTGTGTGACTTTTTCGTCTGCTTGACCTGAAAACTGACAGTGCTCCTTTTTAGCCTGTTCCTGGCTTTTTTTGTATGAGGTAAATTTGAGTCAGCAAAACTGCCAGTGGCTCTTTAGCTTTACATGATGGAAGGGACTGAAACTTTGTGGGGGGATGTTTCTGAACTGTGTTGTACTTGAAGCTTCTCAAGTAATATGTGTGTAACTTGCAGGGTGATAAGATCGACAGACGGGTATGTATATTTTGGCCCAGCTTGGGCATTTTCTTGCCAAAAGCAGGCCTTTTCCTCTTGCCTTTGGTTTTGCTGGGGAGGTTTTCTTTAACTGCTTTTTGATGTGTTTCCACTTACAGCTTTGTGTTGCAGTTCGGTTTGGGTTTTTCCCTAGCGTAACGGACTCTTTCTGTGTCTCTGGGGGATTCTGTCCACAAAACTATGGGATAAGGATCTTCGGTAGCACTGGTGCTTTCTTTCCAGTGGGGCAGACTCATTCACTATCTCATCACCTACCTTTCTTGCAAGGAAAATTAAAACTGTTAGAAATGGTGTTTTCTCGGGCTGGCCTGTAGGAAACAGCTGGTACAACTTGCAGCAGGAATGTGGTGCTGATTTCCTGACTGCTAAAAGAAAAACCATTTTTAACCTGCCTCCTGGGCATTTTGTAGGTTGTACTTGCCAGCAGATGTTATGACCTTTGAGCTACTAGTTGTGAATAACAAGCATCTCATTACTAGCAAATGATGCCTGACACAAGTTGTTTGACTTTCAGGCTGTGTTATTTAACTCACTGCTGAGTTGGTTATCAGTTGTCCTGCAGGGTGGGGTTTTATCATTACCAGCCCTGAACTGCAGAACAACAACCATGGAGAGCTGTAATCTGTCACAGTAGGTGCTATCACAGTATATCATAATATATCACTGTGTAGTGGTGTTTTCCAGAGGAGCATATAGTTTGGTGAGGACTACACAGGTCAGAGTGAGGTCTAGATCAGTGGAAACCAGTCATGACCTTCAGGTAGAAGGGCAGCAGCAGCAAGATAATCTTTGTGTTACTACAACAGCATGACAGGATCACAGCAAAGCTGCAGATAAACCTGTAACAAAGACTAAACAAGAATTGCTGGTAGGGCATGAAGTACTCACCATGAAACACAACAGTCAGATGCTGTGCAGTTGGTGGTGATGGCTGTGATCTCTGCTGCTCTGATGTTGTTCACTTGGGTCTCAGGAAGTAATGATGGTGATAATCATGAAAAATGTCCAGATGCTGACTTTCCTGTGTGTGCAGCATTAGGGATGACTGCCACAGTCTTGATACCTGTAATATCTGTTCTCCTACTTTAAGGAGATCATTTAATCTTAATGATGGAGATGTACTACACCTAATCACAGTACCTCAGAAGGAAGTCCTTGAAGGCAGTCTCTTCAGAGCTCTGTAGCTTGCTATCTTCTGTCAGAGCTGCTGGATTTGATTCCAGTCTGTCTTGTAGTCAGCAGCTGGGAGCTGCAGAAGAGCTTCTTGCCAGATTGCTGCTTACCAGCTGTTTCAGTGGGCAGACTGGCTTATTCAAAGACCTTGGGGGCTTTTATTTTGTTTTAAATGCTTAGCTGAAGTTAAAACCAACACTGCCTTCAGCCCTAAAGCATAGAGTATATCAAAGGCAGGGATGGAAATTCAATGTTTCAAGCACAGGCTCTTTGTTTTTGATGACCATCTCTTTGCCTTGATCCCTGTGCCTGCTCTACTTGCCCCCACTGAAGCCATCCCAGCAGCTGTGTGCCTCATCATCCCTTTGAGCCTTGACTTCAGCTTCCAGTTACTTTGCCCAATTTATTAGGTGTGTGTGTGAAGTTTTATTTTCCATGCAGGGAACATGTTTCTTGGTTGCCTTCTGAATGCAGACTGTTGGAGGAGAGGTTTGCCTGCCTCAGCGCTGCTGTGTCCACAGTACTTGCAGCAAAGACAAGGGGGACAAAAGCGAGAAGACAGGCAATTGTCAGATGAAAACTAACAATTCCAAATACTACAGTTAGCATTCCTGTTGCTGGCTTAATGTGCATACTGTCTGAACCAAAAGCCACTACAGTAGTACCTTTTTTGACTTACAAAATAACATTAGGAACATGTAGCAATTTGTAGTCAGCAGGGGAAATCTTAGTGATGCATGCCTTCTTATCGGAAATCCTTACCTGACTTAATTTACACCTTGCTCCTTTACAGGGTGGTGTCTCTGCATTTCTCCGTGTTACCTTAGTGTGAATTATAAATGCAGAACTAATTTGTTACGACTTTTATACTGGTGCTAATTTGCACTGAGCCATATTTCACATCTGTGTTGCTTGCTGGTTTGCTCTGAAAACAGATATAAATGGTTTAATATTTGTTTCACCAAAGCACTAAAGCTGTGTTCAGTATAACTAACAAATGGGTATTTTGAAGGACATGTTTTTTACAATGGTGAATGGGTGAGTTCTGAAGTAGTACAGGCTTTTTTTGGTATTTCAGTCCTCCACTGTGCAAAGTTAATGATGGGGGTTTTTATTCTTTCAGGGCAGCAAAGTCCAGACCAGGGTTGGACTTCTGATGTTACTTTGCACTTGGCTCAGCAACTGCTCCATCGCTGTCACCCACTTCCTTCACAATCCAGCCAATATACCTTTTGTATCCTTGACCTGCTTGCTTTGTGTTTTGCCAGGCAAATGTAGCTTTTAGATTGCAACAAGCCCACTACTATTTTCAGGGTGACTTATGCCAGGAGGTAGGAAGAATGCTCCCTATTCTGGTGAAGCGTATTTCTCTGCTTGCTTTTCAGGAAGAAATCTGGCTAAAGTACATCAGGCTGAAGTTGTCACCTTATCTAAACAGCAAGCCTGTTTTGGAACAACTTGATCTCTTTGAGCAGACAGTTAGAGAAGAAATGTCAGGAAAACCACTGACTGCCCAAGTGTCCTCCATGACAGGAGCTAGCTTTGCAAGGCTTTCTTCAGCTCTTTTCCCTGCTTTCTAATCAAGTTTGGGTTTATCTCTGCAAAGAATTTTAACTGGGAATCTATACACAGAATATTAAGTTACATGTATGGTGTTTATGAAGTATCTCCGATATCCTTAACAAGAGTCCAGCTCACGGGGCAGATAGCTGAAAACCTGGGAGAAGAGGAGCAACTCGTCCAAGGCCTGTGTGCACTTTTGCTTGGCATTTCCATCTACTACAATGACAATTCCCTTGAAAACTATAGGAAGTAAGTATGCTGTAAAAAAAGAGGACTGTAGGGAAAGATTCAGTGAATGGCAGGTGGTGGATTAACTGAGTGGTGCAGCATAGATTTTGTTGCATGTTTTCTATGTATGCTCCTTATGGGAAGCACAACTGACCCACCTCTAGCTAAGCAAAGCAGGTAGCTGTTTTGTATAGGTCCTCTGAACCTGTGTATGCCTGCTGTGGGAACAGATGCCAGTGGTCACTGAGAAATGGCATTATGAATGCAGCATCTACTGTGGCGCAGACTTGAGACAGATACTCAAAAGCTGTAACTGTAAAAACCATCGAGGGAAGGATGGGTTCACTTTTCAGTTGTTGCACTGTGATTGGTTTCTCTTTTCCTTTCAGAGAGAAGCTGAAGCAACTGATTGAGAAGAGGATTGGTAGGGAGAACTTCATTGAGAAGCTTGGCTTCATTAGCAAACATGAACTTTATTCCAGAGCTGCTCAGAAACCCCAGCCTGGTTTTTCCAGCCCAGAGCACATGATGTTTGATCATGAATTTACCAAGCTTGTGAAGGAATTGGAAGGTGAGATGATGTGCTTGCTTCTGTTGCTTTTGTGACAAGCTGATGCCTGAACTACCAAATGTGCTGAATGTAACAGTCTTAAAAGTACTGTGATAATACTAAAATGGAGTGTTCTGAAAAAAATGTTACTGTAATACTGTAAGTAATTTCATAGTTTAAGTATTAACTCCTGGTACAAGCCCATAATCAGGGCTTGTACAAATTGGTTAACTTTTAATTTTTAGGTGAAAGGATTATTATTACATCCTTTGAGTTCTCATACTGTGGCCAGGACATGTATTTACCTGTGCTCATACAGAGATCAAGCATTGAGCACGTGATGGTTATAGATGCTCCTTTTGTAGAAGTAAGCAATCTAGATACTGGCTCTTTCTGTCTGATTCATGAAGAAAAATGATGAATGATGTATTTCCTGGCCTGTTCAAAAATGGTAAGTACTTTGTTTAGTGTTTTCTGTCCTTCACTAAAGAGACTGGTTGTCATCATTCTTAAAGTGTAACTAGTGTCCTGGTTATTAATACAGCCCAACTCAAATCAGTCTACAGAAGGAAAAGAGAAGCAGAAACAGTGAAGATGGTTTTGCCCAATTGCATTTCATCTGCATGTTGCCCTGGCAGCCCCAGGTCTTTCACTTAACTGCACAAGCACTTGTGCAGCAGCTGTGGTGGAGCCTTAATATTTAAACCCCGCCTTCTGTGATAAGGAGGACTCCAAACACCCATTTGTTTTTCTGAATCTGTGTAAAGCAGTGAGCCTGCAAACCTCGCTATAAAAGATGGCTGTTTCCCTAAACCTCTTCATTTTTAAAGTGCAGGTTTAGTTTCTAACGCCCTGAACTCAGCTAAACTGGGTTGGATTGTGAGACATATGTGAGGACAAAAAAGATGTGAATTGTTTTTAACAGGTGTCATAAGTAAAGCTATTTACAAGTCCAGTGAGGAAGATAAAAAGGAGGAGGAGGTCAAGAAGACATTGGAACAGCATGACAACATTGTGACTCAATACAAAAAAGTCATCAGAGAGCAGGTGAGAGGGAGTTATGCTGTACATGTCCCTCCAGAGATTGGTTGGTTTGGCTTTCAGAGGCACCAGTGCAGTTTGATACCCAGTGTTCCAAATGAAGTAACCAGGAAACTAGCACTGCAGAAACACTTTCTACAACCAAGTTCTGGTTCAAATGAAATACCAATGTTTAGAATACTGGGTAAGATAAAGCATTTTCCTGGGATATATGTGTTTAAGTCTTCTCAAATGAGTAATTTGAGAACTTGCAGGCCCTCACAGAGAGTACAACTCTTAGTTCTGGGTTCTCACTTTTTAGAAGAGGACAGATGAAGTGTGGCTGAATAAAGAGTGGGAGTTAGTGAAGTTTTGTGTATACCTGCTATCGTTGCACTCCCAATTGTTTTTTCCAATGGGAGTTTGCTTATTTAGTTGCAACAGCTTAGAGGGAGAAGTAGAAGAGCAAAACTAATTAACGTAATAGTTAATGGGGACTGAAGCAGGTGTGTTGAGTTCAGGGATCTGGAATGGACAGAGGGCAGAGTGGTACATGTGGATTTAAGGGGCACTTTGAGCTGCTGGTGAGGTTTTCCTGAACTTGCCATGACAGCAGTTCCCACAACTTCCTGGAAGACTCTTGAAGTGCCCCAAATGCATGCAGGCTTTGGTGTGGTGGAGAAAACTACAGTCACCAGACTTCATAGATTTCCTTCTTATGCTGTCTCTTGTGTGGGTCTGCTGGAGGTTTCCTCCAAAAGACCTGGAATGCATTGGTCTGGTGTGGTAGGCTTCTGTCTTTGCCAGGCTTTTTTTCCTTGGAATAGCTGTCTAGATTTGCATGAGGCTTTCCTGCTCACCGGATACAGGTAGCATGGACAGCATCACTAGCAGTAAGTGTCATGCTGTAGTTGAGGTTTTTCTGTCTTTACTTGACTGTCTTCAGAAGTGTTACTATTCTTCAGTGATTTGTTTTTTGTCTTTCACAGGACCAGGAGCTTGAAGAACTAAAACAACGGATTACCACTTTAATGTCTCAAAATGAACAGCTCCAAGCAACAGTTACCCAGCAAGTGTCACAGATCCAACAGCATAAGGACCAATATAATCTCCTTAAAGTGCAGCTAGGTAGGCTCAGAGAGTAATAAATAAAATACCATCTATCACTTCAGATGTGCTGTTGTATGTTCTGCACCATATGAAAAACTTCCCACGGAGATTAAATACACTGTTTTCAGGCTGATGTTGGCCATTTCAAGCAGTTTTGTTTAAGCATTAGATTTGCTTTGTTATCTAAAAATACTAGGTTTTGCTTTAAGTGCCTTTAAAGAATTAAAGCACTGAAATCAGACAGGACAGCTTGAAAATGTGCGTGAGATAAAGTCTGTTCTTGCTTTGTGCTTAAGTCTTGGAACTCAGGTCTGTGGATGAAAATAATGAATTGAGGAAGAACTGTATGGCAGATGTGCAAGATGAGGCTTATCACCATCACTGAAGAGATTGCTAACTAAGTGTCTGAATCAGGACAGTATATTTAAGTTATTCCAAGGTCAAGATGCCTGATAAACTGGATGTTATGATTTCCAAAACTAATTCCGTCTCCACAATTATTTACTATTAAAAATATATCAGGACACAGTCACCCTTCCTCTGTTGGATGATTTGTCTATGATGTTACTTTGTATGAACTGAACAACTGAAGCAGCATGCTAGTGCAGCCACAGGATACATACTTGAAGGAATGACAAATTAGAGCTCTTCATTGTTTTTTGCTAGAGAATTCCTAAGTACTGTGCTCTGGTTCTTGAGTTGGAATTGCTTGTGTTGCCTTGTTTGATGGGCAATAAATTCTTGAACTGGTGTGTTTTAAGCTAACTTCAAAATGATATTGGTGTTTATGACCTTGGTTTAATAAATACTATCTTTCAGGAAAGGACACTCAACATCACAATTCCCATGGGGATACGTTTCAGATGAATGGCATTCAGACGGAAGAAGTGAGCAAACTAAAAGAGGAGTTGGAAGAATGGAAAAACAAGCATGAGCTGCTGCAAGGGCAGATAAGGGAAAAGGATTTTCTGATTGAAAAATTGGTAAGTGCTGTCTCTGTAGAACTTGCTGCAGCTTCCAAATGATGTTTTCAAATGTCGTCTGCCTTAATCTAAGTCCTCATTTTGATGGCAAAGTATCATAACTGATTGCGTGCTGGTAATAGTAAATGGGATGGGAGATGGCTTAAGCAAAGCCTTTCCTGCTTCCCATTGTTTCCGTAATTTGTGTGGGTGACCTGTTATACTGTAGAATCAGGAGTTTTAGGGTGTTTTGTGTGGGGGAAAAAATCATAGATGCCTCTTAGGCATTACCCCCACTAAGCTTCTAAGTTGTATTTATGGTGGCCTGCTTGCCAAAATGCAGATGATGCATGCTGCTTTTATTTTGTACTTGTCTTCTGCGTTTGGGTTGATGAAAGATGATTTTGTATCCACCTTAGAGAGGTGGATAACTACTTAACTGCTTTCGTGTAATCAGAGAGCTTTGTGCATTTCTTAACCTTTTATGTTGGAAACTTGGATCATGCAAGCACAGAATTTGCTCTGGGTTCTAGCAAATTGACTATGCTATCTACTTCTATGGCTGATGTCCCTTTTGCTATTACAGAAGTCTTCACAGTTGGAAATAGGAACAACAGAGTTGTCTTCACAGAACAGCAGATCTGGTGGTTTGGAGCACAATAATGAACTACAAAAGGTGAAGTTGGGGTATTTCAGCAAAGCTGTGGTCAGCAGTGGTAGCTCGGGACGGGCAGGGAGCTTTGTCACACTGCAGGGAGGAGCACTGATCCCTGAGCATGTTGAAGTTTTTGATGGTGTATCTTCATGTGATGACGTTACGCATCTTGAAGCATCAAGATTATGTATCTAAAGTGAAACCTTTTTTTTCTGCTAAGCAGGTTTGAGGCAGCAGAAGACAAACTGTTGCTTCAGAGTTGCAAAATCAGTTTATTCATTGCAAAAATGTATCTTTAAATACTGATATGAAAGATTCCAGGTATTAAATGTGCAACATGGAGTTAAGTGTACAAGTGCACATTGAGTAATTTATGGGAGCTGTTGCTCATAAATACCTAGCAGAGTTTCTCTGAGAACTAGTTAGTGTGACTGGATTAATCAGTCATAATGGGTTTCTGCACCAAGAACAGTAATGACTGGAGGAGGTTAATGGGAGTGCTAGTGGTGTGAAACACCTTAATAAGGGAGACTGAGGCTCACACAGGTGTCTCGGTTGGGCATGCCATAGAAAAGAGTTCCTAAGAGTGGGGTGGAAAATGATGGGACTGGTTTTGTCTTCCAGAGAAATGGTTGCAGCTTTTCTCTCGCATATGCTAGTATGAAGCACTTTGGTAACATTAACTGAAGAAGAATGTATTGTGAATAATTACCTTGTATTATTGAATTGACTTAAAAGTATGGCTTTGTCTTTGTTTCCCAAAGGAGTTAGAAATGCTCAGGAGTCAGCTACAACTACAGTCTGCAGAAATCTCTCAGCTTCTGATAGAGAATCAAAAGCTACAAGTAATGGTACCAGTGACCCAGTTACTTATTTTCTCTTTTGGGGACTAAATTTGGAGACTTTGTTTTCCTGCATGCTGTATGTAGCCCTTGTCCTAAGCCAACCTTGTTTTAAGAATACACATCAGCAAGTGATTCCCAGAGTGTTGTAAATGAAGTAACATTCCCTAGACAGGTCCTTCATGAGGGAAGAGGGGACTTGCAGTCCAGTTAGTGCTCCATGAGGCCCCTGGTCCTTGGTATTTTTTTAACAAAGGAATGCCAACTATTCAGCACTTTATTTAAGCTGCCACCCTAATCAAAGGAAAATAGTCTCTTGAGGCACAACTGTGTGATACCATGGATGTTAGAGGGGTCGTTACTCTTGCAACCAATTGAGGAATTTGGAATTACTAATTTGGAATTTGATGGTATGGTTGAATAGCAGTTGGTAAGTGCATCTGTGCAGCCTCCAAATGCCTCAAGAGTTTGTTTGGGTTTTTTTTTTTTTATTTTTAGCTGTGCATTGAAAAGATGAGACCATAAAGCCTTACAGAATAGCTAAATAATCTGATCTAGAACAAGGGTAGCTGTGGTGTGCCCTGCTTGACAGCTCTGCTGTAATGAGAACAGGGTATCTGCACTGTGGGAGAGGAACTCGCTTCAACTCATGCTGCTTCTCTATCCCTGATGGTGTTCAAGACCAGGTTGTACAAAGCCTTGGGCGACATGGTCTGGTGTGAGGTGTCCCTGCCCATGGCGGCAAGGGTTTGGAAATAGATGATCTTAAGGTCCTTTCCAACCCAAACCAGTCTGTGATTCTATTACTCTGTCTGGTTTGTTCTGTGCACCTAATACAAAATTTGAGCACTTTGGGGGGGGAAATATTGAGTGTTTAATTTAATAGATCAGCTGAGAGGAAGGCTTTTAACACTTGCATTGTCACAAGTCTCAGCAGCTGTGATCTAAAATGCTGTTGCACGTGTTGGCCATGTGTGCCTGTGAGACAGGGGTATCTTGGGTGCTCCCTGCTGCCTGAGCAGCTCACTGTCACCCTCCAGACCTTGCCTAGAGCTTTGGCTTAAACGGGGCATCACTGGAGAAGCAGCTGTCTGGAATTCCTGCCACAGGGTAGTTGTAGCTCAAAGACAGCTGCCACTTTTTGGAATTTGGGTAGAGCTGGCTGAGACTGAACTATTGCTATTTTTAGTAGTCACATACAAAGCTGTGGCTATTTAGCCTAATAAAATCTTTGGCACTTGGAAAGCATCCGAGTGAAGGCCTGTAATGATTAGGGTCTGCCCAGAAAAAAAACCCTAACTGTCTCTTTAGAGAGCAACTTACATGAAATAAGGCTTGCTCCTTGTTTTCTTCTTTGTGTGCATGTGTGTATGTGTTTACTGGGACCCCAGGAAGCACAGACCTCTTTCCTGATGCCTTGCAGCACGGGATATTTGTAACTACCACACCTTGGCTACACTGTAAAGAAAATATGCTTGTAAATTCTCTAGCTGACTGTATTAACTTCTTGGCTTGCTGTCTTTCTCTTTGAGGCATTCAGTGCTCTTCTGTTGAATTTTTTCTCCACAGAACACAACTGCAGACCCTGTGTTAGGAGACAGTGGTGCAATAGTAGCAAAGAGTTCTGAATTGGAGGGACAACTTGAGCAACAAATCAAAGAATTGAAGGTTGGTAGCAGGCGAATACTAAACCAAGTCACTTGATACTCAGTCTTCACTTGGAGGACTTCTATGATAGGAGGGGCTTTGAGTGGAAGTGTTTTGTTTCGTGAACATCTTATGTGTTTCAGGCCATACAGGGGGAGCTGGATGCATCTCCTTTCTTTTTCACTTGGGAAATGCAGGCTTTGTCTGCCTTGAAAAAGCTGGCAGTGACAGTCTAGGAGATAGCTTTATTCTGACAAGGACAGCCCAGTGTAGCTGGGGGAAGGTGACCACTGCTAAGACTTCCACCTACCCTTTCTCCTAGTTGGTAATAAGGGAAGTTTGGGTAAGGAAGTGTGTGGGAGCAAGGCCACAGGCACTTGCTGGAGTTGGAGCTGTTATAAATAGCATATGGAATATGCTTGCAGGAAACAAGGCTTCAGCTCTTCCTGTGCTTGTGGTGTAACTTGGTGGGGGATTTTTCCTGTTCCAGAGTGAAGTCAAAGCCCTTTGTGAGGAAAAAGAATCACTAAAACAGCACCTGGATTCATCCAGCAGTACAGTTGCTATTTTGCAAGATGAGAAAATTAAACTGCAGCAAGAAGTTGCAGAATCAAAGAAAGAACAAGATGATCTTCTCGTGCTTTTGGCTGACCAGGACCAGAAACTATCTGCACTGAAGATCAAATTGAAAGATCTTGGTGTACCAGTAAGCAAAACAACAGGCCCACTGGGTTCTCAGGTTAGGGGTCATGAGAGGTACCTGCCAAACTCCTGTTAGGAAGACTACTTTTCACATATATGTCTGGAATGATGCCTTGCTGCAGCTCATCCTGGCTGCTAACTTGAAAGCAGATTATGGCTGTGATATAATCCTAAGGATCGTTCCACAGATAATACAAGTGATAACTAGATAACTTTAGTCTGCTTTTTAAGCAGCACTGTGAACTGTCAGGGCAGTTTTGGGGAGCCTTATGGGCAGTTGATTTGACAAGATGACAGTTGCTTTTATTAAGCACTGATTGATACTCCATGAGATTTACATTAGCTTGAAGCTTGGTTTTGCTCCCTTAGCATTTGCCTTGCCTTCAGAAGGCTGGAATGGAGTAAGGGATGTTCCTGCTTACAACAGGTCTTCCTTAATTTCAGGTTGAAGATGAAGACGATATTGAGTCTGGAGATCAAGGGGATGAAGATGAGGATGTGGAGGAAGAGGAACAAGACTAGACTGCTTTTGTGTGTTATGACGAAAACTAGGTTGCTTCGTTAATGGGGAGGGAATCTATTAATTGGTATACAACACAGAACATCTGCTTATGAGCAGCAGATGAGAAAATGACAACTGTGGGACTAGTTATAAGTTACTAAAGTGTTTGAAAACCCTTCCTACTAGGTAAAGCAAACAGAAATCACTGCTTAAGTTCTACAAGAGTATCCCAAATTATACTTGCTTAGAAGTTGCTTTAGATGCTGTTTAAAGCATGGGGATGACAATGTTACTGCCTCAGTTCATTGTCATTGACATAAGTTCTGTGTGTTCATCTACAGTTTTAACCTTCTGGAACTGTTAATTAAATACAAAAGTATTTGGTTTACTATCTGTGAAATGGAATCATTGCTCCTACCTTCAGGGAGCTCCAGTGCAGTCTGTGACTTCCTTCCAAGAGCAGTGGCAAGGTGGAAGGGTTTGGGTGGCTGTGGTGTGTGGTTGCCACTCTGATGGTCTCGGGGCTGGTTCTCCAGGTGGGAATGGGCCTTCACAGGGCTGAGTGGCTGTATTGGAACCTCCTGGGGAACTGCAGTGCTATGCTAGCAATGAAAAGGAGGCTTCATGGAAACTCATGCAGAGAGGTAGTGTTTTTAAGAAGAACCTCTGGAAAACCAAACCCCAGCACACTCTTTCTAAAGATCTGATGTGCTGCCGACTCAGCATAACTATAAGTAAAGATCTTGTTGACTACTTCAGTAAGAAAATGAAAACTACTAAGATTTATATAACTTATTGACTCTTGAGGAGTGAATAAAAATTTTAAAAGACTAAATACAGTACATGCATCAATTGTTCTTTTTTTTTTTAATAAAAATAGGTATGTCTACTTAGTACTCATTCAGTGACTTCTCTTACCCTGTTTTAATAAAATATATTTTATTACACAGGTAAAATGGTCTAACACAAGTCTAGGGCAGTGGATGCAAGTAGTAATATGTACCCTGTACTGGGGCTGTCATCACATCAGTGCATAGGGGTGCTGGCTAGTTTTTGCATTTTTAGCTGTACAGACTTCAATAGCTGCTTAACTTCCTCAGAGCTATTTTGAACTAGAAAATCACCATCACTTCAGGAATACTAGAAAAGACTCTTCTGAAGTTACCTCATACCCTTGGTGTGTGTTTAATGTGTAATTGTTGGAGTGTTTTAAATAGGCTCCACACTTGCCCTCCATCCTTGGACAGATTTATTTGGCATGGGGAAAGAAGAGCAAGCATGAGAAAGGAGCGACAGAACAGGAGCTGAAGCACGACGTGGCTGTGGGGTCTTCTATCCAACAAGGCCTGGTTCTTTCCTTCAGTGTGACTTATGTTCTGCTGAACACTGTGCACCTGCATGATCAGAGCAAGCAGCTTGAAGGCACTGCCTGTCAAGCTTTGCTTTTTCTATGCAAAATCCAATTAGGGCAGAAGCATGGAGGCCACAGAAAGCCCTTCTAGATGCCTTTGCCACATTTATTTGTGCAGAGAGATACACTGATAACACTTCGGTTCTGAGGCAGTTCTTGCATTTTTCTTACCTTTTTTGTTTTTAATACCAGGAGTTGCACAGAAAAAGCCAGGCAGAAAAGCCAGGGCAGAAGGCCTGAAGTGCTCTTTCTGCTTGTTCAGTGATGGGGACAAGTTCTACAGGAATAGACAGCTTTGTTGCTTGCAAACTCGCAGTGGAAGCACACTGCATGAATTCAGCCCAATTTAGTGACTTAAACTCTCTTCTTAGCATAACTGTATTTTCTTCCTGACATGAAGGAGAAGAAAGAAGATATTTTGTGGCCACTGTTCAAGTGGGAGGTGGTACAATAACAGTATCACAGCTAACAGGACTTGATTTAGTTTTTTTTCTTCAGTGCAAAGGTGTTAAGGGTGTTTGCTTTGCCAAGGGTATTCTGGAGCTCTTGTGTTAAGCTGAATTGAGTGATGCATGGCTTTGGAAGTTAACGGGGAATAATAATAAACCACAGTGTAACTTAATGGCCAAGCATTCCATTCTGTGTTGGGACTTAGTTATGAAATAGGTGCAATGGCGTGCTGCCATCCTCATTCACAGATATTACTGTCACAAGATGGGATTATTACAGATAGCTGAAGAATTTAAGTACCCAGCTCTCACTGTGTGCATGGTTATGGGCTAGTATTTCTTAGCCCTTGAAAATTCTGTTTGTGACTAGGGTTCTCCTTCAGGCACAATGCAGTGGGAGACTTTAAGCATGGCGTTAATGACAAAACAATGACTTTAAATCTGGACTTCATTATGTGGATTTTATATAATGATCTAGGTCATTTTAGCCGTCAGGTCCTCTGACTTTCAGGTTAGGCTAGACTTGCCTAAATTCAATTTTGTAATCACAGTGTCTTCTGCAAGCTTTATTTCTGAGTGTTGGAAGCCATGTGTGCCTTTCAATATCTCCTATCAGTGTGTTTAATCATGAGATAGTTCTGGCCTTGCTTACTGCTGTATTTACTTGCTACCATGTGGATGCAAGACCTATTATCTGTTCTCCTTGATTGTTATCCCAGTGTGACTGAAGCACACAATTAGCATTAGACTGAGGCTGGAACTGTCTTTGCTAATTCCAATGTCTTTTACGTAAATGGTGTTGATAAGAATTGCAGTGAGAGTTTTATTCTAACCCAGAGCCTAACTTGAGGGTTCGTAGAGGTCAGTGAGAGGTGCTCTGATGTAACCAGGGCTACAGCTTGGCTTGCTAGGCAGGTGATTGTACCCACGCACCAGTCTGAATAGCACCACGAAGGGCATGGTCACTTGTTAAGGAGTTCAAATGTGCACTGAGTAATTCAGTCAGCAGTGTTATCACCTGAAGAAATGGGAACTCCTTTCTGCATGTCTTGGGAAGTCAGTTTTAAAAATGCCCTTTTTTATGTACACTAGTAGAGGGTGACAGCTTCAACGCAGGTATCCTGTGAGCGTTGGTATTGCTGTTTGCTGCTGCAGCTACCATCCCCAGGGAGTTGGTGACAGTTTGTCCTACCGTACTTGGACAGGACTGACGTACTTACATCTGCTTGAACCTCTTCCCCATCACTGTCAGCTGTCCTGTGAAGCAGTGTTTTCTTTTGAAAGTTTTGGCTCCTTCAGTTAGAGAGCCAAGGTGGCAATGGAGGAGTGACGTTAGGAAGCCTCGTGGCTTTGTCATGGATGGAGAGCCTGGCAAGCTGATGTGGCCTGTAGAACTGGATGAGCAGGGAGATCTGTTCCTCCGTCCCTGTGTCCCGCTAGGCGAGCTGGGACCTTGCAGGCTCTTTGTTCTACTCACTTTTTATATTGTCCCAGATGTTTTGATTCTATTGTCTTCTGGGTGCCTTTCTGAGAGGTCTCTAAAAATGCTGTGGGCAGAAATAAACAGCTATTTCTGGAAGTTGTTGGTCAGTATGTGATCAGGCCCTGGGAGGCAAGCATGCCTCTCCAGAACAGAGGAAAGTGGAGTAAGAGGGGAGGATGGGGAAAAGAAACTAATCTTTTCCTTAAACTGATGAGACAGAATCACTTGAAAAACAAACATAAACATGGACTCAGGATGTGAAAGCACAGGCATGTGATTGCTAGCTTTGTGTGATCTAGACTGGGAGCTGTTTATCTGCCAACCTCACCTGGACGTCAGTGGCAGTCCGAAGGATGGTGTGCTACATTTTTTGTGGCTCTTCTCTGCAGTGTTATACTTGGGAAGTTCTTCCTTTTGGATACAACTTCAGAATGTTTGAAATTGCAAAAAAGTGAAGGAAGAGATAAGTAGGTGGGGTAGGAATTTCAGGAGACAGCCAAACTGGTTACAAACAGGTTTTAAAGCAGCCTATTCAAAGTGTTTTTCCCAATTAGAAAACCTGTTTTGTTGCTTACTTTATTGCACCATCCTAGTGGCATGTCTTCCTGCTGGTAGTAGACGTGTCTGGATTATAACTGTACTGTTGTCAAATTGGTGGCTTTTGACCAGAAGGTATTCACTTGACTGTGAATTCTTGGCTGTGTCATGAAAATTAGATTTATTCTGAATCCTTTGGAATCTTTTGTCCCATCATGACTGGGACATAATGAATCCAGGGTGGTTTTCCTCACTCTGCACAGTGTCTGGATCCTTTCCACATAGCCTCTTTGTCAAAGCAAGCAGCTGATGACACTGAAGAGGTAAATACATCAGTAGATTTCTACCTTGCCTGTTGCACAAACGGATACAGGTAAACAGACCAAGAGGTGCTGAGCTGCAGAAAGTACCAGGAGTGAACATCAGAAGTAGTTCTGATTATTGTATGTTAACAGTAGAACGTTATTACCTACCTGGAGTCCAGAGCTGGTGCTTAGGGTCCATGTCCAGATCAGGCAGTGTCGATCCCTCCATATGGGAAGGGCTTCCAGGGAAAGTCCAGGCTTGCTTGGTCTGAACAGAGAAAGTCTTTGTAATTTCTTTAATACAGCTGCTACACCTTTTTCTGGACCAGCTGTTTGCAAAGTATGGGCTTCAGGGAAGCAAAAGCAGCCTTACCTGTGTTACCCAGCCTCTGCCCGCTGCTAGTCTTTTGCAAGCTCAAAAACTGCCAAACCCTCTTCATTTGTGTGAAGTTTTTCCTAGAACATAAATCAAAGTGTTCAGCAGTGCATATGCACTTAAGAGACTCTTTTCTTTTGTTGAAAATACTAGAAAGAATGTTCTTTATAGTGTTCAAGCAGAGAGCCTTGGGCAACATGGTGCAGTGTGAGGTGTCCCTGCCCATGGCAGTGAGTTGGAACTGGATGATCTTAAGGTCTTTTCCAATGGAAACCATTCTGTGATTCCATGACTTTAAACTACAGGAATAACGTGTGGTTCCTCCCTCAGCCCCAAGAGACACTGGAGGAGAATCAGGACCTTTTCTCCTGCTCCTCCTGGCTGCCCAAGTGTTCACCAAACAGCATCTCCACTTTAAATAAATAGCTGACTGGGTTATGCCAGCATTGTGCATTCATGAGCAAAAGGACAGCAGCTGCAAAAAAGACAACTGCCACAAAACCAGAGCCAGGTCCCTTTGGCTGAGTTGGGTGCTTTCTCCTGCAGCACAGCTCTGTTGTGAAAAGAGAAGGGAAACACATTTTCTATTTGCTATTTAAGGTGGGACTCTGTCACACTTCTGATTTCAATCTGTTCCACCATTTGGCATGTTTCTAAATCCCACCTCCTGCCTGCATGTCACTGCTCTGTGTGCATGTGTGATGTGTGAAACAGCCTTGTCAGTGACCCTTTGAAGGAATGGGTGTTCGGAAGTGCCACCTACAGCTCGAGTCCCCATAGGATGAGATGCTGCACCCCAGCTGGCATGCAGATCCCACTAAACTGATCTTTGAGAAACCACAGGCCCTCTCTGTAAGTGGTGAATCTGTGCCACTGGATGGGTAGTTGTGGCATTTAGAAACTGCTCTCTGCCATGAACGTCACCTTTATTTGATGTTTCAGAAACAAGAAATGAGTCTGGACAAGCCTGTGATTACTTCCTACCACTTACGTAAGAAACCAATAACTTTATGACACTGTTCTTGATAAAGGACATCCTAGTGGGAGCAAACTGATGCAACAGACTGACTTTGATCCTGAGGGTAATGTGAAGGTCAGGCCAAGGCTGAAAATACCATTGGTGCACCTTGAAGCTGAAAATCTCACTGCTGGGCAAAGTGGGAATAGCCAGTGGCTATCAGCAGGCAGAACATGTTTCACTAGAAGCAGGATAATAAATCACAGGACAGACAGCCTGCTTGATTGGAGGGGGATATTCAAGAAGAGCCCTTGCTCTTCAGGCTGATGACGAAAACCAAGGTCACTGGTTTTCACACGGGGTGATCCCTGAGAATGCTTGTCAGTGCTACAGAGGGGCCTCAGACAGAGCCCTGTGACAGAGAGTGACAGATGAGTTCAGCCCTGATGTCTGGTGAGACCTGAGTCACAGGACAGGAGTCTTCCCCAGCCTCTGCAGCCAGATCACTATCTCCTCACTGACCCCGGTGTCGAGCCTGCATGCCACACTGGGTGGGAGAAATGCTCCCCAGCTCATGGAGGTGGTACCCAGCACCCAGGTTACAAAATCAGTCCCATGCTACAGGAGCAGACCGTTTCTGAGCCTTCTGCTGCTGTCTCCATTGAGGCAAGGGAAGAACAGTTGGACTTTCATGCAAGTCCCTGGCTGTGCCTGGACGTGTCACCAAGGAAACCAGCTGGGCAGTATGGATATGTGACCAGCTCTGCATTCTCTGCCCTCATGTAAGACAGCACAGGAAGACTGTGCCCCACATCCAGAAAGTGAAAAGGCTCTCATCCAAGTGTCACTACCAGTGAGTGTTCCTAGAGCTTCCCTGGTGGTTCTTGAGTTGTTTGGTGCAGCCAAGGCTCTGGGCAGATTGCTACACATCCTGTCTTACACCAGGAGCTGTGTGGTGAGCCCAAGGAAGGCAAGTTCTGAACTCACAGCAGGAAGCCAGCTTGCTCTTCAGCTTCTTGACTCTTCATTTGGGCCACATTTGGGCCAAAGGCCAAGCTGGTGCTTATGTACTTCCAAATCGTGAGCTCTGATGGAGCACGAGCCACCCTGTGGAAGTGCACAGGTCTAAGGAGAAGCTTTGCTGGCCCTTGCAGGACTCTACATTTGCTCCCTGAACTCCCAGTCCCCTGCTCCTGGCCCTGTGGACAGATTTGTTGCCTTTAACTTAACACATGTTACCTGAAAGACCTTTCTTATTCAACCTATATCTGATTCACCCCCAGTTTTAGCCTGTCCTGTCTATCCATACTTCCTCTGTCAGACTAAAATGCAGAGTGGAATGAAGGGGCCGCAGAGCTGTGATTTGCAGCTCCAAACAAAAAATAGGTGCAAACTGGTAGGATCTCTGCTGCCTCAGAGGAGGAAGGCCCAGGCTGCTGCATCCTCACATCTCTGTACCAGTACACCCATCACTGACTTGAACATTTCACTGGGTAAAGAGCTCAGCTCCCAGATACACATACAGTTCAAAGGCAAAGGAGAAATCATGGAATCATAGAACAGCTTGGGTTGGAAGGGACCTTCAAAGGTCATCTAGTTCTAACCCCACTGCAATGAGCAGGGACATCTTCAGATCAGTTTCCCCACTTACTGGGGGAGCCCTGAGACAAATACTGTTTTAAGCTGTCAGTATACACTGCACCTCAGCTGGTTGAAATACTTGCTGCTGAAGACTCACAGCAAAATTCAGGCTAAACTGAGAGCAAAGTACAGCCAAATGTTGTCTTCATGTCATCTCCCTCATGACTCAAACACGGTGGGAAATGAAAGCACAGAGTCCCAAGCTGTCCCCTCCTCAGGGATCCCCGACTCTCCTCTGCATGCCTTCAGCCTCCAAAACGGTGCTGCAAGCGACGGTGGGTTTGCTGCAGGCTGCATTCTTCTCCCTGTGGCTCAGGAGGGTGAAAGCTCTTAACGCAATTAGTTAGACCTTGTTTATCCTTAGGGACATCTTTGTAGCCATCTGAACCTACCACGGTGATTCCGGGGAACGGCAGTAGCTGTTCTAATGCTCGCCGAGCTCCAGCGTGGCCACCAGAGGTCACGGTGTTCCCATGCACTGCACAGAACCAGAGCGGCCCTGAGATCCGCACTGGAAACCCGGGGGTTACACGGGTGGAAGGAAGGGTTTAGGGTTTCCAAGCTAAGCACACGGTTAGTTTTCCTTTTAAACAGAGCTGTAGGACTAAGAGCTATAATATAACTTACAGAGGGAAGAGCTGTGCCATCTCCTAGGATGCACCCACAGGAGGGCACAGCCAGCACAGGCTCTGCGCTCCATCCAGTGCACTCTCTCCGTATGCCCACAGCGGTTGCCTGTTAGTGTGCTCCTGCCCAGTAACTCAAATCCTGGGGCTTCTGTGGTGCACATGTTAAGCAGCAACCAAGGCTCTTCTGCTGAATTCCTCAGTGTGGATTGATGAGGTGGTCTGTCCCCTTGTCCCTAATCCTTAGTTGGAATAGGAAGAAACCTATTTGTGCTCCAGCTGTCAGGCTGTGTCCGCTTGGGTTCAAACCTGCCCACATGGAAACCTGAAGGTCTGTCCTTCCACTCTTCAATGGAGAATGAAGATAAGAGGCAGAGTGTTGGATCAAGTTAAAAGGCCTGTTTTGTCAGTGATACACTAAGCAAGCCCTGCAGATGAAGGGCTTGATTTGCCTCAACCTCCATACAGCCTTCTTGCTTGGGCTTTGCAAACTTCAGTGATGCACGTTGTGCCATCTGTAGACATAGAGCCTACATCTTAGGCTGTGGGACTCCTGCAGACTGCAGGTGAGAAGGCAGCGCAGCTGGAGTGCAAGGCCGAGGACAAGTTTGGACACTGGTGCTGCCTTCCCAGCCCCATCCTCCCCTCACTGGCTCCTTTGTGTCAAATTGCTGCTCCTGAGTTCACTGCAAGGTGACTGGAGGGCTGCTGTTCACTTATGTCTCAGGAAATCAGGGAGTTGCTAGTAAAAAATCACCCAGATTGAATGAAAAGCTTTACCTGACCAGAAATGTTGACATGCTTGAGATCACACAGGGTGTGAGTGTCAGGGAAAGTACTGGAGAGATCTTGTTAAAGGTTTCTGAGCTGATTTAAAGCACAAATGGAAAAAAAAAATAAAATCAAAACAAACAAACCTGGAAATAACCCCACTGCTAATGCTTCCACATTTTTCAGTGTAAAATGCTCACATGAACACCAGTAACCAGAACAGGCTGCCTGAAAGGTTTAAATCCAGAAAGTTGTTTATTTGTTGGGAGGGTTTCTTTTTGTTTTCTTAAACATCTGTTGGTGGAAAAAAAACCTTTCCTGGGTGGCTAGAGAAGACAGCATGTGTTAGGACACCTGGTGAACGAGCAAAAGGCTTCTCCTGTCTGCCACGGCCACAGGTGAGTACAGGTCAGCTCTCCCATGCTCCCTCCAGCGCAGCTGGTGCTGGGGCTGGTGCAGCAGAGGCCAGGCCAGAGTAGGCTGTAATAGAGTATTTGGAAAGATAACTGCTCCCTTCTCAGTAAAAACGGAGGTGGTGTCAGCCCACCCAGATGTACAAATGTAGAGTAGGAACATGCCAGACTCACTCATCACTCCAGGAAATCCACTTGGATAAGAACAAACTTTCTCTATTCTTTCTTTCCAACCTCCCAGACACCTCTACTCCACATTTTGTCATAAGCTGTCTGGAGATGATTTTATCTTGCACGCTATGCACTTCAGTGGGAAGGCTGGAGGGGACGGTTGGGCAACTGACATTCAGCTTCCACCCTGAGCAAACTCCCTGCAGGTATCGGGTGAGTCAAGCCTCTTCCTGGCAGGGCCCACATACCTGCTTTGCAAAGGATTTCTAACCACAGGCAGGCCACAGCACCACTGAGGAGCTGAGGGGATTGATCCCTGGGAGTTTTGCCACCTTCCAGGCAGCCCAAGCACATCTGCAACTGCTATGGACCAGGAGCAACTGCTGCTTCTGACCTCCACTTTCTGCTCTGTTGAACAAGGATAACAAATAACAGTATTTTCAACACATTATCATGGAATCATAGAATGGTTTGGGTTGGAAAAGACCTTAAGATCATTCAGTTCCCACCCCCTGCCATGGGCAGGGACACATCACACTAGACCACGTTGCCCAAGGCTCTGTCCATTCTGGCCCTGAACACTGCCAGGGATGGAGAATTTACCACTACTTTGGGCACCCTGTGTCACTGCATCACCACCCTCACAAAATCATTCCTAATCCAAGACCACATGTAGAGGCATCTTTTCTCTGGGATCTCCAGCCCACATGGCTGCTTATTTCCCCCGTGTCCTAAGAGGAATGGGGGTAAATGAAGCCCCTCAGGCCTCTCTTCCCAGCTCATGGCAGATCGTGCTTTGCCTTTATCACCTGTGTGCTGTGTTGGTGGCGTTTCCACCACAACCACTGTGTCTGTATACGTATCTGTTTTGTAAGGCTTGCTTTTAAAGTAAGGCATCGCTGTTGTGACAATGATGCCCAAACACACAGGCTGTCCTAACTGCACCAGCAGAGCAAGCCCTTTATCCCAGGCTATGCTCTAGATAAGCACTCTCAGGCTGGGTGCACCACCCCTACCCTTTGCTGACTTGGCCATCTAAAGACAAGAGCTCCTCCTGTGCACACAGACTGTGTGAGCATCTGAATGGGGCGGCACAGTGGTGTGGATGAAGTGCTCTGATGTGATTCCTGTGGGGCTTGAAACAATTTCCTGGTGAAGTTTCATATACACTTGAGTCATGTCTGCCCTTTGCTCTGGAAGCCTCCTGCTTTGACCTCAGCAGGCAGAAGAAAAGACCAAGTGAGAAATTCCCCCCCACTTCTGCTTTTACCCTTGAAGTGCAGCTTTTACAGTGTGGCTGGCTATACAGTATTTTTTGTTTTCAATCTTCAACTCCTGTACAAATATTCCAGGTCATGCTCCCAGCTCCTCATCAGAGGTTTGTGCCAACTTCTGATCAATCAGATAACATGGCTATTATACTTTCTGCCCTGCTGCTTCATGGTATGCGATAGGACATTAGTCAAAACAGTCTCTTCCAGGTACCTGCTGTTTCAGGAATGACCTACCTACAAATATCTGTTACTTGCAGATTTGCTGCTGTATTTTGCTGAAGAATCTCTCAAATGAAGTGTCAGGGCAATGCGACTGATGATGTAGTATGTGTTTCCATCTGTGCAGAGATGACAGGACTGACTGCAGCTGTAAGTCAAGGTGATACCAGGAACTGCAAAAAAGATCCCTGCTTTCTCCCAGAGACACTCCTTATATCCAGCCCTTTTTGCCACAGGGGAAAGCACTGCCCTTTTCCTTGGAGGATGCTGGTGAAGATGTGCTCCTAAGTGCCTTTTGCACCCGACATTCAGCAATGTGCAGTAGCTGGCTGAAGCTCTGGGGGACTGCCTGAACTGTCTGCTCACACATGGTGCCAGTGACCCATACCTGCTGGAGGCTGTGGTGTTGCCTGGAGGGAAGGAGCAAGCTTGGAGGGAAGAGGGCTCTTGCAGCATGAAGCCTGTGCTCTGTTTCTCCCTGCATCTCTCTCTGTGGTTTCCCAGGCAGAATTCCAGGTGTCTGTATGTCTTTCATCTGTCTAGGCCCCAGAGAAACACCTAAGCCTTAAACTCCTTAGGAAAGAACCAGGGGAAAGAAAACCCCTATTTCAGATGGCTTCTCTCTTAGAAGGTCTCAAATCATGCTTGTGCCACACACATACTTTCTACAGCAGCCCCTTATGGCCAGTTCCCTCAGGCACAGGTGAGAGGAGAGCAGAACAGTTTCAACCCTGTGTCTTTCCATTCTTTGTCCAAAGAACAAGAGCATTCAAGAGAGAGAGGGTTCTGGTGTGATGGAAAAGCCACCCTAATGGGGAGAGAAATGGGGACCACCTGCAGTTGTGGCCTAACAACAACGTCATTCATATGGCCTGTTCACGGCCCCTTGCTGCCCAGCCGCTCCAGAACCTCAGCCGAACAGGAGAGGTCCTGCCTGTTCAGGGTGTTCTGGATCAAAGCACAAGGCACATTAGGGAGGAAGGAGCTGGCCCCATGCAAGCTGGATCCTTGTAATACTTCAGAAGGCAATCAGCACGTCGGAGCAATGGGCAGCAGCCAGTGCCTGCGTGTGCCTGGCACAGGACCAAGTGGGCAAAGACAAGCTCTATCTACTGAGTAAACGGTGAGCAACCTCCTGTGAGATCTTGGCAGCTGGAGGTATTCTGTGAAATCACAGCTTCCGCTGTTTGTTTTGTGTGTAGCTGGGGTTTGTCCTGCTGCCATTGGTGGGGGGAAGCTGCTTGGTTTGTGTGAACAAAGGCAGTTGGGAAGCCTGGGATGGTTGGATAGATCCCGGCACTTCCACAGTCTTGTGAGCTAAGCATGCCCAGCCACCTGGCCACTCTTCCCATGCCACACAGACATCAGTAGCAGAGCTGCGATTTCACTCAGCTGTGTCCCAGCCTGAAAGGCTGAAGTATTCCTTCAGAAGCTTCCAGACAGTGCAGAAATTAAACAAGGGGAGTTCAAGTTACATCTAAGGAAGAAGTTCTTTATTGTGAAGGTGGTGAGGCACTGGCACGGGTTCCCCAAAGAAGTGGTGAATGCTCCATCCCTGGCAGTGTTCAGGGCCAGAATGGACAGAGCCTTGGGTGACATGGTCTAGTGGGAAGCATCCCTGCCCATGGCAGGGGGTTGGAACTGGGTGATCTTAAGGTCCTTTCCAGTCCAAACCAGGCTGTGATTCTATTCAATGAATAAAGACTTCCAGGTAATATGGCTCCATGCGAACACCCTGCACACTTGTGCTGACAGAATAGTATAGTCTGGTACAATAAGCAGTTTTGCCTTTCCTATATCATGGCTTTTGTTTTCCTCAAAGCATTCAGACTCCTGGGAGGTGCAGACTTGGCAGTTCTAAATACCATGATGGCACACAGGGCAAGTGCAGCTCTGGTGTGTTTCTCGTCTGTGGGATTTCTGCCTTCATCCTGAGTAGTTTTGTTGTGTCTGGGTTATGCTCTGCTGTGGGGAGGCCTGAACACCCAGACACCAGAACTTTGGCATTATGCCTGGTAGCAGAGACGAAACTTGAGTGAACATATATTTTCCCAAACCTGACTTCACAGTTTTCCAAAAAACAATTACATATATATTATATTACAGTATTTATATGTATGTATATACATACACACACACACACTTGCTTACCCTGCTGCAAAGCCACATGTTTGCTAAAGTGAGCCTGCTCTGGATTTAGCAAGAGGAAATCAGATGTGTCAGCTTTGACTTGCATATCGAGGATGCTGTCAGCTAATGCCTTTCAGTTCAAATCTGTCCTATCACAAAATTAATTACAAGAGGGGCCTCACAGAAGCATTTTGTTATCATTATTCTGACAGGAAGCTTTGAATGGGGCTCAAGAAAAGGTGGTGCTTAAAAAGCACCTTGTTTGAATTCCTGCCAACTGCATATTATCGATACAGGACTAAGATGTGTCCTGAAGATGCATTTATGGCATGTGATGGAAATGCTGCCCCTCAGAGATGGAGTTTGCATGGCTATACATACACATATCCATGACTGTACCCTTAAACTGTCTGGGTGTCATGGTTTAAGCCACGACACTGGGACTCTAATTAAAATTTATTGCAATGGCTGCAGGTCAAATTAAACACCTCCAAGTGCTCAAAGAGCCTTCCAAGCCAAGACCTTAGCTGGCATCAACAGAACAGGGACTCCCTCCCTGTTATGTCACAAACATAACGGGGGGGGGCTGCTCTTTGGTGTCTAACTGGAGAGATATCCAGGACATTCCCAGCAAAATCCACATCTGATGCACACTTCCCACCATTCTGAGAAGCCTATGGCTTCATATTTGTTGAAACCATCAAGACCTTCACTGTGGCGTGAAACTTGAAAAGAAACTGTGTCAAGCATATTTAAATACTACTGCTGGATGCACTGATATTATTTTAATCTGGTGAATTGTCTTATACACTCAAAAAATACACTTTCAGGAAACATAGATTCTAACTTGGATTTAGTAAATACATTTGGCTGAGTCAAGGCCTAGGACGGGCTGACTTTTTTTTATTTTTGTTTCATTTTGTTTTTATATAATTTGATTTCTTTTTAAATAAACACTTTGGATTTTTTCCTTTTTGAATGTGTTTGTGGTGAAAACAGCTAGGATTAGATGCTGAAAAAGGAAATGTTTTGTTTCAACACCAAATAAAGTCTTTATGAGTTTTCCTTTCACCCTGTTGATGCACAACACAGTATTTTCTTCGGGTTTATTTTTGTTCTTCCTAAGAAAAGTGCCCCTCTCAACCTAGCTTTTGAAATTTATCTTCTAAATATATCTATTCTGCTCAGCTGAAAGTGGACTGAGACGTAGGGCTAGTTCTGCTTGGTAAAGCAGTCAGCTGCATCTAAGAGCCAGCAAGTTTCTGTGGCCTGCTTGCTTCAAAGAGAAGGCTTAAGTAGCTGGTCTTGTTGATCTTGTGTGATTTGGAGCTGGGTAAAAAGAGGGTTAAGCTGGCTCCCTATTAATGCAGCATACACCCTGTCTTTGTATACTAACTACTGGCAGCTCTCTGGGGTTTAGCAAAAATGGAAGATTTTGGTTCCTTCATTGGGCTCAGGAAACAGTGCACCACTGATCCAGCTTCATGTACCAGCTTCATGTGTAGACTGGAAAGATTTCCTGAGTTTTACTTTCTGTCTGGGAGGGTGAAGAGTGCTTTTTAGAACCTGCAGAAAGAATGCCAGGCTTTGCATATCCTGTTGGCAAAAGAACAAAGCTAACTTGGAAGCTATGCATCTGCATTGCTCCCTTCCTATTTGGTTTTGCTTTCTATACTGTCAAGGTAATTTTGAGTGCAACAAAATGGAGCAAACCCTCTGGCTCAGAACTGACAGAAGGCAGCAGCACAGAGCCTCAACTGCCAGGATGAATTCTGCCAGTTGCAGAAGTCAGGACCCACCTCCCCAGTGGTAAAATTAAACCTAAGTTACTACGTCCCGCAGGTGTTGATGGAAGGCACAAACCACCTGGCAAACCGCAGGCCTTGGAAGAGGTACAAACTAAACGCAGACAGGAAATCCCCCACCCAGCCAGGACCTGGAAGTTGCCTGCACCCAAAGAAGAAGTAACGGGCGATGGTTTACTTTAGGTTGGTTATTTGCAAATGACTGGATGTGAGTGACGTTAGTTTCCTGAGCTTTGCAGTAATGCTATCAAATGAGTAAAACACCAGCCCTTGCTATCTCCTCTGACCAGCTTCCTCTAACTGGTAGGTTCTCTCCTCTCTGAAGACCTGATCCTGATCTCTTTGAATCATGATGTGGGTGTCAAAGAAGCAATTCTGGCAGCCAGTATCTCCCAGTGAAGCTGGGTCACAGTCAGGGCTGGCCAAGGGATAAGGAAAGGTAATTATGTCCATGAGTGGCAAGGAAGTAAAAAGTCTTTGTTCTCATCTTTACTATTCCTTCACAAAGACCCAAAAGCTGACAAAGATTATAGGGCAACAGAGAGAGGTTCATTTTTTACAGTTGTAAACATAGCCACAAGGAGGAAGCTGGCTGGGACACAGTCCCATACTTTTTTCCCTGGCATCCCATTTCACCTGAATCTTTGCTGGAGTAACACATCTTCTCTGAAATACAACCAAGTGACAGTTTTTCATTCCCTTACTCACACACCTCCCTGACCCAGCATGCCCTTGTAAGTTCAGACTGGTCTCAGGTAACTCTGTGTGTATTTATCTTGCATAAGCAATCGATCACTTACGTCTTCTGTTTTATGGATCTTCTCCCATCCGACACCTGGCTCCATTACAGTTTGTTGTATTCCATGATGACCAT
The DNA here is from genome assembly GCF_033783945.1 of Neopsephotus bourkii. Taxonomy (NCBI): domain Eukaryota; kingdom Metazoa; phylum Chordata; class Aves; order Psittaciformes; family Psittacidae; genus Neopsephotus; species Neopsephotus bourkii. The sequence continues at coordinate 1,577,991 of NW_026900754.1, read as the reverse complement.
GATGTAGAGACTCTACTACAGCTCCCAGCTCCTGCATCAGCACCAACACCCATGAGGTAGGCACTGCAACAGAAAGGGAAGAACTGTGTAACTACAATGGCCAGTTACTCCTTTCAGTCTCCAGGTATGCTTTTGTTGGAAGTGGGAACTAATTTTAACTGTCTGCTGTCAAAGATGGACTGGGATGGGTGAACCTCAGAGTCCTCTGGCTGGTGCTACTGATGGGACAGAAAACTGATCAGAGAGACACCAAGTATACACATTTCACATGTCATTTTTTCAGCACAGACATCACTCTCTATGAATTAAAGCAAAAGAATAATTCAAGGCCTCTGGAGACAAAGGCTCACAAAGTGGTGAGGAGCTATCTTCCTACAAGAGGTATGACCTTGGTCTTGTTATCTAATTGTTGGTGTACCCAAGGAAGCATATTTACACTGTAAAGTGTTCCTTGTATATCAATGGGTCTATGCAAGGCGATTAATATGTTTAAAGCTTACCAAATAAACTCCAAAGCAGGAGGACTTTTTGTTGGTACGGAAGGGCTGGCTGCGAGTGGCAGCTCTGAATGCCACCTGCTAATCCTTTCCTTCCTGCCATCAGGGCTCTCCCTGTGGTGGAGGCGGGGGCGGGGGGGGGGGGGGGGCTTCTCCCGTCTTTGTTTCCCAGCAGAACATTCTCAGAAATCACACAAAAGCTCTAGAAAAAAAACCATAAATCCTGCCAAAAGAGTCTGGAGCAGCAGGTCTCAAAGCAGAGCCTGAAGAGTTACCCAACCCGCAAAAGCAGTGCCATGAGTAAACAGGGTTTCACAGAGTGGGTTGCTGTTTGTTACCTCTCAGTTAGCAAGACTCCTTTCAGAAGCAGGACTACTCATATCTGATGAGGCCAGCACCTCAGGAGCACCTCTGGCCAGATATGCACTACATAGTCTGAGCAGAAGCAAGTGGGAAAGGACTCTAGAAGACAAGAGGCCTTTGGGAAATTATCCAGGCATGGAGCAGAGGCTCTCTTATAGCCTGAGCCAGCTGTGGGGCTTCTCAAGGCAGAGCAGCCACCAGATGGAATGCAAGGCACTCAGCACATGAGGATGCCCATGAGTTATCCCATGGCCTACCTAACCCATTCCCACAGTATTTCCTATTGTCAAGTGTCAGGGTGCTGGGCACATCTTCGTTTAACTGGAGCCCCAGCACAATTACAGAAACATGTCTCTCTTGGAAACATAACTGACCCTTTGTAACTGACACACCATGAAGGTGAAATTAAGAAAAGCAGCCATGCATTGCAAATATTTGGGCACTTCCCTCTTGGCATATAATTGCTTGTTTTGTGACCTAAACCCCAGTATTCCTTACAGCCCTTCACAAGGGTACAGGTTACTTAAACTAGTTGTAGATGCTTTGATCCTTTCTGCAGTAAGGCAGTGCTACATGGATCAACCAAATGTGACCTAACTCTTGATGCTGCCACCTTGAGCTATTCCTCATGTGACCTCCCAAGTCCTTGTAGTTGCTGTGGGCACACCTTATCAGATCCATCTATTGCAGACTTTAAAGAGGTCCCTCCCTAGTGCAGGGGATGCTTGAGAAATGGAGGATACCAGGCATGCTGGGTTGTGTCATCTGCCCTTGATGAGGGAATGAGGGAAGGCTGCCTTGGCAGTACTTTTCCACTTGCTTTCCTACCAGGGAGCAGGTAACCAGGCTGTTATGACCTGTTTGAACTTTGGTTAGGCTGATCCTTGCAGAGCCAGAGGTCAGATTTGGCTTGGAATACCTCAGTGGTTTGGTGATGTTAATGCATCATGTGTTATTTTCAGATAATAAGAGTTCTCAGGTGTTCCTTTTTTCCAGAAAGCACCTGCAGGTGAATTGGAATGGACCTAGATTCAATAACTTGTGTTAATAGTCACCGGAGATGTCTGGAAAACATGAAAGTTAAAGTCTGTGGAGCCTCTTTTCATTCAGCAGTGACTGTAAAACATTTCCCACGGTCAGATAGGAGCAAAACTCCAGAGCTGTCAATTACCCACAGAAAGGGAATCCTAAAGAACATAAACTTTCTGTTTTGGCAATACAATTGCTTTGTTGTCATAACAGTGTGTTTCATTTTTACAGTGGTGGAAATATTTGTCTGTCAAAAAGTAGCAATGATACACTGCATTTAAGATCCAAGACAGTATTAAACGTAACTGAAAAGCAAACTGTAACACAAAGAAATTCATGGAAATGACAGTCTTTGGAGGTAGAATGAGGGAAGTGGAACAGTGCCCATGAACAGGAAACCTGAAGAGAAGGAAGAATACCCCGCACCAGAGAATGACTGGGAAACCAAGAGGCTGGCTGATGAGGAGATGACCAGTCCTGGTCATCACAGGGCACACACACACCATGACATGAAACGCTCCTGGAGCAAGTTCGCAGCCCAGCATATGTCTCAACTTCCTGCCCCAGGAAAGCATTTTGCCTTGAGGAAGTGTTTGTGCATCTCAAAGGGTAAAGACTGGAGAAGAAAATGTCTTTTTTTTTTGCCTTTTCTGTCCAGAAGACAAGCTAGAGCTGATGTACCAGGAGCAACGGTTCAACTTCTGTGTGTGGCAACAGGTCTGGGGAGAGATAAGGGAGTGGTGGAAATGGAGAACTGCTCTGCTGGAAGGGCTGTCTCTGGAGAGAGCAGGCAGGATCCTTCTTGTCTTGTTACAGTGGGAAGAGGAAAACAGACAGAGGGGACTGAGGATTCCCTAAGAAAGGTGCAGATCTACAGAAGGAACTGGAAGAGGAGCAGGAAGCAGTGAAAGGCCAGTGCTATGCTGAGGCCTTCCCTCAGGACCTTGCTCCTGAGATTTTCTACAGGAATAGTTTTGATTTCTAGTGGGCAGAGCTGTCTTAGGTGATGTGGGAGCAAAGTGGGACTTGGATTTCAAGCAGCTGGAACAGTGAATGGCATTGCTCAGTTGATATAGCTGCAGATTGTCTTGTGGCTGCTGACAGCTACCTTAGTTCCCCTGGTGTCCGCACTGGGCTGGATAGACTGCAACAGCAGAACAACTGAGGGAACCTCTACCCTCAAGCCATGGGTGGAATGGGAGGAACTCCCACCCAGCTTGAGATCACTGATTGACCAGGCTTCATTGTGCACATTTCATTGCCCAGGACATCAAAGATGTATTGAGGTTTTTTGGACCATGACTTATTGGAAAGAGCTACTCAGGTTTTGATCTGAGGCAAAAGAAACCTGGAAAAGGCTCCTCTTTTTAGAGATTGTAGGATTTCTGGTCTTTTAAAGCCTGTATTCCCATTTGAGCCTCTTCTGTAGTTTTATTATTAAAAACATACAGTTTATTCTACAGAGGAATTCCCCCCTTCTCCTGCCTCAGTAATAAGGTAACGTATAAGCAAAAGCGCCTCCAAAAAAAACCACCTGAAACAGACTTCCCTACGTGGCTTCTTCTCCAGAATTATACTTCCATCACTATTTTCTCCTCTCATTTTCCTGTGTGCTACTTGCTACATTTTTTGTTCCAGTGAGATCCCTATGTGGCAACTGCTAATGCACATAATCTGACTGTGACTGCCCTAGGAGCAAGTGAGCCTGCATGGGCGAGAAGGGAAACCACTGATCTGGCAAAGTGCAAACTGATAAATCCAGTCAAAATCCTCTCCTTTCCTGACTGGTGATGCATTACACTGGCAAACTGGCCTTCACTGTGGGTGGCAGAAACCTGCTTTAAGAAGGTTTTAAAACACCAGAGGGCACAGCATTTGGGCTAACGTGGCAGAGTCGCATTTGCTCATGACTCAGTGCCCCTGATGTCAACTCTGCTGCTGGCACAGCAAGAGGGAAAAAGAAGTGAGGCAATTTCTAACTCAAAATGGGTGGGCTGTCACACAACAAACTCTACGAAGGCAGCAGGGTCCTGTCTCCCTGACCACTTCCTCATTAACTACTCCTCAGAAAACAACTGGGAACAAATCCTCTTTCCCACCCCAGGTACAAGTCTCTCTGCAGGGCTTCATCATGCTTATGAGATGGTGAAAGACCTCTGTACTTAGACAGGGAGGTATCCAGCCTGAGACAGAGAAGAATATCTTGTTGGAAGTATTTTAGCATTGGGGTGGTTACTAGAGGAAGGCTTCATGTGTGAGTGTGTTGTCTCTTCCCTACTGAATGCAGAAATGTTTGCATCTTATTCTGTCCTGTGTCCAGAATGAGTGATGCTATATTTATTTCAGGTGGCCTTTAGGGACACATGTGGCTGTGCCTCAGACTCTCCACAGATACAACTTGCCCCTTAGCAGGCCATGCCACTGTGCTTGCATAGATGGTTTCTCCTACTGCTGGCTGCTTTCCAGGGCTGTGTCGGTGCCTATTCTACACCAGGCATATCTCAAGACAAAAAAAAATGACAATGCTGGTTCCTCTATCAGGGTGCTTTGAGTCTGCAACTGCTTTTATTTAAGACTAAGCTCAGCCCCTGGAGTAATGAGTCATAGAGTCACAGAATCACAGAATGGTTTGTATTGGAAAGGACCTTAAGATCATCCAGTTCCAACCCACCTGCCACAGGTAGGGACACCTCACACTAGACCATGTCGCCCAAGGCTCTGTCCATTCTGGCCCCGAACACTGCCAGGGATGGAGCATTTACCACGTCTTTGGGCAACCTGTGTCAGTGCCTCACCACCCTCACGATAAAGAACTTCTTCCTTAGATCTAACCTGAACTTCCCCTATTTAAGTTTGAACCCATTACCCCTTATCCTATCACTACAGTCCCTGATGAAGAGTCCCTGATGACTGCATGCCAGTTCAAGGGAAACAGAACTTCTAAAGTACCTCCTTTTTCTCTTGTACCCCAGAGGTTACAGACTTCTGTTGTTATCCTTACACCCAGCTATTTCCCTTCTCCCTTTTCCAAGAAGCAGCAATTTCTTTCCTGCATTGGCATATCCTCTGCAGCTTGGAGGCAGCATCAAAGGAAACAGCAAGTTTTAGCAAAGAAACCAGCAAGCTGTGGCCTGTCCTATAGGAATGCCATGGCAGGCAGAGGGAGCACGGGAGGCACAGGGCACTGATCTGTCTGGCTGTGATTTAGAGAGCTGCAGAAGCTAAAATGCACCTGTTTTATTGGAGGTGTGTTTGCATGGAGGATCAGATCCTGGCTTACTCTGCTAAAACCGTAAAGTGGAGCAGCTTCTCTGGAACAGCTCCTGGATGGGCTTGTCCAAACAGCAGCAGGGGAACATCAAAAGGTGCAGCGATCACCCGCAGATAAACACCCCAACTGTCTGATCCTGAGCTATCCCCCAGGCACAGCTGAATAGTTTGTCTGCCTGTGATGATCTCTCTACAGCTCCCCCTTATACTGGAGCCTCCTTCCATGGCAATTGCTTAATGCACATGGTGAAGGGCTGTCTTCTTGACTAGCCAGAGAAGAAGGCTTGGTATCTAAAGGATAGTTACTTGGTAGATAATCCTAGCATGAAGCCCTTTGAACAGAAGAAGGAATGAGAACACAGGCTTGGGTTAGTGCTACAGCGAGAAGTCCCCGCTCCAGTGACCCAGCTCCAGTGGGAAGTGTGTTTGCATCAACCATCTTTCAGTAATTATAGCAACAGATGAGTCAAGATCAAAGTGTGTTTGTGAATGATGCGGTGAAGTCAATCTATGTAAATCTGAGCTTTTTTATCTCTGGATCTGTCTTTAATGCTGACTTCTGTCCGGCTTTAACCTGCCCTGGGAAAACATCTCAGCTCCCAGTGCTGCGGCACTGGTCTGGACCCTGATTGCTGCCTGGCTTCCCTTTGCTCCCCTCCTCACCCTGTGCACAGCATGGCTCCAGGGGGACAGCAGCCACTCGTCTGTGGGGCCTGATCCCTGGAGTTCTTCCCAATGCAGAACGGCACATTTGCTGTCACTGTGAGCCAACACAGCCAGGTGCCCAGGTGCTTTGTGCTGACATGCTACCATGCTGCTGGTAGTTGCTACTTCCCAGGGTCTGCTGCTCCCATGGTCAGCACCCAGCCGGCAGCTGCTCCTGACCAAGTGCTCCATAGGTGTTTTCTGATCCAACTTCTCCTAGCCACCAGGCTAGACTCCAGAGAGTGTTTGACAGGAAGGCCCCTTGCTTCAGGGTGACACAGGTGACAGCACATGGAGAGTGCACCATTGGCCCACCCTTTGAATAAATCCCATGAACGCCCTTCATCAAGGCTAAATCTGTTTCATCTTCTTGCTGTCACGTATCTTCCTATCAGTTTCTATCATGTGTTTATCCTGTGTTTTCTAATTCGTTAATTACCTTGCCCATGATGCAAAGCTCCAGTTGTTACCCACACCAGGTGATCTCCTTATGCCATCAATTTGTAAGCACTCCTTTGGGGTATCTCCTTTCTGCGGAGCCTACTCTGGACAGCACCACACACATCTGGGGAGCTCCCTTCCAAGTCCCTGAATCACTGCAATTCTCCTCTTCCTCAGTTTAGTTCCCAGCACTTTCACAGGCTTGCTGAGGTCCCTTTCATTTGCACTACTGCAATCAAATACTTCTTTTTTTCTTCTTCGTCTTTGTAACATGGCTTTTGCTACGACTCTCTGCATGTGAAGAGCAGGAGAATTCTTGGTGTTAGCTTAGAACACAGTCCTGCCAGAGGAGTAACTTGTTGGGTGAGAGTGCTAACAAGAACATCAACTGTCCTTGCCTCAGAAGCCAAACACCAGGGACTTGCTCTGAAATGTCACCTGCAGGGAAGAGAAGTGAATGCCTTCTGGGGCCACGGCGAGAAAGGATTGTGCTGATCAGTGGCTTGATCCGCTTTGTCACTTGTGTCATGGGTATTCACCTGCCTCACCTCATGCTGCAGCATGTAGGGGATGGTTGGTTCTCCAACAGAGGTTAGAGGAAATGAGGCAGGGAGAGGTTTTCTAAATGTGAGAAACAAAGGAAGAGAAGTTACTCCACATATTGGTCTCTCGTGTGGTTGCATGCTGGCTCCAGACAGATTTCCTGCACAGTTCCTGGCTAAAGCTGTTTGAGTCACAAGCAGCAGAATACAGAGGGAAGGCCGGGGTGGCTAGGGGTTAGGTGAAGAGAATGGATCTTGTTCTAGAAAGCCTTTCCCAGATGTCCCTGAGCCAGTCTTGATTTCCCTTGAGAATCTCTGTTGTTTTCATTTGATGTTTCCAAAAGTACTCAGTGCCTTCTGCAGTTACCATGTGGCAAGGATGACCACATTGGGTAGAGAGCTGTCACCTGGGACCAGGGACTGATACCATCTATGCACAGGATTTCCTAAATCACATCCATCATCTAGAGTTTTCATTGCTTATGCTGAGATGCTGTGTTGCTCCTACATGCTTATTTCTCAATAGAGTGGAGAGGTTTAATTATTGGGTTGCAAAGCTCCCAAAGGGTCTTACGGAAATTGAACTGTAAGAGCCAAGTATGATGTAGTGTGTGTCGTGTAGTGATGTAGATAAGTACTGGGACTCCTTAAACCGGGATAGGTTGTTATCTGCCCATTTGCTGCAATCCCAGGGAAGTCTGTCCCCAAAACCAGCTGCCCAACATGCATGCGTTTTGGTTGCTATCATCAAAGTCTACAAGATGAACAGGCAATTCATTATGATATAGGGTAGCGCTTTGAATGTTATAATCTGAGCTTCTTAAAAGCTTAATCTTTCTGTCCCTGGGATCACATCTTCCTCATGAGAAACAATTACAGGATCCTGTGGTAAAACGCTGGATTATTATTAATGAAACCTGCACTGTCTCAGAGTTTTCATTGACTCAAGTGTTCAAACAGATGCCTGACTTAAAATACGTGGGCACTCTCATTCCTGCCTCAGGAGCTACCAATGCTTTTCACAGAATGCCAATAAATACGACCTGTTAAAAGCATGTTTGATTATTTATTAACCTCAGTTATGTCCTACTCAAAATCACTCATCAGAAAGTGCTCAGCACTTAATGCAGCCCTGAAACTAAGTTGGGTGTTAGCTACATCTTTCTTTTCGTTAAGTTTTTCAGGAAGAAATGTCTGGATTTTGTCAGTGCAACAGCAATCCGTAGATTTTTGTTTTTCTCTGAGCCACATTCAGTTGGGGTCTGTAATATCTGGAACCATTTTTGCTAAAAATGTGAAGACAGGAGCCAAGCTTTGACATTTGTAGACTGAACTTAACTATCAGGATGCTTTCATGGTGGCCCTTGGTGGTAAGACACTTCTGTCAAGCTGTATATAAGCTTACAGTTGAAATAAAATGCTCCAACAGTTTATGTGGTAGGGACACAACTTCCTGGCTCAAATTATAGAGACCACATAGCTGAGTCTTTTGCCCCATACACAGAAGACAAAGGGAGGTTTGCTGATCATTTGGAGGAAACTGGGGTTTGATATTATGTGTCTGTTCTCTTATGCTACTCTTCCAACTCTCCAGTGCAAGCTGTGAGGTTTCAGGACCATGCCCTGTCTTTGCTACCTGTGCATACAAACAGGATGCAGCTGAATCTAAGTTCCTGCATGGAGACTCCCACCACTCTCGCAGTACTGGTCAAATCTTCTGGGATGCGTGCTGGAGCTGGTGCAGGTGCTTGCATGAAAAGGAGCAGACATGCCTGGATTTGGTGCTCTGGGCCTTCCTTGCTGTACCTCATCTTCCTGGGAGAAGGACCAAGGGGAGCAAAGGTGCCAGTTGCTGCCAATGGCTATGAATGACTTTGTGTAAGTCACATCTGCTGCCCTGCTAAGTGTCATGATCCAGGAATGCAGCTACTGCTCAGGCAGTTGCCAGGTGGCCAAAGCAACTGCAGGTGTGTATCTTTTTATGTGTTTATATATGTAAATGGAGTCAAAGTCTCAAGTGATTAAGTCATGCAATGTAAAGCATGTGACAGTGGTTAAGAAATAGCGAAGGGCAAACAAGGGTGACAGGAGGAAAGCATTTCATAGTGGCAGCTGTGAGCTAAATCATGTTGAAATTGGGTAACCTGGATTTTTTTAGGGGAGAGGTTGGAAAGGAAGAGCGTAGCACTGGGAGAAGAGCTTATTTTTTTATCTCTGGAAAGGGTCCTGAGCCTTTCTTTGTAAAGGGCTTGAGCCCTGACTTTTATTTATGTCTCCTACTCCTCTTCCTCTGCTTCTCATCCTCCCTTTCCCTCTTCCTCTTTCTTTCCCTCTCCCTCTCCCTTCCCCTCTGCCTCTCCTCATCCCCAGTTATCCAGCTGTTTAGTAGACATACAATGCCCAGTAGTTTACTCTTGGCTTCTCCGTGGCACAGGAAAAAAGGCAGAGTGGTGAATGAAATGGACTTATGGATGAGACTCTGTCTGCTAGACTCACATTGGATCACATGGGAAACCTTATGCTGAGTGGAAAATGCCCACTTTAATGGCAACTGGATTTGAGTCCATAATTAACCACAGTCATCACATGTCTGATTTGCAGTTGTGAGCACAAACAAATGACTTGTCCATGCACTGACTGTGCTTCACATTAAATGCTCCTGTGTCCAGGGGGTTTTAAAAACCCACAGAAAACTGTATTTAGCAACACTGGTCTGATCCTCATGGAGATGAGTAGGAGTTGCTGTACTAGGAGAGCTAGACTGTACCCTTCCACACAAACCAGCTCAGTGGCAGACATCAAATGATGTTGTTCCTCAGCAGCCTACTGATGTTATCATTGTTTCTTTGAGCAGTTAGAAAGAACAAGATCCTACAATGACAAACCACAACATTTGTTGTGGTACATAAAGACATGTAAAAAAAGGAACCTTCCCAAATATATATATATATATATATTTCACATCCTTTTTGTTTTTCGTGGACCAAGCACCTTACAGATAATTTGCTCATGACCTGCCAAACAAAAGGTACCAGGGTCCAGCATGGAAGACAGACATAAAATAGCTAAAAATCAAATTTAGAGAGGAGAAGTGCGCTATTAAAAAATAATCATTAACTTGCACACTAAGGCAGCATCACACTTACTGAGCTTTGAGGCATACAACTCCAGGGAACAATGAAAAGCTGTGTCTTGTTGCACTAGGAATTACTTTCCGTTCCTGTATTCCTACCTAAAGCCTAAAATACATATTAAGTCTAAATAAAGGTGAATCTAAATAAAAGTGCTCCCTGACCTCACTGGATGTTGCACAGATGTGGAACAAGGGGAGGAAAGGTCATTCTGTCTATATTTCAAGTTTACTCTTACACTAACACCACATTTTACACACACAGCACTGATGGATGTAAATGTTTACCTAAATGTTGAGGTTTGATTGAAGGTATTTGCTTCAACAAGCCATATCGGTTTGTCATTTCCTTGCTAGATACCTTTGGCAGGTCTCCCCTAGAAGCCACCCTAGACATAGAAAGAGGCTGCGAGGGTTGAGCAATTTGCTCTATAGACTTCTATGCCCTGTCATCACAAGGCCATATGGTTCCATTCAATTACCAAGTGTGTCCCTTTGCACTGCTTGTTGGCTTTTGCAGAGTTGTTAGACAGAGGGGGAAAGTATTTTTTTTCCATAGGTGCCGTCTCTGTTATTCCACTGTGGATTTCCCCAGCTCCTTGGTGTCAAACCTCCTGGCAGCACTGCTGTGTCGGTCCTGCTGGTTTGTCCTGTTATCTTGAGTGCCGTGAGCCACATCAAATACTGGCACTCCAAGTGCCATGGGGATTGTGCTGCCTGTTTACTCCCTGCTGGGACTCAGCTCACTGGAGGAAGATGATCCCCTAAGAAGATGTTGCTGCACTGATGAACAATGGGAAGGTTCTCCATAAACCATATGGGGTTAACGTGGGGAGCATAGTGATTTTGGACTGACACCACCAGTGTAGAGGACACCACAGCCCCACTGGTACTGGCCACACATGAATTTGTAGAAATCAGCTTTAAGTCTGAGACTAGAAACACCCATGTAACCATACAGAAGTGAAGTTCTACGCCCACATTTGCACCACCAGGTGTGGCTGCCCTCTTTTCATGGTCATCAGAAGACCTACAGACTTAACCAGGTCAGTTTGCAGCCCCTGCCTAGTGCACAGCCTCACAAAAAGCAACTTCACCAGCACCTGCAAATCCAGTTTAGTCCCTGGAAAAATGTGAGTGGAACAGTGGTAGAGATCACACTTCAGGGTGGAGACTGCTCTCCCCAGACTAGCTGCAATTGTTGTGTAATGGTGCCAGTGAAGTTTGGGAACTCCCTCACATACCGGGAGGATTCACTTGATCGCAAGAGTTAATTTCACTTTCTGGCATCTACCATTCATCAGAAATTCCAGGACAGAGCTTTAAAAAGCAACTAGTGATTTAGGATCTCATGACTGCTGGACATTTAAGATTGAGGTACCTTGGCAGGTATGCTCGATGCTCCTCCCCAGACCTCCTCCTCATAACAGCCACCAGAACTGTGGGTCATTCCAGAAGCCCTAGGCTGTGATGTGGAGCCACCACTTGCCCAAGGTGAGTCACAAAAGCTCCTTCCACAGCACGTTTGCCAGCTGGCAACCAGTTGTGCAAATGCAATAGGGGACACAAGAAAACTGGAGAGTCTGCCATAGTGGGGTCACAAGAATCTCCTCCCCAGCTTGTGGAGTGGTACACAGGGGGCTGCATCTCCAGCTTCAGCTGTAGCAGCCACACAGAGGGGTCTCCTGCTCAGCCCAAGGTGATCTGAGCACAGTAACCGGGAGGGCTTGTGCAGGACACTCTGGCAGTTCAGTACTTCTGCACAGCTTGCACTGGCTCCTGTTTTGGACACGCTTTGGACAAGACTGGGCTTTCTTTGTGAGACCCTGCAGAGAGCTCCTGCAGAGAAGACCTGGGTAAGCAGCTCCAAGAGCTTTCCATCCAGCAAGACTGAGCCTATCTAGCTGGGTGATGCTGCTAGAGGAGTGAATTCAGGGAAGTCTGGCAACTGTATCTTACAGCTAAAGGTCCTCAGTTAAGCTATAAAAAAGCATCCTACCTTTCCTGAACCCATCTTGAACTCTGCCCTACACCAATCCCTAGCAAAATGGTACCTGCATCCGTTCCACCCAGGCATACAATCAAATGGTGAGTCAGTTCACTTATTCATGCATTTATTACCCAGATAACTCTCTATTAAGCTAATGAGTCATTCTTTTCCACCCACCAAACACATAGCTAGGATGCTGCTTATTTCTGCTATTCATAAACTAGAAGTAGAACAGAGCCTTGTATCAGAAAATTTATCTTCTCTAGAGAAGCTCTTCAAAGAACATATAGTTTGATCTGTGTGTGCTTTGACAAGCTTTGTGGATCTCCACAGAGTCCCATTCAGCACATTTAGTGAAAGCAGGGGTATGACTTTCCTGCACATATTCTTTTGAACTTGAACCTTGGCTGTTGTTTAAAGGCAAGTGGACCCTGGCTGGAGGAGGGAGGAAACTGCTGGTGAGATAAGTAAGGCTGCTTCTCCAAGATGAGTGGACAACTTGATTCCAGGCATCAGTGAATTTCAAGCAGGCCAGGAGATGAAAAGTTAGCTATACATACGCACAATCCATGCAAGCTTCTCTGACACAGCAGACTTAGAATTGCCATTTCTTGCTAGTTTGGCAATAGTTTGAACATTCCCTAAGACTCCAGAATATGGGCATTTCTGAATGAGGCATAAGTCTATTTTTCCCTCAAACAGGTTTTGTTCCCTCAGGGCTGTGGACAAAAAAATTGAAAACACAACTCGGTGCATCCAACAAGCAGAGGAATCAGTGGGCAAATAAGAAAGTGCCTGTAATACATATTTTTGTGAGAGTAATACATTTTCTCTGCAGTATCAAGGTTATGAGGCCCAGTCATTTATTTTTCACATGCTTGATGTGCTCTATAAAGTATAGCTGTATTTGAACACTCTTCTGATCACTTTCAGCTGTGCTTTGCTGCTGAGATGAGCTGCCTGAGCCTTACAAATAAAACAGTGTCTTGATGTCCGAAAGAAAGGTGATGGGAAAAGTTTGTCTGACTTTCTCTCTGGTTTGTGTTGCTGACACAGGTCAGGAGTGTTAAACCAGACCATAGTTCTACAGTAACCTTTCATCCTGCTGGACCAGTGGGTGCCCTTAGCCAGTGAGCCGACAACTGCGTAAGTGAAGAGCCAACCAGTTCAGCTATTTAGGCTGAAACCTCCTGATCAGAGCCACAATGAAGAAAGGATGAGCTCAAGCTTTAGAAAGGATTTTCCATACGGTGTTCTTATTGCAACTCTTCTGTCTGTCCTTGTGCTGCCTGTTTGAAAGACTTGCTCCTCAAGGAGCGATGATCCCAGATTTTCTCCAGACTGGAGTCTGGACCCTGCATGCTCTTTGAGGAGCACTTGCACTGCCAGTTTTTATTTAGCGGAGCTGTACACAAACATCATATCCTTCAGCTCCCTGATGTGTTCTCGAATTTGGCCAGTTGTTAGAGGGGGACTGAGAGAGACACGTGCTGCACCGTAGCTAGGACTCATTTCCTCAGAAAAATAAGCTAAAGGCACTGCATGGTGCTGCAGCACGCTGGCAGGCCTGTAACTTCCCTGAGTAACAACAGGTTTCTGTACCACAAAGCACTTGGGCACACCAACTTTAGCAGTTTCCTCTTCAAACAGGGGAGGGAGATGTGGAAGGGTGGTCTTCATGATCACATCCTCATGGCTCCTCTTTGCCTCTGGAAGTCCAGACTCTTCACTGGACTCCGACAGTTTTTGCAAATATTCTTTGTTTATTTTTCTAAATAACTATAGTTATTTTCTAAACTATATGGCCTTAAGGTCCTTTCCAACCCTAACCATTCTATGGTTCTATTCCATCCCTGGCAGTATTCAAGGCCAGGCTAGACAGGGCTTTGAACAGCCTGGTCTAGTGGACGGTGTCCCTGCCTATGGCAGCGGGTTGGAACTAGATGATAAGGTCCTTTCCAACCTGTTCTGTGATTCTGTTTTATGATTCTAACTACGCACATTTTTATATTATGAGCTTTTCAGGCTCAAAGCTTTTGCTAGTTCCCAGAACTTGCAGATGACCCCAAGCCTCCCATCTTTGCTAAGAAAACAAGCTCTTCTCACATCTGTTCAAAAATATTGACCAATATTAAGGAACATACTCCCCTCATTTCAGAGGCAGTTACTGGAATGTGCTTGGTATTCAGATGATAACTTCTGTCTGTAGGAACTTGCTGAGTGATGTCTTGAATCACACTTCGATAAAGTGATGTGTTTGAAGTCTGTCAGCCCCTTCTCAGTGCTGTCACTCAGGGTTCCCCAGCCTTGCCTCTGTCAGCAGGTATCAGAGTAGGGTCCCACTCAACTAAACCTAAAACCAGCCGATTATTGATTAAAAACACAGACTGGAGAAAAGCAAGGAAAATGGTCTTTTCATGGACAAGTTCGCTTAATACGGACAGCAACAGTGGGCTTTCCTCTGGTGAATGTCAGCTGAGGAGCAAGACCCTTCCAGCCAGGCTTTGCACAGACCACACCATGTGATTTTAAGGGTGTTGGCTTCTCTTGTTTCGAGGCTATCTATCTCCTACATAAATGGGGTTTAATTGCTCCTTCCATCAAGCCTGACAGAAGAGTGCTAACACACCCAATGGCTGTGAGCAGGCCTGTGACTGTCTGCAGATCAAAGCCTATCATACCTCACGGCAGCAACCATGAGCACATTCCAGGCTAACCTGGAATCTCCTGAGAGGCCTGCGAAAGGCACAAGAGCACCCTGTAGCCTTGCAGTGCTCCCCACCCACTGCTGCCTTCCATTAATTAATTAACTCTGCAGCTTTGTTCCCTTATCAACATCCTCCCAGCAACAGCACAATAAATTGTACTTGCAACAGATGATGCTTAAATGAGATGATCCCAGGTCTTTGCAGCTTGAAACAAGGGTGGGAAACTCATAGCTTTGTGGTGTCTCCAATTGTTTCATTATACAATCAGATCTTAATTGCTGTAAGAATATGATTCTAGTAAATCCGGCCTCTAGTACCACTCATGTTAAAGACTTCACTTGCTAAGTCTCCACTGCTATACACAGTCAGACTAGCCCTTGTGGGTTTTTTTACTTCAGTGGGCTTTAAGGTATTGAATTATCTGTAGAACTAACGCTGTGTTCACCCACCCTGTATTTACCCACTGAGCGGACAGGCAGTGAACTTCAGTTAGCTGTTTGAGATAGTGAAAGAGAAGGCATTTCTATAGGGAAATTAATTTGAAATGAGGTAACAAAAATAATCCAGATGAATCACCAACTGGAGATGTTCCTGCTGGCTGAAAGAGAGGATAGGCATGAGATGCTTAACTTGACTACAATAAAGCACACCTTATGTGCACAGAATCATAGAAACCTGAGTATGATAATAACCAGAAGGCTGCTTCAGGGTAACATTTGATGTGAGAAGTGTGAGGGAACTAATTCCTCGTCCTAACAGTGGGAAAAGAGCCTCCAAGTGGGGAGATCAGTACCATCTGCCTGACTGGTATAAAGTGGTATGAGAATGTGAGGGACAGAAAGGGAAATCTGCACATTTCAGCACTTAATGATCTGCATGACCACATCAGGCAGCACACAGCTCTGAGAAGGCACTTCCCAAGCAGAATGAATTCCTCAGAGTTAGAAACTCATCTGGAAGGACTGGAGACACAGGAATTATTCTGTGTCTCTGTGTGTACTGATAGGGATCAATGAGAGCTCCTGGGGACCAGATGCTTTTCTCTCAATTGAGAGGGGGGAAAAATCCTCTTCTTTTCTGATCCTTTCAAACTGTCAAGCAACACTTTAGCCAGACCATCAGCATTTGAGGCTCAGGAGTGTTCACCTGCCCTGCTCTGCAGTTGGCTTCCTCATTGTTTTATCTGGGCGTAACTCTCAGCAGCAGTGGGAGCCCTGTGTTATGAACAGGTACTACAGAGTAACATCCTTGGGGTGGTTCTCAAGATGATTCCTCCTGAGGAACACAGCTTGGTTTGAATCATGATAAGAGGCAAGACTGCATCAAGCAAACTCATGCCGAAGTCCTTCCATCCAAATGAAATGTGTCCAAATATAAACACAATTCAAGAGATGGATGCTGCTTGTGAAAAATTCCAGTCCAGGTGTCCTGCAGAATCCTGCACTGACTGGAATTTTCCCCTGGAGCACTGTGCTGCCTGCTTGCCCGCTTAGGAACCTCAGAGGCATGATGGGGTGGGTGTCCATAGCGGCAGCTCTGGTGACTCAGCAGGTGGCAGCCTTCACCTGGACTTTGCAAGGAGTTGTCACCTTGAGGAAGGTGAAGGGATGGCTGAGGAGGAAGCCACCCCTCTGCTGGCACAGAGTGCAGAGTCTGGATGTTGCTAGCTGTCAGACTTTACTCCAGGTGTGAAGAAACCCATGACAATGTGCTGGAAGAACTGATCTCCTGGACAACAAGCGGCCTTTCTTTTGGCACCAAGAGGTACCGCTAGCATCTCTGGCTCCAGTACACTCCAAAGGATCTTTATGCAGAACCCATGCAATTGAAAAGACAAACTGAGTTTGGCACTTTGGAAGAGGTTTGGATCAACAGAATCACTGCTCCTTTGTATGGTAAGCAGGAATAGGGAGCAGTATAGTTTTTCCTAGTTTTTTTGAGTGAAAATTTGCTGCAGGGGTGAAAATCAAGCCTGTTAGAGCTGTGTTTTGGGAGAGGGACAGTTTGGGGAGCAAATAGAACCTAGCAAAGCTTTATATGGAATGCAACTCACATGCTCATGAAGAGGGGAATGCTTTCACCATGAAAACCATCCAGTTCCTCAAGGAAAGTAGAATGAGATGGTGCTGGTGTGGGGTCTGGACATGAAGGAGGCATGACAGGCTCCTGCTGGTGAACAAAATTGCTTCATTCAGCCCAACTCTTCCTGTAGTCAAGATGAGAAACCAGCCCTGAGGAATCAGTTTGGTGAAGGACAGCATCCTCCACCAGGTGGGACTGAGTGACAGGAGCAGAAGCCTCTTCATGTGCTACAGCTAGAATGGCCTAGCTAACTGCAGCCTTGGCCTTCATGTCCTTTCAAAGCCAAGGTGTTCCTAAGCATTACAGTTTTGATTTGAACTGTGATACTGGACTCCTTTCCCAAAGCTCTTAAAATTTCAGGCACCGTCAAGATGGGCATCTTTGAACTGTTCACCTGCAAACGAGAGGAGGAACCATTACTAACGTGAGAAACCATCGTGGTTTCCTCAGTGTTGACTCAGTGTTATGCCTGCCTACCTTTTTCCCTGAACAAGCTTAAACCAAATAGCAAGCATATTTTCTCCTTCTACTGAGAGGCAGATTTATACTCATGCTCGTGTCATTCTCTCAAAATACCTTATACAAACACCATTGTTTTTGGACAGACGGCAACAGAGTTTTGAAGGGACATGTACCGGACCTACCAGAACAGGGTTTCCCTATGTTTGACTCTCTAATCCCCTTATTCAGAGCTAAAGCAATAGGCTCACACCTCCTGCACAGAAAATCTTTTCTATCTCCATCCACTGCCTTCAAAAACAAACAAGGATACCCACAAACTCATGTCCAGCTATTACCATGAACGAGAAAACAAGAGACACAAAGCAGATTTGCTGCATGCAGATCTATAAATGCTACTAAGTCCATGAGTGAGGAGATGTTTTTGCTCTGCATAGTCAAACATATCCTTATCTTTCAAACACCTTCACTTTAGAACTGCTGCTGACTGCTTATTCACAGGGGATTTGTTGTTTATGCAAGGGCTTTCATGAAGCCCCCAACATGGTGACACTGCTCAACTATAAATTGGGGCACGGATAATGCTTGGGTAAAAAGCTGCCTGAAGTAAGGGGGTTGGCAGGACTTTCCTGTGGCCACCTTATTGCCTCCACAGATTGCAAAATCCAAAGCTGCAGCTGCAAAGAGACTCTGCAGGGTGAGTGTTAGGAATGGAGATCCTTGGGTGTTCACTGAATGCTTTGTAAGCAGTCCATTGACCGTCATGAAGAAAGCACTGCCCAGAAAAGACCAGAAGCTGAGACATTTACTCTATCCACTTTGTCTGCAGAGAGGTCAAATGGCCTACCCAGTTACAGGGGTGATGTCAGATATAACAGTTCCCAAGCTTTCTCTATCAGCTCCTGCCAGCTTTACCTGCTGGCCCTTACACTTTCTGGCAGAGTCTCCTGCTCCTTCATTATCAGACTGCAGTTTGAAACAACCATACAGATAGCCTGCTTCAAGATGACATCCCCTGGGTCTGAGATGCTCCCAGTCCCACTGCCATTTTCTCATTTGAAGAACTTGCTGGTGCAGTTATTCCAAAGGGAGCCAGCTGTGGTGTGAGGATTACTAGGAGAGTTATGATAAAAGTGGGGACTTACCTTCACTGCTGTCTTTAACCTTCCATGGCCTGCTCTCCATTCACAACATTGTCTTCATCTCTATCTGTTTGGGAGGAGCAGGTACAGCTTAAATGCAAACATCACAGCTAATCCCTGTACCTTGTTTCTTTCTTCAGTGAGTACTGGTTCCAGAGAAGCCACAGTCCTGCTTCTGCACACTTTCTCACAACCCAGGTATTCCTTGGTCACCCACTACCTGAGGAAACCTTCCAGCCCCCATGTATTTGTCTTGGTTCAGCCACATTCAGATTGGCTTTGTTGATGCTACAGTACTGAGTGTGGGATGACTGGAGCAGATCTGGGTTGAAGGGGTTCAACCAGACAGCCCTTGCCTGCCCTTCATAGGCAGTTGGATCCCTGGGCCACATGTATACCCCAAGGATTTCTGAAGAGAAGCTAACTGAAAAAAGAACCTTTGCTTTTCAGTGCCATGCCCACCCAGAATGACCATGCCGCACATTTGCCTGCCCTGTGGATAACACTGGTGTACATACCACCCACAAAAGGCCTCACACAAAAGATCTTATTTCTTCCTTTCTCCATACTCTTCCCTGCGGCATGCCTGCCATCCAGCTGAAGGGAGGGCTAGCTTAATCCTGCAACATGGCTGACAAAAGGGACTGAGCTAGGCCCTAGTCCAGAGCAGGGACTGAGTGGCAGCTTTAGAGTGAGCTGGCTTAGCTGGAAAAGTTCCTCCTGAAGGTCATGGGTGCTTGGGATAGTTTGCAGAGCCTGGTCAGCTCACTGAGGTGTATTGACCCCCTGAATCTCTGACTGCACCCACCCAACAGGGCCTGGCTGCGGAACAGTGTGAGAAATCCTACATCATGTAGGAGCTTTTAAACACTGTACCCAAGCAATGGGAATGCAGAGTCCCACAGAGGCCTGTGGCAGAGGAACACAGGACTCCTCCTTCTGTTGTAGGCAAGTATTCACCCCAAGCATGGCACCCATACAAACTAAGCAACTTTCCAACACCCTGTCGGGTATTTGACAGGCTGAGAAAAATACCTCATTTAAATTACCTGGTTATCCAAGGGCATGTGGGAATGAAATTTCCATTGTTAATTATTGGTAAGATCGTTGGTGTCTGGAGCTGTGCAAAGATTTCATAGGGAATGCAAACAGGGTGCTTGGATGGCCAAGCTGCTGCTGGATTTAAAGCTTGTCCATGGCCTTCTAGATTAAAAGAATGTAGCTTTACACCCTTGTTGTGCAGGCATAGCAGGAGTTGTTATCCATACTGACAATTCTACAAATGTAGGTCATACCCCATACTGGTCAAGGCACCAAAGTAGCTTGTTTGGTTTTCTGAGGTCACGAAATGATAGTATTTGGACAAATTGTGTCTGAGAAAAGGTCCCCAACTGTCACCAGTGCAGGGACAGCATAGCAGAGCAGAGGAATCATAAGCCAGTGTAGCCTGGCCACTTCTCTGACTCTCTCAGACCTGCAAGCTGATTTTTTTCTGTAACCAGCTCCTGCAGGTAATCATGTTTCATTTGCAGCATTTTACCTGGCAGAGGGAGTTGCTTTTATATCCCACAGGCTCCACGAAAAGACACAGGCGTGCAGGCAAACGTCTTCTGGACTGGAATACGGCAGCACAGCAGACACACATTTTTTGTGTGCACCTTTTGCATATGCAGGCTCTCGCCTTCGCCACAGAGCTGCAGTGGGCCTCATCAGAGAGCAGAGCAGCAAGAGTCAAACTACAGAAGGAACAAGAGAAAAGTAAGCCAGTGGCTTATCACCAGAGATCTGCTGAACCCAAGAGAAGTTTTCTGCTAAAGCTGTCTCCTTCCCCCCTGGGCTTAAACCACAACACCCTCTAAGTTTGGGGGGTGGTTTTGTTCGGGCAGTCAGTCATAGGAAGCATTTTTAAGCTTCATCTGTGCCTCCGAGAAAGAAAAATGAATAATTTCTTCCCAAGTTTTTTTTTAGGTTGCATCCAAGACTGTAAAACTGGCATAGAAAGGAATACATAGCATCAAGCTCTAATTGGGCATAAAGCAAGCATGTTAACATCAAGCATCTGGACCTCAGGAGGACCATCCCTCTCCTTTCTGCTCTCAGTGCTTCCTTCATTTCTCTGCACATACAACACACACCACTGTAATGGATTTATCTGCTTTTGCTTGGATTGGGAAACACCATACTGAGTGTCTGTACTACATGAGAAGAGACCTGGTGGCTGGTGAAAACCATGTGAGGTAGCATCTTCTAGAATGTCATTTGTCCACAGCCCTGCAATTACGAACTGCACAACTTTAAGAAGTTTGGAAGTTGCCACCAATAAGCCATTATTTACTAGTACTTCTGCAATGAATAGATCGTGTTCTCCCAAAGTCAGAAAAGGAAACAGCATATTTTCCCAGTCCTTTGACCTATAAGGGTATATGAAACCATCTGAACGGGGAGGTTTTTTTGTGGGATCTACAAGTCAAACCCTTGGTTTTGTGGAAAGGTAGCTTACTTCAGACCAAAGACATGTGCCTCAGAGCACGTCTAATCCAAGACAACACTCAGCACATATGTTCTTTTTTGCTGACAATGGGAGCTGGGCATCTGCGTGTCATTCTGTATATGCTGACTGTGCACAAGTACACAGATCTGGGAATATTTCCCACAGCCATACCTAGAATAGAGGGCTGCAGATATTCCAAATGGGATCTGAAGGTACATGCCCAGCCCTACAGAAGACTTTCCTCCATTGTTACTGTCTTTTTTTTTTTCTCATTTTTTCCCCCCTACAATATTCAAGAGTATTTCCAAATTATAAATGCTTGAGAGCAATGAGGACCATGTGTGCTGCATATTTCAGGAAAACAGTGCTTGTGGGAAGTCCACAGCCTCCTCTGGGAGCACAGCAATCTCTAGTTTGGGGAGATTCATCCTCAAGGAGCTATATATGACACAGGGCAATGAACTGCCTTCTGGTGAACCTACCACCTTTCCATCAACAGCAGACACTCAGCGAAGACCCATGTCCCCTCTTCTGATGGCTATTGCTAGGGTACCAAGTGTGCACTACAAAGCTATGGGGACCACATTAACGTACAGCTAGATTTCTACCTGAAGACGGTTATAAACCCTGTGGGGCCTAAAGAAGGTAATTAGAGAAAGGCAGACCTGCGGTGATGTGTTTCAGACATGGCTTTTTGAAAATATTTCCCCTAACCCAAAGGCAAGAGGCTAGAAACAGTGCATATACTCGGGGGGTGGGGGGGGGTGTCTCCTCTAAGCACCACCTACTATAGCACCGATGTGGCACACAACCCTTCATTAAGCAAGCCCAGAGTGCCTAACATGCTCTGATGCTTTCCCTTAGCCCTGAAATACCTATAAACACCCTGAAGTAGCAGAGGGGGCTTCGGCACTGCAGACCAAGTTAGGTGCAGACAGTTAAAAGTGCTTCTGCAGTCTGGCTACCAGAAAACGGGATTGCTCAGGCTTGCAAAACAGCGTGAGAACGTGTGAATGAAGTCTGCAGACTTCTTCCTTGTTCCCAGTTTACTCCGGAATAATTGTTTACTTTCCCCAAGCTCTTCCTGATCTATATCCCTAAATCAGCATTAGGCTCAGCATGGGAGCCTGTCAAGCAGTATCATCAACATGAAAGCAGACAACAGAGATACAACAGGGCAAGTTTCTCCTCAACACCACTCCGATCAGCTCTGAGGATGTCGTGGCTTTCAGGCACGAGGCAGCACATTGGAGGCTGGTGCTGGCTGTGAGTCATTGCCTTTTAAGCCTGAACATCTGGCCAGCTGTTTGGTTCCACAAGCACAGTGCTGTTTTCCAGAGCAAGTGTGGTTGTTCTGTGGCTTCTATTGTTTACATGCTCCAGAACCCCAGCTTTTATTCTCCAGTTACCTGCCTGCCTCCCACCAGTCTTTCAGGTCTCGTGTTTGGCTGAGAGCGTCCTGGGAATCTCCAGTTGCATCTTGCTGGTCCCAGTCACGTGGTTGGTCTGGGCTCCTGCCTGTGCTTGTTTGATGTGTGATCCATGCACAGGCTGCTCTTCACCTGAGAGGCTTTCATGCAAACAAAGGAATGACCTGTCTCTTGGTGCAATGCTGCACTCAGACACCCTGTCCTGATGAGAGGCTCTGACGCTAATCACCTGCCTTTGATCCATTTGCCTTTCAAATACAACTACCATCTTCTCCCTTGTCTCCCTCCAGGCTCCAAGACCTGCGCAGCTACCACATAGGAAGTGCCACATCCAAGCAGATCAGACGTCTCAAGCCTTGGCAAGGATTTTCCACAGGTAATTGAGGTTGTTTGCATTTTGCACAAGCAAAATCAGTACCGGTTTGTGCAGCTAAGTATATGGCTGCACCATTGCCTAGTCTGGACACGCAAATAGTCCTTGGCGAGAGCAAGTGCAGCCTTTACAGAGACAATACAAATCGGACACCTCAGTTTCATGTCTGCCAGCCCCAGAAAACTGGGCCTTACTTTGCTAGTCCAAAACCGAGTAAGAAGTTCAGTCACTAGAAACCAATAGTGACTTCTTGACATCGGTGATCTATTACAGGTGGATGAAGCTACACTCATGGCCCCTGCAGTTCTTCCTTTTAGGGCAAGAGGCTTTTTCTAAGAGGAATTTCTGTACACCAGTACTAGAAATGTTACCATTTACCAGTGATTTTCATCTCACTCAAACTAAGGATTAAATGAGATTTCCACAGCAAGTTATCTTCATGGTCTGGGACTGAATTTTGTTTAGCTCTTTAGTCAGTAGGTTTTAAATAGATGCTTTTAAATTTGACCACTAGATCCTCCATACCAGGCTGGATATCAAACTCATCAGCATTTGGGAGACAATATTCCTAACCAGAACCTAAATTTGACCCTGGACAGAAGCAGCTTTTTTATTTTATTTTATTTCTTTCCTTGGAAATTCACAGCTGCAGGCCATACCCACATCTGGGTTTAGACACAGGTATCTCATAAAGCATGAAACTTCACGTCCCCTCTGCTCCATCTAACTCTCCTCTCTGGTCCAAAAGAGTGCATTCTGGGCAGGCTGTTTCTAGGAATAGTATCAGTGTATTAGCCTTGTAAGTCATTAATGCTAATAGCAGTTGCATAATACACAGCTGAAATGTGGTTGTACAGTAAGCTAAGAACATATACCAGCTACATGACGTATGACTGCAAGTCAACGTTTTTAATTCAGTACCTTCCCTTACCATTACAGCTGAATTTAGCTTGCTTTATAAATGGTCTGAAAGGATCCACAGTCCAAGGTGTCACAAAGTCATGCCACTAACTGTAGCACAATCCTTCGCTTAAATGCTGCATGCTTGGCTACGGTCTGGAAGAGGTGTAAGCTCACCTTAGCATCTCTTTTCCTGTGCAAAAGTTCAGGAGACCTCCAGGAAGCCCTTGGTCACTCATTGTGTCTAACTGACAGGTAGCTCAAAGCATCAGAGATGATACGTTGTCTTTGAACACCCATATTTAAAGCGGGAGACAGTGAAGGCAGGTCCAAAGATGTGAATAGCTATTCCAAGGAAAACTGGAAGCCACACAAGCAGTGAGGCAGACATTGAGGTGAGGCAGCAGCACAGTCACTCACCACAGCGAGTGTAAGCACAGCCATGCTAACAAAATGGAAATCTCCACCTTTACAAGAATTGCTAAAGTCTGGTGTGTTGCACACAAGTGCAGAACGGATTTCTTTCACATCCTGCAGATTTGGTCAGTTCTGAGGCAGAGAAGCCAATTCATCCTGTTGGCTTGCTAAGGGAACATGAACTATGCCCTCTTCAAGGCCCCGTTTCTCCTTTTTAGCTTGTTTTTTCTTCTTGTCTTTTGTCTTAGCCTCATTTAAATGTTCTTGACTGTCCTTAGATAAACAAGCTGTGGACCATATTTAAAATATAAGACCAGCTGTATCCTAGGGCCATCAGATAACATTCTGGTGGAGCTCTGGGTGTACAAGCTAGAAACCCTTAGTTTCTATGTTGTGATGAACAACAAACAGCTCTCTGCTGCCTGATCCTTGCCAGCAGAAGTGTGCAGGGCACTTCCCTCAGGAGACACTTATCTGTGCCCTGACCCCTGGGCTGCCAGTGCTCATTTGCACTTTGATGACAGGCACCCAAACAGTTCTGAGTTTTGCTTTCATCTTGGCTGCTTTGCCAGATCCCCAGGCTTTCCGTAAAGTATGAGCTAAAAAATGCTTTAAAAGGGAAGAAAAAGGGCAAAATTCTTCCTTATGTTTTTCCGAGCTACTCTCATGTGCCTTGTGGGAGCTGTTCTCACTCTGGGCTTCACTGCTTACCGCAGCCAAGGATGGCCACAATGCCAGCAAGGGTTGAGCTTCTATGTGACCAGCTCTCACTCTGGGGAGTGAGTTTTTGTACCTGGAGAGTGAGCTGATTTGCTCCAGGTGAAGGCCAAAGTGCAGTCAGCTTGTAAACAGTACAGATGATGAGTGAGTGAGATACTGATGCGGTAGACGCAAAGCCCTCTTGTCTCTGCCTTAGAACTACCTCACATGTGTACTCAGGGAGATTAGTGCCCAGCCAGGAGCCCAGAGCCACAGAAAGGAGAGTTTAACCGTGTTGAAGGTTGCCCCCTCCTAGCATCTGTGCCTGCTGCAGTGTCACTTCCATTTGGGAATGTGTCCTGCTTGTAGCTGAGTGAAATGAATGATAGGGCTGAAGTCATGGGGCTGCGGGAGGATGAAGAGTGCCACTGCAATTCTGAACAAGAGAAGATATTAAATAAACCCTAATTCCCTGATGGCACATACACACATTATAACATGATAACCATGCAAATAGCACAGAGCTCCTAGGAGCTAGATCACCTACTGAAAGAGCAGGCAGAGGAGTCTGCTACTCTACAACAGAGGCATTGTGTTTGGCTACATCATGCAATTCATTTCAGTGCATGCTGTACAGTAACATCATTTTTGGAAACCATATTGTTTGGACCTCTAGAGTGATTCCCAGAAGTAATTCCTGTGAGGAGCACACACCCAAGCCAGTCAGAATTTCTGGAATGACACTGCAGTTGCTCAACACCTCGTTATGCATATAGAAGAGAAAACAGAGCGACGCCTTAGCCAGTATAATAGATAAGGGTGTGAGAATTCAGCTCCCTGGCTAGCACATGAAAGTGTGAATGACCTCGCCCCATGACCAGGATTGCTCAAGCCATAGGAGATGGCAGTTATCAATACACACATCTTCACTTCTACTCACAGGACAGTTCTCTCAGTGTTTGCTTCTCAGATCTCGGCCTGGAATGGGAGAGAGCAAGCACAACACTTGTTGAACAACCCGCTTGCTAAGAGGTTTACTTCTAAAAACTGACTGCAGGGAAGGATTGATGGAATTCTCTTTTCATTATCCAGTCTAGTGGAAGACCTTCCACCTCTTCAGATAAACATGCAATTAGAGAGAGATCGAAATAACGGGTTCTCCATTTTCTTCAAATGGAGATTAGTGGTTCCACTATATTATCTCCTATTTAATGACTGGGTGATCCTCCCTGTATAAAATAGAAAGAGGTTCCTCTTGGTCAAAATCACTGAATGTATTCAACTTCTTTTTCTAAAGCAATAAGCAGCTTGAAGCAAATGGCATTTCACACCTGTGTCTTCAGTATGTCTCAGGAACAGGCTAAGATTTCTTATTATGTATTCATACCCAGACAAAAGATGTGTATCAACAGTAGTCAATTGACTCACTAAGTAGCAGATTTGGGCAACTGTAGCCCAAACTTATGATTAGATAGGAGGGGTGAGGGTAGTTGCTGCTTGTGAATTCCTCCTTGTCCCACCTGAGGCACAGAAGCCATTCTGCAAGAGCAAAATGCAAGGAAACAGATGGTGGGAAGAAGTTTGGGATGGGTGCTGGGTGAAGGGGGCACCTAAACTCTCATGCCAGTGAGTTCTGGAAGGAGCAGGAGACCAAGCAGTCTGGTGCTAACACAGCAGGCTCAGAGCATGTCCTGCAGAGCTCTGAGCTGACATAAAGATCACAGTAAAATGGCTGCAGGGTGAATTTTCACTTTTCATTAGGTGTTTTCCCTTGAGCTACAGGAAGACCTTCAGCAGCAGCCACTACAACTAGAGCACTACAACTAGGTTACTAGCCGGGCTACAACATTGATTGAAGTGATTAATCTAAGCCTGTAATGGCAGCTTTGGTAAACAAAGACCTGGATGTATGAATAGGCAGTATCTGATGTGAGAAAAACGTGGCAAGTGGAGCCTCTCCCATAGGAAGGGAAGGTGCTTTTGACAGATGCCAGTCCCTGTTCGAAAAGCACTGAGGAGTCCCTCAAATGGGTTGCAACTCTGGGTTTTCTTTATTAGCAATGAATCAAACAATCAATTCCCAGTTCAGGGAATTCCTAAGGCATGTGTTTTTCTACTGACTTCTCTGTACTCCAAGGAAAAGCCAGTAAAGGTGATGAATTAGGAAAGCAGTCTTCTACTCCCCTTCCCCACTTGTCAGGCAGTAACTAATGCATGCCAACTCTCTGGGTTTGTCACTGAATTCAGTGGGGCTCAGACTGGCTCGGTATAGACCAGCAAACATTCTCTGGCAACGCTTGCCTCAAGTCCCAGTGAGAAGTCATGTGTTCACTCTGCCGCTTGCCCTGCAGTATTATTGAGGTTGCCAAGCCAAGCACTGAAAATTCACAGTGAACTTTCATTCTGCCTGCTCATGTAAGGCCTTGAAGTATGTCCCCACCAGACCATGTCCAGAATCTTTCATTACTTTGCTTTGATTTAAGCCGATGGCACAGACTGTTTCTTTGAATGAAGCCCTGTCTCTTCAGCAGGTAAACATTGGTGAAGTCCACAAACATTCAGTGAGAGGGCATTTGAGTATGCAAGAAGGTCTGTATTGGTGAATACAAATATTACTAGATAAAATGGCAAAAAGGAGGTTCTGGATTCCTTTGAACTGTCACCTATCAATTAGCTAACTTAGTGAGAGAGTAAAAGAATAATCTAAGATAACTCACATTCTGACTATGATGGCTAAATAATGAAAATTTGAAGGAAGGTGTTAATGGTAAGTATGCTTATAGTATGGCCAAGGAGTACCAAGGTACTCAGAGAAATCCTTAAGCGCAGCAGATCCAGCAAGCAAATTGGCCACCTACTCCAAGGACAGCAGCATCATTAATCATGGTATGCCGCAAAGGTGGGATTTGGACTTCACCTGAAATTATCCATCTTGTGTTTGGGAAGAAATGAGCCAGACTTACACAGATTTTACACAGATGTTGGAGCTCTGGCCAGAGAAAATCAGAGGTGCACAGAGGGGGATTTCCACCAGTTAATGATGTAGTCCAAAGGATGCTGGGCTGAGAACAGGCTCATGCGAGCCCATCTGCTGTGAAACTGTGACCTTCCCTTACAGATTGCAACTGCACTTGTCACATGCAGTATGACTATAGTGACAGCTTGTGCCAGTGACACCCGTCCTGCCTATCTCAGTCACCAGACTGAGCCCCTCTGATCAGCCCTTCTAACTGAGATCATTTCATATCTGCTGGCAAAGGGGTTCAAAGAGTTTCTCACACCTTCTGTAACACACAGGATGTCAATGCAGTTGTCATCTATTTCGAGCTGACAGCTAATCTCTGGAGTATCCACTTCCAACCATCCCCTTCTTTTGAAGTCTCACCATTGCCACCAGCAAGCAGTATGGGGACAATCCCTTACTTTTCAAGTGTCACAGAAGCTGTTTCTAAAGCATAGCTCTGGGTAACAATGACTCAGAGGGTTGTTTCGAAACAAACACTACTCTGACTTCGAACAGATGCAGCTGGTGTCTGCTCATTTGGGCTGAGTGCTCAATGGCAGCTGGAGATAGCCAGTGCATGCTCATGTGTGCTCCTGGTGCCATGTGATAAGACCATCCACTCATGACGCTGTTCAGGTATCTCTCTTGGGAAGAGGGTATGGACCACTGGAAACACGTTTTTCTTTGTGCTACCCAAGGGAATTAAACTTGTTCCACTTCAGTTTAGCTGTGTTAGAAGAACAGCAGCAATCTTCATTGGAGGAGGCACTGAACTCCAACCTTTGGGCTGCCTTCCCACCTGAGCTCAGATCTGCCTGGTCACTAGGGACCTGCCCAGTGACCTGGACTCCGGGCTGACACTGGCTGCACTGTAACACACAGATGTGAGACACTGAACAGCAAAGGAACCCCCTTGGCCAGGACTAGAAAGCCCACCTGTAGCTTTTTAATGCTTGTTAGCCAGCTCTCTACCCAGAAGGCATACCATGGGACAAAGTGACCAAAGGCATCTATTTTATCAGGCAAACATACTCCACTGAGAACAGAAATACTAAAGATTCCTTTGATTTAAAATTTAACAGAAGATATGAAGTCAGTAAAAAGGCTGGGTTTACCTCCAAACATTGTTATGCTTATTAACTGAATGACGGTGCAAGGGAAGCTTCACTTCAGTATCGCTTTGGTTATATATGCTTTCTGGGAACAGCAAATGGTTTCTAGACCATTAAATATTTGCCTGCATGACCAATGTGCTCTCCCTCCTGCTCACCTGCTGCTAACGTACTTTCCCCTGGAGATGGAATGTTTGCCATACCAAAATAGCAACTAAATGAATGAAAGTTCAAGTGGAGCTATAAATAGAAAGGGCACCAGGTTTTACAGTGCTACTTCACACCCACTTCCTTTTGTCTACCATTAACTCTGAGATCTGAAGTGAAATAACCTTTCTGCACTTTAGAATAACAAACAGCAAAACAATAAAGAGAACAAACTGTTATGAGGAAGTTATTGAAGTGCTGTGCAGAAAAGATGGACAGACTATTATGCGTACAGACATAGTGCTGTGCCCCAAGCAGAGCTGACAAATGGTAATTCTGGGTTTAAATTGTAGCAGTACTTATGTGGGAATCTGGGGATGGCTGAATGAACAGGCCTTGGATGTAATTTCCCCCTGCTCCTTCCTCTACAACAGTCTCTGTCATGTGTGATGTAGAGCAGAGCCAGCCCCTCATTCTATGAGCAATGCACAATCACGCCTCCTGGTGGAAACCAGTTTCCAGGGCTGAAGGCAGAAAAATGGGGAGAAAATGAATGATGAGAAGTAAAATAAAGAAGTTAAACAAACAAACAAGCAAAAACCCCCACAAGTTTTTTAAAGGCCGAAACCTGCTTGGTTTTCATACCAAGGACAGAGCACACCAGTACTATCCCAGTGCTGCTTTGCCATGTAAATAAATGCCTTTTCCTGCTGCCACAAGGTGTGTTTGGGAAAGCTATGGGTGGAAGTGAGGGGGTTCTAAAGGCAGACAGGTTGGGAAGGTGCTCTGGGAGGCAATCTGTGCTGCTAGACTCAGGCTTCACTAACAAAGCTCACAACCCCTCACAAGCCACTCTATTTCCTGAGCTTTCCCTGGACTGGCACTGTCTAGCAGTTCTCTTGTGGAAGGCTGTTAATATTCAATAACTGAGACTGAGATAAAAACCACATAAACCTGGAAGAAAGTCATTAAATCAGGCTAGATTAGATTAGGTGGTAATTTACTATTTTTAGTTCTAGCTGTTGGAAACTGATACTAAAAAAATCTCACTAAAAAGAAACTCCTGCCCAAAATGCAGGCTCATAAAAACGTACTGAGTTCACAGGTTGTGTTTATTATTGTTTCAGTGTGTGATGTGATACCTGCAGGTATAAAGGGATGCCCTTTTCTCTGTTTATGGAGATTCTCTGCAGGTTGGCAGGTGTAATACTTGGCCTGCTGGAAGTCTCATGCTGTTTCGAGGTACAAATGCAATAATGAGTAATAGAAGAAAGTATCATAACATGTTTCTGTGTGCCTCGCCTTCTGATGAGAAGTCCCGACCATTGCTGTCTGGACAGAGATCCTACCTGATCCTTATAGTTTCACTTCCTAGCAATGAAGCTACCTGTACTTTGGTCCTTCACTTTAAAAATGGTGAAGAGACTAGATGGAACTGCTGACAAGCCAACTTCCTCACTTTTCTTCTGAGTGGCTCCAGATGCCAGATAGTTGCTTTATCATCTCATTTACTTCAGCCTGTATTGTGTTGGGGCCTCAATGGAGAGGAGACCAAACAGGTCACTCCTGGAACCCCGTGTTGAACATGTTAACTAAATTTACTGACTCAGATGGGCACTGCCAGTCTGTTTTCCCTCTCATCCATCCAAAAGCACTCCAAAGGGACACTGTCTGGATGAGAAAGGAACTCTACTTGTATTTCTAAAAGTGCTGCAGTGAGAAGCTGCTTATCCCAGGACTTGCACAACCAAATACAATGTGAGCAAGGAAGATCCTGTTGTACATGAAAGCATCTGCCTGCAGCTCAATTCCATCAAAGAGTAGATCTGTGGATTGATTTTCCTAGTATGATATTTTCCATCTGCAGAGCATTCAAAGGTTCTTTTATTAGCCCTGCTGTTGCTCGAGAGTCAAGCAACATTATGAAACAGCTCATGAAAAGGCACCCAGCTCCACTAACACCACCCCATAAGCCACACAGAAAGTCCCAAGATGCAAAGTCGAGGTGACAGGGGCAAGGGAGGAGCATGGCAGATGCTGTCAAGTGCAGCCAATGTGAGCAATGATGGCCAGCGTGGACAAGGTCTTTCAAAGGAAGCCCACCCCATCTTCTGTGGACAAAGCCAGCTGGTGTCAGCACAGCTCATGTGAGCAAAGAGTACCAGGAAGGTTGTACCTCCTGTCAGTTGAAAATGCACACATTCACTTCCTGTCTCCGTCTCTGGGCTCTGGTTATCAGCATGCATGGGCATGTTTTTATTCATTTTTATTTGCAGTAATGTCATGAGCAACCTTTTGATGACTTATGACCCACAACAGGCCAAATACCACCGGCTTATGAAACAATGAAGAAAGAAGAAAGTCAGGAAGAAAGCTGGAATAACATTAATAAAATAAACTCAGCAACTGAAAGGACAGAAACAGCAAATAATTTCCCCAGTGGCATGCCAAGGATATTTTGGGAGGAGCCAGAGAATAAGGGAGGCTTTCAGAGTACCTAAGAGATTGGGACACAGCAGAAGATGTCCCCTAGGGCTGAGCACCTGAAGCCTGAATAGCCACATCAAACATTTTTGGGGCACAGCACACAGCATGTCAATTTGCTGGGGACTGTGCTCTGCCACAGGATATGCTAATACTGTACGAGAGGTCTGAACACATCCTTGGCCTAACCACACAGATTTGCATAGCCTTCTTCAGAAACACATTGTATTAGATGGCCTGAACAATGTATTTAGCACGAGTATGCTTTCATGTCCTCAACCTATGAGAAAGCTCTATTAGGCCATCACATTGTTGAAATACATGTTGGAAGGAAGCTATTCCTGAGCCATTCCCTGTGCTTTTAATTGATGGGAGAGGAATATGTTGTTCCCCAAGAGCATTTCCTACTGATTCACTTCTCTTTATCATCTGATTTACAGGTCTGATCTTGACTTTTCACCACACCCAGATCTCCTCTTGACTTCAAGGAACAGGGCTTTGTGGGGGCAGTGTGAAAGTCACCCAATAAAGGTTTTCAAGAGGAAGCTGCTGAATTCATCAACACTGAAATTTACATAGATCTAAAAGATGCTAATGCTACGGCAAGTACGACAAGCTGTGCCAACTCAAATGCCATGATGTAATGGAGAAGGACTGCGCAGAACAGCCCATGTATTTGCAGTGACAATGCTTTCCACCCCTTTGCAGAGTACTGCACATCCACTGCATGCACTGTCTGACCCCCCCCTTTCAGCTTCAGGGTGTGAAGGAGCTCTAACATACTGTATTTGTAGCAATGTGTACAGATTCACTGCCCTTCCTACCACCCGCTCCAGAATGATACCAGGAGCTATCACCTCCCAGAGAAGCCAGAACATGATGTGATCATTTTTTTCCTCCATGAATTGGAATGAATTCTTCCTCCATGAAGAATCTGCCATAGACAGAGAACTAATCTCCAGCTCAAATGAGAGACTTCTTGTGGTAGATGCTCCATAAGTGCATAAAGCATGAGCTATCTTTAGAGATGGACAGAAACTACGGCAGTTGCCAAAGGCTACCATGCACTGCAGAGAACCCCACACAACACTGCAGTGAAGGAAAACCTGATACAGATCCCTTCTCCAGGTCATCTCTGAAGGGGACTTAGTGAGACCCTGGGGCACAGCAAGGCTTTGACAGCTGCATCCTCACTATATGGTACATCCACAGCAGAATGATTTTGTGCCTGGATAAGCCTAATACTCCAGTGATTAATTATAAACACTACTTCTGTAAGAGCTGGAAGGGGAGAAATCTTTTCCTTCTGCTGAGAAGAAAGAGAAAAATGATACCCATGAACAGCATCAGCCTTATAAATGATTGTGCTTTTTACCCACAGTTCATCTGCTAAATTCTCTTGTCTGGGAGGAGTCTGTGTGTATTTTGATGTGTAAAGTAGGATAATGGATTATCATTATTAAAGAGCTTACAAATTGAGCAGGCAAGCCCCAGGTGAGAGGTCACTCTGACTGTACAAAAGGTTTGAAGTGAGGGAGGAAGCTTGGGTTTGACTGAGAGGACAGGGAAAAAGGTTTTGTTCTGCAAGACTTCAGATCTGTCTATCTGGCTGAACAGAAACGACCTCATGGGCTCTTTTTTGTCTTTGTTTTGAGTTTCTCATTCTGTCTGTCAACAGAGTGTGTTGAGCAGGTGTTATATTCATTCCACCCAGACACTTTAATAAATCCTGTTGCTGTAGGAAGGAACTGAAAACATTCTTCACATTGTGGGGCTGGGGAGGGGCAGGAGGAAGAGGAAAGCTGTATGAACAGCTAGGGAAGTTTTAGCTGTCTTCCCCAGAGGGTGAAGTCCAGTGATGGAGATGGAGTCACAGTTTCATTTATTCCAGGGAAGGAACCCTAGACAGACTGATGATTTCCCTGGGTCATATCATAATGACGGCAGTGGTACTTGTTTAAAGCATGTCAAGTGTTTCAGCTTAAAGGAATGCAGGGTCCTCAGGAAAAAATACCAGAAAACAGTCTGTAGTGTCACCAGCTGTGGTGACACTGCTCTTCATCTCAGAGCAAGCTTCCCCTTTTATGGCTGCAGTTATATGAGATGCCCAGCTTTGATCCTGAAGAAAGGAAATAAGGCACAAGAATTACTTTGCTAATCCACAAGGTTACAGAAAGATACTAAAATGCTTGAAAGATGATTAGCAGATAAATGCAGTTCAGAATATGTAGGCTAAACCACTGTGTCTCACCAAGTTTGCACCAGCCTTAAGAGGCTGTGATTTCTTAAGCTCTGTGATTTCTGAGTATGAAGGTTTAGTTACCCTGTGCTGTAGAACAGAAGCAAGACTGCCATACTTGTTGTCCTTAGCAATTCTATATCAAATATACGTCATTTACAAGCAAAGAAATGCAAGTGGAACTTGCACTTTGAGACTCCTGACTCTCCTTTGTGCACTCTGCCTTCACTTATCCTCATGCAACACCACAGACTTTAATTACTGACTTTCACGAGGCATTTGCCCAAAGGCAGTTTAATAGAAACTTGGTGAGGGAAGGAAAAGAAACTCTTGACAGGAAGGGAGCCACTCCTTTTTCTCTTCTCTTGCCAGGAGTTAGGCCAGAAGGAATTCGACCCATTTGAAGTAATGGCAATTCCTACAGTGAAGGTAGCACAGCAGCAGCTACTCTGCTCAGGCTGCCCCTTTCAGAGCCTGAGGTACACTGAAGCTTTTAATTCCCACTCAAGCTTTTGGGTCTAGCTTTTTCCTCCTCCTTCCCTTCGTGAACCTCACTCAGATGTCTTCCTAGAGCAGAATCCTCTTCACCGCTATACATCGCTGTTCTCCAGCCTGCCAGAAACATTGCCTCTTATTTCTAGTCTCAGCAGCTTGTGGCAGTAAAACTCAAAGACCTTCCTAAAGCTGTCCAGCCTGGATGTAGCAGGAGTCTTCCTCCTCCTACACAGTGCCCTGTAAGGCCAAAAAAGCCCAGAGGATGTTATAAGGTGTTAAGAAAATACAGTTGTGCCACAGTATACTTTAATAAAGCAGAATCATCCTGAAGCCACTTGCCCTATTAAGTCATCCCGCTGCTATGACTCTTTTGTTCTTCAGAGCAAAAAGTCTAAGGTGACATTGTTGATGAGGGACTTAAAATGGTGGCAGCAGCAGAGGTAAAAAAAAAGAGACTATGCCTCTCTCACTGGAAAAGAAGAAGACTGAAGGGGAACATGCTGGAGCTCAAGTGAAGCAGAGAATGCAATAAGGGAATGATTTTTTCCTTCATCCAGTAACGCAAGAAGTAGGCAAAAAAAATTGTAAATCTTAGAAGGCAGTTGTGAAATAGGAGAGCTTTTCTGGCCAGTGATTTGCTCAAAGGCTGCTGCCTGAATAGGCTCACTGAGACTCTCATTCTTTTCCACTTTTTGAGTGCATAATTTACCCGTGGAGCTTGCTGCTACAGCTTAAAATGAAACTCAAAGGTATAAACTGGTTCAAAAATTACCTAAAAGATTTCAAAGATCATCAAGCCTAGTCAACATAACAGTGTGAATGGTTCTATTTACTTTTTTCTTCATTCTTTTCCTGCTTTTCCCTTTACCTTTCTTCAAGGTATATCCCATTTGCCATGACACACAGGTTTTCAGTGTTACTTCTAGGCTTGAAGAGATGGTTTCTTTTGTTTGCCTTTCAGTCATAGGGTGAAATTACGTTTCACAATGGTCAAGAGCCAACAATGA
The DNA here is from genome assembly GCF_033783945.1 of Neopsephotus bourkii. Classification (NCBI taxonomy): domain Eukaryota; kingdom Metazoa; phylum Chordata; class Aves; order Psittaciformes; family Psittacidae; genus Neopsephotus; species Neopsephotus bourkii. The sequence continues at coordinate 1,542,835 of NW_026900754.1, read as the reverse complement.
GGTGTTAGGATATGATGAGATGTTTTTATTCCAGAAAGCACATTTCAAGGTACCAGAAAGTTTGACAGAACCAAGCACTGTTAGCAAGCAGAGGGAATATATTGTCCCAGAAACATGGGCTCAGCCCCAGAAATGTTTCTTGGGTGTTGCAAGTTTCTGTTCTTTGAATCCTTCTTTATTTTTCAACTCAGTGTATCACCATAACTTGGATTTCAAGAACTGCTGATGAGTAGGAGGGCATGTGACCAGGTCACCGTAACACGTTTGGTCCTGGACTCATAAACTGGTAAACATTTGACCACTGCATCTGCATTGACGTGGTCACTGCCACAAATCGCCCAGGAATGAAAACACCAGCGTCCAGCCCAGGGGAGAGCTGCTATCTGAGCAGACATGGCTTCTGGCAGGAAAAAGGACTCTCACAGACCAAGCAAAACCAATAATGATGGTCTGTGAACTTACTCAGATTCGTTTATCTCTATTTCCAGCATCCCCCAGAGTGGTTAGTACTTGTGAAGTACTCAACAAACACTCAAATACACTGTGGTTTTACATCAGTGACATTAACTCTTCTCTATCCCTTGCTCCCATTGCTGTCCCATGGGTTTGCAGAGATGGAACTGGCCTTAGGAAGTGGTAAGAGAGAAGAGAAAGCACAGGGAGATTGGTTGCCCCCAGGCAAAACTCTAAATCCAAGACAGGACAGGGAAGTAGCATGCTAGAAAACAAGAAGACCTCTTAAGACCCTCAAGTGTTTTGTCTGAGGCAGTATTGGAAACTAATGCTGTTCTTTTCCAGAACAGAAACTGGGGTGAGAAGAGCAGATGAAAGTGATTTGTGAAGGACAAATAGCACTGTGTTAACAGTACACTTGCCTGCTCTGCTTGACTAGCTGGATGTAGCGGACAAGCCTCATGAGTGAACTGAATGGACTTGATGCAGTTTCACCCAGATACTGACAGACAAGTCTAAGTCTACATTAAGTGCGTCTAGAAGAGGTTTCTGCTGTGGCCTTAGGGTAACTGTGGGTGCCAACTGTGCTGACTGCAGCCCTACAGCATTAAACACGGTTCAGCCATTTATCTGCTTTGGCAGGGAGGTCCTACTACCTGAAAAGAAAACGTTGTGTTTTCTCCTGGGAGGCAGGTGACCCGGTGCAGGCCAGAAGGGTGGAATCAGTATATGCAGTACCAAGCTGGCTGGGCTGGGGCGCTGCTCCCCAGCATAAATCTAAGTCGGAGAAGGTCGTGTAGCTTGCAGGACGTAGCAAGGCTGATGTTGCTCTGCAGGCAGCTGGCCGGCTTTGCTGCATTCCTTTTGGCCCCGCAACCTGACCCATGCACCAGGCACTTAATCCTTCACCCTCCTGAGCTACAACCGAGAGAAAAAAGTGATATGGCTAGCAAGAGTCTAAAGGAGGATGGGAGACTAAAGTTCAAGGTTCCATCTCCCCTTATGCCAAGCAAAGATTAGAAATCTTAGTTTAATCATTCCCCAGGTGAAAACACTTTGCAACAATTACCCCTCTCAGCACACAGTTCAAGGGCCTCTCTCTCCCTGGCAGGACAGAGAAACAGCTACTCCTGCTGCTTCAACACTCTGAGAGTGGCACGATGGCTCAGAAGCCAGCACTGAAGCCCTCACCCCCTGATGGCATCATGTCACCAAGCAGAAGAGCTGGAGGTGATATAGAGGAAAGGGGACCACGACCTTAGAGGTCAGCAGCTCCATCAGTCTGAGACAGGGTACTGGGGGAAATGCATCTCCTGTGATCCAAAAGCAGCACAACAGGGCTTGAGCAGTGCTGTATATCAGGCAACTGCCAAGACCAATGGACTGTAAGCTGGGGTTTTTTCTCTCTCCCTCAGACTTTTCTGCTGGAGCTGCTCTTCACCATTAGATGTTTAGTGGTCTATTTTACCTTCTGACCCCACAGCCCAACAGAGCTGTCAGGAGCTAGGCTGCCATCACAGCCAGTACAGTCCTGCTCACTAGAAGACAGGAACAACTTGCTCCTTTTCAAAATGTGGCACTCCTACAGTAGTATCTCCTGATTTAACTGCTCCTTTCCACTAATATCAAGAAGCTGAGCTGAGGGTAAGAATTGAGATGTATGTGACCCTGGTTTGAAGGAACACAGCACAGCTATTACTCTAGGGCATGACCATCAGCATCTCAGATCTTACGAAGAGCTGATGAAACCAAAGTAGAAGCACTTCAGTGGGAGAATAAGATGCAGAAGTGGCTGCCTCTGGGTTAAAAGCCTGCTCATAAATATGTTTTCAGCATGAATGAGAGGTAGCTGAAGCCTTGCTCTGCACATCACTAAGAATATTTTCTGTCTGGCAATCCTTGCAGCTACCAGCTGTTCCCTACAGTATGCTGTTTGTTCACTCTCATCTGTATCACCACACTTGCTAGTGCAAGTGAAGACCAGTTATATCTATGATTCTATAACAGAATGAAAAAAGGTTAACTGCTTTGCAGGCACCAGAAGCAGCACCCTGGCAGAAGAGTAGGCCCTCAATATTATTGGTTTCAAAAGTCTTTAGATACACAGAACATGCATCACCAGTGTCTGTAACAACCTTAGTTACCACAAGAACATACACATGTGAGGTAACTGCATTTTCCCCATGTTCTCCGTTGTAGCTCTCCTGTTTTGGACTCACTTCTTACACTCTAAAGTCAAAGCACATCTTACTCGGCAGCATCAAAGTGGGTCTTTCAATTGTTTGGGGTGCTGAGGACCCAGACTGAACTTTAGGAGCAGCCTGTGTGAACAGCAAAGTGGGCTCAGCTCTAGTGCAGAGCTGCTACAATCCAGGCACACAAACTAGTTTTCAGAACCAGCGGTTTGGAAGAAGCCTCTTCCAGCACCAACCCAGCTGAGCTGACAGACCTTTTTACTAGTGCCCAAGGCTTTTTCAGTTCTGACCCTGTCCCTTCTAGGACAAGCCACAGCACCGCTATACAAAGGTGCAGAAGTGTGAGTTCTTGAGGGAATGGCTCAGCATTCCAAGACAACCATCATATTCATTTTGAACTGCCAGGCACTAGGATTCACCCCAGAGCTGGTTGAATGTGTCCAAGTGGGGCCATTATAAAGGAAGCAGGAAGCTTGATTTATTTGGGTACCTTTGGAAATAGCATGTCTGTACAACCCTCATTTGGCTGTCTTGTGTGCATGCATTATGAAACAGCCTCATTACACACGCAGGTAATATTTTATTTTTTCTTCCTACACAGGACAGGGCCTGCTCTAAGGATGAATCAGAGGAGAAGACTATTGTCTGCAGCACCCCAGCCTCAACATCTGCTGAATTGGGACAATAATGTGTAAGTGAAGCAGGGAACTGTAGGAAGCGAAAGGATAAGGGCAGCTAATTGCTGCCCTCGGGACTTGGCAACTACCCTGCCCTTGCTGAGCAAAGTAAAGAACGGGAATTCTTTAGGGTTGCTCACTAAGTATGTGTGCACACAGCCCCTTGCTGATCGATCACCTGCAGGGAATTTAGTCACCCAAAGGAAAGAACTTTCTTTTTTTAAGCTTAGTCTGTACCAGCCTCAGTTTAGTCTCTACAATGGGAACCAACATCAGTGGGTTTTTCAACAAGACTTATGAAATACATAGGTATCATAGGGATGACAGGCACAGAAAAGCTCAAGGAGAATCTAACTGGTTTGCTCTTAAAGGTACAATTTGAATAGTGGATTGCAGCAGAGCCTAGAGATAGGCTCATGTGCAAAATGACAGAATGGCTCACAGCACCCTTCTCCCAGTACAGTTGTGTCTCTCTCACTAGAGAATGAGAAACTGCTTCCAGTATCTGGCACAGGGGTGGATGAAAAACAACCACATTGGAGATCAGGAGATCTCAAAGCACCCTGCAAAGGATATGCCTATTATCCTTGCTCTAATCACCTGGAAACTAGGGCACAGGGAGGTACAAGACAATTAACAAAATGCAAGATTGGCATCCAACATATCTGGATGGTCTCATTATGTTCCATCCTCTGGGCACTGATGCCTCCTTCTTTCTAGGGTGGCTGCAGGGTGTCCAGCTCTCATGGCCCACCTTTCTTTTGTTATTTCACCCCACAGTCCCTATTACTATGTCCTTTTCAGCTGTGTAGTTCCTCATCAGTTTTGTCTCTATCCACTTCCATCGGGCTTCTCCAGGAGAGCCCATTTCTCTGTGGCTGTCTGTTCCCAGGTAAACAAATTGGGAAAATTTCTGCCTCCATAATTTGTCTTCTGGGCAATCACAGAATGGTTTGGGTTGGAAAGGACCTTAATATCATCTAGTTACAATCCCCTGCCATGGTCAGGGATGCCTCACACTAGACCATGTCACCCAAGTCTCTGTCCAACCTGGCCTTGAACACTGCCAGGGATGGAGCATTCACCACTTCTTTGGACAGCCTGTCCCAGTGCCTCACCACCCTCATGATAAAGAACTTCCTCCTTATATCTAACCTGAACTTCCGCTGTTTCAGTTTAAATCCATCACCCCTTGTCCTGTTGTTCCAGTTCCCAATGAAGAGTCCCTCACTGTCATTCTTGCAGGCTCCCTTCAGATACTGGAAGGCTGCCATGAGGTCTCCACACAGCCTTCTCTTCTCCAGGCTGAACAGCCCCAGCTTTCTCAGCCTCTCTTTATACAGGAGGTGCTCCAGCCCCTGATCATCCTCATGGCCTCCTCTGGACTTACTCCGACAGCTCCATGTCCTTCTTATGTTGAGGACATCAGACAATCCACTCCTGCACAGAGGCAAATGTAGAGTAGATAGTTGGGAAGACAATCATCTTCTTAAGGCAGGTCTCTGAGTCCAAGCAGAGTCATTGCAGATGTGCAGGGCAGCCAGAAACATCCTAGTTTAGGTGGTGAGGGAGGGAGTGTTTTGTTTAGCTACAGCTATGGTTACAGAAGCCTATAACTGCACGTTTCTGTTTCTGAGATCCATGGGGTAATACAAATTTCCTTGATGCCACAGACATGTTAAAGCACAATACAGTTATTTAGTACATTAGTGACATACTGCTCTTTGGCATGGCAGGCTCTATGTGGGCTAGTGTGCAAAGGGAAGTGTCACCAGAGGTTTACGGGAGGAAGGATTCCTCCTGCTTGCCTACTTAGGAAAAGAATTAGGTAAGAGGTGCTTGACTTTTCAATTGCTTAAGCACAGGAGACCTACATTCTCAACACACTGAAACAACCAGCTCCAAGAAGGCCTGTGCAGAAGCCCCACAGAGTTAAGGGCAAACCACCTGGTGCCTACAAAAGCACAAAGCTAAACTTCTGTTTTAAACAGGTTTGAAATATTTCTTTTTTTTTCTTTTTTTTCAGCTGGGTATCTTCTGCTGGAATTACCTGAAGCCTGAAAAAAAACACAAAAAAATGACTAGCCTGGTTTGTGGCTCCTGCCTTTGCTCTCTTTATGTCTAAACTTGCTGTTGAGTTATACGGAGGTAAACTGCAAAAGTGCAGGGGTGAAGGATACACTAAGTAGGGTATAACAAATTTATTTCAGTAATGATATATCCAGACAATGGAATTGGTGTAAGTGGTTAGTACTTTTCAGTATCTTGAAAGAATAACTCCTCGAGCAGGTGCAAGAGAGTGGGTGTATACTTTGCCCCACTGATGTCAGTGGGAACACCCACCTCCTTTGGAATCAGCTCCTAAGTGGAAATTGCTCTTCTGCTCCCCTCCTGGGAGCGTGTGAATTCTCCAGAATCTGAGCTGCCTTTTAGCTGCAGAGGTGACTGGTTTACACAAAACCGGATAGCCAGAACTTCCCGAGATGACCCTGTTCTGTGAGAAGATTCTAATCTCATGACAAGTTTGTCTAGCCAGATAATGACAGTAATTAGCCAGGAGGCAAGAAGGTGGATCTAGGTATTCTACTTCATGAGTAAGAAGAATGTTTTATGGCAGTGGAATTAGGAGGAGGATGGAAACTGCTAATATCCTCCAAAAAGGGGTTAGAACAAACAGCACAGTGCAGAGGACTGCTCTTGAGAGAGATTCCCCAACCTGCTCTCCTCCCAAAGTGGAGAGGCTTGGAAATAAAGAGGTCCTTTTCCAGAATTAAGCCAGTGCTACGCCAGCACCAGCATTTAACAGTAGCAGCATTACCCTTATCATCCCTTCTGTCATCCAGTTTGTCTGAAATATGAAGGGGGCACAGAAAGAGGACTAGTGCAATAGACAAATATCAGCATTTCAGATACTCAAATGAAATTTGTAGTGGATAAATAAGTAAATAGAAGAGGCCTAGAATGAGATACACACTCTAGGATATGACAAGCTGAACAGTATCCTTGCAGTTACCATGCAGCCTGGCAGGGGCATGCCTGCTGCAGGGCTAGCACATTATCACCTATCCTTATCTCTTTTTGTTTCCAGTCAAATATTTGCAAACTGCTTACATACTGGGTAGATAACAACCCACAGGAATGGAGAGAAAAGAATACTTAACTCACAAGTGCATGAGTGCATGATTTTTTCCCTGGAAAAAAGGGTCTTTATAAATCAAAGGTGAGGTATTCCTTGCAAACAGACAGCTCTGGTGGATGCAGTTTTGCCTTTCTGGGGTGCTGCCAGACTCTCTGAAATGATAGTGTGGAGAGGTATGTGAGATTTCCCCCTTTCATCATAATGGTTACTTTGAAGCCTAATTACAGTCATTTAAGCAGCAGCCTATTAGCCATGCTACTGCTGATCCCTGCACCAAAATGCACAGCCTGACTGGGAAGCTCTCTGCTGGAGCTGGCTGGGTGGCTCAGGCATTACACTGGAGTTTGAAAAGGGCATGGAGCAGCAGCAGGTGTCCTGGGTCTGGCAGCTTCTGCCATGCCTGCTCTGATGCTACATGGAGGATGGGACCGCCATGGGACATGCTGTTGTGTGACCTACTACATGTGACACCAAGGCTAGTGCTAGGCTGGTGCACCAGGGAGCTTGGCCACTTCACCTCAAAAATTCTGCCATTCAGGATTGTGTTAAAAGATGACTACAAATAAATATATCCATGATGCATCATGTCACCTGTGGCTCCTCCTCAAAGATGAGCCCTTGCTGATTCTGACCTGCTGCAAGATGCATTCAGTAGACCAATCCCCACCACTCCTAGTAGCTGTGACAAACATGAGGTCTGGTCACATTTGGTGCTTCTTTTCTTTTGCAAGACTTGTCCCCTCCATTATGTTTCGTACTTCTGCCTCTGTGCACTCCAAAACCCATGCAGCTAGGCTCAAATCTTGAGTATACAAGCACTTCAAATTTTCCCAAGAGAACTTTAACTAGTAACCTATCTCTAAAATGAAGGCCTAGCACAATGGTGTCTCTTCAGCACAACACTGACTCTTTTACAATCTCTTGTTCTAGTATGAGTTACATCAGCTTATTTCTGCATGGTTCCTAATGCTGCTTCTCCTAGGTGGGCTCCCCAGCACAAGCCAGATTTCACCTGGTATAACTGGAATAGCTGTGTGTCTGCTTGACGTCTTAATGGGATATTCATGAGCTGAAGATCTGACACAAATAAGACTTCTCGTGCAGCTGGTCACACTGTGAAGTAGGTGAAACCAGCACAGCTTTACTTCAGCTTGTTTGGTTATAAACTGTGGCAGTTCAGCTGCTTCATGACCAACCAAGACACCCCTGCAGTGGAGGCGGTATCCTCTGAGGGCTGGAGCAGAGAGCTCAGGCGGGAATAACAACAACTGTCCCAATACAAAGTGTTCCCACTTGTGAATCAAAGCCCTCACTAAGATTGTGTCATGTCCAGACATGTTTGAGACTTATTCTTGAAGACGTAATATGAAAGCAAGGATCCATCTGTTTTCAAGTGCATCTTGGTTTGGATTCTCCTTCTGCAAAGGGAGAGGAACACAAACTGAAATGTGCACTTGCTGAAAGGTTGGAAACAGGGAGTTCTGTTTAATTTGCACATTCCCTGTTTCTGCTGAAAAGTAGGAAACATAAAGCACAGCCTTTATTTCAAATCTGGCATAAAAGTTTGCCTTCAAGCTAATGTCGAATAACAGACTTGACACTGCTTGGAATGAGGCTGATGTACAGCAGGAAGTACAAGACAAAGGCTCAGTTCTGGGAGAGTTTAATTTTGTTACATTTCCCTATTCAAACCTCAGCTTTGAGAAAGCCACAAAAATAGCAGCAGCAGCAAGATACTAGATAATAATTGGTTTATACCAATTTCACCTTTGAAAAGCATCTTCCCTCTTTCTGCCGCACATCTTCAAAGCGCCAGGGAAAAGCCCTTAATGAAAATATTTTTATGGGAAAAAAACAGACCTTTTTTCTTTCAGTTACAGTTTTCCCTTCTTTTGCTTCCCCCCCCCCCCCCCCTTATGTAATTTGTCCTTGTTTTCCTACTCTTTTCATCTAGGAACACTTCTGGTTATAATGGAAATTCAAAGACATTCAGCAATCCAGAAGGGTCAAACGAGTTTATGTTTTGAATCTGAAAGAACAAAAGCAACTTTGAACTATCCAGTGGAACTACAGTGAGTCTTCCAACAAACCCCTTCAGCCCTATGTCAGGTGTATACTAAAAAGTTTTCCTGAAGAAAGTACTTTTCTTGTTTGTTTGTTTTGTTGTTTTTTTTTGGGGGGGGGTGTTGTTTGTTTTTTACTGAAGGTGTTGTGGACAAAACTCTATCTATTTATCTGCCCTATCCACAGACAGAGAGATGAAGAAAGGATCCTAGAGCAGAATGGGAGTTTCCAGATCTAATGGGACAAGAGAGACCGCACTGACTTACCAGAAAAATTTAAGGCTACAAGCCTGCAAGCAATGACCACCCAGATCCCTCCTTATTCCCACAGGAATCGCAAGTCACATTTTACTTGACTCTGGCCTTGAAACAGGGCAGCAGAGAGGATGTGCACAAGCAGCATCTCAGAGTAAGTTAATCTGTTGTTCTTACAGGAGGGTGCAGTGACCTTTTGTTACTTTTAGATAGGTCTCCTTCCCATTTGAAGTTAAATCTCTGCTTTATTCCCTGCAGATACAGGCCTGATGTTTAGCCATTAGACAATGACTAACTGGGCTTCACATAAAAAGCTCATGAAATTACTGTAAATGTGATGCTGGCATTCAAAAGCAAATATTTCACATTACTTCTGTTTAGTTTCCACTTCACAACTGTTAACTGTGTTGCGTATTTATTTGGCAATCTGTACTGTTACTGAAAGGGAAAAAGCCTCCAGAACTGCTCGCCTACTGTCATAGTAATGGGTCACAAACAACTTCATGGTCTTGAGATGAGAAACTGCTCTGCAATGTGATCTGAACCTCCTTGGAGGACCTGCAAACTATTAGCAAGCCTCACCTGAGAAAAATGATCTTTTATTCTACACAAACAGCCATATTCTGGCTATTCTACTCACACTCAAAGGCACCTCACTTCAGCTGCTCTTCCATGCAGTGGTCACAGCTACACTGCACAGGTGTGGATCTTGCACACAGCATCCTCAGCTGGGAAGGCAAGTCACAGACATTACTGTCCTGTAACTCCATCCCCTCCTTCTCAGTGGTGACAGCCATTCTAGGAAACAGGTTTGCAACATGGCTTTGGGACTACCTGCATCTTTCAAACTGAAAAAGAGGAGTATCTGATTTAATCATATATAACCATACAACTTTAACTACTAACAGCATTTAGGATCAGCAGTTTCTAAAGAAAAAATTGTGTTTATGTATGGTTGTGCTGTTCTAAAGAACAGACAAGTAGTTCTTCCCAATCTCCCTCCTCTAATCCTTCTGAGGGTAACACTTGCAAGGAAGTGCCTCCTCTCTGCATCAACTCAGGAATTTTGATCTGATTTGGCTTTTCCAAACTTACCAAACATGCAAGTGAAAACCTGTTTTAGAAGGTAAATGCAATGCCCCTGTCCGGCAAGCTGAAATAGAATAATTCCCATAGTTGAAGTAAAGCATCATAACAATCACCAGATAACTGCAGGAAGGTTTGGGCCCAGTGAAAGAGCGTTTCCTGGGGTTGATTCCAAACAGGCTATTCTCTGAGCAATGGAATTAATGAGTCCTAGTTCACCAGGTAACTCTGTCCTCTGTCCCTTAATCTCCCTACCACAAAAACCTCTACCCCTGTGTCAAATTTAGATGAAATTAGTCAATGCCTTCAACAGGTATTAGGAGGAGACTGACAAATGATGAGACACATGATATCCTCATGCAGGCTCACCTCCTCCAGAATCCAAGCTGAAAATGACCCATCCAGCTTCTGCCCAGCCCAGCAATTATCACTGCTCACAGTAAACAGCAACTCAATATAAACAAGGTAAATTGATTTGTATGTAAATAGTACACTGGTGTTCCATGCACAAGTATAATTCATGCTGTTGGGGCTATAATTCCATGACTGATTTTAGTAACTATTCCTCTCAGTGATATAGGATCTATTAATACCTGTATTGTTAAGCCTAATAATGGAGATTATGGACAAAGAGGGAACAGTGACACAAGTTTTAGAATAAAACAATAGAAGAGTTCCTGGGTCCTGTAAGTAACACAAAGAAACTCTTGTCACAAGCAGCAAGTGGCTCTTCCCTTGTCTCATGTACTGTATGAACAATCGAGTGAGCAGGAGTCCCATGGTAGTTTCACCAGAAACTATTCTCTCAGCGAAACACCAACTAGAAAAATACCCACCCCAAATGAGATTGTTCCTGAAGTATTTGCCTAGCTCATGTGCAGGAAACATCTAGATTTTGAGCACTGCAGTACAAGTATTTTGGTAGGGAGGAACTTCAATAATCTGTCTTGATAGACCCATAAAAGCCTGAATACATCTGAAAAAAGTTGCTCCTAAGCTATGATTCCATCTCCTGAATGGGAAACTACCCTTTTGTGTTTCTTTTCTACTGGTGCTTGCTCAGAGGGTTTGTTTCACAGAATTTGAACTTGTGTGTTCACACTCTTCCCTTTCAACAGGAATCTATTAACTCATTATGCATTGCTCTGGAAATGGTTGTTGTGAGCAGAGAACGGTGACTTCAGAAAAGGGACACATATGAGCAGATGGCCATCAGCCTGTCCGTTCCGTAATCATTACACAGCAAATGTCTAAAATCTTTGCCATGATTTCAGAGCTCTGGATCAAGTTCCTAGAGCTGAAGTTGCTGAACAGTCCATTTATCAAGAGGTTGATTTAAAAGCACACTCCTAGCTCCAGTCTCCTGAGCTAAGGAAAAGATCCCCTTCTGCATATATTCCATATGAAGACCCTGCAGTTTTTTCTATACAACTCTACCCACAAAGGCTGATATCACTAATCACCTCCCTGCTGCTCACGTTAGGAAGAACCATAGGCCCAGGTACAAGCCCAGGCAAATCTTGGGGCTGTGCAATTGGCCTTGGCCTTTCCCACTATAAGTCCCTGTCATGTGTTGCCATCAGGTAATCAAAGCTCTTTGATTAAAAAGGGGCTTCCAGAGGCTTGCCTTAGGTGTGTGTGTCCTCCATGTGCCACAGAGAATGCAAAGGAAATTGGATTCCCAGTACCAAGTAACATAGTTTGGCCTGTGTGCATTATGAATTGAAGCAACCTGGGCCATTTGTCTTCCTCCACACCTGCTTTGTTAGCTTAGGTGTTGTATTTACCTTTGCATGTTCCCCAGGCAAGTTTTTATTGTGATGGCTTAAGTACTGGCATGCCAGAATAAAGGGACTTTTTATATGAACAGCTCACAGTGCCCAGATATGAAGAGCCCTGAGTGCTCAAATGGATGAAGGTGAAGAAATATTAAGGTATATCAAAAGAAAGAACACAAAGAGAGGAATGATGTTGTGAGCCATTTCCCCCTGTGCAAGCACTTAGGTGTTTACAGAGGGGGAGACAGTTTTTCCTGTGCAAGTGAGAGGGCAGCTCTAAGGGTAAGAAATACAGCTATAGATCAGAAACCAAATGTGTTTTTTTTTGAAGGACAGGTCATCTGCTCCTGTTTCTCAGCATAGCCTCATTGGCACACAGGCATTAGGCACACCAGGTATCTTCCTCTAGCATCTACGTCTCTTTCCATTCTCATCCTTTTCCTCTTCCAGGAAAGAACTTACAGGACAAAGATTATTAATCTTATTTTACAGGTGGGTAGCAGACAATGAAGCTGAAAAGAAACCTGCTGCCTTGAGTAGCAATCCCTATGCCAGCCATAGGGTCTGGCAGTCTCATTTCCTCTCCTCCAGAAGGGTTTTGCCCATGGAAAATCACAAGCACGAGCAAGCACACAGGAAAGAGGATGTTTGGATTTTTTACTCCTAGATGATGGCACAGCCCAAAGACACACAGCCAGAGACCCAGCAGTCTTTGGGAGAAGCCTAACAAAGTTAATGAAGCCAGCTCCATCTGTGATCTTTATCTGAGTCCCTCTGATCTCCCCACACTGCTGACTCCCTCTGCCAGGTACAGCAGGGGAACACAGGATTTTAGGTACCTTATGACTGATGTGGTCAGCTAGCTTGGTTCAGAGAGAATAACAAAGAGGCAAGCCACGCTTGCAAAGTGACGTACCGCTGAAGGAATACCTAGCTGAATATTGATCTGACTCGCACTGAAGTATTTCAGGTTGGTGTGAGATGGAATAGTCCAAGTTGCATTCCCACATTCTTCTCATGCTACAGTTTATTGGAAATTGATGTTAAATAAATAGTAGCTGTTGGACTTGATTCAGGATGAGAAAAGTACAATTAATTTTTGAGGGAGAAAGACTTGCCTATCAAAGTGTCCTCCCCAAGTCACATCACACAGGCCCAAGTGAAGCAGGACAGCGCATCAGACTGCTCCAATTCAGGATGAGGTGGTAAGTCTCCGGAAGCCTGAGCAGGGCTGGACTGATACAAGTGTTGACAAGAATTGCTGCACCTTTCTTTCCCTTTAGACGCAGACACCTGTGCTTGCCCTGACCCCTTGTGTTAAGGCTGCTGCCTGCAGACCCTTTGAGGGTACAGCTGCAGTTCTGGCAACTTCATGTTGATTGTAATTTCTGAGTCTCCAGCTCACGTTACACCCCATGTATGACATCTGATCTTATTCCTTTACCTGCAGACAGACCCTCTTGAGCTTTCACAGTGTCATACAGTAAGTTTACAGGGCTCCAGATTGCCAGAGAACCCAGAGCAGGACTGTGATTGCATGCTGTAGAGGCCCTGCAGCTGAGGGAGAATAACCTGCCTCCAAAGGATGCATCTGAGGGATGGGGTTCATACAACAGGTACCCCTGATCCCAAGTGGGGCTTTATAAGACTATGATAATAAAAATATGAGATAGCACCTAACAGCTAGAAATGCAAACACACACAAGCATTTACGTAGGGATGCAAGAGCTGATGGAAAAAATCAAAATGGGAAAATTTGGTTTCTTCAGGCTGCAGTGAGAGAGAAGCAGCTCTTGTCTGCCCTGTGCTAGCAGTGATGAGCTGTGCCTCAGAGTGTCTCAGCTGTGGATCCCTTGAGCAGCTCAGCCACCATGCTCAACCAGATTTTCCACCACACCTTTGGGCTGCAGCACACTGTCATTATATCATTCATGCCTGAAATTTCTCAGTAAAGCTGGGCTAAAGGAACTAGGGGACCTGTTTCTGACTTAGCTCACTCAAGCTAGCAGCATGGGTTCTGTTGGGGGGGCTTCTTCTGGAGGGGCGAGTCTTGCCAACCCCAAGCACACAGGACAAGTGACATCCTCAGAGGGTAGCACATCCCTGCTGTCTCTCTTTCTGTATACACGCCTGCACATCTCTGAAGAAGAACTGAACCACTGCAGGGCAGGAAAGTGTTCAGGTCCTCCTGGTGCACACAGGGCCTTTCCTTAACTGGGTTCAGCCTGTGACACACGAGTCATGTCTGCATACATGTGCGGCAGAGTGGACACAGGCACACAGGACACATACTACTGCTTAATTTCCTTGCAGACAGACTTCAGATTCAGAAAGAAAAAAAACCCAACACCAAAACCTGGCCAAACCTAGAGTATTTGGCCAGTGCAGAACCTACTGGGCTTGGGGAAATCAAAGTGTGACAAAAAATGGATGGTGACTTGTGTGCAAGGTGGGAGTTCACCTTCAGAAGTGATGGGTACTCTGCATACTTTGGGGAAGGTCCAGTGAGACAAAGATCATCACATGCACACATGCCTGCAGTAAACAAAGAACACATGGGCCTGCCCATTCGTCACCCATGTTCTGGATGGCCCCTCACTAACAAAACTTTCCAGTCCTTTTGGGAAAATCCTGGGTTCTTCCCTTTCATGGAGCAAGAGGCTGGAGATGTTCGAGCTTATTCTTTGTCCATCCCGAGCCACAGTTATTAACGTGTCTTATTCTCCAAGACCCACACAACCACCTTCATGGAAGAGCATGAGTCTTTCTATAGGATGGGCCCTGTCATTTATATCAGGAGATGTCTTGCACTTTCCTCATTCCTTTCTCCTGAGTAGTATCTTCTCCTGTAAATAGACTAGGGAGGGAGGGGAAAAAGGAAGCCACACAATTCCTTCACTACCTCACCGAATGTTAATATTCACAGAATTAATATTAATTACTGATAGATCCAGGTCAGTTCATCATAAACTAAAATGACTTGGCATCTCCAAGTGGAAGCTGCTGGTGCACAAAGCACTGTTCTCCACCTGTCTCTCCGAGTTTAAGCTGGCACAAAAGCACAACTTAGGGCCTGAAATCATCTGCCCTAACCATCAGAGCAGCCTTGCACTGACATTCTTGACTCTGCCCATCTCTTTAGTCTCCACCTCTCCACTGTCACACTCCTTTTCTGTGGGCTGGCTTTACAGTGCTTGTTATTGCTCCACCTCAGATGTACTTGTCAGGTGGCTTCACCAAGACCCTACCAACCCTATTCCTGCTTTCCCTGCTTTTCAAAGCACTCCAGCACCAGCTCAGAGACTTGACATATTTCCTCCACACCCAGACTGACAGCAGTTCCTCACTGTCTCCTACTGAAACCAAGAGCCCATTTACCCTGCTCTCCCCTCCCAGCCACAGCCTGCTCCTCTCATTCACTTCCTTCCTGGGGTACACCTTAGGAAAACCCCAGGGATTTGCACACAGACATGGGGGAAACAAGAGCAAACAACCATCAGTACTCAGCGCATTGCTAACTGCCCAGGCAAACCCAAACTGCTCTGACACAAGGGTAGTTACCTACCTTCTCCCCAACAGAGAAAAAGAACTGCACAAAACTTGGACAATACTCATTATTAGGAGCTTTGGCCTCAGTTCTACTGTGTATTTAGTTACCAAGTGATGTAAGTTAGGCACTTAGATGCTGGGGACAAGTCGAACTCCCAGACTTTGCTGTCTCTTACAGTGGTGAAACATGACTGAGCTCACAAGAGGTGATGGGACCACATCCACAATTGCAGATCTGCATCTTCCACAATCTTCGGCATGGGCCTAACTCTGCCTTGTTGAGATCAGAGGGAAAACCATCACAGTTAGCGACTTCAGGGGGTGAAAATTACCCATAGATTTCAGTTGGGCTCCTTCTGTCACCCATGAAACTTGGACCGAGTGATGTGGTTAGACTGCACCTGTATTTTGTCTTAAAGGATCCCAAACTATTTATAGTTTTACTCTGAGGTATGTTTGGGTAGATAAGCAACAAGGACAAAGCCATACACCTAGGTCACCTTCCTGTAAGCAAAGGTATCTCCAAATCGTGTGCAGCAGCCAGTGAGGGAGCGGGCAGTTACCTGCACATTTGTATTTTGTGTTCTGTCCCCATCGGGCAGCCTAGAGAACTCCCAAATGAAAACACACACCAAGACAAATCTCTGGGTCAGACAAAATGTCTTACCCAAACCAAAACATTGTGTTTCTAAGAGTGGATTCTTCATATTTTCAAGAAACAAGTAATAATTTTTAAAATGGTAAAAATTGAATTATTAATTTCAAATAAATTAAAGATTTTTGTATTGAAAAGTGTGAAATTAGACCCTGCTACAGCTTTTCTTTCTTCCTGGACTAATGTCATGGATCTGCTAGACAGCCATTCTGATCAGAAGAAAGAAAACCAGCATGCTCCCTGAATTACCCCCTTCCTGGATTCATGGTCAGGCAGTTTAGCAAGATCCCCTTCTGCTTGATCCTGGGCTAGGACTTCCCTTGCAGAGTCTCCCCATGTGAGATTATATGTTCATCGAAGGAGAGCACCTGAAGTCTCAAACTGTGTTTCTTTAGCTCTATAACAAACACATGAGCCTTCAGATCACACCCACTGTTTCTCATACCTGAACCTTCTCACGTGAACTTCAGTATCTCCTGCAGCTGCATGTGTTAACAGCAGGAGGTCACTTGGGGTCCTGGCTGCTATAACTCGTGTATGGCACATCACATGGGCTGAATCTGGCACAGGGATGATGGGCAAAGAGTAGAGCAAATTACCCCTTTGTTGACAGTGATAGCTGCCATTGGGCAGACTCAGAGGTCAATGCTAAGTGCCACATCAGACTAAACTTCCTAATTTTGCTTCATGTCCCACCAATTAGAAAAGTAGAGAAACCCCAAATAGTACCTCTAATATTGCACAGCAAAGCAAATACCAGACAAGAATGTCCCATGCCATTCCCTCTTCACCACAGGCTTTCTTGAGTGGTTCTCAACCACCTCTTAGATCCCACTGCCTTCAGCATCTGCTCTTAAAGCAAAATCCATTCCGAAAGGTGTCCTGGCTCTCTGACATACTGTAACATAACAGTCAGAGATAGGTTTGGTTCTGTTACTTACACTAAAAGACTACGCAGAACAAGAAGGGCAAAATCACCTCTATGTCTCTTAACTGAGGCAAAACGGTAGAGCAGAGGGCAGGTCAGATCTGCATGCAATAGACAGTAGGCCCCATAAATCACCACTTTCTTCCTCCTTTTCTGCTGGGAAATGGTGTCCAGGCAGAATGTGAGGCCCCTGGATATTTGCCCAGGATTTCTAGGTGTCCTACAGATGAGTCAGGGCATTAGATCTCCAGAAATCACAGCCCTGTCTGCAACACAAGTACAAACCGCCAGCCAGACTATCCATTTCTGAGTCACAGCAAGAGACAGTATCTGCTTTATTTACTTGGCTTTCCTTTGGGTGCTCTGCTCTTTCAAACAGGCAGACTTCTCAGAGGACTGGCTAGACCCCAAAGATAAGAAAGACAGGTTTGCCTCTTTCTGCAGGGCAGAAGGGACTGTGCAGTTTACTGCAATCCAGAGCCTGAGTTGGCAGACAGCAAGCCACTGCACAGAGGTCTCTGGGTGTAGACGGGAAGTGTTACTAACAGTAACAGCTCCTGTTTTCAACCTACCCTTTGTACTTTTGGTTCTACTCAGAATTTAATTATTCTGGTTGATGTTCTAATATAACCAGGTTTGGAGTTTTAAAGCCTTGTTGGTCTTCTTTGGAGAGCTGGTGATAGAGAGGTGGCCTGGGCAGAGCCACCTCAAAGCTCTGGTTCCCTGGGGATCCTGCCACAGCTGCAGAAAGTTCATGTACACCTACACAGAGAATGTGGAGATGTCTCCCTTTTGCTGTGCTGCAGAGACCCTGGGTATTCCAGAGGAGCACATGGAGGTCGTCACTTCCCGTGTCTGTTTGGTATGCTACAAATATGGCAGTTGGTCTAAACCAGCAGCAACTTGGAATATCTTGAAATCTGTTCCTCTTGTGAAGACACATTTCAGGCAAACATGGGCAGGGGAAGCGGAGGTTTTTGGAGTTGGCTTTTAACAGCTGTGTTGAGAACAACTTGGGATGGGAACAGCTGTTTGACCCAGCTACCTCTGGCACAGCCCTGAGTAATATTCCTGCTCTTCAGTAATAAGGTGGCATTCCTTTCCATACAGACATCATGTGCATAGTAATAACAATTCAACAGCCATGGCTGTGACTGTTGCTGGATCAATACAGGTAGCTGATCCCTTCCAGCCAACACCCACAGGAAACAGGATATGTCACAGCCCTTCTAAGGCAAACCTCTTGTCCCAGAGTAAGACAGGAACATTTGCAGCACTACGCTCAGTCTCTTTCCTGCCTTGAGTAAGTTGAGACTTACAAAGACGGCAGCTGTTGTAACACAACACATGTTGGCAAATGTCCTGTCACCCCTGCCAGAATTAGCTAACCTGTGAAACACACCTGATTCCCAAAGCACAGTATTTTGCTTACAGTGCTTTGTGAGCAAATTGATCCAGTTTGTTGATCCAAACAGTGATCCAAGCATTGCAAATCATATGATAGCAGCACTGGCCACTGCTCCTGCAGGACTTAATTTTCTAAGTAGCTTGGAATGCAAAGGGAGTTAGGCACTATCTTCTCTTCAGTGCCAGCACCTCAGCAGCATCACGTGACAGAATCCTTTGGAGTACCCCACATTGGGTATACTGGGAAATCTTACTACAGTGCTTCCCCTCTGTATTTAATTCACTGATGGAAACAAATTACAGGACTTCTGTCCTTCCTCTGGAGACGAGGTAGAGCCACCACAATGACATCAGTGACTCTTGATATCAATGACATCGATGAATCTTGCATACATCTGCTGCTGATATCTTCTTGTGCTCTACATTCCTGGCTGCCTGAAGTCCCTGGCAGCATGGCACTTTACTGGGTGCTTGCAGAGTGCAGGGACCAAAAGATAAGTCCAGGATCCTGCCTCTAACGGTGCCTGAAAGGGAGGGGAGTAGGGCAGTGCAGGTGCAGAGCACTGGGCTGAAGAGCTTATGCTGTTTGGTTCCTGCCATTGTGTGTCTTGGGGTCACCTTCAGAGGGAGGCTCTACTGTTACCTTTGTAGTCGACACCTTTCACTGGAGTTCTCTTTTCACTGGCTCTTTTATTTTAAACCCATTCATATTCCAAGTCAATCAGTACTAAAAATAGGATTCCTTGCTAAGAATGGCACTGGCATTACTCACTTTCTGCTGGGTTTTCATCTCAGGCTAGGTTGCCACACCTCTGGCTGGAGGAGTGTGCTGCAGCAATCATCCACAACTATGTGCTTCTGTGAGAAGGTTTTGAACCTTTGCCATCCTTTGGAAGCTCCCACTGTTTTTTCTTTCATGTGCTAATACAGTTCAGTGGCTTATCTCCTTTCACATCCCTGGGGCACACCTCTTTGCAGACTGTATACTGACAACCTAACCAAGTGGGAGAAACACACAGGAGATGCTGCCATCCCCCTTCCTCCCCTTGCAATTCAGGCCAATTCTGCAGCTCTCAGCTGACAGGGATGATGTTCTTACTTGCATTCAGGAAGAAACAATTTGCTCTCCCTGGAAGCTACTGCATACTCTGGCTTTGATTGTCAGCTGCTCCATACAAACTGCTCATCAATTACCAGCAAGGAGGCTTTTGGACTTTCATAGTGGGAGGTACACATTTCCAGCTCAGTGTTGCCAGATTCTAAGCAGTTCTGCAGGGTATCGCTCTTCCACAACATGCCTGGAAACTGAAGGCTGGGGGAGGTGGAACATACTTCTGGCCCGCTTTAGCTGTAGTTAAGTGAATCCTATATGGATTCGTTTTCTTTTTCAGCATTCTTCTGTTTTGCACACCACTTTCAAGTGCAGGAACATGTTTCCTCCTGATGTCCATGCCAGTGCCAGAGCTGACTGTCATTTATTTGCTCTGATAAGGGGTTAAATATGCACAGGTAAACGTGGGTGTATGTTCATAATGCAGATGGCAGTGATACTTTAGAGGAGGCACCTTTCTTTGTTCCCTTAATGATTCATTCATTGGGAGTGTGGGAATTAACCTATATAAATTTTTGCTACTAAGTAGGTACACCTAGATCCTGAAATAGTGGATGGGTGAGAACCAGTTATAGAGACTCTACACATTGTCCTGGCAGCACGGAAAGAAACAAACCCACAACGGTAGACTGGGAATCGATGACTGCATGGCATTTCTCACAGCAAATTCTCTTTACCTCCCATTTTCTGGTGACTCACCAAAAATCCTAGTAAGGGAGGCCTGATGTGACTGAGACCTTCAACCAGGCCCTCTCTTCTGGGGGCGAAGTGTCCACAGCTGGAATTGCATATGGATGCAACCAATATAGCTTAGACTTGGCATTGAGCACAGGCAGACACACTTTGGTTGCACCAGCACTGGAAGGCAGGTGTGAGATTGCATCAGGAAGCCAGTATGAACAGGGAGGCTGGGGCTGGTTTTCCACTCCTGGCTCAGTGCCCCCTTTGTAAGCTGTAGGTAACACCTCATCAGCTGGGAGGTGGAGAAGAAACAAATTTATAGTTAAGACACTTCACTAACAGAGAATTTGTCTCCCTCCTGCCTAGCTAGAGGAGGAAAGAAACTTTTCTGGGAAGCTGCATGCAGTGGGATGAACTCTCCAGACTAACTCTTATGCTCCTGGTATTATCTGATTAATTATCACCTTTAAGAAAAGCTCAATGAACAAGAGTTAAGCAGTTTGACTTTACAGAGGATAGATCAATCTGGTTTATCCTCTGGAAATTATAAATTACATTAGCATTTGAGGAGCCGTACAGGCTCATGGAAGCATGAAGCAATGGTCAATGTCTGGTGCTGGTTTCCTACAGCTTTGAAAAAAAAGGAGGTCACAAAGCACTATTGCAGCCAGTGAGATGAGGCCTTGGTTGCTTCATCTCTTCAAGGTAGGCTCCATAGGGTGAGGTAACACCCCAGACACTGCAAAACCTGCCTGCATCTTGTCTGCACCTCCAGCCAACCTTCCCCTTGCAGCAACAGCCAAGAGCACACCACTCTGGACAAAATGGGGGGAAGAGCTTAGAGAGCACAACCTGAAGGAGACAGCAAAGAGGTCCAGGAAAAGCATCACCATCACGCTGATGCTGGGCCAGGACATCCCAGCAGTGTTGTTACGCTAATGGGACCTTTAATGGTCACAAGTGAACTCCAAAAGTTAGAAATGCACACACAGAGCTGAGTAGCATGGGAGACCCTGCAATGGTCAGGTCTTTGTCCGTACCAGGAATGAACTCCCCACTTAGCTGTGATGATTCTCTGAGGAGGCATTTCACCAATCTGACAAATGGGTGAATGGGTGGAGAGAAAAAGGACGCTTAACAAAGCTCAGCTTTCTAAGGAAGGGAAAGCAGAATGTTGGGGTTCCTGGGAAAACACACTGCAACTCACAGCTCAGAAGGGCACAAATATGGGGGGAGCAGGTGCTCACAGGCACAGTGGTACCACACTGCCTTTGGGACAGAGACTACAGCAAGGAGGAACAGGAGGCACCAGAAGGCTGTACCTCAGACAGGATGAATGCTTCCTAGCAGAGTGGTGCATCATGTGGCTCTCTCTGCCTAGTCTCCTGTCATTGTACTCGGTGGCCCCAATCACATCAGCCAGGCCTCTAAGCTGTGACCAGCCACATGAGCCACAGCAGTGTATCTGTCAGTGTTCTCTGAGAGGCCAGGCAGATTAGCCACACGAGGTCATGGCAGAAGGTGTGTAGGCACAGCAAGCCAATGCAAAGCACTCTCTTGTGTGGCATATCCTGTTTCTCCCCAAGATATGTACAAGGTCACCACCTCAGCCATGCTCACAAGTGATACCATCTGTTTAATCAATGTTCTCTGTGCTACAAAGTCATTCCAGATGCTTTGCATTGGATACAACTTTTTCAATAGTCATTAGCAAGGCAGGGGGGTGAAGAAGCAATTGTCAGGCTCCTTTTTGCATAGATCATGGTGTTAGCAATAAAACTGTCTCCCCCCCAACCCCTCCTTCCTCCTCCTCTGGTAACTGAGCCTCCCTACACTTCACTTTGGGAGCTCCTGCATAGGAATATTTCATAAGCAGGCCCGAGGGTTTGTCTGCTGGCTGTCCTACTTCCTTCATAGTACCTGAGATGAGCTGGGCTAGAATGTCTGCCTGTATCACACTCCCATGCTGCCTGGACGGGAGATGGAAACTTATCTGCTGAGGTCAAAGATGGCTTCTTGCTCATGGTCTTGGGCTCCCAGCTTAAGCCATATTACAGTTGGCAGTCGGGCCTCCCAAATCATGACGGCGACTCTGAAAATCAGGAGAGGAAATAAAGTAAGCCTTCCTATTTTCTAAAGTCTTAAGGGTAATATTTATGTCATATAGTGAACTTTACTCTTCTGGTCCTAGGGGACAGAAAACTACCTCAAAATAGGTATGTGAAACTTTGGGTTCTCAGGCCAGGCTTCCATGCCAGGAGCCAGTCTGTTGTGCAACACACCATTAAGCATCTTTAGGGCCTGGGCCCCTGAAGGGACTGCCTCATCTAATCCTCCACAGTACCAGGCAACTATAGATACTTAGATTTGATGTGCACGCATACAAAATGCTTTAAGCTCCTCCAAAGCTTCATATTGAAACAGTGCTCATATAGAAGACCAAAAATGATGACTGTTTCCTCCCTGAAGCACCATTGCTGTGGAAGGGTTCATAGTGAAGTCACAAGCCTTGATAACCCTGCACAAAGGAGTCAGTCCAAGACATCCTTTCTGAAAGGCAAAAGTGCTTTCCATAAAGTTATCTGTGTCATCAGCTGTTAATCAGCACAGACCAATTGATTTCATCTTCCACTAAACAAGTGCCTGGCTCATCCTTGTTTTGGTAGATGTTTGTCTGTGATAGCTCTGTAGCCATGACAGTGGAAGATACGGCTTGGTAGCATTTTTTGGTGCTGTTTTGCTTATCATTTCACTGTCACTGGGCTTGGAGCCCAGGGAGGGGTTAATCCCTTCCTTGCTTTTGCCAGGTAACAGCTGTTCTACTTTCTGGATCCCTGGATCACCCAGGTTCTGATGAGGCAAGTGGATGTCCTTGCAGGAGCTCCTGCAGGAGGAACTTTGGGAAAACCAGTCAGGACTGGTCCTGCCAGCCTCGGGAACATTCCTGCTCCCATGCTGTTGCAACTGGATCCAATCTCCTGGTAGACCAGCTGGCTGCTTTCCAAAGAGCTCTCTGCAGACTGGCTCAAAGGCTGAGCCCAGATGGGGGATGGCTATGATGAAATTTGAGCAAGGGGACAAAAGACTATTGGCCTTCATTAAATTTGGGAACACTTGATGAAGACAATGCTCAATATGGATTAGCTCCTCCCCAGAAGACACAAGCTGCCTTGTTTTGCTGCAAGTTTACCATTGTGTGGAGCATCTCCCCAACACCAGCGAGACCCTGGATGTTGAATCACAGTGTTGAACCGCAATCACTTCGGATGTGTGAGAGTCTGTTGTGTAACATCATTGTGAACTGGTAAAGCACAGAGATATTTCACTGGCAACATTCATCCTACTCGCATCTGGGACTAGGTATATAACAGCTTTATGCGACATGCTCTGCAACAGAATGTGAACCTCAATGCATCCTGAAGATGAAATAGCTGACCGCTAAGCATGGTTTAAATACACTCCAGAACCAGGTAAAACCAGAAATAGGGTTTGAACAGAGAGAAAGATGCAGATTCCAACTGTGTGTTTAAACTCTTGCAAACGCACTGGGAAAGCCTCAGTTACCTATGTATGTCTCCTGAACAAAAGCAGCTCTTAGCACAAGCCAAGATAGTCTCGACAAAGAGAATTATGAAATGCTTTAACCACGTCTGAAAGTAGAATTTTTCAGACCCAGCAAAAGGATGGGATCTGCTGAACACTGCCCTTTTCCTGGAGCTCCTGACAAATCAATGGCAAAACTCACACTGATGCTACTGGGATAGAGATTAGCCAGTGGTGATGGGTAACAAGCTGCCTTCCATCACCATTCACCACCCCTTCCCACCTTTTAGTGATACTTTTGGTAACAGACACATTGTTGAGTCTTGCACTGCTTGCTCATTAGCATCGCAGTAAGTGATTTCTTATGTAAACCCTGCCAGCCCACAGAAAAACCAGTTCAATTCCAGTCTGCATTGTTGGGATGGACACAGAACACAGGAGAAGTGCTGATGATCTTTCTCTCTATTTTTTTTTTTTTGATAGAAACCCAAGGATCATGCATAGAAGCAGTCATTGCATATCTTCCACTGCAAGCAGAATTACCCTCACATCTGCAGAGAGGCTGCTCCAAATACCAAATTCCCCTGGCTATCTATTTGCAAGTACCGACACCAAGCTTGCAGGTACAGCAGCAGTTTCTGTGCACCTAATGAGAGGTTTGAAACCAATGACTGTTTTTGTCTGTGGACCTCATGTCTCCTTTCACATCTTATCTTCTAAGGGCATGGCTATGTAGCTAATGGCAACATAGCTTTTCTTTGCGGCATCTCATAAACTTAACTTTTCTATGTGGTGACTGGGCAAAATAAGTGTGCACCCATGCTGAGGGTATCCTTTTCTTCTCACTGCTGCTGGTAATTCAGGCTTCTCAAAGGCCTGGAAACGGTTTCTGTTGTTAGCCTCTGAAACACTGGCATGTACTTAAAGAGCACTAGGGCCATTCCTTATTATGCCTTAATATTCTTTTCCTTAATATCTGTGGTGGTATGAGAGAGGTATTAGTTGAATTTAGTACTTTAAGAGCTCCTCCGTAAGCAGTAAAAGACATCATGGGACTTATCCTAGGGAAGTCTTCAAAACTGAAAGGGAAGTTCCTATTTTTCCATGGCAGAGGCATTTGTTAGAGTCATAATGTAAGATCCTGTGCTTATTCTGGCCCATTTTGCTCTACTTTGCTACTCCATCCTTCCACCTCACTCCCCTTTCCACTGCTGCTTTCTTTTTCAAGTACCAGATTAGCATGTGTGTAGAACATCTGACTAGGATTAAGGCACACAACCACTGTTCGTGTTCTTGAAAAGTTTCAATCATAAATGAGAGGGACTAAGACCTGAGAGGTGTCTGCCTTTCATCCCTGGCAGTAACCATCTTTGAGTGCAAGATGGGCTTTTTCACTGGAAGGAGGCAGTTAGGGTACGGAAGCAATGCAGACAGGTATCAATATCAATGCAAATCATGTTAGCTCTGTGCCTATGGAAGTTACATTTGAAAGGTTCATTTGCAACTCTTTCTACCTGCATTTTTTGTGTGCCACTTTAATTACTTATGAACTTAAATCACACTGCTCAGAAATGTGAGGGCAAAGGATGCAAGAGGAAGGGAAGTCTTGAAGCTATGACATCTGCGTATGACATCTAGGTTTAGACATACTGGAAATGCCACATTAGATCAGACCCTCAGACTATTTAGCTGTGCTTTTTTTGTCCCAAAGTGCAAAGAGAACAGGCAGCGGTATTTCAGCTGAAAAATAGGCATAGCTGTCTCAGCTCAGCACACCCATGAGTCATAGGCAAAGCCAGACCTGCAGTAAACTAGGATTACTCGCTCAAGGAAGGTGTAACCAGCAAAGAAATGACAGGTATGTACAGCTTTGCTCACGAAAATGAGAAGGAATCAAGGTTTGCTGTCTGACCCTTCTGTCCACTGATCTACCTCACCTGAACATTCTCCAACACTGTACAAGTGGCTCTTGCTCCTCCAGCATGCTTACTCCCTACATTCAGCTGTCACCAAGAAGGCAAACCCATCATTTCCTATCAAAGATATCGCCTCAAGAACCAAGCGATGGCAGAATTGTGCACTGAAGTGAGACATACCATTAGTGCATCAAGAAAACCTCTCCAAAGAGAGGCAAGCATTTATCCCCGTTAACAACTTTCCTTTTGAATAGGTTTGTGCAGGTGGCTCACTTAAGTATTTGTGGCACTAACAGGCTAGGTAAGATAAAAGCCACACAAAGTTATTTTTAGAAATCAAAACTTTGTACCAGATACTGCAAATTGCATCAACCAACTCAAAGGTGGAAGATGTACCTGCCTGTAATAGCCAGCAGGCCAAGATCCAAAGTAAGATCTGCTACTGCTCTGAGGGAAAAGTGGCATACTGGAAGGAAGAAGGAGGGCAGGAAGAGGGAAGCAAAAGCCAGAAGCAGACAGGAAGCTACTCTGGCCATAGACAACTGCAACACACTCAAAAGCTCCCACAAATACACAATAAACACTGTGAGGAGCTATTGTTTTGGGTTCCCCCCCTCCCCCCTCCCCAAAATTCAATAATCATGGAAAACAAAATATTTAGGAAAGAGGAATGAGATGTGCAAGCAGACATGACCCTCACATCACCAAAATTCCTGATCTGGATATCAAAAATATCTTGCAAAATCAGCTGTGTGTGCAGAGAACTGTGCAAGAACAGCAGGCCTCAGGTGAGGCAGCTACAAGTGACAAGGACACAGAAGCTCTCTTGCCAAATTAACATTGCCACGGGAAGGTCAAGGAAAGTCTGGAGGCATAACTTACTAACAAGATGTGGGACCAGAAACCCAGATATGCCTAGTAGAACTATGGTAGCTCCACATGAGGGGAGCAAGTTAAAAGCCAGATGATGTACGTATCTTGAAGAGAAGACCTGGCTGTGCAGGATCAACAACAAAACTGATCTTTAGCCTTGCCCTGCAGCTGATCAGATCTGCTTGTCACACAAGTATAGCATCCTTGGACAGCAAGAAACTTGCAAACATACAGTTACACCCATCAGTTGTGCTGTTCAAGCAGCCAACTCACTGGACACTGTAGGTCTCAATGGTGCTTGTGCATCGCATGTACATCAGGAAGCTGGCAGTAAGCTATTTGTCAGGGCCATAGCTCAAGTAGAATAAAATCTTACTGCTTGCTAGAAGTTATAGCTGATTAAAACTCAATTAAGGGAGTATTTTATTTATTTATTTATTTATTAATGCAAAGCTGTACATCAGTTCTGAATTCCATACATCATTCCTGGTCAGAGAGATCTGCCCTCAGTTCCCTGTACTGCATTCCTCAAAAACAAATCCCTTCAGCAAACCTTTTGCAGTGCTCAGAAAGGTACCACAATGAGCAGGGGAAGCTCCCTGTCTAGCACAAGGCAGCAGCCATTTCCCAGGCACTGAACAGCTCTGCTCTGCTAACAAGCACTGCAGCCATACGGGATGGCACTGACCCATAATAAACAGCATCTCTAAGAGGGAGCTGCTGGTTGCCCACTTCTCAGGCAACCTAGCTTTAACCTAAATCCTTAGAGAGGAACAAACCTTCTGTGAAGCCCACCCCCCAGTGTTTCCAAGCTTCCTGCTAAAGAGACTCCACAATGATTTTCCTTCCCAATTATTGATAGGAGTTCAAGTCCAAGCCCTCTAAGAAATAGTTACTTGGGTCTCCCCAGCAACTAACTGCCTCCACCCCACTTCATAACTAGAATGCAAAATACAACAGAGAGAAGTTACAAGCTACTCTAGTAGCTTCACTCCATTAGGCTTACAAGATAGAGTTAAAACAGAAAATTGCTGTTTTCTATGCTGGCATTTGTTTAGCCTTTCAAGTAGAAAAACTGCTGTTGACTTCAGGAACAAGAGGAGAGATAGAAGAGCTTCTGGAAGAAGAGTTTCTGGAAGAAAAGCAGCTTGGCTTTCAACTGGGAGTTGTAATCTAATCTCGCTCTCACAAGGCTATGGCACAGTTACCATTGAGATTGAGCCTGTTTACTCCAAAGCAAAAAGCCTGGCATGACCAACAGAAACAGCTTTTCTTGCCAGAACCCTAACTAGCAAATGTCTGTGGAAAAGTCACTTCAAGCAGTGCTGTTTACTTTGGTAATGAAGCAAGCTCTCTGGAATGAAGCCTTGCAGTCTTCCCAAGAGATGGTGCAATACATACCTCAGCTATAAGCCATACAGGCTGCTCTCAGAGCCTGAGAAATACATGGTAACTTCAGAGGCTAAGGCAAATGTTACTCCAGACAGGACTCTGGACTACTCCTGCTGTGGGTACACAACTTGGATCCGAATTCAAACTGGCTGGTTCTTTAGTCTTATTCTGTGCTTCAAGCTAAGCCACAGCCAGCAATACATCTAGAGAATGCTTTTGAGAAAATGACCTCAAAAGAAGGTTCTCCTGCAGCTTTAAAAACTAAACTCACGCCCTTGATACTCATTTTTTGAGGTAACTCTGAATTTAAGACCACAACTCAGTGCAGAAGTGTTTAGAGGGAACATCACCACATAGTTGGACTAAAAACTATCTGGAGAAGAACAGAAATTCAAGGTAGACTACAAAGGCCAAAGCTCCCTTTCTGTTCAGGGAGTCACTGGCCTGAGGCTATTCTGCTTTTCCTCATTTATTTAAGACTGAGTCCCAAGCTGCTGTTCAAACTCCCTGTGACCACACTGAGATGAAAGGCTCTCTCCAATATTCCCAGCCCTTGAGCCCAGAGCAAAGGGATATTCCTTGACTCAAGAGAATGATGATTTAGGTCCTCCCTAATCCAGAAAGAGTTAAAGATTCCTTTGTAGTAGGATTAAATGGACTTCCTACCAAAACAGGCACATTTGCACATTATGTTTACAAACAACTTGCACTCCTGTGAGAGCACCAAGCTGATCCTCCACACATGGCTATAGCTCTTCACAACCATGCTTTCTGCTCTTAAGACATGGGAATTCCTGCTTTGAGGAGAAACCAAGCTCTAATTTCAAGTGTTTACCATATACCCCCAAGAGCAGGCAAAAAACATTGAAATATCACCATGATTAGGTTATGTAAAAAGTTTAATTATAAAATAAATAAGTTTGATGTGGAAACATTAAATATTAAATACAGTAATAAATATTTACACATTTACAGATATAACTTGACAATTAATGGCATTTCTCTGCTACCAGAATTCTGCTCTGTTTATACAGAGCATATTGACTCTTCCAAGAAGAAACTGAACTCAAATAATACTCTGTGCTCAAGACTGCATGGATAGTTCAAGAAACCAAGGACACTTGGGTCAAAAAAAGTCTGAGGTAAGTCAAGTTCTGTGCACCAGAAGGTAGAGCACAGGAGACCACTGCCTGCAGAGTATCAGTGCATGAATTTTATTCTTCGAAGAAACAGGTTCTTGGCAAAGTTCAACAGACTGGATCTGATGGGAAGCATTTTACACTTCTAGTGCTGCTTAAAGCAGCAGCAAGTGGCTGGGTAACGTAAGTAGCTTTCTATTTATAACTGATGGGTCCAGGCTTAACTTGTTGGAGCAGGGGCTTTTTCCTTAAGATACAGAGCTTTGGACATTGCATCTACGGTCTCAGCATCCCAAGTAGACTAATTTTAACTCTGGTTAGCACACACAAAAACGGATAGCTCCACTCACACAACAAGTCCTACTGAGTTCAGAGGGATTACTTTCTACACATACAGTAACACAACCCAGGTGTGGCTGACAAGGATCTGTCACCAACACCCTGCAAGTCAGAACTAGAGATGAAGTTCTTTGAAGCCGGTATCAACAGGGAGCACAGTGACAGCAGAATTATGTTTTTAATTTGCCGAGATCTAGGGAGAGAAGACATCCAGAGCTCTTCTCTTTTCCACTTCGAGAGAGGGAATTTTTTCCCCCTCCATCCATTCCTGAAAGCCACAATGAGCTCTCTCCCTTGGATTTAGAGCTGCCAAAGGAGACTTGCTAATAGAAGAAAGTCCATCCATGTAACAGCAGAGACCAGAGCTCCAGCACCAATGAGAGGGCTCAGCAGCAGTAGTCTCCAGCAGGTCCTCTACCACGTAGTGGCAGCTCCTTCCACATAATTGTGACTAGATGTAGCAGTAACTGTCCTCCCCAGTAAGCGATTCATCAGCAAGTGCATGTTGAGATCTTCTTGCAGCAGCCTCTGTCTGGATGAATCAGGGCTTAGTGGCAACAGCTCCAGCCCACAGTGTCCAGGGGGATGCGTCAGGTAGCCAGAGGTACCCTGCAGCTTTGCAGCGGCCACATCAGAACTGCTCTGTAAGGGGCAGACCAGGCATGTTAATCACCACCCGGAACATAGGAACTCTGTGCTAGAACCATGTCAAACCTACATCTGAGGCAGGCAGGCTAAGTTTATGCGTACATATGAGGATGCTTTGCTAGGTACTCTTCAGCTTCAAGCAAACTTTGAACAAAACCCCCCAGCTGCCACTGGACAAAGCTGGTCGAGCTTTGTACCTGACATGCAGCAAAGCAAAACTTCTGAGCTCAGCCAGAACTCAGGGCTCTTCTTTATAGTTTCCTCCTTCAACTTCTAATATAACTCTTATTCAATAAGGGTCCTGGAATCTGCTGTTGGGTACATTTTTGCTCAGAGAAGACCAACTTGCTTGCTCACTGAAATCCACTAGATCTTTCCCAGAAGTGATCCACCTGGGATAAAGAGCTTTAGCACTCAGTTGAAAAACAGTATGAAACTTGACTGAGAGGCTAACTATGGTGGTTGCAGAATTACAAGCTTTGTCTTGATCTGTAGCCTCCAAGCTCCATAAACCTCCTGATGCCTTGCAGAGGTGTTAAAATGCTCAGTACTCCTCTTACATGAGTCAATGATTCACTTGGCTGCTGCACCATCTTCCATGCTGGCAGTCTACCATGGCTTCTTGCACTCAGCCTGTCTGTTCAGATATTAGGGTTGTGTTTTTTTTTTTTCCTTCCCCAAGTCCACTGATGTCAGTACAGCTTCCTATCCTCACTTTTTCTTTAAGACAGCACCCAGTTAGTTAACAGCTTTTGAACTTGCACAACTCAGGTGGTTTTGGGAAACCAGCAAATTGAGCCAGTCATTCATATGTAACCTACATGTTTCAAGGCAGTTCAAGCATTAAAAGCTAGCAGGAGCTTTGCCAAGCATGCAAGCAATGCTCACAGGGGGAACTCCAAACTTGGAAGGACAGAAAGGTGTTTCAAGCCAGCTTTCATACCTGTTCTTTCCTCTTTTACACACCAACGTGACCATTTCTGTTTTCCTGTCGAAGTTTTTTCCTTTCTTCTTTCTCTTCATACTGAGGACACTTTTTCCTGACCCTGTGGAATTGTGGCACGTTAGAGGTCATTTTGAATGCTGATACACACTTTCACCATTTACACTCATGTCCTTTAGATCCTCAAGCAACTCCAAGCAAGCCAGTTTTTAAACATCAAGCATCAAGCAATACCTGACCATAAAATCAAGGAGCCCAAGTTAAGCACTGGCAGTTTTGCTGCACAGAGCCAGAGCTGCTCAGCTTCAGCCCAACCAGGCAGCAAGATGAAGAGGGTTTATTGTTGCAATGGAGCAAAGGACCAGGCAGCTTTCTGTGAGACAGATTTCCTGGTAGCTTTAGTGAATGCTTGCAGAGACCAGACCGCCTTCCTCCTCCCCACAGCAGAGCACTGTGGACTTCAAATTTCTCAAGTCCCTATCCCCTTTATGTGACTCTTGAGCACATCATAAGCACAGCTGCTTAGCAATTTTCTTTTTCTCCCAATTTCGCCAGTCTTTTGTAGTGACTGCTCCAGACAATCTAGATTCTCTGGACAAAGGTACAGATTAATGATCTGCATGCCTCAGGCTTGTGAGGGTTCAGAGCACAAAATAAATACAATCCTAATCCATGGAACTCCAGAAACTAACAAAGATGATTTGCTCTTACAGCACTACAGGACTGGTTATCTCTCCTAGCAGCAAGGAATGAGGCAGTGTTCAGAGAACAAGTGCTCATCCCAGCATTCCTCAAGTTCAGATCTTAACACAAAGCAATAGCAAAATTACAAATGCAAACACTGTTTGCAGCAAAGAAAGGGCACAGCACATACCTCATCCAGCTGATGTACTTCATCAAGATCTGAAATTAAGCTCAACTTCTGAGTTTCACCTACAGTGACCCAAACTCTGCCATGGTGGAGCTGCAGTGTTAGAACTGGAGCACTGCTCCAGTAGTCTGGAAACACTGGAGTCAAGCTTCCTAGGCTATCTAACCTCAGCACTAGTTCCTGAACACACCAGCAAGAAGCAAAGGCACAGGCAGGCACAAGCTGCTGTGTACTGCTTTTTAGCAGGTGTAAAGAAGAATCTAATTTATGTCTTGAAACATGCACCCAGAGAAGCCTTTTAATTTATTCACAACAGGACCCCAGATTCACATTACCCACCACACAACTGTCAACAGTTGCTTAGGCTGAAATGGCTGTT
The DNA here is from genome assembly GCF_033783945.1 of Neopsephotus bourkii. Lineage (NCBI taxonomy): Eukaryota > Metazoa > Chordata > Aves > Psittaciformes > Psittacidae > Neopsephotus > Neopsephotus bourkii. The sequence continues at coordinate 1,510,815 of NW_026900754.1, read as the reverse complement.
CCCTCCATCTTAACAGCAAGCAATACAGTATTTGGGACCATCAGCACTTGTTTCCCCACTCACTTCCCCTCCGTTTAAGTATTTTAGCCTGGCAACCTCTGTAAATAAATGGACAGTTGGAACACCATTTCCTTCCCCCAAATGTGCACTCAGCTGCTGAATAGCAGCCATACATGAGGCTGTGACACTACTGCTTGCTGGCTTTTCCACCAGGAGTAGGGAAAGCACTGCTGTCTTGCAGGCTTCTCCACAAGGATTAGGGAAGGCACTGCTGTGTCAGCATAACTACTCCTCCTCTACTTCCTGCTTATGTTCTGCAGCACTGTAGCTATTCCAGTTGTATCAAGAGCAGAAAGGCTCTGGTCTGAAAAAAAATAATCAAGGGTCACAAGCTGCCCACAGCCAACAGCAAGAGAGTAAGTGAACACATAGTCACTTAGTAGCTTCTCAGACCTTGCTTCTACCCTCAACATCTATCCAAGCCAGGATAAGAACTCAGCCCTTTTGGATGCCTTCCACACAGGTAATTCAGATGAGCCATATGCATTTCAAGGCTATTGGACACAAATCCTGCTCACACTTAAGCTAGGCAGATACCAAACAGTGTGTGTATACAGATATATATATATACTTACTGCACTATCACAATGATAAGTACAGTAATGAAGCTGATGCTTGAGAGCAGGACAGCTACCACTACCAATACAGTCTTTGAGTAGTCTGCCACATCATTCTTCCGTTGAGTCTTCATAAACTGTTCACCACAGCGCTCACCAAAAAAATCCTGATGACACCTGCAAGCAAACATTAATACAAGTGCTTATCAGCTCCAGTGCTGCCTGGAGCCAAGGACACCCACACACATTCAAACCTGACTTATCCATCTTCAGATTTTCCCATGAATCTCAAGATGCTCGCTTCAGAGCATGTTCATGAAATGCAGTCACTGGGCTAGCACAAGGTTTGTCAGCATTTCAACAAGTCAAGATTAGTTTGGGCGTGATGTTCCAGGAAGACACGCCTTTTCATTCTTTCAGTTTGAGTTTATGACCAACTGATGAGTTCAGTGGCTTGTTATGCATCTCAGATTCCATCATCACTTAATTTACATGGCAGAAAGATTTTCAGTCAAAATATGGCAGGAGACTGATCCATGCCAAGTTGACACTGATTTTGCCTCTGAGCCCTCATATGCTACCAGCTCGTGCCAATCACACCTAGCTCACAAGGTACAGGTAACTTACTTGCAAGTAACCATCTGCAGATGTTCTAGGTAAATACATTCACCATGTATGCAAAAGTTTTTGTATTCCATTTCACAAGGAGTCCCTTTCTTCTTGTTTTTCCCTCTGTTTTTCTTCCTTCTTGATTTGCCAGCATTCTTCTCACCCCCCCTCTTTGTTGGCTTGGGCTTAATCACTGGTTCAACTGAAAAAAGGACAACATCACTCAGTCTGGGAATGCTAGATTGTGTGAAAAGTGAATTACAGAATTTGGTGGGGGGTAGAGAGATGGTCACTGCAGGAGAACCTGTCATCAGGAAGCAGGATGCAGGTCATCAGGATGCAGGTGAGTGTGCAGCAGGGCATTTCACATCCAGGAGAAAAGCAGCTAACTTAGCTCATGAAGCACAACACTGCCACCATTAAGTCCTGTACAATGTAGACCAAAAGCAGCCAAAAGCCACCAAAGATGAAGAGCAGTAGAGTTGAAGGCATAAAATACTTGACTGAAATTGTACAGGCTCAAGCAAAGGCTTGTAAAGAACACACTGAGCCAAGTCATCCACTAGTTTCATATCAACCCAGATACAAGGTTAAGAGCCTCCATCACTCTAAACCATCCATTTGCATCAGTGATGAAAGGAGTTATAAATTACTATATCGTCCTAGGCATTTGCAGAGGCAAGACAGCTTGCTATCCCAGTTGGCATACTTGTTTCTCCCAAATAACCTGCAGTGCTGTCTTCAGCAGAAGACAGCTCATTTCCAGTTCTCCTGCTTTGAGAGATACAGCATGCACTGAAGGAGTGAAGGCAGGATAGTCCACAAGAGTCAGGCTATTTGTTCTCCCGCTTACTGTTGCCCCTCATTATCTCAATTAAGACAAACCTCTATAAGAGTGTGGTTTCAAAATGCTGGTGACTTAGAAGCCTTTGGATTTAAGCAAGAGCAATCATTTTCCTTTTGCTGGAGAGAACAGGCTAAAGCCAGACACTGACTAAGGGGCTTAGCTACTCAATGTAGAAGTCAAAGCTCAATAGCACTGTCTCAGAATAAGGTGGTAAAACACTGGTTCTCTGGAGAAATAATCCCTTCACTGATAGCCATAAAGCAACACTATGCTATTGAGGAATAACAGTTAACCAGGTAAGACTGAATATGTCTTAAGAATCATTTAGAGCCATTTATAACCCTTAATTTGCTCTACTGTGCTCTGCAAGCCTACTGAAAATATTTTTGTAGTACAATATTTTACCCAGAGCACTACATATACAGGCAATCACCACAATAGGATACAACTGGATCCAACTAGTTCATAACCCAGTATTTCTAGTGAAGAGAGCCTGCACAAAAAAAAAAAAATGAGGTGTAGCTCACTGTTGTCTAGACATCTAATCATTTTAACTTCTAGATTAACAAGCCTGGCTTGAAGTTACTTAAAAGCAAAAATGCCTTCAGCAACCAGAAGTCTGATTCAAATGGTATAAGTTATATTAATATGTAAATGAGGACACTGTTCCTGCAGTAAGGTTTCCTGTCCTAGAAGTGCAAGCTTACTCCTGACAGCTGAGGCCCCTGTTCTGTCCAGTTCAACTTGATATTTAGGCTCTCACTCCAATAATTGAGGCTTCTTCCATTCTTTCCTCTTCAAGGCTCAGCTTGTCGGTTTGATCTCCATGTCCCTGTCTGCAGGCTGGACAGGCAGGAAAGCCACCCACAGTTGAATCATAACAGCTGGAAGGCTCCACAGATAAACCTCATGCCAAGTAGAAGAGCTGGTCTACAAACCAACCACCTTTGGTAACAAGTCTAGTTTCTGGGCAGTATGTTTAAGTCACCAAGCCAGTAGTTTTACAAGCCAAACTGCTCAATAGCTCTGACATTCCTGTTTACCCTGAAGGTCTTCAACTCATGAAAAGCTTCAGCAAGGATCCACTAAGTCCCTAGACTGAGCATCTAGAGCATAGACTCCCTTCACCTAGTCTCAGGGTGCTTCCAATGGAAACATTTTAGCCAGGTCCACCCTAAAGAGCAAAAGCACCTGCCTACTAACCCCTACTGAAGTTCAAATCACTTGTAAGCACCCAGATTGTATTACAATTACAGTTCAGCCAGAACAAAAAAAACCCCAAACCTCTCATCCCTGTAGTCAGGCAGGTTATTAAGATCTCCTCAGAGCTTAATAAGTGGAAAAATCCCAATAAATTCACACAATAGCTATTAACAGTGAAGTATTGCCTGAAAGGTGCTTAACAAGCTTTCCTACTGCCACTTAAGAGGTTTAAGTGTTTGCTTCCCAGGAAATTTTAGTCAACTTCATCACGAGACAACATACACGCAAAAATATCCTTAGAGCTAGAGAGACAGTCTGGTATAAAATTCACTTTTAAGGTTAAATAGCACTTATAAACCCAACTCATGCTAAGTAGGTGGTAGCTACCCCATCTCAGCCCTCTTGCCAGGTTTATCAAGAGAGCAGCAGCACAGGTTGCAATCGGCTAACCTGCAGCTTCCACACACCCTTGTGGCACTCACGCTAAGTTTTCATCCCTGACAGCCTATTCTCAATGCAAATTCCAAGCAGAAGCACGCTTTTGCTCCGTACTCTACAAGCTAAGAGCAGCAGCAGCAGCCTTACAAGAAAGGTAAGACAGAAAGAAGCCGGCGGTTACAGACAGCTGCTCGGCCCGTCACTGCCGAGCCCCTGGCCGCCTCCCCCTCACCTCGGATCAAGTCGTCCACGATGTACTGATGGACGGGCAGCGCCTCTTCGTACTCCTCATCCTCCTCATAGTCGGGACCAGACATAGCTTCACCCTCGCGGGTTTCGGGCTCCCTCTGTCCAGGACCCCCGAGCCGCTCCGGGTCGGTGGCGTTGGGCGAGGACCCAGCGACAGGCCGGCAGGCTGTGAGGGGAAAACAGAGCCGTGGGCAGGGGAGCAAGGCGGCAGGCGACATCTCTCCCTTCATCCCACCTTCAACGGCCCCAACCGCAGCGCGACCCCTCAGCCGCTCCCCTCCCTCCCATCACGCACCTGCCAGCACGGCCAGCGCGACGATCAGCGCCAATGCGCGCATCGGCGATTCCCGGGCGGGCGGCGGTGGAGAGGCGGGTGGTGTCACGGCGGGTGGTGTCACGGCCGACCGGACAACACCAACAGCAGTGCACAGCGCTCCATGAGAAGCCACCTGCCGCCGCCGCCCCCTTTATAGGCGGCCGCAGCTCGCGCGCCCGGACGTAGAGTGACGTCAGCAGGGGCGGGGCGGGGTGGCAGGTGAGGGTGGTGCATGCGCACCTGGCGCTGTTCGCAGCGCGGCGGTATACGGTCCGTCCGGTCGCATCGCGCTCCGTTCCGTCATGGTGGGGAGAGCTCTTGGCGCACCCGGGTCGTCGGGTTGCTCTTTGCTGTGCGCCGCTCCTCCGGGAGGAACGGGAGAGAAAGGGCAGAGATTGTTCTCAGTAATAAATCTGGTGATGTGTCTTGGTATCTGGCTTTGCTTGAGAGGCACATGAGTAACGGCTGAGTAACAAGTGGAGACAAGGGTGGGCAGGCAGCTGGGTGGGGGAAATCACAGAATCACAGACTGGTTTGGGTTGGAAAGGACCTTGAGATAATTCAGTTCCAAACCCCTGCCATGGCAGGGACACCTCACACTAGACCCATGTTGCCCAAGGCCCTGTCCAACCCGGCCTTGAACGCTGCAAGGGACGGAGCATTCACCACTTCTTTGGGCAACCTGTGCCAGTGCCTCACCACCCTCACAGTAAAGAACTTCTTCCTTATATCTAACCTGAACTTCCCCTGTTTAAGTTTGAACCCATCACCCCTTGTCCTGTTGCTCCAGACCCCAGTGAAGAGTCCCTCTCTGGCATCCTTGCAGGCCCCCTTCAGATACTGGAAGGCTGCTCTGAAGTCTCCACACACTTTCTCTTCTCCAGGCTGAACAGCCCCAGTTTTCCCAGCCTGTCTTCATAAGGGAGGTGCTCCAGCCCCTGATCATCCTCGTGGCCTCCTCTGGACTTGCTCCAACAGCTCCATGTCCTTCTTATGTAGAGGACACCAGAACTGCACACAGTACTCCAAATGAGGTCTCACAAGAGCAGAGTAGAGGGACAGGATCATCCCTTTCAACCTGCATATGTGTTCCCTTGGGCACTTGGGCTCACTGTTGCTGCAGCAGAAGCCCTTAGCAAAGGGTACCTGACCACAGGTACCTTCCCTGGGCTTTGTGTGGGAAAGCATGGAGTAGACCTGCTTTAAGGGCAGAAACACTGGGGCAGCGGGTTGTAGGAAAGCCCAAGCTGTTCTGTTGTTAAAGATTCTCGCCTCTTCCACACATGCCAAAGAAGGATACACAGCTCCTGGTGTCATCTTTGCTGGGTCACACTACGCCCAAGAAATGGACCCCAAGGGCTCTGAAAATAAATTGCTGAATGAATAGCTGCGACATTATCCTGCAGCAGACAGCCCCTCAACCCCTGTCAGCCCGTTTGTGTATACTGCTATTAAAACTGGTTGTCATTTACTGTCATTTGGGTTCTTTTTTAAAGCTGTGTTTCCCTTCATTTCTCACCCCTTTCCTCATAGTGTCTACAACAGAGAGAAGACAAATTCTCCTCAGTCCAGGTGCAGATGCTGAGCAGCTCCTGTCTACAACTTGGTCATCACCTGGGGATAGCTCAGGATTCCACATGATCCTTCCTTCTCCCTCAGACCAGTGTTTCTTTCCCATGAGACCTCCGTAAGTCCCTAGGCCTGTCTTTAGCAGAGACTGATTGCGTGTAGGTAGAGTGTCTCCAAGGGCAGAGACTCTGGGATCTCTTCTACTGCAACATGGAGTTGGTTGTGTGAGAACAGCCAAAAGGAGGTTTGTAACCGAGGAACTTTTATTCCCCCCATCTATTTCCTCAGCCAGGCACTGCCACCTCCTTCCTGATTTTATTTTTCTGCTGTTAAAATGAAGTATTTCTCCCAGGTTTAACATTTTAAATGATGGGTTTTAAGCCTGATCCAAGGAATATACTGCACACTGACAGTTCCAGCCCCACTTGGCAAAGTGCTAAGCAACTGGAAGGAAAAGCTTAGCAGAGGAAAGGTTGAATGACCGGAGTGCAATTGCCCATGTTACCTGCACTGTTTGGAGACCAAACACAGTGTATCCAGTGCCTGAGTCACCACATTCCCTCTCTCCTCCAGTCTCCAGCTGATGGCTCCTGCCCCACTGCTCTGCGGCAGCACAGAGGAATTTGACTCCATGTTTCATATTTGTCGTGCATCTCGTCAACTTCGTCGTGCTGCTCCTGCTTCGTTGAAGAAGGGGCAGCCTGGCATCAACCAGCACTGCTCCTCGGCGTGCAGAAGATGCAGCAAGGTGGTGGTGGCCAGCAGTTTTGCATGGAGAGATTCGAGAGGGACATCAGGGGATCTCTTCCCAAATGGTGACATCCAGACAAAGCCCTCCTTGGCTGCTTCTCTGAGAGGACACGCTGTCAAGGCCACATGTTTTGGGATATTCAGGGCGGGATCCCACTGCAAGTCCCAGCTCTGCTGCGTGCTCTTGGGAGGAGGCACTAAGCTGAGCCATGGCCTCCTTCCAGGTCTGGAAGTACACCTGGACTCTGCCCCCAGGAGGGCTGCAGGACTCACTGGGGCCCGTGGGGCAGGTTGCTGGGCCGGCAAGGGCAGGGCTCACCTTTGGGAAGGTATTGGCTCCCCGTGGATGCAGAGTGCCACCTACTGAGCCACCACTTCTGGGGTTTTCCAGCAGGCTGCTGCTCTGGCTGTTCCATCGTGTGGCTCCCAGAGACAGGGAGCTTCCCCAAAGGCTGGTGAGCCCCTTAGGGTGCACCTTAGGGACTGTGCAGGGAGCTGCACGTAGAAGCAAAGCCAGAGTCCTTCTTGGGTGTTTGCCCTAAGCCAGACCTTGTTTTCCGTGGGCCAGTGGTGCAGTGGGAGGAGATGAACTGGTGGTACACTGCCCTGTTCTTGCTGGTGGAAATGAACAGCCAATCTTGTGCTTTGACAGTCTTTTTGCTAGCCCTGAAAGCCTTCAGTGTAGCCTGGCTCCAAGAGCACCTGATAACACCCAGCACAGGTAGCATTGGTGCCAACTTCTTCCTGTTTAGTCTCTGTCCATGTCTGTAGAATGTCATTCATTTCAGAGAGGAGGTTTCTCTCTATTGGTCTGCCTCTCTTCTCCCAGGCCCACCTCCAGAAAACACCTCAGGGATGACAACTGCGGCTGTGTTTCCTGCTGTGGAGAAGCCATCACCTGGCTACTGCAGCCCTGAGGCCACACGGCCACCCTGGGAAGGACCTGATGTCCTAAGGCAGCTCTTCAGCATCTCCCACTCGGTACTGAATCCCAGCAAGTTTTTCTTATTTGCCATTAATATGCTTTCCCCTGTCTCTTGGCAGCTCCTGGGACCTTCTGTCCCCCTCACTGCCTGTGCCCTGTCACCTGGAGATAACTAAATAGGAAAGATGTGCCCAGAATGTGAAACTGCTCATTGTCAGCTCTGGATTGTGCCAGGAGCCCCTGCATTGGCAGAGGATTTGAATTTTTTTCCTTCTGCTCTGATCCTGGGGACCAGGGGAAAAGCCACCCTGCTGTCACGTGGATGAGGTGGCCAGCACTCAGCCTGTTTCTTGCTGGCAGTGGGCAGGGACTCACAAGAGTGAAGTGACATCCATGCTGACAGCTGCCTTGGCCATGGCAGAGCATGCTTGGGCATCGTGCCTTCTACAAGAGTCAGAGTGCCAAATACTATCTTTTGATAACCCCCTCGAGAAATGCATGAAGAGAAAGGAAGCATTTGAAATACCTGCCCATTCATTTTCTTCACTGACATCAACTGTTTGTTTTGCCAGGGCGGACGCAGCTGACCTGGGTATTTGAACATGAGTTATACTTTCTCATCCATCCAGCTGGGAAGAGGGCAGTGACTCAAACCAGAGCAATGTCTGGCTGGGAGCTCACCAGACTTTCACTTCACTTGTGATCTACAGACACCAGGATCTTCTGTTGTCAGCAGCAAATTTACAGGCAGGGAGGCAGCTTTGAAGCAAGACAAGTATGACTCTGGTCCCCGCTGATGTAAATCGAGATTGCTGTAATAAAGAGGATGTAGATGCATGGCTGGGGTGTTAAGGAGAAGGGGAAGGGTCTGGATGGTGTCCTTCTGGAAATCTGTACAGATTGTGCTGGCCTCCAAGGTACACAGGTATTCAGAAGGCTGTGCATCCCTACTGGAAAGCTCTCAGCAACATCTGTCAGAGCATGTCTAAAGGGAAAACCAGAAGAACAGAATCTGCTGCCCCCCATGATGACAAGATCTAGATTTTTCTCTCATTTATCCCAATACAAATAAAAAATAGCCCCCCCCCTGAAAATCTAGTGTCAGCCAGAATAAACTCCAGCAACAGTGAGCATCCCTGTTGAATCTGCTGAAACATGTAGTGGTGCTAAGGAGTTCAGTGCTACCGCATGGCAGCAGTGGGATTTTACACTTGCTTTCCACAGGCATCGATGCCAGGCAATGGGGGACAAGGGCTGATGTTCCTGCTGTTGCCTGCTCCTTGGCACTAGGTACAGCTGAGCAGGACATACCAGGATCACTTTTGCTTTGGTGGTGGGGGATATGTTGCAAGCCTGTCCAGGGCAGCAGTCCTGCTATGTGCTAGGAGGTTTTTTTTGGAAGCTGTCTGCTGTTAACATGCTGCCCTGGGCTTTAACTCCTGTTTCCCCCACAGCATGCACTGAACAGCTCTCTTTTGACCAAACATATCCTCCAGTTCTCATCTACTCCTTCGTGCAATGGCTCAATTTGCAAGTGATCAGAGGCAAATCCTGACCCCAGAAGTGATTGCAAGGGCCTGTCGACAACAGCAGGGTGAAGCAATGTTGGATTTACACTAGAATTGGGAGCTGTCCCTTAGCTAACAATCTCCTTCTCCAATACTACAGCCTGCCATGCTGGAGAGCACTGGGAATTCCTGCCCTTGTTTCCATTTCTTCAGACAGTGCTTGCCTGGTCCCATGAGACAGGAAGGGGTAAGTGCCTTAGGAATCCTAAAGAAACTGAGGCTGGAGCTCAGCTGTTGTAGTCAGTGCCACTGATGGTGGCCCTCTACCTTCAATGTAAAATCACAGGATGGTTTGGGTTGGAAGGGACCTTAAAGCTCATCCAGTTCCAAACCCCTGCCATGGGCAGGAACACCCTCCACTAGATAATATGATAGATGTTCCGTCTGCACTGCACATTATTTTATCTATTCAGTGGACCACATCATTGCTAGATGGGCAAAATCATCAGAACACTTCCTTTATCACATTTCCAGGATTGCAGCCCAGAGGAGAACAGCAACTCATCACTTCCCAAAGGTGTCTGCAGCTACTGGATCATCCTCCAAGTGCTCCAGAAATACTCATTCTGAAAAGAGAAGAAACTGCTTAAATGTGGAGCTCTGTCCAGGGTAGCAAAAGCTGCATGACTGCTGTTAAGTTTTGGTGCTCCCCAGCTCAATCACAGAACACACTCAACTTTGTGAATGTCTGTCATTTATGTGCACAGTGTGGCTGTTAGAAAAATGATGCCTAAAATTGGGAAAATATAAGCTTTTACCCCTCTAGTGTCTTAGAAATTGAGCTGGAAAAGAGCCAGAGCAGAGCTCTTCATACTGAAAAATCCTCCACAAACCAAAATGCCACTACATGGTGGTTTTAAAGCTAAAACATGGTTACCTCTAACTCTTGGAATGTTACCTAGGAATCACAGAATCATAGAATAATTACGGTTGGAAAGGACCTTAATATCATCCAGTTCCAAACACCCTGCCATGGGCAGGGACACCTCACAATAACCATGTTGCCCAAGGCCCTCTCCAACCTGGCCTTGAACACTGCAAGGGATGGAGCATTCACAGCTTCCCTGGGCAACCCATTCCAGTGCCTCACCACCCTAACAGGAAAGAACTTCTTCCTTATATCCAATCTAAACTTCCCCTGTTTAAGTTTTAACCCATTACCCCTTGTCCTATCACTACAGTCCCTAGTGAAGAGTCCATCCCCAGCATCCCTATAGGCCCCCTTCAGATACTGGAAGGCTGATATGAGGTCTCCACACAGCCTTCTCTTCTCAAGAGCTGAACAGCCCCAACTTTCTCAGGCGATCTTCATACTGGAGGTGCTCCAGTCCCCTGATCATCCTCGTGGCCTCCTCTGGACTTGTTCCAACAGTTCCATGTCCTTTTTATGTTGAGGACACCAGAACTGCACACAATACTCCAGGTGAGGTCTCACAAGAGCAGAGTAGAGGGGCAGGATCACCTCCTTCGGCCTGCTGGTCACGCTCCTCTTGATGCAGCCCAGGATACGGTTGGCTTTCTGGGGTGCGAGCACACACTGAAGCCGGCTCATGTTCATTTTCTCATCGACCAACACCCCCAAGTCCTTCTCCGCAGCGCTGCTCTGAATCTCTTCTCTGCCCAGCCTGTAGCTGTGCCTGGGATTGCTCCAACCCAGGTGTAGGACCTTGCACTTGTCATGCTTAAACTTCATGAGGTTGGCATCAGCCCACCTCACAAGCGTGTCAAGGTCCCTCTGGATGGCATTCCTTCCCTCCAGCGTATCAACCGAACCACACAGCTTGGTGTCATCGGCAAACTTGCTGAGGGCGCACTCAATCCCACTGTCCATGTCAGCGACGAAGGTGTTAAACAAGACTGGTCCCAACACCAATCCCTGAGGGACACCACTCGTTACTGGTCTCCAGCTGGACATTGAGCCATTGACCACAACTCTTTGCGTGCGGCCATCCAGCCAGTTCTTTATCCACCGAGTGGTCCATCCATCAAATTGATGTCTCTCCAATCTAGACACAAGGATGTCATGTGGGACAGTGTCGAACGCTTTGCACACGTCCAGGTAGATGACATCAACTGCTCTACCCCTGTCCATCAGTTCTGTAGCCCCATCGTAGAAGGCCAACTAATTGGTCAGGCAGGATTTCCCCATAGTGAAGCGATGCTGGCTGTCACCAAGCACCTTGTTGTTTTTCATGTGCCTTAGCATGGCTTCCAGGAGAATCTGCTCCAAGATTTTGCCAGGCACAGAGGTGACAATGACTGGTCTGTAATTCCCTGGGTTTTCCATTTTCTCCTTCTTGAAAGTGGGGGTTCTATTTCCTTTTTTCCAGTCTTTGGGAACTTCACCTCACTGCCATGATTTTTCAAATATGATGGCCAGTGGCTTAGCAGCTTCATTTGCCAGCTCCTTCAGGACCTGTGGATGTATTTCATCAGGACCCATGGACTTGTGCACGTTCAGGTTCTTAAGAAGGTCTCAAACCAGATCCTCTCCTACAGTGGGCCCAAGGTCTTCATTTTCACAGTCCCTGTGTCTTTCTTCCAAGACTTGGGTGGTGCGGTCAGAGCCTTTGCCAGTGAAGACCAAGGCAAAGAAGTCATTCATAACCTCAGCCTTCTCCAAATCCAGGGTAGCCAGTTCTCCTGATAGCTTCCAGAGGGGGGCTACATTCTCCCTAGTCTGTTTTTTATTTGCTATGTACCTATAGAATCCCTTCCTGTTATCCTTAATATCCCCAGCCAAGTTTAATTCTAACTGGGCCTTAGCTTTCCTAACCTGGTCCCTGGCTTCCCGGACAACATCCCTGTATTCTTCCTAGGCCACCTGTCCTTGCTTCCACCTTTTATAAGCCTCTTTTTTCATTTGAATTTTCCTCAGCAGCTCCTTATACATCCAAGGAGGTCTCCTGGCCCTCCTGCTGCACTTCCTTCTAGTTGGGATGCAACACTCCTGAGCTCGTAGCAGGTGATCCTTGAATATCAGCCAAGAGCCTTGGGCCTCCCTGCCCTCTAGGGCTATATCCCATGGAACCTTACTAAGCAGGTTCCTGAAGAGGCCAAAGTCAATCTTCTGCTTTCTTCAATCCATGCAACTTCTGGACAATCACTTTTTTGCTTACTGCAATTAAGTGCTGTTCTGTAGGCACATTATCACATGCTGACTTCTTTTTAAGGAGCACTGTGTACTGCAGTCAGGGCAAATACAGCAACTAGTTTTAACAGTGGAGGAACAATTTTTTACAGTCACAAAGCAAGACAAACATCCTTGAGAGGATCTCATACAGATGGAGCAGGAACAATGTGGGTAGCCTTTAAGGATCTCCTAAGAGGATCTCAGCCACGAAGCACATTGACTGACCTGAAGCACATTGGCACAAGAAGAGCTGCCAACATTGGGTAGTTAGACTGAGTTTGTTCCGTATCCCTTTCCTCACCTTAGTGGTTTGGGTATGATGTCACCTTAGAGATGTGCACCACAGCTCATTGGAAAGCACAGGGCATGTAAGGAAATTATATAGTGCTGCACACTGGGAGAGATTGCAGCCTTACATGAGCACAGGGAATGTGACAGAAATAGCTTGATGTTTTCCTTCTTGATTGTGTATTATTTCCAACAGTGTCGAGAATAGCAGAATAATAAAGAACATTTGAGGGTTGTTTAGGATTTTTTTCCTGGAAGGACATCTAAAGTTCTTACCCTTTAACTTTAAAACCTTCGTTGCACAATGTATTCTTCAACCCTGTTCCCAAGTTCAGCAGGTAAATACAGATGAACAGAGTGTGGATGTTCTCCTGTGTGAAAGGATTTCATCTCAGCAGGAAAATAGAATCATAGAATCATAGAATAGTTAGGGTTGGAAAGGACCTTAAGTTCATCAAGTTCCAACCCCCCTGCCATGGGCAGGGACACCTCACACTAAACCATATCACCCAAGGCCTCGTCCAACCTGATCTTGAACACTGCAAGGGATGGAGCATTCACAACCTCCCTGGGCAACCTATTTCAGTGCCTCACCACCCTAACAGGAAAGAACTTCTTCCTTATATCCAATCTAAACTTCCCCTGTTTAAGTTTTAACCCATTACCCCTTGTCCTACCACTACAGTCCCTAATGAAGAGTCCATCCCCAGCATCCCTATAGGCCCCCTTCAGATACTGGAAGGCTGCTATGAGGTCTCCACGCAGCCTTCTCTTCCCCAGGCTGAACAGCCCCAACTTTCTCATCCTGTCTTCATACAGGAGGTGCTCCAGTCCCCTGATCATCCTTGTGGCCCTCACATGGACTTGCTCCAACAGCTCCATGTCTTTCTTATGCTGAGGACACCAGAACTGCACACAGTACTCCAAGTGGGGTTTCATGACAGCAGAGCAGAGGGGCAGGATCACCTCCTTCGACCTGTTGGTCACGCTCCTTTTGATGCAGCCCAGCACACAGGTGATTTCTTGGCTGCAAGCGCACACTGAAGCTGGCTGATGCTCATTTTCTCATCAACCAGCACCCCCAAGTCCTTTTCCGCAGGGGTGCTCTGAATCTCTTCTTTGCTGTGAACTGCCTGGATCCATCCCCTGCAGGAACCCACAGAGATCCCCATGACCAGAAGGGTCATCTCCCATTCAAACTGAACACTTTTTGTCTCAGCATCTTTACAAAGACACATACAGCTCATGGTATGGGAGAGGACTCCTGCTTCGTCACTGCATGCCCATTTCTCCTCTTGCTGGTGCTCAAGCCCCATCATCTGACATGAGAACTTCCCCTGATGTGAATGTTTTTCCTTCTGATTCACCCTTCCATGAGGATGAGAAAGAGGCATCTGGTACCGCCTTACCACCAGCTGAGTTCTTGCCTAGTGCCTTCCCATCGATGGTGCATCAGATGGCGAATTTTCCTCACCTATTTGAAGTCATTTTGTGTGTGAAGAAACCATGAATCACAAAGAGAAGCCTCCAGCAACTAGAACCTCCTTTCCTCTCACCTTTGCCAGAACGAGATTATTTCCTTAAGACAAAGCCCAGGCAAGCCTTTCTACGCACACCAATGATTACGTAGAGCACTCTGGATTTGGATTTTTTTTCATAGGCCATGAGCAAGCAGAGAAGTTCATCAGAACACTATATTTCACAGGCATGTTTGTTATGCTTCCTTGGAAATCCCATTGTTTGCTGGTAGTGCCTGCTTTTGGCTACAAGTGCTATGCCCTCCTGACGTCAGCTGCCTTTAATTGTGCCAGGCTGCAAACAAATAAGCAGGATATCTGGCAAAATAAAAATGTGCTACTGTGATAAATCAGTCCTGGAAGTTTAGGAATTCCTTTTCATTTGCTGAAGTAGGGTCACTGAGCTTTGCGTGTCACACGTGTCCATTGGTCAGTGTGCAGGCAACACACCTCGTGCCCCTTGTCCTCATGTAGGTCCTGGAGCATAAGGCCAGTGTTTCCCCAGGGGACACACTGCATGAATAAGGTCTTGCTTGTATAAAGTTTGCACTAAAGAAGGTTTCCTAGGCACAGTCTCATTTTCTTCTGCAGGGAGGTTTGCCCTCATGCAGGAAAACCCCTATTCTTGAAGTCCTTGGACAGCGACCAGTTTACATTGGCAGGCTGCAACATCGTCCTGGCGTGTTTGGGTCCACCCAGGTCTGACTGCATGGAGGCACACTCTGCCCTTCTGAAGTGAAACCCAGCCTCTGCTTTGAGCTGGATTCAGGTGTCCTGCTCACACAGAACCATAGAATGCTCTGGGTTGGAAAGGACCTTAGGATCATCCACTTCCAGCCCCCCTGTCAATGACAGGGATGCCTCACCCCAGATCGTGTTGCCCAAGGCTCTGTCCAACCTGGCCCTGAACACTGCCAGGGATGGAGCATTCACCACTTCTTTGAGCAACCTGTGCCAGTGCCTCACCACCCTCACAGTAAAGAACTTCTTCCTTGTATCTAACCTGAGCTTTCGCTCTTCCAGTTTAACCCATCACCCCTTGTCCTATCACTGCAGTCCCTGATGAAAAGTTTCTCTCTGGCATCCTTGTAGTACAAGGAACCTTTAACATACAGAGTTTTGGTAACAGGTTCTGTGCCCCTCTGCCACTGCCCAATGTCTTCTGAAACTTCTAATCAAGGTTTACCAGGATCGCTGATAAGAAACAATCTCATTCATTCTCCATTCCAGAAAGTTATTCCCAACTTGCTCAAGTTGGCTGGCACTGAAGTGTTTCAATGTAAAAATTAAAAAGAGAAAATTCAATGACATTTGATTACACTTATTTTAGGATTTAAAGACATATTGTCTTAACGTGAATGATGTAGGTCATAAGCATTGCAGCCAGAAAGCCATTTTCACTCCACATTAGCAGAGTGGTGGCAAATAAAGAACATTTAAAGGCACATTTCAATTCTTCTCACTCCTACGTATGCCAGATTATTCACTTTGCAGGTGTTATCGCACATTAGACAATAAGCAAAAAACAAATGAAACGGGGGGAGCCAAGGCTACTCAGGGCCTTCCTGAACTACCACAACTACTACACTATGCCTGTCACCAAGTCACCAGGCACCACATACCCATCTTGCAACCCCTGTGCTCCATGGCACTGCCTAACCAGCTGTCCCTTGCTGGTGATGCCAGGAGTCAGACCTTCATGGGGGGGAAAGGCAGCCCCCCGCCTGAAGCATCACCATGAGACAGGTAGAGCATCACTTCACTGGGCAGGAGACGGGAGTCTGAGGGACAGCTTTCTCTGATACAGGCCCACACCCCATGCTGGGAGAGCCACAAATTGCACATGTGCCATTTCCTTGCCACCCATAACAGCCAAATCATTGCTGTGGTAGAGATCTGCATAAAATCACAGAGCGGTTTGGGTTGGAAGGCACCTTAAAGCTCACCCAGTTCCAACCCCCTGCCATGGGCAGGGACACCTTCCACTAGAGCAGGTTGCTCCAAGCCCCATCCAGCCTGGCCTTGAACACTGCCAGGGATGGGGCTGCCACAGCTTCTCTGTGCAATCTGTACCAGGGCCTCACCAACCTCACAGGGAAGAACTCCTTCCTAATGTCTTATCTCAATCTCCCCTCTGTGACTTTAAAGCCATTCCCCTTGTCCTGTCCCTACAGGTCCTTGTGAAAAGTCCCAGGATCTCACCATCCTGGGTGTCCACTGGTGAACTAAATGCATTAGGGCTAAGGTCACTGCCAAATGCCTGTGAGGACATGGTGACTCTTGCATTCTCAGACCATGAGCTTGAGCAGCTTGTTCTGAAGTTGATGAATTTGCAGAAAGGGTGACAGTGGGGTGAAGAAAATGCATCATATCACTTGGCATCACTTCCAGCCTCCAAGGAGGCTCAGGGTAACTGCAGCTGCGAGGGACAAGGTGCACAAAACACTGTGGGTGGCCACACTGCTCTTGGACAGCTGATGCTGACCTTTGGTTTGGAAAGAAAAGAAGACTTTGCTAGTAAATACCAGGAAACTGAGCCCTGCAGGAATGATTAATCCCTGTGAGGACAGCTCAAGGGACAGTGAGAACCTTCTAGAGATGCTGTGCACTTCAGCTCAGAACTGACCAAAGGCATGTGGCTGCCCCTTTGGGAAGTCTGGCTTTGCAGCTTCCAATTCTCTTCAAAACCAGGGACATCTGGAATGTAATCATTATTTTTATCACATTGGGGTTGGCAATGCTCCAAATTTTATGTTCAGGAGATGTTGAAAGCCTTCATTTCCACTTCATCTTTGATGTATTCAAAAATATCCATTTTTATAAGATCAGCATTTGAGGACGAGAACAAAATGCTACTTTTCTAGGGGAGATTTCAGAGGTAACTCCCTATGGCAGGACATGGCAAGGAGACACTGGTGATGCCCCACACAAAGAAATGGGGCCCTGGAAGTGAGGATGCAGTCTTCGAGGTGGCCACTAGGTGGGAATGGAACCGGTGCTAGAACTGGCATGGGGACACTGACGAGGGCAGGTGAATAGTTTGCTTTCTGCTTGATTTGAGCTCCTCAGAGCTAAGCAACTTGGTGAATTGTAAAAAAGACCCTACTTTTGACTACTGATGAACTGACTAAAATGCAATATCCCAGTTCAATTATCTCAGTGGAAAGGAAAACTAACTAAATAAATAGGTGGATACATTAGGAGAAGAAACAATCCCAAACAGATTATTTGTTTGTTTCAGAACCTGTATTTTCCACCAGGAAAAATCCTTTTGGTTTCCAGCACCCCACTTTCAGCAGTGACCTGAAGGTTTATTCCTTGCTGTTGTGTGAATCCAGATCATAGGATCATAGATTCATAGAATCACAGCCTAGTTTCGATTGGAAAGGACTTTAAAATCATCCAGTTCCAACCCCTGCCATGGGCAGGGACACCTCACCCTAGACCATGTCACCCAAGGCTCTGTCCAGCCTGGCCTTGAACACTGCCAGGGATGGGGCAGCCACAACTTCTCTGGGCAACCTGTGCCAGGGCCTCACCACTCTCACAGGGAAGAACAGCCTAAGAACTCATCCCAGTCTCCCCTCTGTCCATTTAAAGCCAATTCTTGTCATCCTGTCGCTATCTGCCCTTGTAAAAAGCCCCTGTCCAGCTTTCTTGCAGGCCCCCTTCCTGTATTGGAAGACTGTTACAAGGTGCATGTCCACCTCCCACCAGCTAGTCTCCTATCCTGAAATGAATGGCTATTTTCTCACCTCTACTGTCTAAGTGACAGCAGTTATGGGAGAGGCAGATAAACTGGCTTCTGTGCCTCTTTGTGGGGCCTGTACAACTGCCTCAGCTCCCCATTATATTGAAGGGCATCACCAGCCAACCCAAGAAACCCCAACAGAGTGACCCATCATCATGGGGCCATTGGGGACTGCTGACAAACCTCTACAAACAGTGCTTCCTAGCTGAGGCTAGTGCCTGTTCACTATGCCTTGTGTCTTCTAAATTCCTCCCTGGCTTTCCTATCTGGAGGCTGATGCCCTCCGGTGCCTGGGTCAGAAGGATCACACTGCCATCTACCAGAGTAGGCCAGAGAGATGTCTCAATATTTTTTGACCAGCTGTTTTAATCTCCCAGTTTGCTGGGAAAGCTTTTAATCATACAGGAAGGAATTCTGTAATGGGAGCGTTGGAGTCATTTAGGTTTGGCACCAGCTTTATTAAAATAATGACGACTATTAGTGCAAGACCAAACTTCCACATTCACTGATGAAGCACCTTCCATCCATTCTTTCTTCCATCCATCATTTTCTTCCCTCCTTACATCTGCTCATCATTCCATTCAAGCATCCATCTAGACATCCATCCATGCATCCTTTCTTCACCATAAACACAAAGGATGACTGCTGCGGGCCCAGCCTAGATTCACGAACAATGTGTGGTTTCTAGGTCTTTCCAGCCCATGGAGTCTCCTCTGCCTCTCTCCTCCCTGTGCTCCATACCTGCCCTTCTCATGAGCAGCCCCAAGATGAGGTGCCAGATGCACCATGCAATCCCAGGCTTGGACCAGTTGTCTAAACATCCTCCGCCTCCGTGATGTAACCAAAGACCATCACGGAAGCTTCCTCCAGCTGTGGATGAACAGGTTCAGGCACCCTGAGGAAACCTCCTGGGGGGACACATGACTCACAAAGGGTTGAGATGCTGGTGTCCTCAACAGAGAAGGACGTGGAGCTGTTGGAGCAAGTCCATGTGAGGGCTACAAGGATGATCAGGGGCTGGAGCACCTCCCATATAAAGATAGGCTGAGAAAGTTCAGGCTGTTCAGCCTGGAGAAGAGAAGGATGCGTGGAGACCTCATAGCAGCCTTCCAGTGTCTGAAGGGGGCCTACAAGGATGCTGGAGAGGGAGTTTTCATCAGGGACTGTAGTGATAGGACAAGGGGTGATGGGTTCAAACTGAAACAAGGGAAGTTCAGGTTAGATATAAGGAAGAAGTTCTTTACTGTGGGGGTGGTGAGGCACTGGCACAGGTTGCCCAAAGAAGTGATAAATGTTCCATCCCTAGCAGTGTTCAAGGCCAGGTTGGACAGAGCCTTGGGTGACATGGTCTAGTGTGAGGTGTCCCTGCCCATGGCAGGGGGCTGGAACTGGATGATCTTAAGGTCCTTTCCAACCCAAACCAGTCTGTGATTCTATCACTAGAGCTTATGGGAGCTGTGGTTGCTCAGTCCTCCAAACAGCTGCCAGCAGAACAGTCCCAGGCGGAAAACCTGCACAGTTGGTGGCCCCAGTGGGCTGGTGGCCCTGAGGACATGTACATGGCTCTGGTATCAAATGGGTCTCCCCAGGGTGACTGTGGTGCAAGGGAGGAAGGGCTGCACCATGGTGCAGCAGAAACCATGGAAAGAATGAGGGAGGTTCACTCTTTGAGACAAGTTCTTTGGGGTGTGTCGTCGGGACCTGGCTGTATGGCTGCTGGACTGGCAATCTACATCCAGCCAGCACAAGCTGTTGAGGTGTCAGGCTGGTATGTGGCCCCAGGCTTTTCAGTTGCTCAATCATGTGCAACAGGGAGGAAAACACCGGATCTGGAAGGGCTGCTATGGGCTGGGAGTAAGATGAGCAATAAGTTAGGTGAAGAAAGCCCAAGCCAAGTCAAGACAGTCAGCTAAAAGGTAAGACAGAAATAAAAACCAAACAAATCCTGCACAGGGTGGAAAGTGGACTATTACTCTTAGATTTGCCTGAGCCAAATAGCTAAATAAATGCCAAGTTGTTGCAATTTAAAAGTTCTGCAAGTGCAGCAACGGGCCTGTGGACCTGAAAGATGCATCTTGAGCTCGTGTGGATGTCAGGTAGAGGAGCAGAGGTGTGGAGCAGAGGGTCTGAAGCCTTTTGGCCACTGGCACTCTAGTAATAAGAACTCAATACGAGCCTCTGGCCCGAGCCTTCCAGGGAGTCCAAGTTCTGGAGAATGAACAGGGATGAGCCAGAGCAGTTCATGGACAGCCTAAGGGTGAAATGAGTATGTGTCAGCGGGTATCTTAACTGGGTCACAGCAAGAATGGAAGGGGACTCCAAGAATTGACTTTTGCCCCAACTTCCAACTAGGAAAGGCTGCACTAGCCATGAGGCCATGGCTGGGGTTGCCAATAGCTGGCACCAGTTACCTGGCAGAACAGGTTCCTGTGTGACAACTGCATTACAGGAAAAGGAGAGAGGAAATGAAAAGAACAGCTAATAAGGGCCCTGTAACACAGGGCTAACCTAGTTAACAGGGAATGACCAATGATCCCCTTCTAACTCGATGCTGAAGGCAGGAGACACAAAGGACCAGCAGACCAGGGAAAAATCTGTACTGCCCAGATGCATGTTAAACACTGAGTGAGCCCAGGCCGGAGCCTTGCCAGAGCTCATGTGCAGGAGCCTGGAGCATCTGGGCTCTCCCAGAGCAATCTGTCATGTGTGATGTCGGTCAGCTCAGATCACACCTTTGTTTTGCTTAAGTAGATGCTCCTCCTCTTCCTCCTCACCTTGTCCACTCCCCGCTGGGTAGAGAAGTACAATGATTACTGGCAGGTTCTGGGCAGAGCTGTGCCATCACGCCACAGCTCTGCCTCACCACACCTTGGCTATGGTTAGTGCTCATCACAGGAAAGAGAG
This sequence comes from Neopsephotus bourkii, assembly GCF_033783945.1. Lineage (NCBI taxonomy): Eukaryota > Metazoa > Chordata > Aves > Psittaciformes > Psittacidae > Neopsephotus > Neopsephotus bourkii. Next base: position 1,490,131 of record NW_026900754.1, on the reverse strand, counting down.
CAGGGAGAGTAAGCCCAAGCCAGGGAGTGAGTATCAGGCTGGGCCAGAAGCAGACTTATCATTCCGCCTGACTCATCCACTTTAATATCTTTACTATGATCAGGATGAGGGGATCAAGTGTACCCTCAGTCAGTTTGCAGAGGACACCAAGTTGGGTGGGAGCATTGATTTGCTGGAGGGCAGGAGGGTCCGCAGGGGGATCTGGACAGGCTGGATTCATGGGCTGTGGCCAACGGTATGAGGTTCAACAAGGCAAAGTGTCAGGTCCTGCACTTGGGTCACCACAACCCCATGCAATGCTCCAGGCTTGGGGAAGTGTGGCTGGAAAGCTGCTCATGGAAAAGGACCTGGGGGTGCTGACTGACGGTGCTGAAAGTGAGCAGCTTGTGCCCAGGCAGCCAAGAAGGCCAACAGCATCCTGGTCTGTATCAGAAAGAGTGTAGCCAACAGGGCCAGGGCAGTGATTGTCCCCCTGTACTGGGCAATGGTGAGGCTGCACCTCTAATCCTTTGTTCAGTTCTGGGCCCTTCACTACAAGAGAGACACTGAGGTGCTGGAACAGGTCCAGAGAAGAGCAGCAGAGCTGCTGAAGGGCCTGGAGCACAAGTCTGATGGTGAGCGGCTGAGGGAATTGGGGAGGTTTAGTCTGGACAAGAGAAGGTTCAGGGAGGGATCTTATCGCTCTCTAAAACTACCTGAAAGAAAAGAGATCTCCCTCTAAACCAGTGCTTGAGTCTTCCCCATAGTGTTTTTGCCTTAGTGTCTATCACACAGCTGGGAGCAGGGGAAAGGCAAGATTTGAGTTTGGGGTTATTGTAGATCCCTTGTTGTCCTAAAATAATAACAGAATAGCCCACTGGTTTAGCTACACCCCGAGTGTGGTTCCCTGTGAACAAGAATGATTCTTGCAGCACCTCAGTCACCCCTTTAAACCCATCACTTGTTGCATTTTTTCAGAAAGCACAGTCTTTACGTCATTCCTGGTCTTTGCTGGTGGTCCGTGTAAGATGTTTCAGCCTGTGTTGCTTGACTTTCATGTGTTGAGACCTGTGCTTTCCTGATGTGTGCCACAGGGTCTTTGGTCGGAAGAGCCCTGCCCATGGCAGGGGGTTGGAACTGGATGATCTTAAAAGTCCTTTCCAACGCAAACCATTCTATGATTTTAACTGTGGTGGGACCTGAGACATCACAGTTGAGAGTGCTAGTTCAGAAGCTCTCAGTTAGACAGAGGCCCTTAGAGAGAAACAAACTGGCTTTTTCCCTCTCCACTTAAACTGCTCTCCTGTATTAGATACTCTTGAGAGCAAGCAAATGAAAGGGGGGCATCTTATTCCCAAAAGCATCTTTCCCTGCTTTTATGTTCTGTGTTTTTCAGTAATGATACTCAGCTGAGCTTGTGGATAGCAGGGCTTAAATCTGCCTTCTAACATGCTGTAGAGTAAAAGCCTGTCTGTGACCTATCATGAAAGGGAACCATCCATGTGAGCTTGTCCACGAACAGCAATTGGGCAGAAGGAGACCATCTGGGCCAGCAGCGGTCTTTGAGAACATAGTAGTTGGTCTCCTGTCTGGAGAACAGAGGGGTTGTAATGGGAACTGAAGAGGATCCCTGTAATTGGAGCTGCAAAGCAAGCGGGGAAGCGCTTGCCCTGACTGTGTGGCCCACACCCCTGTCTTTGGAAAGATCCTACTATCATAGAATCAACCAAGTTGGAAAAGACCTTTAAGATCATAAAGTCCAAACCATTCCCCCAGCACTGCCTAGGCCACCACTAAACCATGCCACTGAGGGCCTTGTCTACACAGTTTGTGAATACTTCCAGGGATGGTGATTCCACCATTCCCTGGCAGCCTGTTCCAAAGCCTGACCACCCTCTCTCTGAATAAATTGTTCCTAATCTCCAATCTGAACCTCCCCTGGCACAGCTTGAGGCTGTTTCCTCCTGTCCTATCGCTTGTTCCTTGGGAAAAGGGATCGACCCTCACCTCACTGCAACCCCCTTTCAGGTAATTGCAACGGAAGTTGCAAGCCTCACCTCACTGCAACCCTAACCCTAAGCCTTCTCTTCTCCAGACTAAGCCCCTCCAGTTCCCTCAGCCGCTCACCATCAGACTTGTGCTCCAGGCCCTTCAGCAGCTCTGCTGCTCTTCTCTGGACCTGTTCCAGCACCTCAGTGTCTCTCTTGTAGTGAAGGGCCCAAAACTGAACACAGGATTAGAGGTGCAGCCTCACCATTGCCCAGTACAGGGGGACAATCACTGCCCTGGCCCTGTTGGCTACACTCTTTCTGATACAGACCAGGATGCTGTTGGCCTTCTTGGCTGCCTGGGCACAAGCTGCTCACTTTCAGCACCGTCAGTCAGCACCCCCAGGTCCTTTTCCATGAGCAGCTTTCCAGCCACGCTTCCCCAAGCCTGGAGCATTGCATGGGGTTGTGGTGACCCAAGTGCAGGACCTGACACTTTGCCTTGTTGAACCTCATACCGTTGGCCACAGCCCACGAATCCAGCCTGTCCAGATCTCCCTGTGGAGCCTCCTGCCCTCCAGCAAATCAATGCTCCCACCCAACTTGGTGTCCTCTGTAAACTGACTGAGGGTACACTTGATCCCCTCATCCTGATCATTGATAGAGACATTAAACAGAACTGGGCCTAGGAGTGAGCCCTGGGGAACACCACTTGTGACCATCTGCCACGTCGGCTGAACTCCATCCATCACCAGTCTTTGGACTCAGCAGACACTTTGACTTGGTCTACAACTTTTATTTCAAGGAGCAGAATTGTTTTGAGCATATTCACAAGAATAAATATAAAATTACTCTTCAGAGTAAGAAGATGAGTTTTTATAAAAATATATCTCTATCCCACAGAACCACCAAGGTGGGGTTCTCATGAGGAAATAATATTTAATAAAAAAATAAAACACTGAAAATAAAATGCTTGACCTATACTGATTGGATCACCAAGCAACTGAATTTTTTACAAAGGTATAAATATTGTAAATATTGTTAATAAAAATAACATTTAAATAGATGAGAAGTCAGTGAGTCCATCCAGATGAACAGAACACTGTAGGAAGCCATCATATCTTCTACAGGGTACCAACTTCCTTGTATTCACTGGTGTTCATTTGTCTCTTCTTGTTTCGGTACCTGGAAGTAGAGAAGTGTGAGTTCTGGAAAGCCAGTTGTTCCAAAGAGCTTTTCGTGGGATGAAGGGGGGTGCAAGGAAGAAAAAGGAGATGCTGGATGACCTCCTCACATTTGTTTTAAACCTCTAGTAGCTAAGGTCTGTCTGTGATCACTTCCATGTCTGAGATAGCTTTCAGGCAGTCTCATGTCTCATGTCTTCACTAAGGTTGTCCCATCTGCATTAAAGTCTTCCTATTGATACTAGCTTTGTCTTAGAGAAATCCTGCTGGATCCTTGTCTGCAATAGGGCTGAGTATCCTAACCAACTTGGCCACCTTGTGTTTGAAATGATGTGCAATCGAGTTTTCATGCAGGGAAGAGGAATTACAGTAGTCACCACCTAGGTGTCATGTGTGAAGCTGAGCTCTCCCTCTGGGGGCTGTTCCACCTTCTCAGATCTCTCCAACATCTACTTACTGTTAGTTTTCAGTCTGAAGAATGACCCCTGCTGCTTGTGGGTCTGTTAATGGGGAAGACTACTGTCCTCCCTGGTAAAGCAGATAAGGCATTGCTTGTGATATCACAGTCACCACAATAACACAACTGATAAAAATCACTGATCCAGTTGTCCTCCAGTTCCGGATGACAGGGGAAATAGCATTATGAAAAAAAAGGAACTAGAATTTCCCTGCTCCCTGTCTGCTCTCTCCTTTACCTCAACACACCTTTCAAGACAGATGTGAACTAACCTATACAGTTGTCTATCAGGGTTAGAAGGCATCTGAAGATACCGCTGCCTAGCCTGCAGTTTGGGTTATGCTATGCATTCAGCATACTTTACTAAGCGCAGGCTAGCACGTCTGTCTGTCAAACCAGCTCCATTCAGTCAAGTGAACATAGGTACCCTGCTCTATCTGGAGGTACTCAGGGGACATCTTGCTGCAAATACAGGGGATTAGCCTTCCTGAGACACGAAGGATGTCTTGCTTACCTTCTGCAGATGTAGTAGCTTGCAATGGAGATGGCGATGAGGAAAAGCAGAACTACAATAACCGTCAGTGCCACATACTCCTTACTGAGGGGCTGTCTGACCAATTCTGAATGCACGCATCGGACACCAGAGAAGCCTACATCACACCTGAGGATAAGAGATGCACAATTAGAGACACAGCCATAGGGTTACACTTTAGCAGTCCACAAAGCATACTGTACTGCTAGCATGCTGTTTCCTCAGGGACAAGCAATTAGAACTGATGTACTGCAAGCTGACATGGTCCTAGAAATGGCTGCAAACTCCTCAAATAAATGAGGAATTCCCTTTAAAATACCTGGAGGGTCTTTATTTTGCAGGCTGAATCCAAGGAGAAACCTGATTGCTTTGCCTGAGTTCTGGATCTCACACTACTATAAATATAGATGGCAGGGAAGCACATCAGAATGAGTGTCCCAAGTTTAAGTTTGGTTGCTGATTAATTTCAGTTGCCTAAGACTCTCATCTAGGTTTCACTGGAGCCAGCACATATGCTTAACACTTGCTTAAATGTAGCTGAGTTGTTTTATAGATATATTGCTCCTCTTTAATGCCTTGTAAGCATATGAATACTTTGCTGGATGGGTGTTCGAACTAACTGCCAAGAGCAATGAGATGAAAAGCCCCATGCAGTTCACCTCCAAGCCCACCTCAGGGAGGTCTGAAGAATGCATCATGCCCTCTCCATACCTGCAGTAGTGTTCATCCAAATCCACTATGTACACACACTGCCCATGGAAGCAGTAGTCCTTCATTTCAGGCTTGCATCTAGTTATCCCAACTTGAGCCACACGTGGACTGTTCTCTGTCTGGACTGCAAGGAGATTTTGTTAGCATCTCATCAGCCTTATTTCTGCTTTGTATTTCCCAAACGATGTATAAGTGTTACAAGTACAACTAATAGTGTCACTACCAGGAGACCTACAAAGCAGCAGGAGGTGACCCTTCTGAACAGGGAGAGGATTTTCCTGGGCCAGAGTTATATTGACTTTTGGGAGTTCCACATAAGCTATTTCTGCTTTCACAGCAGAGTTCACACTTCAGGAAGAACTCTTCAGCTAAAGAAGCAATATTAAAGGAAATGTAGGCTAAAACCTGGCTCTTGTTCAACAACACTGAACACTCTGCAGGATGCTGGCCATGTTGTTCAACAAAAAAATTATTTCCAAGAGCACCTCAGTGAGGTCAGCAAGAAAAGAAGATGGGAACCCAAGACTTGTTCACTACAGAGAGAGCTGTGCAGTACTCTTACTTAGTGCTGTTGTGCAGTTCTCCATCTCACCAGGCCCGCATAATGGGATCACTGTTGTGCCCAGGACTGCTTGCAATAGGTAGCCTACAAGAGAATTAAAATAAAAGTCAAAACTAGGTGCTTTTCAAATGTAGTTAAGTATTTCAGGTGGTGTATTCATCAAGTTAATACAAGAACAACAGAAACTTTTATGTTAGGAAAACCCTAGTGTCGTAAGATGAAAAAATACAGGTCTGAGAGATCTGCTGCCTGTATCATATAAGGCAGCCCAAAGAAACATCTCTGAAATACAAACTTTAATGTAGAACAGAAATCAAACAGAAATGTAGTGCCTGTGACCACCTCTCACCCACAGTCGGAGTGAAACTGGGCAGGAACAGGCGTGGAGAGATTATATAGGAGAGGGAGAAATTAGGCCAGTACTGATTATGTTCAGTTTCTGACTGGTCTGGCATGACACCTGCACAAGGGACCCTGCCAGATTTCTGCAATTAGGCATGACAACCCAGCATTCATGGCAGGAGGAGCTCTTTCGGTGATCCAAATCATGACGTCCCTGAGTCACAGCAGTGCAGGGACAGAGTATTTCCTAGGACTCAGCAAGCCCGTGCAGCTGATGATGCAGTGCAGCAGGTCAGGGCTGAGCCAGGCTCAGTGACCCCCGACTTCAGAGAGCACATCCGGCTCAAGGAAGGCTTAACACCAAAGCTGCTCTTTAGCATCAAAGAGATTCCTCAGCTGCTGAGGTGGTGTAGCAGCCTGAAAGGTTGGACAGTTCCTGCACTGACACTTGCTCCCGCACAGACCCTCTTCATCTGCAGTTACTGGCCACTTCAGGGATCCTGGGCCTGTGTTCCTCATCTCAGCAGAACCCCAGGAGAAAAAGGGTATATTTCTGTCTTCCCTTCACCATCCACACTGAAGCAAACTCCAGCTCAGCAGGTTTGATGTGGCTACCAGACATTATGAGAGGCTGAGGAGCTCGGCTACTAGAGCTGTGGCTGCATTTCCTCAGGGAGCAAGGACCCTCCTTCCCTTCTCCCAGAGATTCAGCTTCTAAAGCATCTGGACATCTTTGAGGCTGTAGAGTGCTGCACAGGCAGAGCTTTCAGGTATTCTCCTAGTTATTCTCAGCATTACCGAATAGGATCTGAAGGCCAACACAAGTGCTCATAGCCTCATGGCTGGCCCCAGAGGAGCAGCCAGTGTTTGTCCCAGCTGGCCATGAAATGCAGTTGGCTAACACTTGCTATTGTGGTCACAAACTAACCTGCTAGTGAACTGCTTAGTCATCAGCACCATGCCACACCAGTTGGTAATTTGTGTCTTTGGGCTGTTTGCCTCCATTAACTTGTCAGGTCATGTATGTCTAATGGAGGGAGTGTGCCTTCATAATTTCTTGATCACTCTAATGCAAGTCCAGTTATTAGAAAGTTTCATTACATCTCAGAGTTAAATCTAGGAGTGATTTATGGATTTCCTGCAGCTCCTCTGTTTCTGAATGATTAGCAGGTTTCCTTCAAACTTTATTCTAGTTAAAATAGGTCTAGTGGAAGGTGTCCCTGCCCAAGGCAGGGTGGGTGGAACTGGATGATCTTTAAGGTCTCTGCCAATCCAAACCATTCTATGATCTATGATTCTAAATACAAGAACAGCAGGAATATCCATCCTGGAGGGACAAGGAGGGTTGTGTGTTTGTGTAGCTTTAAAAACACTGCTCCATTACTTTACCTCCCTCTGCACTGCATTCCTTGCAAAGCTAATAAACCAAGCTTTAACAGAAAGAACAAAGACTAGGGCCACCAAAGGGAGAGCCACGGTAACACAGCAATGATGCCAGCACCCTGACTTGTACAGGAGTAAGCTGGAGCCATCTGTGCCTGCTAGCATGAGTCAGCCACACCTGCCTTTCACTCCACAGGCAGGAGGAGCAAGTTTACTTTCACAGTGGGAATTTTTTATTATTAACACCACTGTACTCACTATAGATTTCATGAGGAGAAGTAACTGAACACTTCTGCAAGGCTATGACAGAAACGTGAAGTGTTTGAAGGCTGAAACCATCAGCTGATATATGGGGGCAGGTCAGTTACTGCCAGAACAGGAGCTTTGAGCTTCCTTGAGCTTCCATGAGCTTCCTTGGGCTTCCATGAGCTTCCTTGAGCTTCCATGAGCTTCCTTGGGCTTCCATGTCCCAAATGATGCTAAATCTCTCCCAGAGATCTGATGAGTTAGTCCTCCTTCCCAGGTACCAGAGAGACATTTCAGAAGTGCTCCATGGACTAAGCTGCTCACTCGGCAGAGAGCAGCTGTGGCACAGGTCAGCTCTGTCTCACTAAGGTTACAACATGTGGTTGCAAAAAGGGATGCTGAAATCCTGAGAGTAGCCAGAGTTAGTGACTGAGGCTTCCTCCTGCTCCCCATGTACAGCTGCTATCATCTCTTGGCTGCACCAAGATTTAGTCTGGGGGCCACATGACAGTAATGAGCATAAATCAAGGCAAAAAGATGCTAGAGGTACCTGGGATACTCACTTGTGTTGTACTTGGTTAAGTAGATGGATTAAGCCACCTGACAATCTGTATTAGCCTACATATTTTTATTCCAGTTTACATACTTCCTTGATCTGAGCATAACCTGAGCAATTGCTTTTTAATCTCAAGCTCTTAGTTTGAGAATTTCCAGAACCCGGTTTTTGCATTCAAGAATCTCAGACCTAGGCACGTGAAAGAGATGGGTCAGCTGTTCTCCTGGCTCCAGGAGGAGACACCGCTTTCCAGATAGAAAAAGAGGCAAAAACTCAACACCTATGAGGCATATTGAAAATAACCTCCTCCTCCAACACTGAACCACACATGGCTTGCCCCATTCCAGCCACAACTGACAGCCTGCTCTGCCTGGCTGCAGCCACATAGCCAGAAGGGCTGGAGCAGGCGTAGGTATGTGTTGACACCCAGCAGTATTTGTCACACTGGGGCAAAGTTCCTCCTGCTCTGCACTGTTATATTTTGCCCTTTTCCCCGTGCACATATTTCCCCTCTGACATCAATGGGAGGGGTATCCTGAAGGAGAATAAGGGATCCACACACAGGAATGGCAAAGGAGAGCCTTTCCCAGGATTACTGGATGATGGATACCAATCATAGCACCTGGGAGAGGTCATTATGTTCTTACACCTTTGCTGATCACTAAGCAAACACAGCATAGAAGATAGCAGTAATGACATGGTGGATATTCACATGTGCCTTGCAGGAATGCGAATGCTATGCTGATGCTCCAGTAGCATGCATATGCAACACTATCTGGTCCTGGGGTTGTTCCTGTCAGGTTGACATCAACAGCAGTGGCTGTTACTGGAACAGTAATAGTCTCAGGCTTCTGGGAGGTCAATCACCATTTCAGTTGGCTTTACCTGTCATTGAGATCACTAGTTAATCTGAAGAAGACCCTGCAATGCTGCTTCACATCTGACATCCCTGTGATCTCTCTGCCACAGCAGTAGCACCTACACTTTTCACATGGGTTGCAATGCCAAACACAGAGGTGTCCAGGTGACACACACCTACATGATCTCAGCCCATTTTAACTCTGGAGACAGGTAAAGGTGAGTACCCCTTACCTGATTTTGGACACCCAGAGCACATCTGTCTAAGGCCTTCTTGGTGTAGACTAGGCAGGAATCATGGAAGTTAGCCAGTCACAGTATCACAGTAGGTTAGAGATTGGAAGGGACCTCAAAAGATCATCTAGTCCAATCCCCCTGCCGGAGCAGGAACACCTACATAAGGTTACACAGGAACGTGTCCAGGCGGGTTTTGAATGTCTCCAGAGAAGGAGACTCCACAACCCCCCTGGGCAGCCTGTTCCAGTGTTCTGTCGTATTGGCTTTGTGAGCACTGCTATTAATACCACTCAACTCCAGATCACTGCCTTCCATATCTCTCTGCTGGTAACCTCCCTAGCTAGCCACAGCAGTTCACAGGCCACCTCAGACAAAGCAAGCACTTCTGGCAACAAAGGCTAGGTGGGTGGTGTGTTTTAGATGAAGATCATAGAAACTTAGACTTAGCCAGGAAAGCCTTGCAAACAGCCTGCTCTTATTCAAGATTTGGCTGTGCAACCACACCGCTCACATCAAACACAGCATCTCTAAAGTACAGGTTATCCACACAGGCTGAGCATTTTATTTTCCTGGGAAAGGGGAAGTGGTCATTCAAGCTAAGCACCTTAGACAAAGCACGCTTTCCCATCTTTGCACTCTGGGCAAGCTGTTTGTTTGCTGCTTGATGTTTGGGTATGATGTACATGGTGTCTAATTGCCTGACCAGGCCCATCAAGGCACCATGCCCAACACTCCTCTTCCTTAGACAAGACGTACAAGATGTACAGGTTGCTCTTCTCACCATGTGAAAGGAGATGCTGTCAGCTCTTTCCACTCCTCGTGCCCCTGCAGTCTATGGATAGTTTGCCTGTTGTCTAAATGCAGGGCCAGCGTGATGGTTCTGAGAGAGGCAGGCTCAAATCAACTACCCTTAGGACAAGCGGACAGGAACGGCTACACATGTTTATATGTGGAAGTGGTATTCAGATTTCCCCATCTCACATTTTGTATCCATGTCTTCAGAAGTGAAAACTCAAGTCATGGATGACCAGGGCCAGACCATAGCAGCTCTGAGACAGCCCTGGAAACACCAGCCTCTTACCGGAAGACTATCACTCTAAAATTGCTACAGGCCCACATGATCATCTTCAACACGGTGTCAGGACTTACCGTAAGCAGAGATAATGCAGATAATTACATATTATGTGCACCCAGTCATCTCAGTACTGCTTCCACCTTTGTGGAGACTTGCACACCACTGACCTTACTCACATACTATCCCATGCCACTCTGCTTTCCACCATACATGGGGATAGAGGTCCCCATGCCACAGAAGCAGCAGTATGCCATTATTGCTTCCAGCCAGACACATCAGCCACTGACATTTTCCACATCATTTTCCACATCCACTCAGCAGCCTTAATATTTAGCCCACTTGCTGATGACCAGACAAATGTGACATGGGAAAACAGAAGGTCAGCAGCTGCTGAAGCTGTCCAGTGATTCTGGAGATCTGAGGATGGCCACTGAGTGGGCATTACAGTGACTGCAAGGAGACCAGTGCCAAGGCTGCTGCAGTAACTCACGGAAAAGGCAGGGCCTGGGCTTGGCTCCATCACCACCACATCACTGTGTGGCTCCTCAGGGGTGAATGACAGCTCTGTTCTACCATGCCAAGCCCACAACAGCCGGGATACCAAGCTGACAATGACCGTCACTTCAGTCAGGTTTCAGCCATTCAGCTTCATCTTTAAAGTCTGATCTAACACCAGCTACAGTCTTCCCAACTTCTGACAGTGGCACCAAGTTCTGCTTATACTACTGACCTGGGAGGGGAAGGCAGTAAAAAGCTCATACCACTCGTTATGATGCCATTTAGCTATGACTATGCCCTTACTACTGGATTTTGCGCCTGCCCCAGAAATTAATAAATCCATATACAGGCTCATGAAGACATACTAGCTCGTTCCAAGACACCATGTAAAGGTGTTCAGCCCGCTGACCTGGCAAGTGAGATGCTGTGCAGCAACTGATCCAAAAGCTATTATGGAAGTACTTGGCCAAGATGGAAGACACAAACTCATGCTGCCAAAGGAACATCTGCCCCCAAAAAGAAGTCCTAGGAACTGAGGATTCCCATCGTCTGTGACCCTGAGCCCGGCATCATGAGTGTCAAAAGATGCTTTGTCATTGAAGCAGCATATGAGTATGCCAGGTCTGGGTCCCGCCTCAAACGTTTGCTGCCACACAGCTCAAGTCACCTCATGGGGTAAGCTCTCAGCACTCCCTGCCAGTGCCCAGCCACATTGTGGGGCAAAGATCAGCTCTTGCTTCATATGACACCCAGGCTCCAGGATTCTTGATGCTCTGAGGATACACATGTTCACTTTGGACTTTCAGGTAGGTTATGTCATGCAATAGAGTGACACGCTGACAGTGAGGAGGTGGAGAAGTGTCAAGCAGAGGGATGCCACAACCTGTTTTGTTACCAGAAGGAAGTCTCTCCTGCCATGGGGATTCACCGGCTGAGCTCACACAGAGTGTGGCAGGGGTGAAGGCAATAGGACCAGACTACGAACAGGACAGGACAAGGTGAAAGAGAACAGACAGCACTGTCTTGAGCACACTGCACTGCGAGTAGAGCTGGGGAAAAGGGGAGTGAACATTCACCTTCACTCCATCACTTGGGCATCACACAAGCAAAAAAACGTCCCATAAACAGCACACCACGAAGTAACACCTGTGTTCTCTGCTCTCTATCGAACACAACCACACAGGTATACCCATCCCTGCCCATGACTTCATCTCGAAGAAAAAATACGTCGCCTTCACCTGAAGGCAAACCGGGCTTTATGCTTTGCCAGCCGTTTTCCAGCAGCTGGAGCACCCCAGCCCCAAGACTCAGCGCCTGATACCCTCCCAGTCCCTGCCCTTCAGAGCAGAGTCCCACAACGCCGGGCGGCACTCACCGAGGAAGAGTAGCAGGCTGCTGACCCGCAGGCATCTGGCGTCCATCGCCCTCTCGTCCCGGGGAGAGAAGAGAAGGAGGAAGCAAGAGAGGAAGAGGCGGCAGCCGGTTGCAGTGGAGCGGCTAGAGCCGTATGGGTGTCGGCCTCGCCCCGCCGGACCTTTATGGGCCGCGGGAGAGGCGGGGCTCGACTCCGGTGATGAAACCCCGGCTCGGCCGCGGGCAGCTCCCCGGCCTCCTCGCATCCTGACCAGCCGCCCCCGGCCGGGCAGAGCCGAACCGGGCCGTTCCACCCCCGGCGGTCGGGAGGTGCACCCAGTGGGGAGGGCAGGGTAGGCACACAGCTGCCTGATCCCTCTGGCCCTCGCTTGCTGGCCATGCACATTTGTTTTCCTTATTTTAGCAAGTATTACAGCAAATTATACATGGAGTTGTAAATTTACCCATCCCCTCTGAGCCATCTGGCCAAGGCGCCGATGCCTGGGATCTCCTGGGGCAGCAGATGTCCCCAGCTGGATGCACAGCCTCAGCACTACTTGCCTTCAGGTCATCACAGAATCATAGAATGATTTGTGTGGGAAAGGACCTTAAGATCATCCCGTTCCACCCCCCTGCCATGGGGCAGGGATGCCTCACACTAGACTAGGTCGTCCAAGGCTCTTTCCAAACTGGCTCTGAACACTGCCAGTGATGGTGCATTCACAACTTCTTTTAGGCAACCTGTGCCAGTGCCTCACTGCCCTCACAGTAAAGAACTTCTTCCCTATATCTAACCTGAACTTCCCCTGATTCAGCTTAAACCCATCACCCCTTGTCGTATCGCTACAGTCTCCGATGAAGAGTCCCTCTCCGGCATCAGGGCGATGCATAACGGTGTGAGAGTTTGCCAGTGCAGTGTGTACCTGGAGCCAACCACTGCCTGGGTGGGCCACTGCACTGCCACACTGGCCACCATAAACCCAAGGTTGGGAAACACCTCAGGGTGAGCAGCTAGCAACTTGCTGCCCTCCCCCATCTCACATCCCCTGACATCTGAAGTGACCCTCGCCAGATATGAGCTGCTGCCAGGGTCACAGCAGTTGACAGGGATGTCAACACCTGGACCATCTGTGATGGTCCTAAGGTCAGTGGGTGCTTAAGCTACATTGCCCCTCAAGCCCTTGGCCTCGTCACAGCATGGGTAGCAACAGATCTTTAGTTACCTTGACAGCAGTTGACTGATTATGGCTATTTTTTTTAAACAACTTCTTTCAAGTATCTTGTTGAAGCCCACACACTGTCACTATGTTAGGCAAGGCCTTGTTCAGCACTTGCCTCCCACCACTGGATATCTGAGGGATACTCCACCCCCAAATCCCTACTGTATGCCTCTGCCTGAAATATCAAGTGTGTTTTGTGTAACCAACCCGCTCAATGGTGGTTATTTCTTTTCCTTTTAAAGGACAACCTTTCTGTGCCTTACCACTTTCCATCGTCAAAAAGGCAAGGTGACACCCAATTTACTGCAGAATTGATAAGCCTGTCTCACAGCAAGGAATTGCAAGGAATTGATAGCAAGGTGAAGTTTAATAGCTGGCTAGTCAAGCACCCATAGTTTCTCCATTTTATAGGTAGTTATTCATATAAGATATGAGTTAATTGTAGAAGATACTGCAGAACATGATATACTACAACTCCATGTTCAGAATGTAATTACAAGTAATAAACAGGTTAATTCAGGGAGATGGAATATATCTGGCACTTACAAATCATACTCCTTACTTTGGGAGTGTTTTCTTAGGTCTACATAAGTGTGGAGATGCTGAAATGAAACAACGCAACATGTCACTAGAGAACTGTAATTCAGCACCACTTACACATTAGCTAAACAGTATAAGAGTTGGCAAGATATAATCAAGATCAGTGTGAAAGTAGGATATAGAAGTTCATCCCCCACAATAAAGTGGGACATGACACAGTTGGAATCTAAGTCCCCATTTTTCCCCCTCTAGCATTAGGCTCATGGCTTACCCACACAATCACCATACTGCTTTAAGGCTGGAGATGGCAGCTTTTTCTGATGCCACATGACTGGGTTTGTTGCTTCCTTGATTTGGGCTGATCCCCCTCATTAAGGATTTTATTGTCTGCCCTTTCAGGGATCAGAATGAGTAAAGAAAGGAATTGCAATGATTAGTAAAGCATTTCTGTGTGTGGGCATGCAGATGTCTTAAAAAGCAGCATCACTGTAGAACTTCCACTTTATAATTAATTTCACCCTTAAATTGCTGCATGATTTATCTTCTGAAAGAGAGCACTTAATTATAGTCTTGTACCGGTATCCAGATACCAAGTAACGCTGACACAACTGGAGCAATTCATTGGAATTTCCTCTTTCAGATTTGAATATATGAAAAACAAGCATCATAGACACATCTTTATCTTTCTGCAATGTTCTTTACCTCATGGTATGTGGTTCTGCATTTGGCATCCCTGCTTGTGGCTTTCACCATCCTCTCCTTCATGTGGAGGCCACCTCTTTGGATACGGTTGGTACACACCTTCAGAGCCAGTTTTCCAAGAGACTTTTCACAGTAAGTAGTGCCTTCTTGCACCCATGGGTTCATTGTGAGGTATGTTCATTGCATCCCACAGATCTGAGAATGGAGGAATGTGTCTGCACAGTGCCAAGAGTTAGCACTTTGTTGGGCAACAGAGCGTGATGGGTGCACTCCAGCTAGTGGCCTCAATTGCAGCTGGGGTGAACTGGCACACCCAAGTCAAGCCAAGGATAGCTTTATGCCACTTGGCATCACACCAGTGGAGGCAAGGAGCCCCCAGAATGCTTTGACATTTCAGGATCTTTCTCTTTACAAAGCATATCAAGAACATGAGGAAATATGTCTTGTGCAAAAGACTTGCTTGCTTTTATTATCTTGCAATGGTTTAATGACCATCTTGAAAGAAAACTTTTATTTACAAAGCACATAGGCTCAACTGAAGTCCATGTTATGCTTTTAATCCTCTTTCACTGTCACAGGCATTCATCTCTCCATTTTGGACAGAGCAGCAGTGATTATTTCAAGGGTATGGATTGAGCTTTGCCTACCAGTTTAGCTATCACTCATGACAGAGGGTTTTCTATGAACAACATACCCTTTTCAACTTACAGAGGGGAAAATACAGCTCAAATGTACATTTTTCTGGGCTTGAAAATGCTTTTCCTTACGGTGATGTGCTGTAGAAGAATACACAGGTTCATAGCCACTTTATGTACGTGTCTGTACATAACTAAAGGTGGATATAACAATACTACTTACTTTAGCTGCTTTCTGTAGGCCTCACATCCAGTTTCATGCAGTATCATCATGGGGATGGATCTGCATTGGTTTTGTCTGTCAAGACCTATTTTCAAAATCAACATGTTTTTGTTAGAAAGCATATTTGAAACTGGAAGAAAATAATTCTTAGTCTAGGACTGAGGCACTTGGCACTGTCACACATACTCAAAATAACAAAAAGCAGCATTTTCAAAAATCTGCCAGCATTTTTTGAGACCAGCACAAGTGCATACATCAGTGTGCGTAAGAAATTTTTATATCTACTGAGATTTCGTTGCACAGCATGACAGATCCTCAAGAAGTACTCTCAAAAGAACAGATAGCTAATTGGAGCACTGCTTACTTAACTGCATTTACATTTAAGCTACAAGAAAAATGAAAATCCTATGTGGCAAGAACCACGAGGCTCACACGCGAGCACAAATGCCGTAAGAAGGGAATACATTTAACTGGCCTACACAGATAAGGTAGTCCGGAGGAAAGGCAGTAAATAAAAACACCTTGAGCCAAACTTGGTTTCAGATTTGCCATGTATGTGAGGGCTGAATTAGGTCAGATGTTCTTAAACAACCAGGCTCTCCTGTAAACTATCAGAGGTCAGAACACTGACCCCAAGGCTGAAAGCAGCTGATGCCTCTTCCAGTAAACACCATGGGAAGTCAGAGCTATTGGACAACACCAAATTCAACCATTTCTTAGCCAACTTCTTGGGTCAGCATTAACTAGCAAATTAAAAAAGAAAGGCAAACAACACCCCAAAACCCAAACAGCTAATTCCTGTCCATTTTGATGGGATGTCTCAGAAGATGAAGATGACAAGGTGGACAGATCTGCCCCTTCATGCTGCACTGCTACCTGTGGGGCAGTTTTTAAAGCTTCGTTCTTCTGCCTAGTATAACATTTCTACTACTCTCCCCTGGGCAACTTCTGAATGGCTCAACACATCTCACTGGCAGGAAGAGCTTCATAACGCTCAGCCAGTGGTTTCCCTTTCCTAATTACAGCTCAGTGCTCCATGCTAAGTGATTTCTTAGCCTCCAAGGGGTTTGGAGCTTTTTTCATTTGTGGAGTATTTTCATGGCTTCTGCCTTCACTTGCTGCTACATAAACCTGTGCAAGCATTTTATCTGCACCCTTGTAAAGGATGTTATCAAACTAAGTCCTTCCCTTATTACTGCCCATGTATCTAGGCATAATTTCTCCTCACTCCACGTGATTTATTAAGTATATGGGAAAGAGCAAGGTAGAAGATATGTGGTTTACCCCACAGCACATAGCAGGCTGCAAGCAAACTGGGAGACCACCATCCCTTTACCCATCAGTCCTGTGTGCTGTTCTGTCCATCAGCACTTCCTTTGAGTTCATAAAGTCAGCTCTTCAACAGGGTTTGCATTCTCCAGGAAGACCAGAGTTAACCACTGAGAGACCGAACACGTGCAAATGTAAAGAGTGCCCTTTCTGATGGTTCACCATGTGTATACATGGGTGCAGCATTCAGATCCCTGCCTGGTGGCCAGTACAACTGAAAGTATGATTGGGTGGCTGACCATGTAGCCCATCAACTCAACAGCTCTGCCCAGAGAGCAACATCCATCACAGGACAATGAAATGACAGACAGAACCACCACTGTGAGGATTGGTGTGACTCAGGAGGCACTCACTGGATCCTGTCAGGCATTCACCACAATGGTCAGTCCTAGCTACAGGCTCTCCACTGCTACCATGGGGAAGAAAAGGAGAAGAGATGCTGTGTATAAGTGCCACAGTCAGCAGGAAGGGAAGACCTTCCCTGGGCAAGAACACGGCCAGTACTAAGGCGCGCGCTAAAGCCTAGACAATATGTATGCTCGCATGTGATCAGCTGAGCCCTCCTACCTGCTCCATTTGGGAACCTTGGCATCAGCAGCATGACTACACAGGCATCACCTTTGGTGGCTTCGATCCTTTGGCAAGCTGTTTTGCCCCTTGCACTGCTGCAGGGGGTGAGGGGCTAAAAGCAGGGCAGGAGCAGAGGAAAGGCTGACTTGCAGGCTATTTCCCAGCCTCAGTATTGCTGTGCGTGGCCTGCTGAAAGGGAGAAGCAGTGCAGAGCTGTGACTCACCCTGTGCTCCAGGCCTTTTAGCCAGCCCCAGACTCCACGTTTTGGCTGCAACTCAGCAGTGCCTGTCACCTGCACGAGGAGCTGGGGCACCCTCTGCACCAGCAGTGTGTCATTAGGGATGATGGAGTAAACAGCAATCCACCTGAAACCAGCTTGGCCAGCACCCATTCCAGAAACCAAATCTAGGAAAGAGGCATGGGTCCACAGTGTATTTGTTTGGCCTGGTAACTAGCACTAGGCACAGGAGCAGATGCGCGTAGTGGAATTCCCCCATCCACTAGCATTATGGGACACTCCCATTACTGTTCTGATAATTACTGTTAATCATTACTATTAATGAAGTGACCAAAAAAATAAAAAGGCTGTCATGCTCAGGCCTTTATTGTGTTGGCTGTTGTCACGCAAAGGTGATGAGCCAGCCTGCCCCAGGGGACCTATAAACATCGTTGACAATTCATCACCACACTCGTATTTCTAAATAGGACACTGTGGTCCACAGTGAAGCTCCCCTGCAACTCCAGCAGGTATAAGCTGTGGCACTCCCTTGGCTCACATCAGCTCGGAGCCAGGCTCTTCATACCATGCTCCCTCTTTGTCAAGGTGCAGCTAGAAAGAAAAGAGGCTGACCAGGAATACTTTGGGGTTGCAACACTCAGCATAGTGTTCCCATTTTGTGTTTTCCCTGTCCAGGCCCATCCTGCTATAAAACTCCATATTCTTTGATCTCCAGTGAATTCAGTACCACCACATCTCGAGAGCCAACCATGAATTAGGGACTGTAGTGGTAGGACAAGGGGTAATGGGTTAAAACTTAAACAGGGGAAGTTTAGATTGGATATAAGGAGGAAATTCTTTCCTGTTAGGGTGGTGAGGCACTGGAATAGGTTGTCCAGGGAGGTTGTGAATGCTCCATCCCTGCCAGTGTTCAAGGCCAGGTTGGACGAGGCCTTGGGTAATATGGTTTAGAGCGAGGTGTCCCTGCCCATGGCAGGGGGGTTGGAACTTGATGATCTTAAGGTCCTTTCCAACCCTAAATATTCTATGATTCTATGAATCACATGGTATGCAGAAACTGCTGGGGTTTCATTTGGGAATGACCAATACTATGTGAAATCACCTTCTAGTCACCTTCTCCTCCCAGCCATGGTCTGAACATCACCTCGGGTATCCAAGCCTCCCCAGACACCTAGGTTCCTAGGTCAAGCACTGAAGAAATAGATTAGCCAACTTACCAAAAGGGATCCCCAGGGAAAGATATGGGCCTCTGTGGGGCCAAGAAAAGCAGAGATATGTCCAGCACAGGTGGACACCATCTGGATGTCCTGGGGGAGAGGTGCCAGCAGCTGAGACACTTCCACAGATAACTCCTCTGCATGTTATCTCCACATCCACCCCCCTATCCCTGTTCCCGCAGCTTGATGTTATTTAAGAGATACAGATTTCCTTCATGACATTCAGAGCGCATGCGTATAAATCAAGTGGGACAGGACAAAGGCCAGGGCTGGGTTTAATTAGATTGGCGTCAGCTATTAAATTAAGAACACAGTACTAAGCTAGAGCAGGCAGCTCTTGATCAATGCTCCTGCGGCCAGAATCTATCCTTCCTACATGACAAAAAGGGCTGGGGATAAGGTTAGGTAGCCAAAGCTGCCAACCACAAGTTAGGTCCCTGAGTCTAGCTAAACTCCTCAGTAACGATAGTCCCTCCAGAGGACTTTAGAAAAGAATAGGAAACCCTGAAAACTACCTTTTTTTGAGAGCCCAAAGAGAGGCTGCCCATTAGATGCTCGGGATGAGACACTTCAGGCCACTGAGCTGCAGCATGCCTACAGCAGAGGTCACCCCTTCATACCTGACACACTGGTGTTCCAGCTCCACACCCAGATTACTCTACCCTGCCCATACCAAGCACACAGGCAGCCTGACATCAAACAAAAAACATCATGTTTACACAGGAGATGGCCTGTCTGAGGTGAAACATGCCAGAATCTGTGCAGAACATGGCCCTGCTCTTGTCTGTCTATCCCAGCTCCTCAAATCCTTCCCCCCATTTTGTTATTGTAACATTCCTGTTCGTGAACCAGGGACAAATTTCCAGGAAGGGCAACTGTGTATAAAGCAAATTTCCATCTTTCCAAATCACTACTTTATAGGGCACATGGGTTAACTAAAAAGAAGTCTCAATTTAAGTTTCCCTCTCTCCTAGAGCATTCTTATGCAATGTGGTCCTGCGTGCATTTGACAACTTGTGGCAGCTTTGATGACCACATCACATCTCATCAGAGCTGCTGGCCCACTGCATTACAAATGTTGGAATTTTCTTTTACGTAGATCCAAATAACATCCTTTGGGCAATGGCCTTCAATTGTTTACTTGGGTTTCCATAAACAGGATATTAACAACTTGCAAATATCCTGTTGGAAGTCCCTCAGCTGTACTTGCAGGCTCACAATGCACCAGTTTGATGCATGCCCATCTGCAGTAAGTCCCTCTACTCCAACTTCACTGGGAACATTGCACAGCAGTTACTGACCACAACAGTTACCTCTAATTGTACGTACCAAGGCTTCTACTTCATGGCTTCTACAGACTGTTTGTAGGGGAACTGTAAATCAAAGAAATAAAACATTACTGTTGTCAGCACTTTCTGTAAGCCAAGATCTTAGCTGTGTAATTCTCATTCAGGAAGAGAAAGCAAATTACACTGCTCTCAATTCTTGTTCCTACATCTCACCTAGAGGTAGGGTTTTTTTTTCCCATTTCATATAAACTTCCACTGCAGCTGACTGAAGACAGTGACATGCATGTGTACACACAGACACAGAAAATAAAAGATTTTCCTTGGGTATTCCTTTGGTGTGGTGAAATTGGGTGTTTTGATGACCAATAATTAGCAAATTTCCTGCTACAAAACTAAAAACACCTTTCAAAAAGAAGTCTGAAGACTAAAGTCTCACATTTGAGCAGTCCACCTCAGGGCATACCTTCTCAGCAGAGTTACAGATAAGCCAATACTTCCCTCTAAGGTAAACACTGTATTAAAAGCAATGCACACCTACCCTGGCTAGCCCATAATTAGCTGGCTAGAGAAAGCTAGCTCTGTGGGCTGGAGGGGTGGACTTCACACAGAGGGAAGCTCCAGCCTGGAAGCAAGAAGAAGACCAAAAGGAAGAACCCTTGGTGTAGGAGAAGTAGAAGCACTAAGCTGTGTCACTCCTAATCCACATGGGAATAACCCACTACTGGTGCAAAGCAGAGTGACAGTACATCCTTAGCTTCAAAACAGCTGCCTCAAGGAACTGTAACTCCTACAGGCCATAACTGTACTAACATCAGGTCAGATGACAGTAAAGCATTCAAGAAAAAATAGCTAACCCAACCTTAAATACTGTTTGGGTACATGAAGGAGTCCTCACATAATGCTGCTGTCTCCAAACATGCTATAACTAAAAGACATCTTGCAGCAGCTACCTGGTGCCCTTTGAAGTTTAGAGCTGTTTCTCACCAAACCCCTGGGGTCTGCACATTACACAGATCGTAACACTGTCTCCATAGACGTTAATGCTTCTCTGAGTCAAGCTCATTTCCCCCAACTCCTATATCCCTATCTCTGTCATACCCTTGACCAGAAGACATACATAGCCTTCTATCTAAGGTGCCGTCTCCCATACAGATACTCAGTCAAGCTGTGCACTACAGTAAAAGCTGTCTGTCTGAGCCAGTCCAGCTTGCTGTCCTCACTTGAAGATGGTTCTGAAAGCAAAGAGGGAACAGTTTACTATCCTGGCCTCTTTAGAAGGGCCATGACAGCTATGCCTCTGTCCCTGAATTGTGGCTGTATTGTATTTCCCCACCCCACCCCAAGTGGCATATGGGACAGATAGCAATCCTCATTGGCTAGTCACTGGGCTCACTCTAAAACTTTCTCTTCCCCTTGCCCCCAGGTGGATGCAGCATTGCTCATCTCCCAGCAATGTCCTCCTGTCACTAGCACATTTCCATCCCTTCCCATCTCCTAGATCCAGTCCCCTACAGCCATCACCCTCATTTGCTGCTTTGCCTGATCACCATCCAGAACAGCAACTGGGCAGAATGGCAGCGCATAAAGCCAAGACAACGGCACAAAACACTGACACGTGGTGGCCTTGTAATGATTTCTCTTCCCAAGAGTCCTCAGGATACATAAGAACAAGGCACTGGACTTAGAATCATAGAATAGTTTGCGTTGGAAGGGACCTTAAAGATCATCTAGTTCCAAATTACTCCTGGGAGACTGAGATAAGCCTTCCTACGCTTTGTGACCTTCCCATTCCACATCTCCTCCCCCTGCACACACACTCCCAGACTTTGGTAGAAAGGACATGAGTCATATGCTGTGTCACAAGCAAGAAAAAACTGGAACATGTCTCATTTCGGCCTCATTCTCACAATAATCTCAGTGGGGCCGGTGTCACCAAAACCTTCCTAGGCAGGACCTCATTTTCTTCTCCTCTCCTCCTATGCCAGTCTCTTGGGGGAAAGGAGGGGGCAGGAGATGCTGCTCCTGATACACTCTGAGCAGCCTTTACTCTGGCTGCAAGAGCTGCCCTGGCTGTACCCACGTTGGGGTACACACTGCTCTGGTGCCATTCCTGCTGCCACCACAAGTGGAAAACGGCAGGCCTGTTGTTCACACCCCAAACCCATCATTACCACACCTGAACACAGACAATTGCACTTGTGAAACATGTTCCCTGTGAATGAAATCCTCATAAACTTTAATTCAAAACCATGAGGAAAAGGCAGTGGTGTGAAGTCCTGACACTACTTGTTCTAAGGTAAACGACTGTACTGCAGTATGAACTCAGCTGGGCTTCAGATTGCTCTGCAGATAAAGCAGGAGGAAACTGTAACTTACACTAACTACTAGTGTGTCTACAGCTATGAGATAACTAAATGCCCTTGAGGAGATATGAGAGGCATTTAAAGCAAAAAAGTTGCTTACCTTTCCTTTACCAGATAGGCAGATAAACACAAATATCTTTGTTCAATAGTGCCTGAAAGTCTCATGCAAGCCCTCAAAAGCAAAGGAAATGAAGGCTTAGAGGCAACCATGCTGCAAGGAAGTGCAACCCCAGTGACAGAACATCCCCCAGCTGCTCAAATAGCAGCAGCTAAGAAGAACTGTGCAAACTGGCAAAGATCATGGGCAAAAGGAGGATGGGAGGGCAGAGGCTGGTAGATCCGTGCTGGACAGAGGCTGGGGTGTTTCACAAGGGCATTCCCAGCTCACCAGGCACCACAGCATATTCAGACTCTCAGTCACGTGGCTGCTGGGATAGACACTGCTTACAGCATGCTAAAGGAGGGTGGGAGCAATTTGCTTTACTGCTCTTGCCAAAAGCCTATTAGTGTATGTTATAAAAGCTCCAGAGAGGCAGAACATTCCTAAACCCACTTTATTAAAATTAGTAACACCCGAAACTCCCTCCTTCCCCCAAGTTGTTTATGGATGGCAAGGAGGCAAGCAGCAAAAGAAAAAGCAGAGAGAAAAGCCTTCGCTTTCTCTGCAGTGTGCTGGGCCAGGGGAGTCTCTGTATGATTTCAGCCGCCTGCTTCTCCCACAACACATGCTGAGGGTGATACTGGTTTTCCATCTATAGATGCAGAGTGTTACTTAAGGACTAGGTATTGTCCTCTGCACCTATTAAACACCTTAATCCCCATTGCATCCCCGTGGCTGATACTTCCCTGGTGGTAGCACGAAGACACATGCAGTGTCTGCAACTCACCAAATGCACGAACAGAGATAAAAGCTTGGACCAGCATCTCCCATGATCCAGATCATGGAGCCTTTTCACACATGGCTTCCTCTGTGGCTGGTGAGTCAGAGTAGTGCCAGCTGCCTCCCTGACTCCTTACCCTGATACTGCAGCTCCAATCTACACTGTGGGAGAATGGAAATTTAAAGCTGAGCAAAGTAAGAGATTAAAGAGTGACCAAAGTGTCAGGTCATTACACTCAAACAAGGGACCACTCTACAAGCTGGGACATGTTAGATCCTGTGCATGGGGGTCTTGGCAGATCAATCCACGCTTTTCTCCCTTTGCTGCTTCACTGGCACAGGGCAAATCAACTTTTAGTCATGTCTTGTGCCTGTGGTTTCAGACCCTGTTTGAGCTCAAGCTCCTGAACTAGCAGCCCTCCTGAAGCAATGCAAGTTTATTCTATATCACCAAATTCCTCATGATATATGGAAAGCTTTGCTGGGATTTCTTTGGCAGTGACTTGCATTATATCATATTGAACTGTAATTTTGTATTCTTTCTATTATAATTTTTGCATTCTGCATAGGGCCATATACCTGGGGGGGAATTTAACCTGTGGAAAGGACCAAACTACAGAAGATTGTGCAGGCCCTAATCTGCATCTTTTTGCATAGAACCTGCCACTGTGCCGTGGCAGAGCTCCCTCTCCAAACACTCATAAAGGGCTCTGTGGGCACATGGATCCAACTCTTCCCACACAGTTGGAGTTGGGGTTTGTTGGTTTGGTTTTAGTTTTCCTCTGAGTTCATCCAAGGAGAAGTTCAGGTTAGATCTAAGGAAGAAGTTTTTACTGTGAGGGTGGTGAGGCACTGGAATGAGTTGCCCAGGGAAGTTGTGAATGCTCCATCCCTGGTGGTGTTCAAGGCCAGGTTGGACAGAACCCTGGGTGACATGGTCTCGTGTGAGGTGTCCCTGCCCATGGCAGCGAGGTTGGAAGTAGATGATCTTAAGGTCCTTTCCAGCTGTAACTATTCTATGATTCTATGAAATGGGATGTTTTCTGCAGGGCTTTCTGTACATGTCCTGATCCGCATCAACCCCAGTCCTGTGATAACAAAGACAATTTTTGTGAGAAACTTGCTGCTCAAACACCTGAAATTGAAGTTAGAGCCTCAGCTCTGCATCAGCACAAGGTGTGGTATGCACATTAAAGTCAGTGATATTCTATCATACACACAGGGCACCTCTGTCAACATTTGATTATCTACTTCTACGTCAACTAGACACTGATCACAGAAAATACATTTTGCATAGCAGGAATTCTGCATGTGGCAGCACACACCTGAAGTGCTGAAGAAAGTATGAGCATTGCTTTGTTATTTGCTCATTCTTAAATGTATTCAAAGGTTTTGAAGACAAGGGACTTGGCTTATATCTGTGTCATGTTTCCTTTCAATCCAAACAGATACAACTAGGTGTATTGAAGGAGAGGAGCACTCTCGCTTTAATTCTCTTCACATGGAAAATCAGCCCTCAAGAGGTAGACACGAAGGACTGATGGATGGCTGATACCAATACCTTGTGAAAATACACAAAGTCAAATTCCCACCACTGTCAGGTGTCACTTCAGAAGTCACTGCTTAAAGTGGACAACGTTAATTTGGGCTGCTTCAAAGCCTAACAAAGTTGATGGAAAAACACCTGGGATTTCAACAGGCTTTAACTAAACTGTGCCCATATATAGTCAAGTGTCACCAAGCTTTCTTCTCCACCCAGGGTGGTTTTTTTTTTTTCCCTTCTAGTAATATGCAAAGTACACTTATAATTATGAGCTGCTGTTAGTGAATAGCACATTGGCTTGTATCTCTTATCTTACTCTTACATACTAGGGTACTTCTTGCTAAAGAAAACACCATAAACAAATGGGCACCTTTAAGAAACCCACGGCACTCACAAGACAAACATCTAAATGCCCAAGGACTCAGCTGGTGCAAGAAGTCTAAGTCTGTATCCGCTGAACTCAACAGACGTTTCACTGTAGCCTGCAGCAGAGCTGGAGTTAGGCCAAAGCTAACTGAGAAAATCCCAAGTCCCTGCTTTATGATTAATCCTCCTGAAAAGCCTATAGTGGAGGCATTCAATTCCAACACTTCACAAATACTCAATAGTTTAAAGCACAATCAAACGAATCCTCCTCGGAATGATTCTCAATCCCCCTTTAAAGTCCTTCCAGGCTGCAGTTTTAATGCAGCACCTGAATTACAAGAATGTATTGGACAAGGTTATAGGATACTCCATACAGGGGCATCTTCCCTCTGCCTGAATGAACTGAGGTGGTCAAACCAGTGCAAACATACCCTAACAGGAGAGGAAAACAAGGACAGAAGGCTCCATCTTTCCTCCCAATTCTGTGAGACCTCCTGCAGTTGTTTTTCTCAGCAGGGTGCAACTCAGCCCTTGGGAAAACTCAGAAATGGGGTTAAAATGCTACTCTGCAGCTCTCCCCTATGCCTCATTCAGGGGAAGAGCCTCCACACAAGAGTAAACCTACATGGTTTCCTTCTGGGTCAACCTCCTCACTCTTGATGGGAAGACGCAACACCCACTTTAGGTAGGCCAGGAAAGTTGAACCTGAAAGGAACCATGCTGGAGCAGAGGAAAGGGTCAGAGAGGAATGTGAAGGGCCACAAAACTCTGCCCACCTACTGCAAAACTCCTTACTGTTGCTTTGACATCATGGCCATTTCTGTGCAGGCCTCAGAGCATGTGTGTCACAGCAAGGTCATGTTCTTCACCTGTGTCACTCCTCATTCTTCCTGGGAACAATCAGGAAGAAACTCCTGGTGTCTCTTGGCTCATGCACACATTTTTCATGCACAGGGGAGCACCTAGCCCATAGAGAACATTTTTTTGCTGCTGTAATCTTGATGAAAAAAGTTGTTAGTGATGGAGGAAGGAATTCAGGAGATGGCTGAAAAGTGCCCGAGGAAGAATATGCAGATGTATTTAAACACGAGAAGTTGTAAATGTGCCACCAAAAAGGTCAAGAGAAGTATTACCAAGGCAAGGGGAAAGGCAAGAGAATATCCTTTCAGCCCCTTGGGAGTCCTGCTGGGATTTCATGGTGCTTGTTCACTCCAGTGAACCCAGACACTATAGAAGTCATCCATGGGCAGTGAGAGCTATAAATCTACTTTTGGCTGGAAAACAGGGAAAACCCCATGCTTTAACCTCCAGTTGGACCCACACAGGTGCTTGTGCAAGTGATACCCTATCAGGAGAGCACACAGCCACAGGCGTTGCTGGGACAGGGCTCACTATCTGCTTTCTTGGCTGCCACAGCGAAGTCAGATGTGCCCTTGTTCAACTACATCCTTTACAGCATCAGCCCATCATAGAATCATAGAATGATTTGGGTTGGAAAGGACCTTGAGTCATCTAGTTCCAGCTCCCTGCCATGGTCACACGAGATCATGTCACCCAAGGCTCTGTCCAACCTGGCCTTGAACACCGCCAGGGATGGAGCATTCACCACTTCTTTGGGCAGCCTCTGCCAGTGCCTCACCATCAGTAAAGAACTTCTTCCTTACATGTAACCTGACCTTCCCTGTTTCAGTTTTAACCTGCTACCCCTTGTCCTATCACTATAGTCCCCAATGAAGAGTCCCTCTTTGGCATCCTTATAGGTCCCTTTCAGATACTGGAAGGCTGCTATGAGGTCTCCACACAGCTTCTCTTCTCCAGGCTGAACAGCCCCAACTTTCTTAGCCTGTCTTTGTATGGGAGGTGCTCCAGCCCCTGATCATCTTTGTGGCCCTTCTCTGGACTTGCCCCAACACCTGCATGTCCTTCTTATGCAGAGGACACCAGAACTTTACACAGTGCTCCAAACGGGGTCTCACGAGAGCAGAGCAGAGGGACAGGATTACCTCCTTCCACTTACTTTCAACAGTTTGCACCACAAGGACCAAAGCCAGTTCCACTGCTGGCACCTGTGTTCACGTAAAGGGGGTCCACAATACAGCAAGGCAAGTTAGGAGCTGTCTTTTTTGGGTATATTAACCAAGCTACGCATAGTCACACAGGGGGCAGAACAAGCTGCTCCACTGTAAAAGCACACACAGGAAACCAGCTCACAGCTGAAATGGAGGCCACTGCAGGGAGATACGCATCTTTTGTGACTTTCAACAGGACTCACTGTGCCATTTATGGAACTAGTCAACTGTCTCCAAACCTAGTTCAGGGTCTTGAACTTTGTTTTGCTTTTAACTAATCTTTTTTCTTTTGAGTTGTTTTATAGGGTCAGGTTCTGAGTGACTGATTTTACAGGTTCATTAAGCACAGTGCCCTTTGCCAGACTCAACTAGTCTCCACCTTCTTGTTCACAAGCATCCTGAAATTCACAGTTCTGAGAATAAGGCAGCAAGAGAAATTAGCAGAAACTCCTATTTGAAGGTTTCACAGCCACACTCTGTTACAGCCATCAGGTAGCAAAGGACTTGCTCCTACAAGTCTGATCTCAAGTTGAACAGAAAGATTAGGCCTCAACAGCCTAATCCCATGGGAATTGCGCATTCAGTTATTTCCCTTGCTGGATAACAAAAGTAACAGTATAAAACCAGGGTGGCTATTCTTCTAGGCCTGCACTATCCATTGCTAAGGAAATCCTCAGCACTCAGACCAATGCTACTAACATCAGTAAGGCTGTAGTCATTGAAAGCAGCCAAGGATGGGAGTAACACATACATAAATCCTCTTCACTTGACCAGGGTAGCCACAGTGTCCGACTCCAAAGTGAAGTTGTGCATCTGCCTTCTCACCCTCACCAACAGCTCCTTTCCCTCCCCTTCCCACATGTACAACAATAAATCCCAGCTTGTCAAACTTAGATTAAGCTGCCAATATCCACCAAACGTTGTGCCAAACCTACAAAGACTTGTACCAACATACTTACACTTTAGATGCCAAGCCACAAACACAGATGAGGCCACTTAGAATCATTGCATCATAGAATCAACCAGGTTGGAAAAGACCTTTAAGATCATTGAGTCCAACCATTCCACCAGCACTGCCAAGACCACCGCTAAACCATGTCACTAAGGGCCTTGTCTACACAGTTTGTGAACACTTCCAGGGACGGTGATTTCACCATTCCCTGACAGCCTGTTCCACTGCCAGACCACCCTCTCAGTGAAGAAATTGTTCCTAATATCCAATCTGAACCTCCCCTGGCACAGCTTGAGGCCGTTACCTCTTGTTACTTGGGAGAAGAGACTGACCCCCCCCTCACCACAACCTCCTTTCAGGTAGTTGTAGAGAGTGATAAGGTCCCCCTGAGCCTTCTCTCCTCCAAACTAAATTCCACCAGGTCCCTCAGCCGTTCCTCATCAGACTTGCGCTTCAGACTTCGCCAGCTCCACTGCCCTTCTCTGGACCTGCTCCAGCACCTCAATGTCTTTCTTGTAGTGAGAGGTCCACTTGGGGGCCCTCCTTGCGTTTCTCTTCATCAACAGTGTGCCTCCACTAAACACATGTGAACAGGTGATGCTGTAGCCTAGAAAAGAGGGGAAAAGGCACAAAACTGTTAACCAAATACTTGTTCTGGCTACAGGGCATGGCCTGTGACTCCAGGTGCCCCCTCACTGTCCCTGCCTGCTGTGATGCATCTTGACCTGCCTTGCACACCCCCATGGCTGGCAAAGCAGAGATGCAGCAAGGTGCTCATGTCTTCCCTGTTACATAAAGCTGTCACAGTAACCTCTGAAGCCTGTATGTTGCCCTTTCAATTCTGAGTTAGCATCTATTCCTTCCTGGAACAGTGCTCAGAGTTAAATCTGCTGCCAGGCTCCCTCAAACAGCTGGCAGAGTCAATAAAACACGGTTCATCATGGGATTTCCCATAACAATGGGATACAAACAGACACAGGCTTATGTACAGAAATTATGTCAAACAAATTAGCTTTGCCCGAGTTAGTCAGACGCTCTTGCAAAGCATGGCCCTGTACTCTTGTGTCTCAGTGCTGGTTATGCTTCTGTCAGACAGAAATATCTTTGCACACCTGCCTTGAGCATGGAAGACAGAAGAAGGATTCTTGCATTCCCAACCCCCCAAACAAAACCCCCTGAACAACCACCTGAAAAAAAGCAAAGACTATAACCCATATCACAGAGTAACACTGACAAAGCTCTAACAACACCACCCCTTGATCACAAAGTGGCTCCTTGCCTTGAGAAGCTGAAAGCGATGGCAGATCAGTGATGCCACTACCAACAGCTACTCCAAAGCCTGGGCTTCCAGCAGCAGTTTAATTGTAAGGCAGTAGGTCTGGACACCGCAGTCTGGGCTCACAGACATGTCCTGCCTAGCCCACATTGGCCACCTCAGGCTGGCTCTCCATCAGCCCCCCCTCTGATCAGTCAATGGCAATGACACCACACTGCATGGAGGTCAGTCATGACGAGAAAACCAGCTTGATGTTTGAGCATCATATAGTTGAATCACAACAAACTGTACTTTTGCTTATTAAAGAACAAAATACTGCTAAAGGAAACATCACTAGGGAATCTTTGCAAGGAAACTTGTCAGCATTCACCAGAGAAGTTCAACAGGAAGTTTTCATTAAAAATTAGTGTTTAAGTGACTCAATGTCAGACGTGGAATCAAAACTTTGTATTTTAAAACCTCTGACCTTTCTGAGTTGGAAAATTAAGCCCAGAGCTACAGCTCCATTTCACAAGAGGCCTTGATTCCCCAATAAAGCAAAAAATTCCCAAAATATCATATGGGAAACTCCCCCCAGAAAGGCTATGCAAGACATGCCTTGACTCCCAGATTTAGTTCATCTTGAATTGCTCCAGAGAATGAGCATTTAAATTGGTTTTTACCCTAATTTGTCTATGAAATTTTCTGTTTATTTTGTTCTTTTTTTTCTTTTAATAGAATTTTAACTGGACTCAAAAACCTAACTACTGGTTCAGACTAGCAATACAACAGCCACGTGATGTGAACTGCTGCTTTCCATGTGGACTTGACAGCAGGACATGGACCATGACTAATCTTTAAAAATCAGTTACAGGGAAATCTCCCTGACAGAAGTCTACTGAGCATTGCACTTATTTTTGTGTGTCACTTACTGCTTACATTTTGTCTTTTCCACGTAAACATTTATCAATTTGAAGCCCCAGCAAGGCGGATAGAAAGACTTACACTTTGGTGCTACCAATTCTATCCTCAACTAACAAGATGCCCTCTGAACTCATCAAACAGCACCTTGGCTCCTCCCAGGCCTTAGGTCTCTTCTGCTTCCCTTAAATATAAAGGCAGAAGTTGGTCTGCAAACAGGACAGAAGCACTCACCCAGATCCCAGATGGACAGACCAAAGGCTGGGGGGGCTCCACCAATGCTAAGCTTTGAGCAACTTAGACAAAGCAACTTGACCTTTGCTATGCCTCTATTTCCTCTTGTACCATTTCAACTGGCCTCTCAGGAGAGAGGCATCCACCCTCTCCCCTGCAGTTACTTAAGCTCCCATTTAGGGTCAGCCTGACCACACAGGTAGTGGGATAACATACAGAGTCTCAGCCAGACCTGAGACAACAGCCTCAGGTTTTAACCCTAGCAGCCACATGAGAGTGTGTTCTTAGAATCACCGAATGGTTTGAGTTGGAAAAGGACATTAAGATCATCCAGCTCCAACCCCCTGCCATGGGCAGGGACGCCTTACATTAGACCATGTTGCCCAAGGCTCTGTCCAACCTGGACTTGAACACTGACAAGGATGGAGCATTCACCAGTTCCTTGGGCAACCTTTGTCAGGGCCTCTCCACCCTCACAGTAAAGAACGTCTTCCTTAGATCTAGTCTGAACTTCCTCTGCCCAGCAACCAGCACAAGGGCCCTGCCCTGAAAGGGCACCCAGCCACAGCATAACAAACATCTCCCTCTTCTGCACAAGGCAGTGGTGGCAGCTGTGCTGTGACACCTCCTGCAGTTCACCAAGAGCTGCTTCTCACACAGCCTGCTCTCACTCCATTCAGCGAGAGTCAGAGGAGCCCAAAGTTAAGTCATAGTACAAGATTTTATTGCTGTCATGATAATTAATGACTACTTACACTGAGCTTTTAATGAGTACCTGCACTTTTTTTTTTTCCGGTTGTTTGTTAACTGGGTCATAAAGACAGAGTCCCAGATGGTTTCCTGCATTTATAGAACAACAGGGACCTCTACAGGCATTTCCCTCTTTGGAGCACGGCTAATGACAGAACATGTACGAGCAGCCACACATCACTGCTGATGCCATCAGAGCACTGAGCTCTGCAAGCAGCGCTCTAAGTCTGTGGGCAGGTCAAGTTAACTCGCTGTTACCTTTGGGCCACCAAAGTGACACCCTGAAACACAAGCAGTAACCAGAGCATTTCCCTTCTTCATTTTTCATGCTTCTGTTCCTGGAGGCTGGATTCAGTTGCTATACTGCCATGAAGCTGTTTCATTCCATGCCAGGAGCTACTGAATCAAGCAGGGCTATCAAAGACCCTACCTGTAACAGGCTGGAGGGGATTGAATGTAACCTTCAGGTTAGATATACGGAAGAAGTTCCTTACTGTGAGGGTGGTGATGCACTGGAAAAGGGTGTCCAAAGAAGTGGTAAATGCGCCATCCCTCGCAATGTTCAAGGCCAGGTTGGACAGAGCCTTGGGTGACATGGTCTAGTGTGAGGTGTCCCTGCCCATGGCAGGGAGTTGGAACAGGATGATCTTAAGGTCCTCTCCAACCCAAATCATTCTATGACTCTACGATTCAAGTTACTTATCTGCAACAGCAAATTGTTTTATTTAATAGGTGTAAATGCTATCAAAGCCATACAATTTTGCTGCGGGTCATACGTTTTGGGCAGGGGTGTGTGTGTGTCTGCTTTTTTTGTTGTTTTGTTGGGTTGGTTGATGCTTTTTTGCTTAAAGCCCAGATGCACTTGCACATAACTAGCTTCACAACAGTTTCTTTGGACACAACCCAGTACTTCCGCTCAGACAATATACAAGGCACACAAGTACCAGTTCTTTACTTTTACTGTGCATCAAATGAAGGTGGGTTGCCACAGCACATGGGAAGGACCAGAAACCCTGCTGCATTCTTATGCAAAACATACTCTTGGTTGTAAAGAATAAGAAAAAACCTCTGAAGGAAAACCCTCTCCTACCCCTTCCTGCCACCAGGCCTCTAAGACCTTCTCTGAGAGCCTCTGGCACTTCTGCAGTGGCTGGCTGACTATCAGACTAGCTGGTCCCATGCCCTTGCAACTCAGGTTGCTGAATTTGCTGCCCATTTGTGACCATGGGCATTGTTAAACAACCGTGCACCCTGTCAAGACAGGCAGGACAAGGACACCATGTAATTCAAATACTAGCCATCAACACACTTCCTTGCACTTCCTTCCAACATTAAAAACAGTGTTTTGGAAGGACAGTATTCTCTTCCACAGGCTTGCATCTCGCCCTTTTAAAACAGACCTTGCTAATACCAGGTAAACTGCAGGCCACCCAGACGCTTCAATCCAAAATGGGTGCTGAATCCAGGGGAGGTATTCAAGTCCCAGTCAACCATTAGCAATCAGGTACACCTGCATGGTGGCTGCAGCTGCAGTGGTTCCACTAGTCAGGATCATACACAGTGTAAGTGCTCTATCCTTCAGAAAGGCAGGTTCCAGTCTTGAACATCTCTCTCTTTGCCCTGCCGAGCTGGTGCCCCAACCAAGCTAATGCCTAAAAGCCACACAGAGGGTCTCCTCTTGAAATGACAGGTTTTTGACACATGCAGCTAATAGGAAGCAGAAGCTTACAACTCCGTTAATTATGCCATTACAGAAGGAGTCTCAGCCTGATAAATGACCCAGGAAAGATGATCCTGATCCTCTGACAGGCCAGTTTTGCAGGAAATTCAGCCCTGTAAGCAGCAGCACACCATCCTAGCCCAGCAGCATCTGTCACTTACCAAGGGAGGGTGCAGTGGCTGACTCCACAAAGCGATCTGAGGCAATGCAGTCTTCCTCAGCCAGGTCACTGCCTCTAGCGGCAGTGTGATTCATTCCTGTAGTGATGCCTCAAACACAGCTTGGGCCTGAAGAAATGCCTTAAAACTGCAATGACAACACTCTTCTCAACATGGGCTGCAGCCTGTGAACACTGCAAACTGACGGAGAAAGCTGCTGTCTCTGTCAGTGCCATCAGCCTCGGCTGTCTATGAAGCCATGGTGCTGAGGAACCCTTTTCTGGAAGCCTCAATACCACTTGGAAAAAGAAAACTAAAATAAAGCAAAGACCTCCTTTTTTTTCTTCCTATCTTTGTCATTCTGCTGCATTCTCATTCTGCCCTTATACAAAAACTCATTTTGCATGGCACAGGCTCATCTGGTATTTCATTCCTGAGCTTTTTGTAGAATTGCAAAATAGTCAGGGTTGGAAATGACCTTAAGATCATTCAGTTCCAACCCTCTGCCATGGGCAGGGATGCCTCACACTAGACCATGTCACTCAAGGCTCTGTCCAACCTGGCCTTGAACACTGCCAGGGATGGAGCTTTTATCAGTTCTTTCGCCATCTTGTTCCAGTGCCTCACTACCCTCACAGTAAAGAACTTCTTCCTTGCAGCTAACCTGCACTTCCTCTGTTTCAGTTTGAACCCATCACCCCATGTCCTATTGCCACATTTCCTGATGAAAAGTCCCTCTCTGGCTTCCAATAGCAGAAAAACCTCAGCAGACTTTCCCTGGCTGCCCTTCCAAAGCTGCCTTGGACCAGAAAGCAAACTAGAGAGAAAACCAGTATTTCACTATTTAGTCTCCTGCTAAACCGTTGCCTTGACATACACCTTCCTTTCCAGTTATGTTTAAGCAGGCATTAAAACCCACAGAGTCAGTGTGTGCTTCTATAGGTAGAGTGTCTTATTGCAATAAGTAAATACTTCTGAAGAAGTACCTGCATACCACACAGGGCACCTGCTTGGCCACTGGTATGTAAAAGGTGTTAAAAAAGTCAGTCAGAAAACACACAAATGGTTACAACCACACAAGACTTCTTTACAATGAGGGTGGTAAAACACTGGCCCAGGGTTGCCCAGAGAGGTGATGGATGCACCATCCCTGAATATATTCAAGGCCAGGATGGAGGTGGCTCTGGGCAACCTCACCTAATTAAAGATATCCCTGCTCTTTCCAGGGGGATTGGACTAGATGACCTTTGAAGGTCCCTTTCAACCCAAACTACTCTATGATTCTAAGACCCATTCCTCCCCAGCAGCTTTCTCTGGACAAGTTAAAGTCCAGTGGCTCAAACTCCTTCCTTTAAAACTCCTTTAACAACCGTATGTACACCCTGAGCATGTTGTGTTACCGTGTGTGCCTGCTCCAAGACACAGCCTCTGTGCTGCAGAAGGGCTGGTCCTCTAGAAGCAATATGCAACACTCATAATGGTTGTGCAGGAAGAAACAATTCACTGTGGAGAAAGACTCACTCACATGACAAAAGCTTTGAGGCTTTTCATCGTTTGGTCTATCTAGCTCTAAAATTTTCTCCAAGACTAATGAGAAAGCATCTCTTGCCTGTGTTTTCCTGATGACATGCATGTGTCTAGTTGGTATTTTGTTCAGTCTGTTCAGTGTGTGCAAGGGGTGAAGGAGATTTTTCATACATCTGCATGTGGATACATAGATTGTAATTGCACTCTCACTACAGACATGACAGAAAACATTAGTGCAACTACTGAAAGCTGACTTGCAAATCAAGAGAAGTTGTCTCAGTGGCTACTAAGAAAAGGTCAGAAGAATGGAAAGAAGCAAACAATACAGAAATTTGAAGATCTAACTGGAGATGAAGAAAGCAAAGGCTGAGAGTTGGAAAATCAGATCAGTGCCTCTTACAAAAGGCTTATGTCAATGTGTAGAGGAAAGGACTGGTGCCTCTCTCCATCCAGTTCCTCACCAATCCTTTTTGTGTACACACATGGCACTTGCTCCACTCCATTGCATGGGGATTCCAATCAAGCAGCATGTGATGTGTTTTTTTATTTATTAGTATCAAATGGAGAATCAAGATGACTCAGCTACTGACCAGATCCCCCTTATAAGCAGCCCACTGAACTTCAGGCCACTCAAGTGCCTTTCAAACCCCAGCCTTTCTTACACATTTCAGCATTATCATTGTAGTCTCGCAAATACACAGGGTTTTTTCAACACGTGACATGCATCCTATTGTGAAAATTAACTCACGTTACAAAGAGATTGAGTATTCCAGCAGGGCATCTCGATTTAGGAGCCTGTATCATCCCATACAACCACAAAGTACCTGTCTTTTTCTAACAGATGACTAAGCAGAGCAGATGCATCTATAACATGCAACAGCTGAAATGAACATCTCTTAGACCCATCTCCCAGTCTCATCAGTGCTTGGCAAAAAACTCCAACTCTCAGTGAGACGTCACGAACAGTCCCAGTCTCAGAACCAATTTTCTTCCTTTGCCCTCAAAAAAATTCTTGTTCCCTTTGTAATTCTTCATAGTCAAGACTCAAAAAACTAAGCATCTTATGCATAATCTCTTTGTCCAGGGTTGAAGAAATCCCCGTTTGTTTCTTATCTGAGTGGTCACATTGTGCCCATAGTGTGAGAACAGAAGGAAGAGAGTATGTTACCTGGGCAAAGCCATACTGAAATTAAACAACATTAAAGCTTCTCTGCCAGCTGAAGTCTTGGGCTGAAATCAACGTGCAGCAAGGTCATGTTCTGCCCGAAGATGTGATGAACTGCTGTACGATATTAGGAAAGAGTAAAGTTCTTTACCACAAGCACCCTCAATAATCCATTTTGACAAAGACGTCCAAATCCTCCGCTTGTGAAAACAGTAAGAACTTGCCATGCCCAGAGGTGTCATGATATGATTTTCTCAAAAGTGCTTACTCTTTATTCCTAAGTTGAAGTAAGCTTTTGAGAACCATCCAGTTTGCTCAGTCCAAAGCATTTTATGGTTCTGTCCTTGATGGCAGCAGAAGCCTAAACTTTGTTTAGCACACTAAAGGTATCTGCTGTGTTGGAAAAGGGCCTGTTTATCCACACACATAGGCAGCAGACACTGAAATCAGAATCCAAATGGTGTCTTGTCAGCACATGAGGTTCAGAATCCATCTTGACTGTGAGATGGATTGTGCTTTTCCTCCACAGGAGGAGAAAAGATGGGGACTAAAAAAAAAAAAAACAACAAACAAAAAACCAACCAAACAAAAAAGGCAAGAGCAGAACACTGTATGAGAGTTTGAAATGACTGAAAACAGCTAAAACCAAGAAGTCCTCGCCTCAGTAAATACCACCCACAGGAGATCGTTGAGGGCTGCGAGTATCCTTAGCTTTTTGGACCTGGTCATCCAGCAACCTCTACAAAGGAGGAAGTCTTTCTTCACATGTGAACGGAGCCCATCAGTCCTGCAGGAGCTCCTTTCATGTACTTGTCCTGTCATTCCCTTCATGCCCTCCCATCAGCAAGGCTGGGGTATCTGCCAGATGGCACATGGTGGCCTTCCCAGCAGGACTTCCTCTCCTTTACAGGCAAATTGGGAAGTGTCCCAATGCTACATCTTCACAATGCTGTCTCGCCCATGCAGACACTGTAAGGGGATTTCAATTTTCTGCATCTAAAACAGACAACATCACATGATGTTAATCAGACCAACCTAAAACCACAGCAATGTGAACAGAACCTGAATCAGGAGTCTGTTATCACCCAACTCATTTAGACAGCCCCAATGAAGATGACTTTAGACCCAACTGGCAGATGGAAAACAGAGGTAGGCTGTCAGTTCCTTGAAGATCACACCACAGATCAGCAACAGGCAAGAACACACTCTCCATGCCCTCAAAATTCCACACGCCGTTTCTTCCTGCCCAGTACAACTCAGATGAATGTGATGAGAAGATTGCATATCTCCCATACCTCTTTCTTACGTAGCAGTAGATGATAGCAAGTATCCCACTTGTCAGTATTCCCACACCAATTCCCACAGCAATATAGCGTTCGTAAGAATTGTGCGCATACGAATTTAGTGTTAAATGTTCACACCTCTCACCATTATAACCTGCGAGGCACCTACAAAATAAATATACACCATGCAAACATTATTAAGGACTTCTCATGCTTTGTACTGCAGAAACATGTTAGTTTTCATCAGTCTTAAACTATTTAGAACAAGCCTGAAAGAGGATGGGCTGAATCCAGTGCTCTGTCATAACGTCTTCGTTCCATCAAGACTACCAGTTGCCCCAGTCTGTCTAGTTTAAAGCAAGCTCAAGGACTGCAGTCACAGCAGCAAACACAGTCTAAACATACTCTCATTGCAGAGGGTGTGGATGAAGAGCACTGTGCTCTGCTGATCCTTAGCTACTAGAAGATCTGTCTTCAAAGGCCAAAGCTGCCCAGAAACTTTTAAGGACATCACAATCCTTATCAGTGTGTAGGCAGTTAAAGAATAAGGGAGATGCAGCTGACATCTTGAAAGATCCTGCCCCCTTCGCTGTGCCCACTGTGAACATCTACTTATTTCTTTACTATTTACTCTAGCACCAGTTGTGGTTTGAGTTGCCATCACAGCAGTGACCAACAAAGCTGTAAATTTTCCCTCTTCCTTCCTTACTACCACACCAGCACAGCACTACTACCTTGTTAACAGTTCTGGGCTACCAGAGCACTCAATCGTGTGCCAAACTAAGCCTGCAAATACTTGACTGGCACTTGAAACTGCTGAAATTCAGTTACCTTACATTAGGAACATGTATCTGACAAAGAAACAATGCTACTGTTGTCATTTTCTATGAAGGATACTTAGAAGATACTTATTCTTTACTTGCATATGGGTTTCCTCAACTCGCTGTGGAAAGCACAGAGCCCATTGATACAATAGCTGCGGTGTTCTTCAAGACAAGTCTGCATAAGCTTCATGAGCTTTGGTTGCTCAGTGTAGTCTGCTGTGAAAGGGAAAAAAAACTCATATTATATTTAGGAAAAAAAAGTTTTTAATTCATTTTCACAACTCAAATTGAACAGATACTGCCTGCAGAAAACAATTAATGCATAGATTTACTGTGGTATGTCTCATGGGCAGACTCAAGCACTGCTAAGCAGAACAAGCCTCTAAGACATTCCAGCATAGCTTTAGAGAAAGAACAAACTGTAAATAAACTGCTTCCTTTTGAGAATAAAGTATAAAAATGATTCTGGGAAACTCCTCCAGGGTGACACCAGCACTAGCCAACCTGGAACCCATCAGAAAAACCATCCCAGGAATATCTGGGGATTAGGCCACAATAAGAACAGGGAATTATTCTCAGTACACTTCCCAGTCTGAATTCAAATGGTTAGCTGTTTTCTCCATCACAAGGCAAACTACTGCATTTCTAACCCATCTGCCAGCCCACGCTGCAACTGAGCAAGTGATGACTGGTGGGATTGCTCCCTCCCTCCATTCTCCATGCTCTGATGTTCCTAGAGTTACCTATTGTGTGTGCAGGCGCACAAGACTGCCCAGATGGTCTTCCCATGCATGGTCCACAACTGTTAAGTTCCTGAATTTACACAAAATAACCTGTGTCCAGGTCAGTGAGCACACTTCTGCTTTGAAAGCACAAAAAATTAGTACCTTATTCCCACTGATGGCAGTTCAAATGGGAATAAAGGTGAAGTCAAAACTGTTCTTGGACATCTTATGCCCATGTTACGTACCAAGAGAAGAGCACCAGAGCGCAGGAGCACAGAGGCTTGGCATGAGGCTGTAACACAGGCACAGGGGTGCAGCACGTGAAGAGAAAGCACTAAAGCTTCACCATCTAAGCAAGCAGGTGTTTGAACTGGTTTCTCCACCCAGTTATTGGAATCCCTGGTGGGGTGGGGTGTCCAAGCAATGTCTTACTGTTTCAGGAGACTGTTTTAGTGATGGCTGAAGGTGATTTCCTAATAGAGTGATGTCAATACAAGCTTTCCATTCTGACCACAAGAAAAATAACATCATGCAGGAAGCTGACAAGGTCTGCTCCAAGTGACTAGGCAATGCTCCGCCAACCAGAAACCTTCCTTCCTGACTAAATGCTAAATCAAAGTCTGGAGATAGTGCACTGATGGAACCACTTCTATACATCTAAGCCTCTAGCCATCCTATGGGCAACTCAAGATTCCGCAACACATTTTTCTGGAGTAACCCCCAAAATTCCCCATTAGATTCCAGTTTAAATCACTTAATGGCAGGAATCCCCCCCATGCACTCAACTAAGCAATTTGTCTCTTCATCCTTCCTGCAGCTTCATCACAGAGCTGAGAAGCAACAGGAAAGAGCTGCTCAGCTCTTTGCCTGCGTGTTGGACTGACTCACAACTTCAGGCAGGTGCCCAAAACAGGATTCACAGGGGGCACGATGTTATCACTGTTCCTCAGATCAACAACTCTACTTTCAAAATAGTGCCCTGTGAAACCTGACAGAATCATCAGGCTTCCTGCTGAGAGAACAAGTAATAACTCAAGTCTGCTTGAGAAAGGACACATCGGTTTACTACACTTTCTCCTAGGAATCAAGTGAAAATACATATGCACTGAAGGGTATGCTGAGACTGAGGCTCCATCTCCATTATTCAGCAGTGAGCTCTGTGCTACCAGCAGCCACACTGTCCCCATTTAATGAAAACAGAATGGTGTTTCTGCTCCAGAAAGCCCTGGGCAGGGCAGGGACACCCACAGCCTTGAGCCACACACCCTGCAAGGGAAGAAGTTGGCGCTGGCTACCCACAAGGTCTGCTATCAAGATCTGGCTCTTCTCTGCTGCCTCTGGAATGCTGTTGACAAGCTCTGGGGGTGGGCTTGTTGGCCCAGAGCACAGTCAGCACAGGACTAGGCCTTGGACGGACAGATTTAAGGAAGAGAAGACAGCTTTTGTGACAAGAGACAGATGACACTAGATTCTGCCCAGGAGGACTGTACGATGCTCACTGCCAGGGAAATCACACTGGAAAACAAAGCACATGGTTAACACAGCTGCAGGACTCATCCTGCCACAAGGAGATCTAGGATGCAGGAGACCTGCAAAAGCCCGTTTTCACTTAGGCCTAATATACCTGCAGACAAACTACCAAAGGTCTGCAGGGAAGAGCTTCAGAAAACAGCAACAGCACATTCATGCTCCCCTTGTGACTCCTGAAACGCTTCAGTACCAACTGCTGTGAGTCACCATTTCAGGACAAAAAGGGCTGAACAGCACATTATAAAACCACTAACCATGACCACTCAGCAGGACCCCTCAGTATTTCCTGCCACCAAAGGTACTATTCTTCTTCCAAGCCCTGAGAACATGTCTTCTGTACAAGTTTAGTATTTCACTTGCATCTCTGCCGTATGGGGAAAAAAAACCAAAAAAGAAACAAACGAGGAAGGTACCAACCTACATGCCAGAGGCAAGAAATCCTCAGCCACCTCCACTCTAACTTTCAGCAGTTGGATTCACACTACTAGAACATCTCATCTACCCCATGGCTGCCGAAAGGTGGCAGCCTCCCACCTGCCAAGGCCTGGAAGAGACCTTGCTCTGTACAGGTACATAAAGCCTCTCCCCTGAGTGCCTTTAAAGTTTGTGCTGTCATTAGAAATGAAGGTCAGCTTAGAGCAGAACCCTGCCTAGAAAGCGCTGAAGACAAACAAACACAGGTGACAAACAAACAGTACATTCCTCCCTTGTTGTGAGAGGCAAGAGCTTTGGCCCTTGTGGGCTGCAAAATCAGATCTTAAATGCACACACTCATGAATTCTAAGTGCTAATTATTTTGATATTGCAGAAGTACAAATTACCTCTGAAATAATGACGAGTCTTGGGAAGAAAAAAGAATAATTTTTCTAACCCATCCCAGATCATTATGCTAATTCGTATCATGTTATCCACCTAGATACTGAATAAGCTGTTGAATAAACACATCCATGTGGCCTTTCATGCACATGAGGAGAGTAAAGCATGCTGTGTAAGCACTTGACAACTGAGTCATTCAAACAGATACACTTGGCAAGATCTGACATGAAATCAGTACTACAGGTACTTGGAAGGCTGGGCATGCCAAAACTGACAGACCTGCAACAAGACGAGCCAAGCCACTAAGACCCCAGGAGCTCAGCCTTCAACTATGGTGCATCGGGGAGTAATGGGAGAACCAGAATGGGGATGGAGAGGGAAAGGGTCAGTCCCTCACAGCCTGTATGGGAGACCCAGATCACAGCAATGAAGGAATCTTGTTTTTCCCCAAGTAAAAGCAAGCACTTCCCTGCTCCTAGCTGCCCATTTTGCTATGAAGGCTCCCCTCCAGCCCAAACAGCATCCCAAGTTTTTACCCCTGCCATGTCAGCTTCCAGCCAGGCATTCTTTCCACTACCTTTTCTTCCCTGACTGACCACCAAGCCTGACATTTCCTAGCCCCAGCACTAGTGAAACCAAAGACTGTGTAATATAAAATAAGGAAATAGGACATAAGCTTGTAAGTAGGAGGCAAGCGGATTGAGCGGAAATTAATGGTTTTGCCCAAACTACACCTCAGGCCCCAGAGGACTTGCAATCCACAACAAACTGCCAGTTCCTCCAGTAAATTCATTTTCATAGGATCTAGTATTACTGAACCTTGGATATAAACCTTACTAAAAACTTAACTTGCACAGGAGATACAAGAAAACTTCAGAGAGATACAGCCAGTTTCTCTGGTGAGTCTTGACGCAATTCTTTTCAACCTTCTTTTTGGAGATGGTATTTTCTAACTTCTCAGTGGCTTTGTGCAACCTCCCCCAAAATATATATTTAACTATCTGTGTAAATATGTATTTGCATGCTTGGGAGTTTGGTTCTGCTTTGAGGGAAAACACACTCTCAGCTAAAAGCCCTGTTATCTAGTTGCACAGCCACAGCTAACCCAAGGGTACATGGGACTACTACAGACATGGCTGTCTACTAATAAAAAGCCTCTTACTTTGTTAAAACAGCATCCCTGACTCCTGCTCTCTAGACATAATACAAACAGGGTACTGCACTGCACAAATCACAACATATTTCTACTTCATTAAATTCCTGTTTGCTGTATGCAGCTCTGGAAGTATCACGGCAGAGACAAATGCAGACCACAGGTCTGATAAATCAGACTACTGCAGTCAAAAATTTACATTACTTCACATACATGTGAGTATATATTAGACACACTTTACATACATATAGATGAAACCCCCACATAGAGTATATGTATGAATGCATATTGCTGCACTATAACAAATTAGACAAACCCCCTGCAACAGTTTGACTTGTTATGATAAAAATAAGCAGCTTAAGGATCTACTAAAAGCAGCTTGCAAGGCATCCTGTGCTGACTTACAATTAACAGATGACGATTTGTATGCATGTTTATGTTCTTTTTAAAGAACAAAGACATTATGTCTCACAGTTCAAATCCCTTCCTCCTTTACTGATCTGCCAAAACCTCACTTCCAGATTGCACAGTTCTCTCAAAGAAATGACATCCCTACTACCTCAAATCACATTCAGAAAGCAGCTCTCAGGATAAACACAGTGCTCTGGTCTCAGGTGTTGGCAAGGAAACAGCTTAAGTTCACATTTCAGTCAGAAAAGAGAGAGCTAACACTCTGAAAAGGGCTGGGGAAGCTGCAATAGCCAGAAGCAAAACTTCGGCAGAGAAAGAAACTACTGAGTAACAGTAATGAGAAGCATGAATCAAGTGAGGCTTGTTGCATTCTCACTGGGTGTATGAAGGTTCACATTGAAGACAGCTAGAAACCAAGCCCTGGTTACACAAGTAACAGAACCAGCCATCAGAAATGCAGATCATCTATCCCAATTTGCCTTAAAATTTCTGCTTCAAATTATAACTGGCTGTGGATAAAGAATCCTTCAGCTGGGCAACAC
Organism: Neopsephotus bourkii; assembly: GCF_033783945.1. Taxonomy (NCBI): domain Eukaryota; kingdom Metazoa; phylum Chordata; class Aves; order Psittaciformes; family Psittacidae; genus Neopsephotus; species Neopsephotus bourkii. The sequence continues at coordinate 1,447,019 of NW_026900754.1, read as the reverse complement.
TAAGCCTACCCCAGCTGAGGAGCACCTCTTACCTCAGCGTTTTAAGGTTCCATGAAGAAAGCAGCTCATCTTACGAATAAAGCACACAAAAATTTCAAGTGTCCAAGTGACACTTTTCTAAAATGACAGGTTAATAAAGACAATCAAAACAAGGAAAGAGTACCTTCAGCATTGTTTTTTGTCCAGTTATTCCCTAAGTCCGTGCTAAGGGATGAAACAGTAGGAGCTGACTCTTCACCCAGTGCCCCCATTGCTGTGTAATGCAAATAGATGCTTACTGTAACAGAAAAACTCAGTATATTTATTCAAGGTTCATATCATCCACAAAACATGCACCCACTTACTACACTTCTGATACCATGCAGTGATACAACAACCATTCATTTCAAACATTCTTGCCTCAAACTGCCCTTTGCCACAGAGAAATTATGATTGTGGGGAAGCTAACTATTGTTTGTGAATTTCCAAAACACACATCCATTCTGTTCTCCACTCTATTACCTTATGCAATTTAGAACACAGATAAATGCAATATACTACAGTGTTACACCTATTTACCAGTAGCTTTCCATGAGGTCTCCATTATACCCTATGAGTTTAAGTTTCATTCAAGTTTAAAGCCACTTAAGTAATTCTGCTTTGCAATGCCTTTGCATGCTTCCCACCCCTGCTGCTTATTTCAGAAGAAGCCAAGTATTGTTCAACAAAGCCATGCACTTTACTATACCCAAGAACATACCTTTCAGCAAAATATAGATGAGCATTCCAAATGCCATGGCACACAGCTGCTTGAAGCACCTTCTCAGTTCCTCAGTCCAGGCAGCTCACTCAGCTTATCTGGGCTCCCGTGTTTTCTCTTACACTTATATGCCATGAAGCGTCATCTGCTGCTCTCACCAATCAAGAAAAAGTGCATCTGGCAACAACCGCAGCCCCTGGGGCAACCACACATTTATTTAGGAAACTGCTATTATCTAGCAATGGAATCAGGTTTTCTTTTGAAACCTTGGTTTCCTATTACCCGTGGGCATCATTGTGCATGCAAAGGTACAGTTTTCAAGACAGATGTGGTATCTGTCAGAGCAGATCAATGAAATACAGCAAAACAGAGGTGAGTAAAATGAAGAATGACGTATTGTGGAAGACGTGGTCTTTCTTTCCCACAGAAATGCAGTCTTGTGTTACTTCCAGGAGGACAGTCAGCATTCAGGATGCTGCTTGAGGGCTCAGGGTCTGAGGACCATCCCGTTTTGTGTTCCTTCGCTGGTCCTCTGTGCACTGCATCCAGAAGAGGAACCATGAGAACAGCTACTGCTGATGTTACAAAGTGATAAGACACAGAGATAATGAATGATGTTCTCCACTGGTGACTGCAGCGAGAAGCCTTTGCTTACAGGCTCTGGGGAGCCTATAGGCCATACTGATGGCTCCTCAGCCAGCCTTCCCTGTACACAACCCTCTGAAGCAGGGAAAGCCACCAGCCCTGCACCAGGCATGTGACATTGGCTGAAGTTCCATGCAGTTGTGTGGAGCAGAAACAGAAAGCTAATGAAGCACACGCATAGAGAAGACAGGCAGAAAGGGCAAGTAAGCTGTGGTCTCCTGTAACAGGATAATCCTTCATTACTCCTGCCACTACACTGCTATAAAAGCCCACCTCCGCCTTTTCAAAGAAGTGGGCATGCATAATGGGAACTATCATACTTTTTACAGGAAGTGTTCACAGGTTTCTAAGACATATCTGTCACGCTCATTTCTCACACTAAATGTCACTCCACAGGCCCAAATGCTGTTCAGCTTCCTTGGCACAGGCAGCTGGGAACTAGCAGACTAGTTGTATCTCCAGAGGTAGAGCCAAACATACTAGAACCAGAAGCAGTACCTGGTTCAATAAGGCACAGACACAGCAACACCCTGACTGACTGAAGTAGAGCTACACACTTCACCCCAGCAACAGCTTCTGCAACTATGAGCTCCAAACAACAAAAACATTTCATATTTTTTGCATTTTACAGCCAAAAATCTCCTGACAAACTCCAGTCCGCTCAAATTCTCCCTCTATGCTCCACTCTCCGAAGGGATCTGCAGGATTCAACCTAACCACTTCACATGTTAAGGGAAAAAACAAGCTAGTTCTGCACATTTTAATTATACCTTCTCCTGCTCATGGACTGCATTCCACAAGGCTTTTCCTCTCCTTTGCTATCCTGAATTGCTGCATGCCTGCACACTGATGGAGTACAGCCTGCACACAGGAGTGTTTCTACCTACCTAGGGTAACCTCTGCTATCAGTCCCAAGCAGGACTAAGGCTCATGAATCCTGGCTTAAACACACATCTACACAACAGGAGCTTAATCCGATGTGAATCCATGAGGTGGCTTTGGCATTAGGCAATAGACCTGGGTGCGGCAGAAGGCTCCAGTGGATAAGGCTGGGCCTCTGTCCACCACAGGACATCCATGCTTGGACCAGGCTTGACCCAGCCTGGCACATGAGCATGCTTTTCAGGGTGGTTGCTCCTTCTCAGTGTTCTCCCAGTGGAGAATGCTCTCATAGATGTGTCGGCAGCTCTGAACATAGCATGCTGCAGATCAACACCTCAGTCTCACTAGGTTTTGTGTAATGCTAACCCATCCACAGAGGTGAGAAAATAAAAAGCTTTAGATGCACAATAAACTACTTGCAAAGCATGAAAGAAGCAGACTTGCCCAACTGAGATAAACAGAATGCCATAAATTGTCATTCTGCCAAAAAAAAGCAGAGATGATTAGAGTTAAATCCAAGAAAAGAAACACTGATCTAGAACAGCAAGGTAAACAGATGAAAAACCTCATGACTGAACATGCAGAACACATCCGTTAGCTCCACTCCTAACTCACTGATACAAGGGAAAAAAACCCACAGTCAACCCCAAAAGCACATAAAAATTTCTCCCCAAGACTAATGTAAGAGTAAACAAGTTTTATTCCATCTCAGCCAGTGTTGGGTTGATCAGTCTGAGTCTTATCTCCACAAGCACCTTGATCCTCCTATCAGTTGTAACTACTGCTTAAATTTAAACGGATAAGAAAGTTCCTGCACTCTAGGCACTACACCTTTAGCAATCATTCTGGCAGCCTCTTTGCTAAATGCTGCATGCAACAGAACTCTTGGGAAGTTCATCACAAAAATCATCAGCACAGAGCTGATGTTCCATCTTCATTCTTTTATTACAATAAGAGCATTTATTTTGTTTAAAGCAGGAGTATTTGCCACACCCTCCCTTTTCAAGTTATCTAGAGTCTACTGGCAAACACCTAAAGCTCTTGATAAAAATAAATCAAAGCCATCCCAACTGAGATAAAAAACACCAAGATAAAAGTCCAAAGTGGCTCCAATGAGAACTGGGGTAGGCTCTTCACCTCAATAGTGCACACAGTTCAAGTGACACCTTCACAGGCACTCCATTCCAACTTCCACATTGCATGAGACTAGTCTAGAGCCATCTTGGAACTAAAATTTCTGGCAACAGAAAACTACTCATCTTAGTATCCCATCTAGCCTTCTCTAAGCAGTAAAACACTGTAGCCAAAGACTCACAGAGCTGAGCCTTATACTGTGGACTAAAACCAGCCCTTCATGCAGTTTCAGAAAGCAAGAGAACAATTAAATGGCTTAAAATTCCAACACAAATATTTCATTAGGGATAAACCCTTGCTTTTTCTTCTTCTTCCTCACCCTGCTATATATATATAACATACATACATGGTGGTTTTAACTATGATCTGCTTAACTGAAGTCTGATCCAGCCCAGTCAACTATTCAGTTTCTTGCAAAGGGTGAGGGTGTTATGCACCAAAATATTTAGTTAAACAAATCCAGACATGGAGAGAAAATAATGCTGGCCTCCACTCTAGCTCCTCATTCATGCATACCTCGTGCAAACATTCAAGAGCACAATTTCACCAGCGTTCAGGTTCACCTGACTGTTTTAAAACATGTATTGAAGTTTTGCAGTCATGTCAACATTACCACTGGGCAGCTGAAAAAAAGTTCAGCCTTTCACTCCTTTCAGATTCAAGATTTCTGCTGCTATCTCTTAAGTGTTTAAAAAAAAAAAAATTTAAGAGTACAAACTACACCCAGTATGCGCCATGCTCTCAGAACCCAAATCATATTTTTAAAACCTATCTAGCATGTTGAAAGTAAGCTTTCATGCTGTTTGATCAAGACTGCAGTTCCAGGTGCTTACAAGACCTTGGTACTTGCACCCCACCCCCAAACACACAGGTACGTTTGTAATTCATGCTGCTGCTTCATTTTCACACAGGTTAACAGACCACCACCACTGGATCTGCACAGGCTGCATTCTCCCTTTTAGCTCACAAGTCAGTAGGAGGTTACACAAAGTATTTGAACATCTTGCAAACTATTTGGTTCAGCATGCTTTACATGAAAAAATAAATACAATGTAGAAATAAATATCTTTGTAGTAAAAAATAAATATTTTGTGTATCAATAAATAGAACAACTTGGATTCTTCTTCCAAACAAGTCCACTTGCTCTAGTAAATGAGCTTTTTGGCAACTATGAGTGTGTTCTTCAGGAGCATTGCAACAGTCATAGGTCCTACCCCTCCCGGCACTGGAGTGATAAAGGCAGCCTTCTTCTTCACTTCTAAGAGAAAAGAGAAAAAGATATTAACTGAAAGAGTTTCTAAACTCTTTTGTTCTGTCAGTTGTTCACAAGCACTTAACTGGCAACAAGCACCAAGGACTGTGACTTGGAAAATGTTGGAGAATATGGGACAAGTGTAAAACAGACAAGTTTTAACCACTGAGTTCTTACAGCCAGGGTAGTGACAGGACATCATCAGAACCAGGCTGCAAGGTCATCTTCTTCATCTGAACATTATTATCCAGGGTTAGTTCTGGGCAATGCTTTCACAACCCATTTGAGCTGATCTATCTCCAGCAGGTTGCCCTTTCCTCCTGAGAGCCTGTGCCCAGACAAATAGAAAATAAACCCCACCCAATTTTTTGGTAAGGGGCAGTTTGTGACTACTGTTTGACCAGACTGACCAGCCGACCCAAGAAGGCTGGGTGATCCAAGATAGGACAACCCCAGGAGGGCAGCAAGGACTTGCACCACTTCCATATGCCCGCTGGGATACTGCACCTTCAATATCCAGGAGAGCTATGAAAGGTAGGGACCTGATCCTGTAGGTAAAGAGGTGGCTCCCCAAACTGTGTGTGCTGCTGAGGAGCAGCATGCAGAGCAGGAGTCTGCTCTATCAGAACCAACAGCACAGCACCAGCACCAGTTAAGTCGCCTAACAGCCCCCTTCCCCTCCTCTTGCTTGCACCTTCTATCAAAGACATTCCATGATCATAAAAGGGAACTTAAACCACAGAGGAAGAAAGTAGTTTCCTGGTTCATTTGCTTGGCTGTTTCACACTATGGACAGAACAAAACCAAGAGTTGTCTGCAAGAGAAATACAGATCCTGGTGGCAAAACTCCCACTGTGACTTCAGCCACAAACGCTCAGCTCCTCCAGAGAAGACCTGGGTTTTTTAACCAGTGTTACTAGGGTGCCTATACTGAACTGGGATTCAGAAATGCAGATCTCCCCCAGGTCTCCAACAGAAAGAAACTCTTAAGAGCTGAATTGGTTCTAATCACGAACATGTCAGACTATCCAAAGTCAGTAGACACCTTGAATGCTTGTGTTGAAAGGTAAATCCCTACAGATTATTTAGTTAGCACCTATGAAGTTAACCTCTTTGGACAAGGAATTAATATAATGCAGCAAACAATACTGACTTGATATTCTTATCTACTGCACAAAATGCAATCAGGTGGAATTGCAGGTTACTTCCATAGAAATTAGATGCAACTGGCTGGGAATTCAGCATGTAACTAATGAGCATCTATTTGCTAGTAATGGTTACTCCAAATAGAATATTATTAACCTGGTTACTACAGAAGGTTTTCCTCCAGTGCCACTGTGAGAGGTTTTTTTTCTGCTTGTTAGCTTTGGGTTTTTTTCTTTGCTTATGAATAATTTCATGGCAACTCACAAACCACTTTTAAAAAACACTGTATTTGAAAAGGCACACACACACCCCCATGAGAACACTGAGCAAACACAACTCTGACACAAGCACATACACTTCCACTGAAGTCACTACAAAGCAGAACCTACTACACCTGGCCATGAGAAGAGCTCCACAGATGGAAAACTAAGCACCTGGGTTTTGGAACTAAGACAGTAATTTCCTCCTGCTTTAACTGTATTCATTCTGAATTGTATGTGGCACTTTACTGTTGAGAATCATAGAATCACAGAATGGTTTGGTTTGGAAAGGACCTTAACATCATTCAGTTCCAACCCCCTGCCAAGGACAGGGATGCCTCACACTCCTCCAGGCTGAACAGCCTCAATTTTCTCAGCCTGTCAATAATATAACAATGTCTCAAAAAAATTAATATTACAAGAGAATTTAAAAAGCTGGATATAATTTTTTTTGACAGAAGAGTTATTAGATTTTAAGGGATAGTAAATTAAATAGAACCTGCTGTCTGAACTCCATAATGCAGGGACCTAACAAAAGCATTTAGGGAAGTTAACGGTGATTATCTCACTGAACTTGGGCACAAAAGATTAAGCCTCATTGAGGAGAAATGGTCATTACAACTAGAAGGGTTTTAATAACGGAGCTGACTGATACCACCAGATATAGAGTGAAAATATTTGGAAAGGTCAACAAATTGTCATGTGGTTCTTTTCACATGTAAACGGTAAAAAACGAATTCAGCTCTCCTATGAGCTATCCTTACTATTCTCCAACACCAATAATTTGTCTTTTTAATAGTTACATTATTTTCTACTACCTCCCATTTAAGCCTGGTGTTTTTGGTTAGCACAGTTACTCCAAATCCCCAGACTCAGGTCCTAATTATTGAAATTTACCCACATCTGAGGTAAACACAGTAATTAACAAAGAAAATACCTGAGGCATTTCAAATTGAAATGTTTGTTTCTATGGCAACGTTACATACTGCTTTTTGTGGTGTTATCCAAACTACTCCTATCTGACTTACAAAGTGGAACAATCCACAGCCCGACCGTGCCTTCTAATGAGTATCTTGTACAACATTCATCACCTCTAGTGTTAGTAACCATACTCCGTGGTAAACACACAGTGCTATGTTCACAAGTTGCCGGGGAACTTCTCTGCCCACATTCTCTCATTATGAAAATCCCTGTGGGTCAGTGTGGCAGAAGACATGTTTTGTATCAGTTAGCAGAAAACCACCTGGACAGCTTATTCCCAAAAGCTGATCCAGATATTTCAACGCACAAAGAGGTGTCTTGTGCTGGGGAAACTACCATCTGGTAAGTTGCCATTGGTAAGAGCAAATATGGATATGGTGAGTGCAATTTTCCAAGGTGAATGCCAGCGATCAAGAGGGAAAAATAACTTGGCCCTCAAAAATGTGACCAGATTTTGTTTTCCTCATCAGGCATAGCACAGCTCCCAGGCATGACAGATCTCCTATCAATTCATTCAGAAGGTCATGTTCCTGCTTCTCAGCAATGGTCTAACTTTATCCCCAGGTTTAACTCTGCTTTCTGGAGCTGCCTGTCCTTGTCCCAGGCATTTCTCTGCCCATGTGGAAAATACTGGCATGCAAATCTGGTGCCTCTGGGGGCGGAGCTGCTGTTTTGCAGCTTCTGTAGAACCTTAAAATCTTCCTTTGATTCTTCACAAGAAATGAAATGTAGATTGTTTCCTTGAAAAACAGGATCCACTGCTTTGGAAACAGCCCTTCATTCCTACGTTCCTTTAAAGCTAAGGACATCAGACACCTAACAGGGTTAATCATACAAACTAAGGGCAAGTTTCAACCTGAAGGCAATTCTGGGTCTTGTGCATCTGCATTAAATGATGCAGAGTAATTCCTGCCTAAGCACTGTTTCCACACAGCTTTATTAGCCCCTGTAAAGCTACTCTGGATTGCTGCATCCCTGCACCTCTGCAAAAGTGCAAAATCATGTGCTCAGCAATCACAGTAGATACCCCATGTTCTGCTCTTCACATTCTGGGATTCTTCTCACTGCACACCACGGGATGCCAACAGGCTGGGATCTACTCCGTTTCACATCAGTGCCTTCTTTTTCATGTTATCCCTGTTCCCCTTACTGCAGCTATTTTAACAGCAATATAAAGGAAAACTGAGAAATCTTGGTGTGGTACTGTAATTCTAGGAGCACATACACCTTCCCTTCTCCAGTACCTCTACAAGCCAAGCAGCAGAGGCAATCTCTGGCAGCAAAATCCAGCACAAAATTATGCACAACAGCTTCTTTGCGATCAGGTTATTAGCAGGTGGATGGAACACTGCCGGAGTCTTGGGACAATAAGCAGTGGCAGCAGAAATGTAAGCGATCCAAGGCTGGTTACTTAAACCCCTGCATGACATACCTTTCTGTGGAAAAGCATCTACACTTGGCCATCCAGCAGTTTATCAGCACCACCCAGTCTGTCCTTCTGGTGGTAGCAACCTTAACACTAACTTTCTGATTAATTTATTGCACTAGTGGAGCAAAACAAAAGGCAAAGCTTACCCTGATTTTTGCAGAGCAGTAATGTGGTGACAAGATTACATAGCCTGGCCTTTTATTAATTACAAAATGAATAATAACAGATCTTCAAAATCAACTGAGAAATTAACTAACAGAAGCTACAGCAAAAGCAGCTGGAACACCCAGGCTTTATTTTCAAAACCACTATTTGGAAAAGCTGCACAGAGACAGAATCTGGAAAGGATTCAATAATCTGAAGAGAAGCCTACAGCCTGGAAGGTAACACAATGAACGCAAAGCGGCAGCAAACAACTGTCAGGAGTGACTCCTGTCACTCGGCTGGAGTTCCCCACGCACTGTAGCTAAGTTCCAACTGCAGGATCACCACTTCCATGGAGGAACTGGACTCCAAAATTATTATGGTCAATCCCTTAAACTGCATGAACAAGTTGCAAACAACTTGTCTGATGATTTTGTGGTCATTAGTCCTGTTGCTGATGAGGACAGGATACATTTCCCTCTTTCTCATTCCACTGTTTCTTTCTGGTACACTTGGTCTATCCAGGAGCAATATGTTAATGTGGTCCATTCCCCACGTTCATAGTATTAATTTCCCTGGTTTCCCTGCAGTCACTATGGACAATTATCCTTCATTGAAAGAAAATTCTTAACATGCACCCATCACACCATACCATATCAACCATTTATTGAGGCACTTTGCCATTCAGTACTGAGTACTTGAGTACCTCCTGTTCCTGGTGGCACCCATTTCCCAGCATCACAGCCTGGTCTATGCAAAACAGATGGGTTGGGATATCCATGCTCATTTATAAACCCCTCCACTGATACATCACCTACAAAGGTCTTGCATAAAGGATTTATTTTCCATATAGACATCCAATAAAAACTTAAACCCCAGCATTACTGATTGCTTGTCATAGATATGGGAGGAATCATAAAGAAATACAGGCAGCACTTAAAGCAAACCCCACGTGAGTTCTGGACACTTTGTTTCAGGGTTATTTCCAGTTCCAGTCTCAAAGGTTAGCTATTACACTGGCATGTTATTACCCTGCTCTACCAGTCACTCCTGGAAATGGTGTTCCACCCAAAAAAGCCATTCCAGTTAAATGCTCTGTGTAAGTTGTTGCTTTATTTCATATTCCTGGTCCTTGCAGCCTTCCCCCCTCAGCATTACTGCTGTGGCAACAAAGGCCCTATAAACAAGGGCCAAGTACTCCCACACACATGCTACCCTGCTCCCAGAAACATGTCTCCCTTCCTGAGACTGAAACTTGCTGTCCCAAAGTAACTAAAAACAGCACTGGCAATCATGTAAGGATGCTACTGCTTTTTCTCCTCCCTGTCAGTTTACCCTCCCTCCTGTGGCTCCCAAAAGCTACAGAAGTCCCCTCCCTTGGACACAGATTTTAGCAAATTCTTAACATAAAGAGGGGTACACAATGTGCTGTGCTGGTTATATACAGATAGATGCACACAAAGGTGAAGAAAGGCCATCAATATTGGGGTAGGTACCTCAGCACTCTGCAGCTGACCTTCACATGCACAGTGTTTTCCTGTCTTGTTCTTTCTGATACCTGGGAACTGCTCAGTGAACTACTGTGCAGAAAAAAAAAGCCTTTCTTGGTGCAGACACAGTTTGGACTGCCAAGCAAAAAGAGGACATATGGGGATGGAGGAAATCACAGATACAGTTTAAAGATATTCTATAATACAGCCTAGGATTTCTGCCTCACTACACCATTAAGTCTGACAAGTAGAGGGGTACCCAGTTAAATCTCTGCTCACCCCATGCCACATTTCCCTACTTAAAGAAGGGGATGATGAGACAACAGATACTGGTGGGCTACACAATCCGGTGCTGCATATCATGCCAGCCAGTTATGTACACCTGGCCTTAACCTGCAAAAACCACTTCCACTGGGGCTTAAATGCAAATTCAATCAAGTGACAAGACAAAGGAAAAGGATGAAACAATTTGCTACGTTAATATATTAGCTTGTTCCATTTCCTCATTGCCAAATCAAATGCTTGGTGAGGGTGATTTACTTGTTAGTATGTAGAACTGCATACACTGTGATGGTTTTTTTTGCGGTTAAGAGATTTACTGAAACTTTCACCGATACCAATGAACCAACAACAATTTCCCTTTGGCAATGCACAGCAAAATTCTACTTGCAACTGTAGTGGCATAATCCAAGCTGAAGTTCCTCCCTCCTTGTTGGATCTTCCCTCCCCCCAAGTAAAATCCTGAGAACAACCCACAGCAGACATGATGAGACACATACAGTGCATTGCTGAAACTCTGAATCACAGCCTTGTCACTGAATCTACACCTATATTGCATTGAGAAGGTCTCATGATTACAGAAAGACAAACAAAAAGGATAAAACTACATGTTTCTCAAAGGTTAAAGCATCTTTCCTCCCATACCTACTAAGCAAACAAAAAAATTCCTGAAAGTTCTCTATACTTCAGTTCTGAAAACAGAAGATACAGCTTTTTACTTGTGACAGTACAACCAGGATAACAAAACAAAACAATAATTTCAAATAGTACTCCAAAAGTATTTTCCTACTGTAACTATTGTAGAGACAAGTTGCACACTTCCAAATGCACGCCAAGACAATCCCTTAGCTACACTCGTGCAGTTAATTCCATTGACTTTAACAAACAAGCATCATGTGTGATGAGTAAAAAAAAAGCAGGAATCGAGGGAGTGAGGTAATTACAGACACATACAGCTGGCTAGAAACATTTTGAATATAATTAAGCTTTGAGACATTATGCCAGCTAAGACGTTAATAACCATAAAAAAAAACCCTGTGGGTGATTTTCATACTTATCAAAATAAGGAACTGTTGAGAACCATTAATAACATGGGTAAATGCTGTCTAAGCTTCCCACACTCAACTCTGCCAGTAAGCTTTAATTTTCAACTGCAGCAGTCCTGCTATTCCAGTCTGGAGCTCCTCCAGAGCAGAGATATTTAACTGCATTACACTGTGAACTTGCTGGGCCACACATGAAACAAAAAGATCAATATGTAACACCATCACCATTTTTTATCTGTTAGGTTTGCTTGGACGACTATTTTCTACAGCTTCACATGAACCCACATTAAACGTTAGCATAAAGGACGCTTCTAAAGCAGAAGTCAACATTTTCATAAATAAGTGTAGAGTGAGAGCGTAAGAGGAGGCTTGAGAAGCCGTAGTATAATAATATTTGCTATGAACACTGGGAGACCCATTGATGGAAAAAAAGCAGAAACTGTTTTTATTGCTTACTCTTGAAACATTTCAGACTCACAAAGGACTGAAGAAACCTGGAGACAAGCATCTGTCATCACACTACGGAAAGAGCTCATCTGCAGCTCTTGAAGGTTGCTAGTATGTGTAATTAAAAGTAACACTTTGTTCAATAATAGCATCTCTTAAGAGCAGATGAACACAGTTTGTTCTCTTATCTAAGTAATTAGATATATTCAGATATATATAGATATATAAAACATAAATTAGAAAAACTCCTGCAAGTGTCATCTCATTTGAGACACTGGCTATTCCAAGTATTTATCGCGAATGAATCTCACAAACTTCAATCTCTTTATCCAACTGGTTTGTACAAAGAGTGTTTCACTGACCTTCAAAGTCCACGTCCCCAACTAGCTTGGTCTTTCCTGTAAGAGGGTCACGGATATGGTTGATACCCACATCAATCACAGCCGCACCTTCTTTGACCATGTCAGCTGTAATCAGCTTTGGGATACCTGGAATCATTGAGATGAATTTGATTAACATGGCTGGGCAGCTTTAGGTCATAAGTTTAAATTATATCAAGGGCTGTGCATGCTTGCGTATGTGTGCACAAAAAAAAAGGTTATTCTTTTACTTGAATGTTTCTTGATACATCACACACAGAAAACAATAATCCCTCAGTTTCACACAGTTTGTAATTATGAGAATAAAAGGCAATATTTCTTCATTTTTACTAAACATTTTCAGCTGAGTCTGCAGTCACAAACATAATCGACATGATCTCAATGAAGCAGTTAATTGCTGGTTTGTGGTAGTACGTCCCATTCACAGCATTTCCAGAGAAAAGCTGGGCCATAAAGATGCTCTGTGAGCCACAAGAAGTCTTTAATATAGAAACGTCAGAGGCCTGCTGATCCAAAGTGTTGCCAACTGCTGAAGCAAGCCCTGTACGTTACTTCCATGGTTTTTTGCTTTTTGTATTATCTGTATTGAATTTACGTTACACTTCTCCGATTTCTCATATACTTGTTACCTCCACAACATTTCAACCAGTCACTTAAATAGTGAACATGAACTACATGAAAATACACTACTACAAAAACCAAAATAAATGCTAGCATGACAAGAGACTCTGATCTACCCTGCCATCTTATTTTTGCTTCCCATCACCTAGAAATGACAGGTGTTCTGGGTTTAGCTGTAGCAGCTGTTTTTGTCATTCCTAGTAGCTGGTGCAGTGCTGCATTTTTTACTTTAATCTGAGAACAAGGCTGATAACATGCTGATGTTTTTAGTTGCTGATAAGTAATACTTACTCTGATCAAGGACTTTTCACTCTCTCATGCTCTGCCAGTAAGGAAGGACACAGGAAGTTGGGAGGAAGCAGAGACAGGACACCTGACCCAAACTAGCCAAAGAGGTATTCCATACCACAGTCAAGTCCAGTATAGAAACTGGGGGAAGTCACCCAGAAGGCCCAGGTCACTGCTCAGTTCAGGCTCGGTATCAGTTGGTGAGCAACTGTATTGTGCATCACTTCTGTTTATTGTTTTATTTTCCTTTTCCCCTTTTAGTTTTATATTCCCTCCCCTTGATATTTCCCTTATCATTATTATTATTGGTGGTAGCAGCAATATTTCTGTATTGTACCTTAGTTACTCTTCTGTTCTTATCTCAACCCATGGGATTTACGTTCTTTCAATTTTCTTCCCCACCCCTCCAGGAGCAGGAGGGAGGAAAGGAGGGAGGGAGAGAGCGGCTGCATGGTTCTGAGTTACCATCTGGGCTTAAACCACAACAGGCAACAGGAAAAAATAAAATGGCCATTTCAGATTTACCCAAAATAAACTTCTCATAAGCTAGATCTTTTCATAAGCTAGAAAAAAAAAATAAAGCCTGGCCTCAGCCCTAGACCCCTTCCTCACCTCTCAGGTGACATCTATTACACACAAAGTCTAACCTAGGTCCTACCAAACAGGGTAACAAAACACCATTTTGTAAGGCAGTAGTGCTGGATAATAAATGTCTTCCATAAAGAAGTGTGCAGATGGCCGCACACAAAGAGTTGTGGTCAATGTATCAATGTCCAGCTGGAGACCAGTAATGAGTGGTGTCTCTCAGGGACTGGTGTTGGGACTGGCCTTGTTTAACATCTTTGTCGCTGACATGGACAGTGGGATCGAGTGCGCCATCAGCAAGTTTGCCGATGACACCAAGCTGTGTGGTTTGGTTGATACGCTGGAGGGAAGGAATGCCATCCAGAGGGACCTCGACATGCTTGTGAGGTGGGCTGATGCCAACCTCATGAAGTTTAACCATGACAAGTGCAAGGTCCTACACCTGGGTCGGAGCAATCCCAGACACAGCCACAGGTTGGGCAGAGAAGAGATTCAGAGCAGCCCTGTGGAGAAGGACTTGGGGGGGTGGGTTCGATGAGAAAATGAACATGAGCCAGCTTCAGTGTGTGCTCACAGCCCAGAAAGCCAACCGTATCCTGGGCTGCATCAAAAGGAGAGTGACCAGCAGGTCGAAGGAGGTGATCCTGCCCCTTTATTCTGCTCTCGTGAGACCTCACTTGCAGTATTGCATGTAGTTCTGGTGTCCTCAACATGAAAAGGACATGGAACTGTTGGAACAAGTCCAGAGGAGGGCCACGAGAATGATCGGAGGACTGGAGCACCTCCCATATGAAGACAGGCTGAGAAAGTTGGGGCTGTTCAGCCTGGAGAAGAGATGGCTGCGTGGAGACCACATAGCAGCCTTCCAGTATCTGAAGGGGGCCTATAGGGATGCTGGGGAGGGACTCTTCATCAGGGACTGTAGTGACAGGACAAGGGGTAATGGGTTAAAACTTAAACAGGGGAAGTTTAGATTGGATATAAGGAGGAAATTCTTTCCTGTGAGGATGGTGAGGCACTGGAATAGGTTGCCCAGGGAGGTTGTGAATGCTCCATCCCTTGCAGTGTTCAAGGCTAGGTTGGGTGAGGCCTTGGGTGATATGGTTTAGAGCGAGGTATCCCTGCCTGTGGCAGGGGGGTTGCAACTTGATGAACTTAAGGTCCTTTCCAACCCAAACTATTCTATGATTCTGTATTGTGAAGAACACTGCCGCACTGGATTTAAAACTGCAGGTAGCATCACACATCTACTTTGAAGAGATTAATCTCATCCAGCTTTCTAGATGCAAGACTTCCATGGCATGCCAACAGCTCCTGTTGATGCACAGAAAAGACCTCCCTTTCAAGAACAGTAGTTCAGTAGGCTCAGAATAGTTCAGAGCCATTTTAACTACAAAAAAAGGCTATCTTGCAGCTAATGTACTAGGGCTGCTTTATCAACAGTAGCATCATGTGATCATACACCTGAAAGTTTCTGCCTGGACAGTCACAACAAATGAAGCCTCTTCTGGAACATTCAGGCAAAGCAGCATCTGAGACTTAAGTCACTGCATGCTATCAGAGAGCCAAGAACATCAGCTCCTTATACATCATTTGCATTAGCCTATGGTACCTTAATTGCATCAGTGGTACTCTTTCCTCTGTACTCACTTTAAATAAAATCTGGAATTTCCTTCCTAACATGCAACTTCTAATGTGAAGTGATGGGAAACTCCAACTTTGACATTACAAATCACTTTGCTTCTTGAGCAGTTCCATCAGTTCTATGTTTTGTGAGGAATGTTCATCCTAGTAATAGGGTATCTCCAAAGGGGGAATCTAAGCTCCCCTCTCTCCACCAAAGCAGCCTTCTCTCAGGTGGAGAGAAATAAAAAAGCAAAACAGAGCAAATGCATCTGGTTTGAGACTAGTTTTATCAGAGGCAAGCACTAGTGTACAAAAGCTTTGGCTTTATCTGAAGTGCTGGATGACAGCCAGTTAGTCATGGAGATACAGGCAATACAAGAACCTTCACTGCTCTCCATTTCTCACTCCCCCATAGGACACAAGCTTGAAACTCTGCTTCTAAAGTTGGGCAAGCCAAGACCTCAAATTCTTTCCTATGCCACCTGATAACATCTGGCTATGTCTACTTCATCACACTCTTGTGCAATCCATTGCAAGCTGGCTGTTAACTGGATAATGCCTCAGCCTTATGGGGGTAAATGATCTATGCATGATAGGGATAGAAGCACATTAACAGCTGTACAGTTACACCCTTTGTAAAATGGTTTGATAATAGGCCAAATACTTAATAGCAACAAATGAACTAACCTCCAAACCAAACGAGCACATCTATTTATTTAAGCCTACTTTACATACCAAGTAGGAAGAGATAAGCGCTAGCACAGCTATTCCTAAAATGCACTGACTGAAGAATGTGGGAAAATCTCTCATTGATACCTTGTGTAGAAAATTATCAACCACATTTTAAACAGAAGAGAAACAAAGCTGGGAAGGAATAATCTACATGGATAGTTACAATCAAAGCAGGCAGGAAAAGTGGGGTTTCAGTTTTCCTAGGGGCGTATGAGAGAAAATACATGAAGATGGATATTCTCAAACTCCAAAGCAATAAAAGAAGCCACTGACTTGAAGTGTTAGGAAAGCCATGAAATGCAAGTGAACAAAAAAACTCCTCAGAGAGAGTAGAACATCAGAATGAAGAGACTCCCTACAACAAGTCACCAACCAGGAGCCAGAATGCAGATGACTCTGCTAAAATTACTCCATAGGAAGAGAAAAAAAGAATACAAATCTTGCACCTACATGTAGACATGCATAAAAGGCTGTTTTCCATGTGCACACCTTGCACAATGGCCTATGACAGCAGCTGTTCCTATCTGGCAGGTTACAAGCTAGCTTTTTTGCAACACTCACTGAACAGGTCACACATTTCCAGGCAATGCGTGATCCTGAAGGTATGATGTGCACAATTCTCAAGTAACAAAAGGAACCCTGGAAGGATTCCAACTTTCTAAAGCATAATCTTCCCCAGCACAGCCACTTGGATAGGGCTGCATGCTGTTTGCACAATTTAGCTGTATGCTTTTGCATCATTCCAAGTGTATCTCAGGTTGTGTAATGACTGTTGTATCATGCTCCTATTACAAATGACACAAGGAAAACACAAAACACACACATGGTACTGAACCCTTTAACTGCAAACGCAACTGATGGCAAACTGTTCAGCGTAAAAAATCAGAAGTGATGATAAAACTGGAAGCAGTGAATTTGGATGAACAGTTATTAGTTGTCATGGTTTAAGCCCAGCTGGCAACCCAGAACCACACAGCCGCTCACTCACTCCTCCCTCCCCCACCTTCCTCAACCTACTCCTGGAGGGATGGGGAGGAGAATCAAAAGAATGTAACTCTTGATAAGAGATAACAGCAGCCCAGTAACTAAGGTATAACACAAACCACTGCTGCTGCCACCAATAATGATAAGGGAAATAACAAGGGAAGAGAATATAACCCCAGCCCGACCCAAGCAGTGATCTAGCCCTTCCAGGTAACTCCCCCCAGTTTATATACTGGGCATGACGTGCTGTGGTATGGAATACCTCTTTGCTAGTTGGGTCAGGTGTCCTGTCTTTGCTTCCTCCCGGCTTCCCCTCCTGCCTGACAGAGCATAAAACTCACAAAGTCCTCAGTCATGGTAAACATTATTTAACAACAACTAAAAACATCGGTGTTACCAGCGTTGGTCCCAGGCTGAAAGTCAAAAACACAGCACTGCATCAGCTACTAATAAGGAGAAAAATGACTGCTACTGTTGAACCCAGGACACTAGTTTACTTCCAGTCAGCACATACATTATCATCATCATTCCTTCACAGTGCATGAATTCTGGTCATGCCCACAGTTGGGTAATCCTATGTGGGACCAACTGAGCCATCTCCTGTTCCTGACCTGGCATGAGAAAGAGATAGTACAGTTAAGCCCTGAAGCAAAGGCCATCTCAATGCAACAGGAAGTGCTGAGCTTTAGACAGGTACCTATCTGTCTTAATCTAGAAATTGAGTAGGCAAGACTCCGGTCTTGAAGATGATGAAGAAAGAGGAAGGGAGGAGAAAAGAGGAAAGATGCAATCCTCTTGTAGTCCTTCAAACTGGTATGAGTCAAGGAAGCTATCTTGAGATGCAACAAGACACGGAATTTTACCGAGGTTTTTATTAAGTTGCATTGTTTGGGTTTGCTTTCTTTAAGTTCATTTATATTTCTATTTAGGATGTCCATAAACAAAAAAAAAAACAGGTTGCTCAGAAACAGTTCTGTTTGTTTCTTTATTCCAGACTAGTCAAACTAAGTGTTTCATCCTACACTGCTTTGAGAATAAAGACACTGATCTCTTGGACCCCTTCCTCCAGGCAATTACTATTCTCTTCTGTTCACACGATAATTGTAAAAGAAAAAGAAAAATAAATTCAGCCATTAATAAATTAGGTTACCAAAACTATCAGTTAATTTGGCAAGGTTACCTTTAATCCTAACAGTAAGGGAATGCTACCATTGTTTTATGAACACAGCCTCCAGCTGATTTCAGGAAACCCTCCTGTCAAAATTCCAATGACTCATGATTTTTGCACAGCACAGAGAATGTTTTAATTTACATAATTATACCTGTATAAACTATGCACTGACTGGTTCCCAATCTTAAGTTCACTCTAAAGTCTCCCTAAGGGAAAGGTGTCACATGTGACCAGAAACAGTTTATGAGTCTGCAGATGTGAAGGGCAAGAACAAAGAGCCAAATCACTTGCCCTTCTTACAAGAAATCCTACTTACTGCACACCCTCAACAAGCATGAGCACCTATTGTTTGGTAAAACATGAAATAGCCAGCAGTGCCACCAACACAGACACCAAAAGTCTACCTTTTAGGTTTTAAATATTGCAGTTGGAGTATTAACAACAACTAGTATTACCTGCAGCTACAATTACAATGTCAGCAAGTTGCGTATGGATCTTAAGCTGCTCTTTTGGTGTGTGTCTGTGAGTGATGGTCACTGTAGCATCACCTGAAATGTAACAGATTATCAATTAATTGTCACATATACAATGCTTGCACAGCATTTACTTGGGGATATTAACAACAGTACAGATGATCATCAGATTTGTCTTGGGATGCATCATTTATGCATCCCAAGTTGTGCCATTATCATAGGCACAACGTTCACAACACTTGCTGCTCACACATGAAAAATACATTTAAACTTAATTCTCAAAGGATGAATTCATTTATATGTCATGGACTAACTTAGTCCTTCACCAGCTTCATTACATTTAGAGGAATCACACAGAGCAAACCCAGCGTGAAATCCAGTGTGTAGGCTAGGCACAATTTGTACTGTGTGCCATAAGACTCAGTTGTTTGTCACCAACTAAAGCTTCAAGCACAAGCTCACCACGTTTGAATATCTGTCCTCAACCACATTTGTCATTCATCTGTCCTGAAGCACCCCAGATGCTTCTCTTGATGATCACAGTCTTCCCTGTACTTGTGACCCAACTTCATTACAGTGTTTCCCTGGAGTCAAAGTTTAGTCTTTGACCCTACCATCTCTTGCACGCCCTGATAAAACACAACCAGTTGAACCCTTACTTCATCCCAGAGTATGAAGTGTTTGACATTATCATATATAAAAGCATGCATCGTTTTTGTCAAACTCAAAAGATCTGAGGCGTGCTCCTGCATGTATCCACATTTCTTGGCAAGGAACTACAAATAAACCCTCCTTAGTAACAGATTAAAATCCTTGTGCTGTTTGATGAAGATACTGAGGAAAAACAACAACACACAAAACAGACTGTCATGGGGACAGGGCCTGAAGACTTACTGCCTCCAACAGCCACCACTGGTGATCCCCTCAGGGATGCCCAAGAAAACAGCAAAGATAACAGCTATCAACAGACTCCTCCCAACACTCTCCCTGTCTATTTGTACTGCTCAGTGTTCAGGTATTACATCCCCTCTTCTCCACCTTCCACTTATCATTGACTACTAAGGCACATGAGGAACCATTAAGCTAAAAGTTTTCACTATCTCAGGTGTTGCCACCACATCTGCTTCCTCTGGAATGTGTCCGACTGATTTAATCTGCGCCTCTTATCTCATTAACTCTCCTCTTCAAGCATCTCATCTTCAGCCTGTCTGCACTCTGACTTTTCTGCTCTTCCCCCTCATCTTTGATCCCTCTTCTCCTCCAGTCTCTGTAATGCATACCTGAAAAGACTATACCATTGAAGAGAAGCCGATAAAGGCATTTTCAAATCATGAGAACAGAAAAGTACAGATGTGCATAAACACAAAATCACCAATTGTTACCTCTAAAAAATATACACATAATGGGATTCTTTTGACCTCTTAGCCTGTACCCAGCAGGAAGGCTGAGAAAAACTAATGGATAAAATCTGAAGTTACAAACAGTCACATCTTTGAGAAACAAAATCAATGGTATTCTCCTCATCAAAATTTTAGTGAGGAATGTGTAGGTAGGTAGCTCCTGAAACCAAGTAACTGCTCTCATTAACAAAAAGGAAAGAAGATTAAAAAAAAAAAAAAAAAAACAACACAACAAAACACACACAAAAAAAACCCCAAAAAAAACAAAATAAAAAAAAAACCCCAAAAAAAAAAAAATAAAACACCAAGGGCGGAAGCCCCTACCTTCAGAATAGCAGTCCAGAAGCTTACAGACACCTCAGAAAGGGTAGGTTATCCATTTATTTGTGCTCATGCCAAAACAGAAAATAAACAACTACTTCACACAGCTATTTCCACTGTAAGAAGACAAATACATTTAGCCATTAAGATTCTGCATGATACTGCTGAGTGAAGTCACCAGCTTATAGAGAAAGCCCCTTGACCTGCCTCCACCAAACACCGTTTGCTTTGTAAAGTTCAGACTGCTTTCTCATCTAACCAGATAACGCCATCTGCAGGATGGTTTCTACATACAACAAATCACTGATGGAAGACAGACCTAGCTTCTCAGTTTTGTTCATAATCTGTAAAAAAAAAATCACAACTAAAACATAAAAAAGAAAGAAAATAAACAATATAATAATAAAGCAAAATAGCAAAGAAGATAAGTGCAGAACACTAACCAGATTTTCAAGGACAGCCCAATCTGTGAATCAGGAGTGAAGACTATACTAGTGTACGCCAACCACAAAAGTTTATCACCAGGCACACCACAAATACGTAATTAATGCTAATTTACTGTGAACAAAGAATAAAAAATCCTTTGTTTTCTCAATGAGAGCTGATTTATGCTGTGTACTACTACTTGGCAAGTTGGAAAAAAAAAAAGAAAACAACAAACACACAACAAACCAAACCTACCCTAAAAATAAATTCATGTCTTCAGAATAAGCAAAGATAACTTCAGTAAGTTACACTTAGCTTCCAGTGCCAGTAAGGGAATATCCAAATGTTTTCCTGTCCCTGCACAGAATACTTGACAACAAAGTTAATTCATGGACTAGCCCTTCAAACCAAATTGTACTACTAGTAGGCAGTCAAACAAGAACTACAAACCAGGATACGAGTAAAACTGAGCCACAGATCCAACTACCTCAAAAGCTGAAAGCTATAAACCAGTATTTAGTTACAGCTAAAAACCACCCATGCAACTACTATGGATTTTGTAACAAACTGCTAAGGAATCACGGGTCATTAAGGCTCCCCATCTCCAGATGAGAAACATGCAAGTAGTTGGCAACATAACTAACATAACATAATATTGTATAAAGCTTCCTTCAAACACCAACCCACACTGCCAGTAATATACACAAGGCAATATTAGCACCAAATGGCAAAAATGCTACTCATTTTCATGGGAATGGGGATGAGACCAGAAGTATGCACTGACGGTAATTACAATTCAAACACTAAGAGAAGTTTCAAACAGCAACTTTCCCACAGAGCCTGAATGGAAAAGCCAGCTCTATGATTAGTAAGAAGCTTTTTGTGTTTTATTATATTAATAACAGATTTCACTGCACTCCTATTAAACATGGCTAGGATTAAGCATTCATTTTTACCTCATTTGTGCACACCACCATGGCAGTTTCTAACATCAAAATGAAATTGCAAGAGAACAGTCTTCTATTTAAATTCTATTTGTTTTTCTTTCTGCAGCACAATTATAGTGGCACATGCATGCTTCTCCAATTAGAATTACTTAAAAATATTTCCCTTACAACCCCAATTTCCAGAGGGATATAAAGTGCACTACAGAAAAATCCCCCTAGTCAACGCGTAGTATCATAGAGCTCACACAGAAAAGTGTTGGTCATTTGGTATTTTCATAATCACCACCTAACTAACATAGCACAATACAGGAATTGTGTCATATCCATCTATGTACGTGTGTATATACGTGCGTGTGACAACTCGCATATGATAACCTTGAAATTAATATTACTAAACCCAAGGATAAGGCATGCAGCTGTATTACTGTGTATAAACATCACATGAACCTCTGTAGCTCAATAAGGCCAAGCTGCCAGGTATTACCCTCAACGTTCAGCACTAACCATGTTTAAACAGTAGCTGTTTCCCATGGAGTACAAAACTATGACGTAATACCAGAAAAAGTCGAGTCCAGAAACTGCTCTTCTGAGAAAATGTCAGGAAATATATAATAAATTAGCAAATTTGCTTTCTTGCTGTAGTTGTAAGTATTACACAAGATACAAAAGCTTCCAGTTTTTGTCCAAATCCTCTGGTCAGCTTAATTTCATGAATGGAAGCATTAAAACAACACTCATGGATTTACCTCCAGGCCTTTCGTGCTCTCCATCAGTATGTAAAAGCATTGAAATAGGCATTCCAACATTCTTAGATCTTCCAGCTACGACAACATTTTTCCCAAATGTCTGTATTCCTTATAGGAAAAAAAAAATTAAATTATATTCTGCTATTTTGATATACCTAAACCCTTCATTCTCAATCGCCAAGATAACGTTATGTGCTCTTGTCGACTCCTGACAACTACATGACTTGAAAATCTCCGAGGCTGAATTTGAGGGATGAATCCACAAAACAACTTTCAACTTTCACCTTAGAGAAACAGAGTGGCAACTCTATCAGGTTATCTGAATCACCTTTGGAGAGACCTCATTTCTCTTCTCTGACCACAAAGGGCAATGGAAACTCTTACATCCACCAATGAGAACATGTATATTATACTTATGAAATAACTATTAAATCAACAGGCATATTTTTCCCTTTCTAATACTGAATTAAATGCTCCCACTTTTGTTCTTGTTTCTTTCCCTTCCCCTAAGAAGAACTTATGCATTCAAATCAGGACATCAGCAATAGCACAGAAAGTTCCTTACAACATCTTGATGGCTCTTTTGAGGCTGAGGGAGGTTAAAAAGGCATCTGAAGGGATGTTACATGGGTGCTGACAGAGGATGGGACAGGTTGGTCCATCAGATCAGCATGGAAAGTTTGAGGTCTTCAGCGACATGGCTCAGTGGGAGACTTGGCAGTGCTGGGGCAATGGTTGGATTTAATGTTCTTAAAGGTCTTTTCCAACCTGGTTGATTCTATGATTATAGAATACAGAAAGTAATTTGAAGTGTTTCACCAAGTATTCTAGGCAGACTGCTGCCTATACATAAGTAATAGTTATGCTACTGGCAAAAAAATCTCATCTATTTGGCACCTCCTTATTATTTAGATTAATGCTCTAAATTTTCGTTCTTCCATTAGCCCAGTATCTTTAGACTAACTGCACCTTGTAACTCACACCTGACTCAATCCTTTCAAGATAAAAAAAGTTTCAATACCATTCAGTTCCTTACCTGTCCGTTTGATGATCTCCCAAATGGCAGCAGCAGTGGCAGGTATTATAGAAGGCTGGTCAAGACACAGGCGTCCAATGTTCATAATGTGAAATCCATCCACATCCTTTTCAGGAGCAATAGCATTACAAACAGCTCTCTCCTCGATGTGATCTAGGAAACACGATTTTTCACATTACAATTCTTTCACTTGTCAGGTGATGCCAATAATATCTGAATCATTACACAGAGAAACACGAGTTGTTTCTAGCTAGGTAATTATTATTACTATTCATTATGAATACACTATACTCCCCCCTCTAAAGGCAGCAGTTACAAATTCACCTTTTCAAGTCATCTACTGAAAATTAAATGCTTCAGTTTGACATTGCTAGTACAACAGATTCAGTCAAAATACAAGAGGCTGATACTCAACTGAGAATGATGACTTCGTAACTATGAAAACACATGTTCAAGTAAGACACTTCAGAGTCGCTCCTGCATTCTGAAAGTGTTATTTATCAAGTGGCTCAAAAGAAATAATCTAAAGAGAAAAGTTACTGTGTCTTACCCGTCTCTAAGTTCACCAAAGATAACCTAAGCTGAAATAACTCTGCGGATCTGCCTTTCATTTCCCCTTTCCCAAAAATATAAATGGTTTTAGTACTCTTCTAATCAGCAAAACCAAAATGTATTCTACTTTTTCAGATAGCTGTTAGAAAACAAAGTTCTTTGATACCGATGAGTCCAAAACACTACAGTTAGCTTAAATGACTATACCTGCACATAATTTACTACTCATGTAGTTGCAATGAACGTTTTTCATGTGCATTTATCATGTGCTATTGATATGGAATAGGTCTGCAGATGCTTAAAGTTTACATTGCATAAACACACAAACTGACAAAGAAAAAAAAGAAAAAAAAAAAAAGCGTTACCAAGCCCTACTTCTGCAAAGTTACAAACCCCATACATACATAAAGACACTCCAGAGGAGCAGCTCTATAAACCATACTCATAAATGACCCAGAAAGCAAACCCTAGATTTAAACCAGACTGTTAAGATATACAGTTCTATTCGCCATTTTCCGGTGGAAGGAAGATTCCTTCTGATTCCTAATAAGAAGGATCTGTGGAAATTGAGATGCTAAGTACATGGATGAAAGAGTCCTACAGGTCAGACTAGCCTCATTCACACTGAGGGCAACCATAATCTTGTTTTTATGTCAACTTGGGAAATAAGTAAATAAATAGAAATTTTGCAACAGAAAATTTGTTAACCTCAGGGAAGTCAGTTGTTCATCAAACTGAAACTTCACTGCTCTTACAAATACCTCCTGACTGTTGTCTTCAGCTTCCCAGATACAGACAGATCACAGATACATTCATGTGTAAGAGAAAGAAATCATGCTTTGCAGGGAGAAGAGAGGATATGGGCATCTTTCCCTCCTCATCACAGACACTTCTACGCCACCACCTGGAGCAAGCCATCCACAAACAAGGAAACCAATTCAATACCAACCATATAGACAGTTGCTATGTTACTCAATGAGTACATTTTATTTGCCTCAAGAAATTTATTTTCCTGATTTGTTCCCACCTGACTGCAGGTAGCCTCATTTATTCCCAGAGGAACAAGACTATTTCTGAAGGATGTTGCTGTCAGTCTCACAGAACATGCTTAGCCTCCTCTCAACTGACAGTCAAACTCTTTTGCTGTAATTCTGAGCTATTCTGCATGCCAAGTTCCTCTCTGCACTCACCCTTTCCCTTTTAACCAAACTTACAAGACTACACCAGGTATCTCTTGCCCAGATCCTCTGACATGCACACAGAGAAACTCTTACACAACAAACAACATGTGTCTCTACTGTTGACATTCAAAGAATAAAGACTGGCTCTGGAATGGGAAGCTGATGAAAATAAAAACCTAGCACAAAAAGGATCTGAAAACTTACCATGTGGATCAAAGGAAGGAGAAAGCTGCTCAGCAGGAGCAACAAGCTCCCTAGAAATAATTTTGAGCAGCTCTACTGTGACACGGCTACGACTTTACCAGCCAGTTCCACCAAATCAGTCACGCTTCAGCTGGCAGTCCTGCACAGCAGATGGACATAAGGTCCCCTGCCTCATACTTGCCTCTTACAACTAAAAAAATTGAGTTTTCCATCTTCAATCTCAAATAAATATCTAGCATTCCATAGCCATCTTCCAGGCAGCTAAAAAAGATACAGGAAACTCTCCACAAAACCATTACCACATCAGAAGTAACACACTCTGAAGGTGCACAGTAAGGAAGTTCTCCTCAGGCAAAGATAACAATCCTCAAAAGTCAAGTTGCTCCAGCTCACAACAGTGGAAGAGAACAAAGCTTTCTTCTGCTTCCATTTTTATCCCCATGTTGATCAAAAGCTACACCTGTGTGTGGTTTACTGCAAAAACCCCAAACCCCACACAACCACCTCAATTCTGGAATAAGCAGCCTCTACTGATCAAGTTATCACAACTTGAAGGCTTTGTCTCCTTCCATTACAATGCAAATTAGAAGAATTTTGGAAAATGAGCTAAGTTAGCTTTCTGCCCTTTGGCTTACGGAGCTCCTTTGGGAGTGAAAAAAAAAATAATAAAAAAATCTAATGATAAGAGCTATAACCGACATCTATTCTGGAAAGAACTTCCTGAACATTTGCTATACATGATAACTTGAATATTTAAGTTTCCTCTAAAGACAATGCTGAAGAAGTCCTGCTATTGATTAAATTACTCTAAGATTTTTACTAAGGCAGGTAACAGCCAAGCCCTAAACTAGCAAGTTTCATAGGTTTGAGGAAGGTTAACTAGTCTTTATGTAGTTACCAGGACAGACATAATGTTCTTGCAAGGGATACTCAACCACTTACTTCAGGGCTTAAACAATGGACTAGCATCAGACATTTGAATTACACAACTAGAATTATCCTCAGAGTTTGTGTTTTGGTGCTTTTTTTTCTTTTCAGTGTTACACAGGTCTAAAGTTTCAAAGTTTCAAGACCTGTTTCTGAACCACATAACAAGGGCAGGCAGTTTAAGAGAAGATTGGATGAGTCCATTTCTTTCTCTGTCCTTCAGACAGAAGGATTTCCATCTGCAGGCCGGCAATGCTCCATCTTTGGCATGAATTCTTGCTACTGAAATGAAAATTCTTCCATTACCTATTTCCCCTAATCTATTCTTAATGGGAAAGATGTTTGTTCCAAGTAAACCGACCACATTCCATTGGCTCCCAGAGTTCTTCTCTCGGCAGCAAAGATTGCAAGGTCTCTTTATCTGTGTTATACTCCCACCTTGTGGCCAAACCCAACAAGCGGCCGACTTCAGTTCCCTTTCACGTAATAGGAAACGCCAAACTTCCTAATCACAAATGCTGGTGTTTATTACAAATACAAAGCAAGCATCTCTTTCTCTACAACACTCAGCACCTGACCCCATTTCTGCAGCAATAAGGAAATAAAAGCAGCAAGAATTGCCTGAAGGTGAAGACCAGTACTAGGAGTAAGAGTGGAAATGAAAAGCTCACCTCAAAACAAAGCGTCAGCTTCATTATTATAAGAGATACTTAAAAACAGCAGCCCCTGGAGCCCCAGCTACTGTATCGTGTGTATGCATGCCAAAAAAGACAGCTCCTGCCTCTCACAGAACACAGTATAAACGTACAATCAAAGACAACACTTGGAAACATGCCAGTCAATTTATCACCATGACTCCACTTATTTGGGTTCCTCTTCATCAGGAAGCATGCAATGGTTTTACCAGTTTGACTTACGCAGATTTAGATGAAAAGTTTTATCATTGCCAAAATCCCATTTTGACAGCTATCGGCAAGTGATATTTTAGAGAGATTTTATTACAAATTAGGAGAAGTGAAATGAAGAGGATAGTAGAGGCTTTTAGGACCTTAGCACAAAGCTTATCTGGAACATTAGGAATAGCATAGAAAGCATGATCAAATATCTAAGGCAAGACCTGGAATCACTGCAAGACAGTACAACTTCGCTTGATATAGGGGAGGAAAATACAGCAAAGGTCTTGGAGTTCAGAACTGAACAGTGAAACATGATAAAAAAAATAATATAAATACATATATACAACTAAGCTGGGTAAAGTGTGTCTGTGGAGGGAAATTCCTTGACACAGCATTTAACTGAACCTAAAAAAAAGGCAAGGTTGAAAATACGAAGTGATTCTCATGAATTAATTAGCTTTTCCGTCTAAAATTAAGTGCAGGTTAGTATACAACAAAAACATCCCAACTAATCATTAGGCATGTCCTTTTTCAAGAGTTTTTTCTGTCACCAAGATACTCTTGTAACTCAAAACTGTCACACTTTTTCATTTCACATTGACTGTATAGAAGGAGTGGGGCAAAAGATGTCACCTACCTGGGAGAGGTAACTGAACTAACAAACCACTAACTCTTGGATTCTTGTTGAGTTTTACAGTCATATCTAAGAGTTCTTCCTGCGAAATGTCTTTAGGCCTCAGTATGATCTCACTAGAAATGCCTGATATAAAACAAAAGCAGAAGACATGTTAGTACCAGGAAATTTATCTACAAACAGCTTACTTATTTTGTTTGAAAATGTGTGTGATACTTAACAACTGTCTTAAATAAAGACAGAAGACTTACTAGAAAGTCTGTTTTCATTTTCTGGTCTTTAATGCTGTATTTCTGGATGCCAAGTACCATCTTACAACAAAACATACAGAAATAAATGACCAACAACACCCTACAGCTGGACTCAGCAGCTCCATAACTAAACAATAGCTTCAAAGTATTTGGAAAATGAAGCATCTAACTTTTCCACAAACATGCTTTTGAGAACTATAACTACAACTGAACAGATAAAGCTATCACTAGCATTACTGACATGTTATCTGACAGCTTTTCTACCACAAAACTCAGTATCAGAAAAGCAAGTTTTTCAACTTACTTCAAAAGATTGCCATTTCACTGAGAGCAACACTCCCATATAGCCAACAACTCCCCAATAGTCCATTTAGGCTATTTCACTTCCATCTGAAGATGAGGTGTTAATCAGTCACTTCACTGTTTGCTTTCCTTATGGCTGAAATGTTGCCCTTCTTAATCAGAGCTGCACAGCCTTGCTTTTGTATTGGTTTGCCTGGCTCAGCTGTGAACTTAGAGCATTCCATGGGACAGAAATTCAATGAGATACAGCAGATGCACATGAAGATTGATATTATGAAGAAATTACTGACATTGAGAAGAAAAAGGCTTTTCTCAGTATCTATTTAATCACAGTTCCCAACAATTCTAGGGTAGGATGGACTACTACCACAGTGAAGTTAGGCTGAAAAATGCACATATAAAAAAAGAATCTAACAGGTACTGCTAGATCTTAAGCCAGTATTTCACAATAAGAAAAAAAACCGCAAAAAACTGTCATGAAGAAAGAACTAAAACCTGACATAATTCCTCTCTATTTATCTTCATTCACCAATCCCCTCAAGACCAGTTAATGCACTGAACTATCAAAAAAAAAAAAACCCAACCCAGTGTTCTCCTTCAGTTTCCAGTTTCCAGCAGTGAAGGTGCAAACTGCTCCCTAATGTTCTTACATACAGAACTGAATTTATGCTACCATTCATGTGCCATCAAAATTACTTTAACACCTTTTTCTTCAAGTTCATCAGGGAAGAAGAGGAGAAAAACAGCACAAAATTAAACTGAGATACAAAGAGTGCTCCTCCCCCCACTTTTTCTTACTTAAGCATCTTATGCTTAGAAGGATCATTTATATCACATAAAACATACCTACTGCTGTAGCTGCTTTTATCTTGTTTCTGACATAGATATGACTGGCTGGATTGTCACCTACTAATATGACAGTGAGATGAGGTCTCTTGTTTCCAAAGGATATCCACAATTCTACATCCCTTTGAACTTCTTTCAAAACTTGTTGAGCGAGCTTTGTCCCTGAGATAATGGTTGCTTCATCACTAGAAAGATGAAAACATACACAACATTTAGCTCTAAGATTTCATAAACAAGACACTTAAGTGTGTAATCTACCATATCAAATATGCGGTTATATTCCTGTAACCACTCTTGGCCCCTCAACCAGCAGCACTACAGCAGGTAAATGTCCTTAGGTGAAAGGCCCACAACCATTGCCCTAGCCATGCAGAAAAGCAGAGGAAGACTGAAAGTATCGTGCCTTTAACCTGGCCTGGTACTACGTAGTCCCCCTCTCTCCCTCTATCATGGTGTGATCATCACCCCAGCCAAGGATGTGGACTCCCTCACACATCTCACCAACCCACAGCAAACAAGAAACCTCCAGCATGTATAACTTCCAGCTGCTAAAACGTTCATTTATTTTGTAGCAGGTAGAGTAGCCTTTAAAAACTATCTTTACTGCTTGGTGGTGGTGGTACTTAGAGGGGAGAAAGCGGGAAGAGATGGCAAGAGCAAGAAATTGTACCACTGATCTGCTTTAAAATGTTGAATTCTGCAAGATCCAAAACCCACAACTTCAAGCAGCCAAAAGGAGTAAGATGCAGCTAACTTCTTTCAGAATTTTCTGCTGTTTCAATCATTCCTAGTAAATTTTCATGACCAAAGAAGCTAAATGCACAAGGTGTGGAAGGAGAAAGGTAGAGGGGGAACAGCAGCAGCAACAATGAGCCCACAGATGACCTGGCAACCACAAGACCACCCAAAATCACAGACTTTCTATTGCCTTACAGAAAGAAGTCATCCAAACTCAGCCTATCTGACTGATAGATGGAGAAATCCAGCCTACATTTTGTGTTATTAGGAATGGTTCTCAGAGGACTCTGCTACATAGGGAAGAGCAAGATGCCCACAAGTAATTTTCTCTGGATTGGAAATAGTAGTATCTCGCTAACTTCCACTACTGCTTAATCCCTTTAAATAAATCAACAACTTATAAGCAGTAACATGACAACCCCAAAATGTATTTTAAAATAAAATTTACTTCCAATGGCATCTGAGGTTGTCCTGGGTTCAGCAGTAGCAGTCATTTTTCTCCTTCTTAGTAGCTGGTGCAGTGCTGTGTTTTTGACTTTCAGCCTGGGAACAACACTGATAACACTGATGTTTTTAGTTGGTGCTCAGTAATGTTTACTCTGACCAAGGACTTTCTCATCCTCAGCTCTGCCAGGGAGGAGGGGAAACTGGGAGGAAGCAGAGACAGGCCACCTGACCCAAACTAGCCAAAGATGTATTCCATACCACAGCATGCCATGCCGCCAGTATATAAAATGGGGGGAGTTACCTGGAAGGCCCAGATCGCTGCTTGGGTAGGGCTGGGTATCTGTTGGCAGGTGGTGAGCAACTGTATTCTCTCCTCTTCTTATTTCCCTTATCACTATTATTACTGGGGGTAGCAGTAGTGGTTTGTGTTATACCTTAGTTTCTGGACTGTTCTTATCTCAACCTGTGGGAGTTACATTCTTTCGATTCTCCACCACATCCCTATGGGAACAGGGGTGGGAAAGAAGGTGGGGAGTGAGCAAGCAGCTGCATGGTTCAGAGTTGCCGGCTGGGCTTAAACCACAAGAGAAGTAAAGCTTAACAGTGCTCCAAAGGCACCCCAGAATAGAAGGGAAGTTGAATACCCTACTCAATCTTACAAACTACACCCCCACCCCTGAATGACGCTTTGGAGACAATAATATTAAGAGATACCCTTTATTAAAGCTCTTAATGTCTTTTATCAACTTCCCATGCTGCCCTCACCAGGTAACAGCTTAAAGATCAAGTACATCTTGACTGAACAGGACTTCCTTAAGTACTATTTTGTTCAGATCTTCCAAGTGTCAGCTTTATCTTACCTTGGTTGTTCTCCTGGTCGCCAAGGTCTTCTCCACCTTCCTGCCTGCCTGCCTGCCCACTGTAAGCAAGCATAGCTACTCCTCACCTTGTACATGTCTACAGGACATATACCACAACAATTCGAGCTTGCACCTATGCTGTCTCCTTCACTAACTGAACCTCTCTTCATGGAAACATCAAGAATCCAAACATGATACATACATGTTTCTTGGTACAATCATCTGATAGAGTAACAAGTAAATACTACACTATCTGTAAAAACACAATAACACAATTGTTATAATAACACAAACTCCACAGAAGCAGAACTACCACACTGAAGCAAAGTTGGAGTTACTAATGGACAAGTTGACTCCTATTGAGCAGAGCTGTGAGGCACTGTAAGAAAACCACACCTTCCTGGCTCATCAGCTACTAACCAGAGACCATCAACTCATTACTACAAAGTAAGGCTGAACAGAAGAGGGTTTCCCTGCTGCAAACATCCTTCACTTCCCTTGAGAGGAAGAGCTTTAGGTGTATGCATGCATACACAGACTGAATCCCTGCTTTGAACTGAATAAATTAATTTAACATGACTGCTACTTTTAACTGATACAGTGTAGCACAGACTCCAGGTGAGTTCTATAATGACACCAAGAAGGCCCCATGATAACTTAAACTAAAAAAACAAACAAACCAAAATAAGAAAAAACAACCCAAAGTAGCTAGAATTCATGTAAAAAAAAAAAAAAAAAAAAGAGAGAGAAAGAGAAATTAACACATTTGCTGATAACAATTTCCCCCACTGTGAGGAAAGCGAAGTACTGCAAACATACTTAGCATACAGAAGCCATGAACACCTTGTTTCCTTCAGTTTTACACCAGCCATAGCTCCTTCCCAAACATAAGTTTCTATAGTGTTTAACTTAAATACATATATATATAAAATAATTAAGCCAACAGATGCGGTTTTATTCTTTTCCTGTATCACTTGCTCTGTATGTACTCATTTTCATAGATGTCTCTCATCTTCATTTATGTTTTACCTATACATGCCTTTGGCATCAGACACTTCTTTCCATGTACTCATTATGCCAAATAACTAACTAATGCTTGCCTGTGTAGAAATGCCAAACATATTTAAGAATACAAGGACTTCACAATATTTGGGTTACACAAGATATTCTAAATTCACATGAACGTGTTTTGCATTTATATTCTGCTTTTACTCTAAATGTGTTGCCAAAGGAGAAGTCGTCCTAATCTTTAAGCAAATAATCTTTAAGTGCATACCTCTTCCTTAAAAATCTAGACACAGACTCGTTAAGTTTCCAAGATCTGCCCTCACTTAAAACTGTTCTCACCCGGTCATGTTCAACCTTCTCAGTCATCCAAGGACCAAAACCAAAGCAAACAAACAGAAAACAGAGCCAAAAGCACACTGCCACACACACACATTCTAAGCTTGGACAGAACATACATATTACACCCTATACAGAAAGTGCTACAATGGGATCCTCAACATCTGCATCTTTCTGAAGACAACAGCGAGTTCTACAAGCTTTAGCAAAAGCCTCAGGACAAAAACTTGCCCAAAATCAGAAATGTTTCAAGTTAAGGATATTCTGAAAAAAATAATACTCCTACAAATAACTATTTCAGTCTTGAGAATTTATCTCATATTATCATCACTACAGCAAGACACACTGTTCTTCCTGAAAGATTTTAATAAATTAAATGTAATCACCATAGTTATTTACTTGACTCTTACACTTGACTATTTTGACTTTTGCTGCTTGAACTTTGCTT
This sequence comes from Neopsephotus bourkii, assembly GCF_033783945.1. Lineage (NCBI taxonomy): Eukaryota > Metazoa > Chordata > Aves > Psittaciformes > Psittacidae > Neopsephotus > Neopsephotus bourkii. The sequence continues at coordinate 1,413,778 of NW_026900754.1, read as the reverse complement.
GACAGATAAAATAAGCAAAATGTGTGATGGTATTTTACCACTATTTTCTAGGAATACAGCAGTATTCATTATCTCTCTTGATCATTCCAGTGGATTCACAATTTCATCCTGATTTTTAAGACAAGGGTACAAACTCAGCATACCATGGAAACATGCATAGCCTGTTGTATAACAGAAGTGTGGGTTTAGCTCCACTGAAAAACCTCCCTGGGAATAAGAAAAAAAAAAAAAAAAAAGAAAAAGAAAAAAGCCCTAGTAGATTAGCAAAATGTTTCATCAGGTATTTAGAAAATAACAGCTTGACATCCTTCAGCAATAATCTTTTTCTTTGCCTGACTACCTCTGAACATCCACAACTAAAACATTTTGACACTCTCTGGAAATACATATGCTTGAAACTTTAATGTATATTCATGCACAAACAAATTTAACAGATTAAACAGATGTTTAATAAATGTTGAATTAGCTTGTCATGATGAAAGTAGTTCCAAGTCATTAGTAAACCCAATAATAAAGCATTCTGGCTTTGTGTTCAAATTGGATTGGTTTTCACAGTCCTGTCAGTCTGATCAGTTGAGTTTTTTCTGTATCATATTCTAGGGGACAAGCAAGTCTATACCTAGAACAACAGTGAGAAATAAAGAAACACCATGCTTTCTGAGACAGTCTAAAACAATACGTGCACTTTGTCTCTACTAGAATAAACTACTTAACTGGAGTAAACCAACATCTGATTAAAGTTTTGTTATCTTACTATGATGCATAGTTGTTTATCAGCACACTCAAACATGAGAAATGCTTAACAATTCAACACATGGAGAAATTACCTAACAGTCAGTAGATACCATATTTAGTCACAGACAGTTGTTTAAACTTTGTAGACACATGGATGGTAGAACACTGTGGATTTTAAATATTATCCTAACAGCATAAGGAAGTTGTTCTGAAACAGCTTCTTTCCTCTGCTAACGTTTAAGATGGGGGAAAAAAATAATTCTAGGAGAACAAACAAACTACCAAGGGCATCATCCATTTCTTGAAAATAACTCCAGACACAGGCTTCCCCCTACTGCCTACCAAGCTACTCAAACTTGTTTAAATACCAGTGGCTAAAAAGCAGAAACCATTCTGGGGTTTAGATACCAATACCAAAAAGGAAACAAACGAGGTGGTAATGCGTTGTTATTTGCCGTTCCAAAACGTTTCTCTTTCTCCTTTCAATATTATTCTCCACCCTTCTTGACTCCAGAAATTACCTTCCCAAAGTAAGAGAACAGCTGCACTAATTCAACTTTTCATATAACATTATCAAGAACCCACTGTCCGCTACAAGGTCACCATCTATTCATAACCACATTTATCAAGTCTCTGGATTTACTCAACAACTATTAAAGCTTTAAGCATTTCTCCTTACGTAATTACTTAAGATCCTGAGAGTTTATCAGGGCAGCATACATTTACACACCTGACAGACTACATATGCCTGAATTCAGCTCACCTTTCAATTCCAGCAACCTCCTGCATATGGATGATCTTATTTTGAACCCTGTGTTTATAACAGAACAATTCTGGTACTGAACCTTTCTCATCCGTGCATCCAGCGACTTACAAGATATTATAGAAACAAAGACCTCAGCTGCTGTTTTAGACCATCTTACACACTAAAAGCCCAACATCATGGGGGCATCACAATGGGACGTTCTCAGTATTGTATGTATGACATGAAAACCTTTGTAAAATCATTACAGGTACATCTACGTTTCACAGAACTGGGGGAAAAAAACACAACCCACAACAAAACACAACCAACAACAACAACAACAACAAAAAAACCCACCAAAAATAAACCAGTTACAAGGAGCAAAGAACAGAAGTAGGGACCCACTGTCCAGAAATAGTTTTCTATGAGGAACGAACACATGTTTAACAGCCAGATTCCCGTCAAGGAGGAGGCAGAAGACCACATCGCAAGCTTTCCTCCATGACAGGGCACCGTTTAACCTGCCGCTGGATCCACGACGCCGGTGCCGCAACCCTCCCTTCCTCCTTCCCTCCGTCGCTCCAAGTACCTCCTCCCTCTTGCACTGACCCCGCAGAGCACCGTTTCCCCGGGAAAAACCACAACTCGGCCCGGAAGCGGCCAGGAAGAGACAAAACTCCCTCCCCAAAGGTGCTTGACACCCGTCGCAAGCTCCCAGAGCGACCGTTAAACGGCGGCGGCGCGCGCAGCCCGCCATTCCCCAGAGCGCCCCCGCCATACCGGGAGAAAGAAGGAAGGAAGGAAGGAAGAAAGAAAAGAGGAAGGCGTGAGGAAGAAGATGCCCCGAGCGGTGCGGCGTACCTGGCGGCGCGGCAAGGGGAGCTGCTGGTGCTGTATGCGGCCAGGGGCGCCGGGCAGGAGAGCGCTCGCCACCTCCTCAGCGGCGCCAAGCCCTGGCGCAAGGCGGAGGAAGAAGTAAAGGCGGTCGCCGCCGCCATGTCGGTCCCGACGGACGGGAGCGCCGCCGCAACCAAGCGACGAAAGGAGGAGCCACGGCAAGACCTGGGGGCGTTGCGGAAGGCGGAGTTGCTGGTCCCTGTGACTGGAAGCACGGGCCGGTGGGGGTAGGAGGGAGCTCTGCCGGCGAAGGGGAGGGTAAGAGTGCCGTTTGTGGACTGGCCACCACCCGTGGTGTGGACGGGGACTGGTAACCCGCGGGTTTATGTGCTGAGAAGGGTGGCACAGCCCCTACCCACCTCCCAGCCCATACCACCCTGCACTGCTTGGTGGGCTGCGCCAGGAGCTTCTGCAGATGGTGATGAAAAAGGCGGTCTTTATTTGTGTCATTCGATTCGTATGAAATCCAGACAAAATGCGATGAGGGCAAAGCCGAGTTTCAGTGGCACAGGCAAGAGCCGATGGCCTTCGGAATTCTGAGCTGTACGCTCATGTCCCAGGGAAAGTTGCTTGGGCTTCCTTGCAACTTGCGTATTGCTGCTTTGCATAGTTTTCTGTGTTAGTTTTTGTCACGAAAAGTGTGGAGAAAAATCCTTTATGCAGAGGGGAAGAAGAGAACAAATTGAGATCTGAGATAGCATATACAAGGCATACCAATATAATACTGGCAACCTTACCTGCAGTAGTGAGCCTACTTACAGCTGGCAACTTTCTGAAGCTTGCAAAAGCTTTGAAAACATGCAATAGATGACTGAGGCTGTGGTTTCTGATGTGGTATGGGGTAGCTTTTTTCATCATTTATGTGTTTGCATAAAGTAGGTGGCTCAGGTGCTTCCACAGAAAATGTGCATACTGTTTTTTAATGGCTTCTCCTCCTACAATCTTACTGTCCTCCAGTATTGTGTATCTTACATAAAACATCCTGTTTAGTTTGTCATCTCTTATAAATAGTAGAAACAATAGAATCACAGAGTGGTTTGTGTTGGAAGGGGCCTTAAAGCTCATCCAGCTCCAACCCCCTGCCATGGGCAAAGACACCTTTCACTAGTCCAGGTTGCTCTAAGCCCTGTCCAGCCTGGCCTTGAACGCTGCCAGGGATGGGGCAGCCACAGCTTCTCTGGGCAACCTGTGCCAGCGCCTCAGCACCCTCACATGGAAGAGCTTCTTTCTAACATCTCATCTCAATCTCCCCTCTGTCAATTTAAAACCATTCCCCCTTCTCCTGTCCCTACAGGCCCTTGTCCAAAGCCCCTCTCCAGGTTTCTTGTAGCCCCTTCAGGCACTGGAAGCTGCTCTGAGTTCTCCCCACAGCCTTCTCTTCTCCAGGCTGAACAAGCTCATCTCTCTCAGCCTGTCTCCATAGCAGAGGTGCTCCAGCCCTCACAGCATCTTCGTGGCCTCCTATGGATTCACCCAAAGGACGTACACTCAAGGGGAACTATCCAGAGTGGATCTGTGTACTTCATTGGGTCAGAATGTGTCCCTTACAGTGTCCCCAGGGTTACTGATGCACACCTCAACAAACTGTGGGACCCCTCAGCACAGACAGATTTGTTTGGTGGCAGAAGGGCCAGCAGCTGGGCAGGAGGGGCAGTGGGGTAGGGGCTGCCACATGCCCAGTGGAGCAGGAGGCGGGCTGCTGGCTACCCGCTTTCTCTCTTACCCACAGGTCAGACTCCTGTTGTTGGACATAGCAGCAGTGATGGCACCACTCAGCCTGTCTCAGCTGCTGGATCAGTACAGCAGAGGTTGGACGTATGAACTTCAGAGCTCTGCACAGCCTGCTGCACAGCCTACTGCAGGCTGTGCTGGGGCTCCTGGCACAGCTGGATCCAGCTCCCTTGGGGCAGGGGGTGGGACCAAGGTCCTGGTCTGCAGGGACCTTCCCCTGGGGCTCACTCCTGTAATGGATGGGAACCTAGCTGGGAGTTGATTCCCTCTCCTGACTGAGAACCGTAACAAAGGACGTTGTTTGCCACAGTGTATTCAGCAGAGTATACATGTTTATGTTCATCCTGACTGTCAGAAAGATACAGGAAAACATCTCTGTGCAGCTGTTCTGTGACCTTCATACTTGGCCTTACTGGGGGGCCTGGCCAACACTCTCAGAGTGGACAACAGTGAGATCATGAGAAACTGTATGGTCCCATGAGTAACCGATTAGAGATCTGGCATAAAGCCAGTTGTTTTAATAAGGGTATAAAAGTGGGACCCTCTTGTGGCCATGAGAGAAACCTCATCTATGGATGGATGCACTGCATAGGAATCTTCCCAATTACCTGAGACTCCTGACATCGGTTGCAACAGAGCTTCCCAGCTGGAAGTGTGGGCCTGGATTATGATTCAGTAGTAATTAGTGATGTATTTCTTCTTAATCTCTGTTCTCGCTATACAGTAATGATTTAATGCATTGCTAACTTTCTTTGGTACTTATATACCTATATCTCTGATTTCCTTTATTGTACTTATTCACTATATAAGTGAATAAGAGAGAGATATTTACCTAATTCACATTAGTGTGCTTGCTTTAGTGCGCTTATTTGCTTTAGTGTGCTTTTTTAATAAATTCTGCATATTATACAGCTAGTGTGTGGTCACTTTGTGGCGTACCCTATGGGCAGAACAACCCCCACCACCTTTCTTTCTCCCAGCATCTGCTTGAGGAGATCAGCAGCATGAAAGAGGAAATCTGGAAGATTTGGGAGGTGTTTGGCTTGGTGAGCTGCTGCCAGTGTCCCTGGGGTCTTCATCCCCCTCCCTGAATCACCCTGCATAACCCTGTGGTCCCAGGTGTCACCCAGTGAGGGAAGAGTGGGAAGGGTGTCCCAAGAGGCCAGTGTAGGACCTCAGCCCAGAGCAGCTGGGGACAGAGAGGGGAGCCCTGGCTCTGCCCTTGCTGCTATAATTCTGCCCATAAACCTGCTCCCATTTGCCTCCTCTTCCCTGGAGGGCAGCAAGGGCCAGTCTGCCCCCACCAAGCCCCCCACTTGAGACATGGACACACTGCATGGGGTAAGTTCAGTGCTGAGGCCCAAGGAACCAGAGACACAGCGTGATGGCCCTGGCACCCAGATGGCCAACCCAGAGACACAGCAGGGATCCCCTGGCACTCAGGCCACCAGCCCACAGAGAAAGTCTGACGCCACTGTCACCCAGGCCAAGACCCCATGGAGAACGACTTGAGCCGCTGTCACTGGGGCCACCAGCCCACAGAAAGGGGCTGGAGACCCTGACACCCAGGGCACCAGCCCAGGTATGCAGCCAGGATTCTCTGGAACCTGAACCACCACCCCAGGGGTGCAGCTCACAAACACCATGCCCAGGCAGGCGTCTTGGCAGCAGGTACTCTGCCAACAGGCCTGGAGTTCAAGATGCCCTTTGACAGTGATCCCAGAGCTATGTGCCAGATACAACAGCTGGACAGCTCCTCAGGATTCTCAACCTCCAACAGTAACTCCAACTGCTCCATGGATTTGCTGGCGATCAAGATCAAGCTTCTTTACAACATCTATGATATCCTGAAGAAGCAGGTGGTCCAGCTGCAAGCCACGAAATTGTACCATACTGATCTGGAGAAACTGTGCCTGCTCCTCCAGGAGGGAGGTGGGAGCTCTGGGGGGCTGGTAGGCAGTTTGACACCCAGGTCAGGGGCTTGTCATCCTCAGAGCCTGGCCCTGAGGGTAAGACCCCCATCACTGACATTGTGTACCCTTGGACCATGTTCTTGTAGGCCAGGAGAGGATCACCACCATGCTGGATGACCTCCAGGGCCAGGTGTCCTCCTGCCAGACCAAAGCAAGAGATAGGTGACATGGGACCCATCCCATCACTGGGGTGCAGGGTGGCTCTGCCCCAGCCTGGGAGAGCCTGTGGCCCCAAAGTGGGGCTGGGGGAGATGGGAAGTGCAGCAGCTGGAGGAGGATGCTCAGTTGCTGATGAAGGGGGTGGCAAATGAGCACCTGGGTGGGGAGGGCAATGGCGGCAGCAGCACACAGCTTTATGCCAGAAGCGATTCCCAGCCCAAGCCTGCTGCTTTGCTCTCACTTCTGCAGAGGAGTGAGCACCACCCAGCTGCTTTCCTTCTCTCCTGTTGGGAAAATCCCCTTCATTACCCCATTGTCCCTCTTCCAGCACTGCCACCATTGCTGGAAAGAAGGCAGCACCGATCCTGCTGCTTCTCCCCTCTCAGGCAAAGCACCAGAACCCCTTCTCTGCCCCCTCAGGAAAGCCATGGGGTACAAGCCCATGGATTTTGGAGTGCTGCCCTGAGCCAGGGTGGAGTGTGTGAGAGAAACAGTGTTGGTTTTGCATAATTGGGGATGGGGCTTTGTAATATTAGGGCTTTATAATATTAGAGCTTTAAGATCAATATCAAGTCTTTGCAATATTAAGATTTTTAATATTGGGGCTGGGTTAAGTTACTAAGGGAAGGAAAAAAAGGGTTTGAGATACCATAACTTAGAAAGACACACCCTGGGCTTAAAGACAATATCATCTTTTGGAGGAAAGACACATTCTGTGGTTAAAGACAGTATCATCTCTGGAAGAAAGATACACTCTGTGGTTAAAAAGAATACTATCTTTGTACAACCTATAGGCCTAAGGAAAAGAGAGGGGATGAGAGGAATCATCCCGGGAATAACATTCCTCCGGAAAGTCTCTTAGGGAGGATGCTGAAAAATATACAAAGGGAAAAGATAGGAAAAACATGATACAGTACTGTTGTTTTATATGGAGAAAGGAAAGTATTCAGCCGCTGGCCACTTTTTGGCCAAAGTATAGGGATGAGGAAATATAAGTTTATCAGGTTTTAAATCTTTAAGTAAATGTCAAGGGGTAACAGATTCAAAGTTAAACAGGGGAAGTTTAGGTTAGATATAAAAAAGAAGTATTTTACTGTGAGGGTGGTGAGGCATTGGAACAGGTTACCCATTCCTGGCAGTGTTCAAGGCCAGGCTGGATGGAGTCTTGGGTGACACAGTTTAGTGTGTGGTGCTTCTGCCCATGGCAGTGGGATTGGAACTAGATGATAAGGTCCTCTCCAACCCAAACCATTCTATGATTCTATGATTCTGTGTTAAGGAACTCTTTCTCAGAAGAAGAATCTGATTATGCTGCATGCTGGGTATGCTGGGAGTGTGAGAATTGTAAAAGGTCTCCTGTGAGACTTGAATCGGGATCAACAGTGAAGCAGGAGGGAGAAATTCTACCTCTCCCTGCAGTTCACTTGTTCCTCGTAAAAACAACAAACAAGAAAATTGAGGGAAATATTGAGGAACCTAAGACATGGGATCCTCTAAAGAGTTTACCCCCTCCATATGATTTCCCCCAAATACTTTATAACCCACCCCCTGAAAATCCTGATGAGGAGGAGGTGCAGCATCTGCAGCCGTGGTGGGTGCAGTGACACTGTGCTCAGAGAAGCCTGCCCATGCTCATATCACTGCTGTGTGTGTACAGTCATGAGATGATGACAAGGGCAGTTGACACAGCCTCTCTGGAAAGAGGCTAGCTCTGCACCACTAACAGCACCCTACTGGCACAGGAGTGCCAGGGTGAGATGTCCAGGGCTGGCACAGGATGGGTGCATATGCCAGGTCAGATCCAAGCTGCTTTGGCAGGGCTGACTGCATGAGGCTCACAAGGTGCCTCCTTCTGCTGCGGCCGGGCCGAACCAGCAGTCTGAATCCCTCACTTCCAGAAACAATAAATTCTCCCACTGATCTCATGAAAAAGAAAGGGGGACTGGGGGGAACCTATCAATGACTTCCAGTATTTCAGGAAAATTGTTCAGCCCTGCAGTAGAAAAGCCTGCTGCACAACTTGCTGTCTGTATTTGTGCAGTCAAGTTGATCAGATGGCTGTATCCCAGCCACAGTTCCGAAAATGCTGCTGACCAGCAGCTCTGTGGAGGCACAGCAAACTTTGCACACATAATCACACACATACATGTGTCTATGGAGCCATACACTTAATCACACACATGTGCACGTATACTCACATGATCAGGCACACTGAAATTATTAAAGCAAAGGATAACTACTTCAGGAGTAAAATGAGAGATTTTTCAGTTCCCATTTTTGAAGACACTACCTTGAATTAAATAGCAAAAAAAACCTCAAGGGCAATAATATAAATCCTGAAGCAGGAAGCAATTTGCTAGGGAGAGATTTAATCAAATTTTGGTTTCAATGGCTCTATTAACAGAACAGGATGAAGAAAACATAGACCCGGTTGTTTGGGTAAAAGAGGGAATTCAAACCTTGCCTAGAAAAGACCTAGGGATATCCTCTTATGAAATGTCATTTGGACTGCCTTACATGGCTGAAGTTGATGCAGTTCCGCAGTTTGAAACCAAGGATGTTTTTCTTAAGAACTATATGCAGGGGTTGTCATCTTCCTTGTCTATTCTCAGAAACAAAAGACTGCATGCCCCAACTCCACCGCTGGAATTCACAGTTCATACTATCCGACCGGGAGAGTGGGTCCTGATCAAGACCTGGAAGGACTCAAAATTACAACCAGACTGGGAGGGTCCATTTCAAGTACTGCTACTGAAACTGCTGTGAGGACTGCCGAAAAAGGTTGGACACACTACACTAGGATCAAAGGACCAGTGGAACTCTCATCTGAAGACAGGCAGTGGCATGTACAATCAACTAAGAACCCCACATGTATTAAGATAAGGAGACAATAAGCATACATGCCTACTTCTGAAATTTTGTGAGAACCTTTACAAGATTATTTTGTATTTGTTGTATTTACTGTGGTGAAAACATAGGTATTGGGGAAAATATGGAAAATAATAATGAACTGTTTCAAGGGAAAAATTTGGTACAGGAAGCCCATTTTTACCAAATGAGAGGAATGCTAGGATACCCGGTAAAAGTGTGGATAAATATTACTAAGGAACAAAATTCACAAACTATCCAATCTGACACCTGTCAAGTACTTGAGTGTGAAGATATAAAAGAGCAAAGAAAGTTAAGCAGTTAAAGGTAAATATTTATGCCTGGATTATTATCTCCAACCATACTGGGAATCACCTTGTCCTGGGTGGAATGATGTTTGGTTTACAACTGCCTTTAATGGCTGGATCTCACCCAATGCTTAGAGAAAATCTCTAAAAAGTAAAATTATGAAGTTTAAAGGTCACATAGAACCTGTCTATGGAGATTCAGAGAGTAGCCCCATAGCACTTGCTATTGCAAGTGCTGGTGGGGAAATAAGCCAAGTTCATGGCCTGGGGGCAGATGTGACAGGAGGGGATCTAATTGCTCTATCTAGAATGGTGGTTTAGGAGCCAAAGAAGAATGAATGTAGCCAGCTTGTGGACACTACTGTTCCTCCATCGGTGGGGACATGGACTCCACCAAATAATCCTGAGATAGTAAATGTAATTGAAATTAAAGATTTGAAGTAGCTGTTTGAAATAGAAACAGGATATAGAAATACAAATGCCTTGGTAGAATGAGTCAAATATACAGTGAAAAGTTTAAATAGAAGCAATTCTTATGCATGTGCTTCAGGTCAACCTACAGCATAGGTAATCCCTTTTCCATTAGGATGGACTCTAGACCGACAGGGTCTCATAGTGCATAATTGCACTGTAAAATTTGACTGGGGAAACAAAACCTGTAAATCCGTCTTACTCTTATTCCCTGCTCTGCAGGACAAGGACATCAGGATGCCTCCTACTTTCTCTACAGCATCTGGTAACCAATACAGCTTGTCTCTCACAACAGGGTGTGTATGCTACCAGGTATCTAGGAGAATTAAAAACACATGCAGATCTACTAAATGTGACTGAGGACAATGCAGGAAACTACTCAGCTATAAAAATTCCCAGAGCAGACTGTGGGAAAAAAAAATCCTATGATCTACAGTTCCTTCAAACTGGAAGGGATCCTGCTCAATTGTTCAATTGGCAATTCCATTTACCCTGGAATTTGAGAGGGAAATGAACTCCTCAGGGCATAGAGTAAAGAGAAATATTTTAGGAACAGCCTTTGATGAAAGAATCTATATTGATTCAATTGGAGTCCTTCGAGGAGCTCCTGATTGAACACAAAGCTAGAAACCAAGTAGCAACAGGGTTTCAATCTTTGTGTGTGTGTGTGTGTGTGTGTGTGTGTGTGTTTTGGTAGGTTACAATCAATATAAATATAAATTGGGTAAATTGTATTTATTATAATAAACAAAAGTTTATGCCAGGGACGCAATAAAAGGAACTGCAAAACAATTAGATGCTACCAGCAGGATAGCATGGAAAAATAGAATCGTTTCAGATATATTAGCTGAAAAAGGAGGAGTATGCATAATGCTAGGGAATAGGTGTTGCACATTTATTCCAAATACTATAGAACCAAACAGAACCATAACCAGAGCCTTACAAGGCCTCACTATCTTGGTAGAAGAACTGGCTGAAAATTTGAGAATAGATAGTTCATTAACAGGATGGTTAGAATCCTGGTTTGGAAAATGGAGAGGAATAGCGATATCAATTTTTACTTCTCTAATTATGGTAGCAGTAATATTAATAGCTACAGGATACTGCATAATTCTGTGCATAGGAAGACTTGTACAACGTCTTATTGAAACAACTTTGTCAAAACAAATGCTCATGGAACCACCACCCTACTCTGATAAAATGCTTTAGATAAAAGAAAAGAAAAAAGATTATTCAGATGACTTACCTTCAGGAGAAAAATGTGAAATTATGTTATCCAGACTAGAAGCGACATATGGGACAATTCTTTAAATAAGTGCGAAAAACAACAATAATATAAATAAGAGAAAGATGGAATTGTGAGAGAAACAGAGTTGTTTTTGCATAATTGGGGATGGGGCTCTGTAATATTAGGGCTTTACAATATTAGAGCTTTAAGATCAATATCAAGTCTTTGCAGTATTAAGATTTTGCAATATTAAGATTTTGCAATGCTGGGGCTGGGGTTAAGTTACTAAGGGAATGAAACAACGGGTTTGAGATACCGTAACTTAGAAAGAATCACTCTATGCTTAAAGACAATATCATCTTTTGGACAGAAGACACACTCTGAGGTTAAAAAGAATACTATCTTTGTACAACCTATGAAACTAAACAGGGAAAGGCTGGTTAAACAAGTTGGGGTAACACAAGTTATTTGTGTTACCCCAACAAGTAAGTTGGGGTACCACAAGTCTGTCAAAGAGTTATGAAATCAAACCATAAAAGAAGATAAGTAAATAAGAGGAAGGGGGTACAAAATTGAGTAAGGGGAGATGTAAACAGAGGCAGGATGGATAGCATGTAGATTTTACACATCGGATAGGCTGTAAACCTTGGAGTACTCAACCAGTGGGGAAACAAGGGAGGGAACTTGCGAATGGGATAGGAAATACAAATCAAAGATCTGCCTTCCTATGTGTGCCTACTTGCTAGGACACCCGCTTTTGCAAATATGTTAATAGCTGCTTCACTGTTGTGTCTACCCTGAGCTGAAGTTTTTATCTAGAGACCATCTCTCACAGATTGTTTGTCCCCTGTCTCCCATCAGTGCCTCTTGGCCTCCCCAGGGTCATCATGCCCATCCCACCACTGCTGCCACTGACCCCCCATGATACCGAGAACACCCACTGTATCCTCAAGAATAGGAGAAAGCAAGAGGCAGGGAACGTGGGACCCATCCCATCCCTGGGGTGCAGGGTGGCCCTGGCCCAGCTCGGGAGAGCTCTTCCATGAGTGGGCTTAGATGGCTCCCACAGACACCCTGTCCCCCACCCTGGCATACCACAGTACTGGGTGCTGCGTATCCCCATTCCCCATCCTGCAGATGTGTGTGTCCACAGCTCCCACCAGACCCTCAGATGTCTGTCTGTCTGTCACCCAGAGCTGCTGTCACCCAGACCACCAGCCCATGGATGCAGCCAAGAAAAAAGGTTGTCTGGGCAGACCTCCACAGAGCAGGGACTCAATTACTAGCTCCAAGCTTCAGCATTGAATCCAGGGCCATCAACCAGCTGCAAGAGCTGTACAGGTCCTTGGAATCCTCGAGCTCCAGCAGTTCTTCCAGCTCATCCATGGATTCACAGGAGGCTGAGTCTGAGATTCTTCACAGCCTCTATGATGTTCTAAAGAAGCAGGTGGCTCACCTGAAAGCCACCAAGTTGGACAGCTGGAGAAGCTGTGATATCCCCTTGCCCCATCCTACAGAGAGCAGGCTGCCCATCATGAAGAAGGCAGGTTCAGCATTATCCATTGTCCCTCTTCCAGCACTGCAACCATTCAGCAAAGATGGCGGCACAGACACTGCTGCTTCTCCCCTAAGGAGCAAGCACTAGAAGCCCTTCTCTGCCCAACTTCAGAGGCTTGTATGAGAAACCTGCTCAGCAATTAAAATTTTATAGATGGAAATTGTGAAGCAAAGAGCCCTTTAATATCAGCATGCTGGCTGCATCATCCACGGGCAGATGAGCACCCGGGCTCAGCAGATATTTACGGTTCATATACCTTTCTAGGTTTCACCTCCTGACTATGCCAGCTTTCCTCTGAGAAATGATTTACATTTTCCGTGAACCAAAACCACTCCCCTCTGACAGCTCTCGGAGGGTCTCTGGTGGTTGTGGGGAGGAAGGCTCTGAGTCTTCCTCACGAATGAACTTCTGAACTTTGCTTCTGGTACATGCGTTCAAGCGGTGCAGTTACATAAAACTCCTTATCTGTATACAGATGTGTCGTGGTTTAAACCCTGCCAGACAGTTTGTGCACTTACTCCCAGTGAGTGGTGCTAGGCTGGAAGCAATCGAGGCCCATGTTAGTCCCCCTCCTTCCCCAGGGGCTGCCCCCCCTTCCCCACTCCCAGAGGGATGGGGAGGAGAATCGAAAGAATGCAACTCCCACGGGCTGAGATATGAACAGTCTAGCAAGTAATGTACAATACAAATCACCACCTTTCACATGGACATGGGTGTGAAATTTTGGAAGGAATGTGTTGCATGAATTTGTCAAACCACTCAGAATCAATACATGAAAGTATCCGTAAATTAAAAGACAGTGTAATGAAGTTAAGGGAGGATGATAAAGATTGGTTATCATCACTTTTCTCTAACTGAGGTATACCTGGGTGGCTATTGACTTTGATTAAGGGAGCACTGATCTTTTCACTTGCTCTCTTCACCATCATATGTGTTGTACCTTGCTTGTTACAATGTATGCAGCGAATGTTATCCCAAGCTTTTGAAAGACGTGTATACTGCATTGCAAAAACAAGAAGGGGGAATTGTGGGGGTTGGAATGTGTCTAAACTGTCAGAGACCATGGGAAGGAGAAGCTACAGCAGGCAATTAAGAGTGACCATGGGAAGGAGGAACCACAGCAGGCAATTAAGAGTGACCCGTCCCTGACTGGTACTTGGAAGATGTTGGAGCTGGCAAGGAACAAGGACATCGGACTAGGAAGAGGATGATTGGTAAGAAAATCGGATAGACCTTTCACCTGATGTAACCACAAGGCAAACACAGATGTGCTTGGCTAATTGCTTGGAAGCATATAAATATCGTGTAATTTTTGCAATAAACAATCCAGCTTTCACTCTACCTCTGGGTCCGTGCCTCCATCCTCACACAAGAGTAACATTTTCCTGATGAGATGATGTTAGAAACTTGAAGGTTTTTGCTGTAAAGGCTCAGGTTAGACACAACAGGGAAGCAGCGATTTATTTAACACCTTCGCCTCAGCAGCTGCCCTAGTATGTCAGCACGCCCTGGCTACGAGGCTTCCCGCTGTTACCCCCGAGCTCCGGCCGCAAACCCCCTCCTCCCTTGTTTCCCTCTCGGCTCGGCACTCCCCGGTCCGCAGCCTACCCGGAGCGCCTCAGCCCCGGCGCCAAGCCCGGCCCTGCTCACAGAGCGCGTGGCTCTGCTGCGGAGCTCGCTCCCGCCCCCTGCCAACCCCGTCTGGCGGCGCGGCCTCTGGACGTGGTCACCGCTAACCCAGCTCCTGCCGCAGCTCTCCCGCCTCAGCCGCCATCTTGTGGCTGACTGCAAAAACAAGACTGAAATACTTTTTACACCGTCCAGCCTGGCCTTGAACACTGCCCAGGGTGGGGCAGCCACAGATTCTCTAGGCACCCTGTGCCAGGGCTTCACCACCTTCACAGGGAACAAGTTCTTAGTAATGTCCGATCTAGTAGCAATACCAGACTTTGCACACCAGCTAACGTGTGTGTACGGCCTAAATTATAAAGTTTGTTTTATAGGACACTTACCTGAGATTCATTAATTGACACAGTTATATACATTGTCCCTTACTCCCATAATTATTTCTTTTTACTATCCTTTTTGGATAAAAATGAATGTGAAGATATGGAAAGCCCTGTAAAAACTTATGGTCACACACAGATAGTAGCGGTTCGATAGAGCAAAGATCTTCGGATGCTATTTGATCCTATCCATTTTCTAAAGAACTGAAGATTATGAATGTGAACTTTGTATTTAAGCTCCCCACTTTTAAGGCTTTTTTTTTTTTTTTTAAGGACTGACTGAAGTTTCCATGGAAATACTGACAGACTGACTTTTCATGAGTGCTGGGAAAAGGACTTACTAAAAAAGTATTAATGTTACTTGAAGGAGGTGTGTGTGGGTGTATACATATCTCAAAGAATAGTCAAGGTATTAAAGAAAAGTAGAAGAAGATAACAGAAAACATGATGGGAAATGAAAGCAATACCAGTAGTCCTAAAAGTTGGTATTGCAGAGAAGAGAATTCTGTCAAGAGTTTCTTTTTCTGTAGGATGAAAAAGGTTGTCCTTTGATTTCTTTTATGCAAGGTTTGTATATTTGGCTACAGAACCTGGATTTGCTGCTGCTAAAATTTGCCACAAACAGAACATCCACCACAGATTTTTTTCTACCGAATTAGCACTCTAGGAAAAGGCGGTTGTAGTATAAATGCTTTTGAGAAAATTTGCTGTGCGAACTGTGACTTTGAAGAATTGCTTTACTTCCAAAGCACATCGGTTAGTTACAAAATGTTTGAAAAATGACATATCCTTACAGTGATGCTGAACACAACAAAAAAGTTACCCCTTACCTTTTGTACCAGTTGGATTCCTGCTGTTCATACTGACCCTTACAGAAAAATAAAAATAGTGTTTCAGTGATACGAGGATGCAGCCTTTGTTCTTGACCTGATCTAACTGCTCAGGCTTTAGATCACATTTAGAGTTTGGAATTCAAATATCACAACTTAAAAAAAAGCAAAATACCACAACATTTTAAATTAACTTGCACACCAATCCAGTTGCACTGTACTGGCAACCTCAGGTTTGCCCTTGAAGTGACATGTGGTAATGCGTGTATAACGGAACGCCACTGGTAGCAGTCAGTCACACCAAAGTAATATCCTGTCTTTTCAGATCATTCCTGAAAAAAATCCCAATAATCTGGAAGATCACCACTGCTGAAATAACAATGTTTATAATTAACAGTTTGCAGAGCATAGCATAAAAAATGTTACATTACTTTTACTCAAGATCTGCTGAAAAAAATGTATAGAGATCTTATTAAAATATTACAGTAATAAATAACAGTATGCATATGATGCACAAAAATACACTGATGAAATTGGTCCAAGGTATAAAGCTGAAAAGAGGCAATTTGGTGTTCAAACAGTTAAAGCAGAATTAGGTGCTGACAGCTGTGAAGAAGGTGAACATTCTCAAAGGTTGTTTCAGAGTCCCCTATACTTGGAGTATTTTTATGTGTATGTGATAAAGGGCTATAGTTATAAAATACTGTTTTGGGCATTACCAATCCCATCATCTTAAAATTCTCTCTTAATAATTATTAGTGTGTGAAAAGGAAGCCAAACATGCTGGTTTGGTAAGAAAAAAACCCTGTATCACCTGTATTGCGTGAGTAATTTCTTTTTTACACCCTGAGAGAATATTCTGCCTTTCTGTCCACTTCTCCCTTTTTTTTTTTCCTGCTCTGTTTTGCCTTACCAGCTGCTGGAAGGTGTACATTGAAGAGGTTGAAAAGGGAGCTAGACTGCCTTGTATTATGCAATCTTTGTTTAAGGGAAAAAGGAATCATAGTTTCTGAAATAAAAAAAAATAGTTTAATAAAAAATAGTTTAAAAAAACCCCAAAACTTGTCACCCTTGTGAAGCACTATAAGAAAATACTTAATGTGCACATCAGTAAGCCGGACTATGCTTTTACCTTATGTTTATAGTCTGTGACCCTGCTGGAGTCATCAGGAAGAGAAGCATTTGCCCTCCCTGGTTTGTGGGGCCTTGTGGGAAGCCAGCCACCGGGAGGCACTCATTCCTCATCCATTCCTCCTGCCGCACTGAACAGCGCTGCTTGGGTAGCCGAGGCTGCTTTAGATGTCGTGGCGATCGTCAGAAATGGCCAAAACTACACCTATCGCTGTGTAGTCATTATTCTGAGACGTAAAATAAGAGCCTCCTGTCACCTCATTTGTTTCTGTCTTTTATTTTCCCTTAGGACCTGCTCCCAGGTGATGGTGGTAAGGAAACAAACAGGAGCACAAGTTCCGTTCAACATAGCTGTCAGCTGAAATAGAAATGGAAAACATATGAAGTTGTTCTGTAGGAAATGGAATAGATCTAGATTCAAGATGTAAATTAACATTTAGGATCTTGGAGAGAAATACAGACATCAAAGCACAGGCAGTTCTTTAAAAAATGTATTCCTATGCTTTTCATGCTGCTATTAGGAGTCCTCAGGCTGTACGTTAAGAAAAATCTTGCCTGAAATACACAGTTTTAAGGCACAAGCTGGAGAAATAAATACCCAGCCAAGTTTGTTTTAGTAAGAGCTTTCTAAAGATGTAAAAGCAGTAAATCAGTTATTTCAGAATGCTAGATGGATAGATGCCTTTTGGATTGATCACTAACACTTATTGTCCAGCATAGTCTGACTCTGAAAAGACTTCTGAACTCAGAGCAGCACTGGAAGTGCTGGTGCAGGTTAGGTGAGAGCACAAAGTATTGCTACAGAGATCCTAAATAGTGAATATTTTTTTCCTCAGCTTTCTCCAGCACAATTAACACAAATCAAGGTTTTCTTTTTCTCCGCACCTTGTCTTACTGTGAAACTCTAAAGAACCTTACAGTGGAAACTACAGAAAGTACCATTTTATGTGAAAAAGTGAAAAGTTAGCCTTTGGTGTGTGATGGAATTTGGAGCAAAAGTTCTGGTATTACTTTTAAAAAAATAGGAATCATTAGCCCCAGTGGTAAACATTTATAAAGCCTTTCACAAGTATTACTGGATCATTTAAATGCATGTTTTCATGGAGAAACAAGAAAATGGTTTAGATTTGTTTTTAAATGAAATAGCACTACGTGTTATTACAAAATCATTGGTAGACAGTACTGACTATTGCTATTATTAATAGTAACAGCTATTCCTAAATAGTAACAGGTGCCAAATTCTGTATTATATTTTCCTAAAGATGTAGTATTTTTTCTTTTCTGTTGTTTTTTCATTATTAGTCAAACAGACCAAGTAGTCTATTGGTATTGCAAGGGTTGTAAAATATGCTGTCAGTTTAAACACATAACATTCAAACAGCGTCACTTCCCAGTCAAGTTTTGATCAGCTATATTTTTAATAGTCATGTACATTTGCTTTACTACGCTGCTTTTGGAACACTGTGACTCGTTATAGAACTCTGTGGGAGAAAAATGATGTACTAGTTGGAGCTTGAGCACCTCCCTGTGAGTAAAATGGCAGGAAACATGTTTATTTCAGCTTCTTTTAAGCTTGATTGACATATCTTAAGTGCATTTATATTCTCTCTTAGGTTATTTTAAAATAATCATTAATAATTCTAAACATTGCCAAGACTTCTAGCATGTAGTTTAATCACCTAATACACATCTGATAATCCTGTGCTAAAGTTTACGCTATTAAACCACAAATGAAAATTATTTTTTCTGATAACATATATCAGCAAAATATAAGCCTAGCACTTTATGTTGCTGTTACTTTGATAGGCAGGTACATTTAGCAGTACTACTGAAGTCAGAAGCAGATGTCAGTCTTTATGAGGCTGAGTGAAAGTAAAGCCACATAGAAGTTCCCATCAAACTCATACTAGCAATTTTGATTCTTGTCACTTCCCAAACCATTCTTCAGGTGTCTTTGCTTTTGAAAGATCTGCTCACTAAAATCGTTGGTGAAACACTCATTTGCAGGCAATCCCAGCATGTCACTTCTCTCTAGTTCATTCACTTAGCTAAAAAAACCCTGGAAATTACATAGTCAGGTCACAATTTTCAATATGGTCTTCATGTTAAAGATTCAAAAAGATGTGCTATTACTGTTATCTATATGAGACTATAAACTCATGGCGTTTTCTTTATTGAAAACACGTACTGTCCCAAATTCTCCTAAAGGTTATGTAGACTCCAGAATAGCTGTCATCTGCATATTAGAGTTGCTATTCCCTTCTATATCTTCAAAATTTCACCATCCTTCTTTGCAGGAATTAGAGACATAGCAGCAATAATGTGCCCCTGGTGCAAAGGTCCCATCTCTTCTTTTCTGGTTTCCTTTTTTTCATGGCAGAAAGTTTCTGACTGAAATTCTCTACCTTTCCACCTCTGACTTCTTGTTCTGAGTTTTTTCTTTCATGCAAGGACGGATGGTTCCTACCCACGTTTTCATGCTGGGTACTGAAGAGGTGTTTCCTTCAGAGCGAATGGTTGTACGTTGTCATTCTGAGGTGAGCAGCTGGTTGAACATTATGAACAGGAATGTAAAGGGCTGAAAATTACCTGGGAAAAGCTACAAATATAATGGTGGTCTGGGACTGGGGAAAGACAGAGGCAGGCTTGTGTTAGGTTGCTGTGAGCACTCTTCTTTTTGGAAGACATTTTAGGGGCTGATGAGGGTATCAAGGGTGTAAGGAATTTGGGTGTAGCACTACTGGAGAGCCTGTGTGCTGGTAGCTCTCTTAATCTGTCAAATCTTAAATGAATCTATGAAAATGTGTAGTTGATCTTGGGTGCTGTCTTTTGGAGAGGAGGTCATGGGAGAAAACTTAAGAAATGTCTCAAAATGTTCTAGTTGATTTCAAGTGTAGAAAGAAAAAGGGTCAATTTTCCATGCTGGTGTAGTGGTAAAAACATAGGTTAATACCCTTACAATGTGGAATGTAACATTCCTGGAAAGCAAAAGATGCTGGTCAAAATGGAAGTGCAAATAAGATTTGGAAAAACCTGGTATGTTACGTAAACACAGTTTGAAAAAGGATAAAATAGGCTTTTTAAAAGTAAGTCCATACTCAATGCATTTCTCTGGATCTGAATTTGTATGCTTTCCCGGTAGTCTTAAAACACTTTGTTAACATAATTCTACTTTCTTTGCTGGGCAAACTGGATGCTTTGAGACTTTAATCTGGATTTAACTATAGATGGAATTTAACAGTAATATTGAATGAGAAAGAGACGGCTAGCTAGCTCATTGAAATAAAAATAATTGCTGTGGGTGTATTATATTTATTGTCCGTATATTTCAGAAGCAGTGTTGTTAGAAAAGAGTGAAGTTTTTAAGATAAATAATCATATAAAATGGTAGGAATGATTATGTTTAAGAGGTTTATAAATCAATAGTGTGATTTTGTAGATTAGAAAGAGCTATAATTTTGCAGTCCGGTATCGTGGTTAACCAGTAACCAGTGATACAATAGTAGTCTTGGTAGCAGGAGGTAATACATCTGTATATGGTGAAGGGTATAGTGATAAATTAGGAAAGTATATTGTAAGACTC
Organism: Neopsephotus bourkii; assembly: GCF_033783945.1. NCBI lineage: Eukaryota > Metazoa > Chordata > Aves > Psittaciformes > Psittacidae > Neopsephotus > Neopsephotus bourkii. The sequence goes on along the minus strand of NW_026900754.1, from coordinate 1,393,555 downwards.
TATTCAAGTAGAACCTAGGTATACCAAAAGGCAGTCAAGGGGAAATAGGAGGGCAGCTGACCTCCACATAATGGTGGGAACACGTCCAAAGAACAGAAAGTGAAAAGGACAAGCTGAGGAAGACTTCTTACTTCATCCGAGGAAGACTACTTACTTCATCCGAGGAAGACTCCTTACTTCATCAGAACGACCACCAGAGGGGGCTGCGCAAGCGCAGAAGAGGCTGATGTCGCAATGGACTGATGTAGGGCATACGTGTGATTGATGATGTAATCTGTGTTGGATACTGTATAAATTGGGAATGCTAGGTGACAAGACTGAAGCCAGATTTGGGCGCGTGCCCCTGGTTTCCCAGCGCTGCAATAAAGCACCTCATATAACCATTCCGGTGGTTATGTGTCAGTTCCTACGCTAACAGTGTCATTCTGAAAACTGACAGGAAATTAGCATTTTATTGGAAGGTCAGTCATATCATAAAAATAAAGGAAGTATATCTGCAAACCATCCTAAATTTATGTATTGGAGATATCAATGATCCACTAAAAAGAATTATTATTCCACCCAAAGTAAAAAAGTATCCAGGTTTGGAAGCACCAAGTGGCTTCCTCTGGTTGAGAGCAAGACTATATTTTGCAAGAGCTCTCACATGATTTCCACATTTTGGCAGCGAGGTCCTCTTTGGTTTAATCTCACATTCTGGATAGCCTTGGGGGGGATGAACTTGGAATGAGTGCTGTCATGCAGGCACTGGAAGCTTTTCTCCTCTGTCTTTGCCAGGGCCTTACCTGTAGAAAAAAAGCAAGTTATGGGGAGGTAAATGAGCATCATCTCTTGCTTCTGTGAAGTAAAGAGTATTTGTTCCCTTCTGTCAGCGTTATTCTTTTTACTCAGCTCCTATGACGTGCTGAGAACTTCGAGGCAATATGAAGTTACATTTTTGCTACTGGCGTGCAAAAGCATTTGAAATTAAACTTATTTCTAAGTGAGAATACTCAGATGTTTTCGCAGTGCATTTGTGCCTGGCCAGATTTTACACCTAAACTGCAACCCTTCACTAAAATAGCCTAACATCACATGTCCACATATTGTTGACAAGTTTCTGCCATGATCGTCTGCTCATAGTCTTTATTTGTTTCTGCAAATTCCATGACTCTTCCTCTGAGGAAGTGCTATCATCAACCGGCTTACCAGGAATAGAAGTACAATTAGGAGAAAGTTGTCATTTGGAAAAGATGTATGAAGTTGTTGAGAAAAAAGGTCCTCTTTGAATTCAAACATTCCTTAAAACCTAGGCTGAAACATCTATTACAGCATAGGACTGAAGTAATTTCCTGATGGAAACATATTTTACCCTTGGAAGCAGCCACAGCATCCTAACAGATGCAAATATGAATGATACTTGTAACTTCTGAATGACACTTGTAGCTTCTGAATGACAGGATATTGAAAACGCGCATCACTGGCAAAAAGTCACCATTAACACAACACAAGCCCTCCTGGGTATATGTATCTGTTGGTTATGTGAGTGCTAAGAAATAATTTTCTTACCTTCTGACCCCACCATGAAGACCAAGCAGAGAACCAAAGCAGCAGCAGCAGATCTGCCATCCACTGCTGTGCAGAAGTCCGCTTGACCAGCGTCCAGCTCTGCTTGCTTTCACAGTAGGTTTTATCTGGGAAGGGGCCAGCCCAGCAGCCACTCCAGCACAACACAAGGGCTCTGTACACTCAGGTCTCCTAACATGTGAGTGTTGCATAAGAAATCCAGATCTCTGTGCGGTCCACTCAGAGGCACTTCAGAATTCCGTAACTTACTTCTGCTGCAGTGCATTTCAAATGATTTCTTTAAATGATGATTGTCATCCATCCCTTTCTGCTTGCACATCTTCATGGGAGCCTAGAGCTGGGAATCAAGACAGTATTACCATGCGTGCCCCCAAGCCAAAATAAAGAGGTCTTTTCACCCTTTCTGAATGTAGAATTTATGTTCAGCTTTGTTGCATAGTTTAAATGCCTTGTGCAAAAACTTTCACCCAACCTAGCTATAGGAACTCTTCATCCCAATCTTATGGACTGTATCTTGACCTGACCTAATGAAGTTACTTGGTCCTAGGAAAGCAGGACATAACTGGTTTCTGTTGTTCTCTGAAAGGATTTTGTCATTTTCAGTTTGGCTAATGGGATTTAGATACCTAATTCTGTACTGGAAAGCTTCTCTAGTCATTGAACAGAAAAGGAGGAACTTCAAATGACTGAGCCATGGCCACCGAAGTCACTTAAGCTCTTCTGAAAATGGCATTTGTTCAGCATGTGAAAAGAGAAAGTATCTGACAAGAGGAGCTGCAATAGCACCTGGTTAAAATGAGCACTTGGGAAGTTACTGTTTTCTAATCATACGCATTTAGAGTAATCACAGGGGTTTGTGACAGAAGATAAACACATGTCCTAAGTGAAATCATTTGTATTGTTCGCTCATTGGGATACTGGATAGTCTGATTTTTGTGAGGTGAAAAAGGTGATCTCAAGGAAAGAAACTGGACCAAATTGTGAGCTGCTAAAGTATGTTGCCCATATGAATGTCAGTACTAAAATTAAGAAAGCAATTGGGTTTTTAAAAGAAGGAGCCTGCCAAAGGAGAGCCTTGGTACTGTATGGAGGGGAGATGGTAGTTTATGCTGGCCATAAACAGTGTCTGGCTTTTGCTGGGCAGGGAGTGGGACAATGTTTTGGATGTGTTGGCGCAGAGAATTAACTAGTTCAGATCTGCTCTCATTGTTCAGTGTAAAAATAGTTTTCCAGAAGAACTGGGAATTTCATTGAGTCTGACTTCAGCTTCGAAGGGAGACTATCAGCAAAGCAGAAACAGCATGGAAGATCAGGTAGTCATTGTCCAAAGAGCTGCAGTGCTTGTCTCAGCAGTCTCTGAGAGCACCAAAACAGGGCTTGGGAGCATGAGGGTTCTTGTGTTCCTAAGAAAGGCATGCTGTGAGGGCACACAGGACCAAAATGGGATACTTCATCATTTCTAGCCAGCCTCTGAATCATGTCTCACCTATGGGAGAAGAGCCCTCCTGTAGACATGATTCAGGTCCCATCTCTTCACTGAGATTTTGCTGGTGATAAAGGCAATATGCTTACCATAAGTGCCTGTACAGAGCTAAGCAGGTGCCAGTCACTTAGGGTACACATACACTTTTATCGGCATGCAGCTAAAGGGTTTTTTTCCCACGTCTCCCCATTCCTGGCTGATATTTCTGACATGCTTGCCTCCAAATTAAATCTCTGAAAGATGCCAGCTAGTAAAAATCACTTGGAAAATAGGAAGGATTAGACAGGAAATCAGCACTTTATTGAAAGGACACTAATATCATAAAAATAAAGGAAGTATATATGCAAGACATCAAAAAAACAGGTATTGGAAATATCAATGATCCACTGAAAAGAAGCATCAGTGTAGCAAGTATGGCATCTTAACTGAGATCATGTATTTGGTGTGGGTATCAGAAGTGAAGCTATGCTGCTGGCAGCTAAGAGTAAGAAGGAAATTCTTGGCTGAGGTGAGAAGTCAGATTCATATGGACAATCAAGTCAGGAATGATAAGGACAAATTTATCCTTAGGCTAAGTCTGTTAAGTCAGTAGGTGAGCTTTATTTATGATACCAGGTGTTTCATATCAAAAACCTGTATGCTGTTTCTTTGCAAAGTCACTTTTGCACAGGGCATAAAAACCTGCTTTTTATTTAGCCTGACTGTGGAAACACCTTGAAATACAGCACCTTCACTGACAATGTCTTCAGCTACTTTGTTCAGTAGCTGGCAAACAGTACTGGCAAAAAAATCCCACAACACCTGTAATGCTTGTTGCTAGCTTAGCAAGGTAGTTTCTTAGTGTCCTTTCTGCATGGAAGAGATAGTGAACTTGTATCCAGCCAAGAAAGATGCTTCGCTATGTCTTTGCTGAAGTAGGTGTTCCTCTTTTTTAATGCTAAAGGGAGTATACTTTTCAAGATATTTTCCTGGCTTCCCAACGAAGGTTATTGCTAACAACTGACATGTTATTCAGATGGTGATACTCATCATCTCTGAGCACACTTGCAGAGTAAGCAATTTCTAATCTCTCCATGAAAGCATTCTGCTTCCACAGTCTGCAGCTGGGGAGACAAAGCAATTTCCTAGCCATTCCTCTAAATATCTTATGTATGTTTTCAGTTCATCGGGTTTATTTACAATACGGCAGAAAGGCTATTATGCTTATCATTCAAAGCTGGAACTTTACATGGAAACTTTCTTTCCTGTTCCACTTTTGACCCCAAGAAAAATAGTTGCAAGGGTTACCTCCAGTTTTAAGTTGCAGCAATAGGCTTAATATGGCTCTGTACATTGGGCTATTGTCCTGGGTTTAGCAGTAGCAGTCGTTTTTCTTCTTCTTTGTAGCTGGTGCAGTACTGTGTTTTGACTTTCGGGCTGGGAACAAAGCTGATAAAAATGATGTTTTGGTTTGGCCAAGAACTTTGTGAGCCTCATGCTCTGCCAGGGAGGAGGGGAAGCCAGGAGGAAGCAGAGACAGGACACCTGACCCAAACTGACCAAAGAGGTATTCCATACCACAGCACGTCATGCCGAGGGGGGAACTGGGAGTTACCTGGAAGGACAGGGGGTCTGCTGGGTCGAACTCGTTGTTCAGCGGGTGGTATTGTACTCCTTTCCCTTGCTATTATCTCTTATCATTGTTGTTAGTGGTGGAAGCGGTGGTGATTTGTGTTGTACATTGGTTGCTGGACTGTTCTTATCTCAGCCCGTGGGAGTTGCGTTCTTTCGATTCTCCTCCCCATCCCTCTGGGAGCGGGGAAGGGGGGCATCCCCCGGGGGGGGGGGGGAACATGGGCCTCGATTGCTTCCAGCCTGGCACCACTCACTGGGAGTGAGTGCACAAGTTGTCTGGCTGGGGTTAAACCACGACAGCTATCTATAGGGATTTATCTGAAGTTCTTAGGCAGCTGTCACGTTTAACATTATTCATGCCTAGGATTTGTGAATTTGAAAGCACTAATGACAAAAAGTCCTTAGTCCCATAAGGGCTTTAAAACAAAAAGAGACTTTTGATGCATCTTGTCTTAGTAGCATTACCTGCTGGGCAATGTACTTCCATGCTGAAAACAGGGTGGGAGGCAAAAATCCAGAGTTGCCCAAGATGGTATTTCCATTGCGGTTTTAGTAGATTAACTTGTATCTGAAGCAAGTATAAGTATCTTCATGTAGCATTCCTCTAAATAGGATGCAAGCACTTTTCCAGTCTCACAGCAGTGTCATGATATTTTCCCAGGAGAGCCTTAGCTGTCACTCTTAACCTCAAGTGCTGGATTTAGGCCTTTCTGCACCTTATAAAATAAACCAAGAGTATTTTCAACCCTCTGTTATGCTCTGTGGAGTCCCTACAGCAGTAAATCTAGCTGTATTACACCCCAAACATACTTTCAAGAAAACTGCTCAAACGCGAACCGAATGAGAAGTAAGTAAATAGCAGGATAAACAGAGAGTAGGAGCATATATTTTATGTCATAATTGGTTTTGTATTGCTGTATTTGTCATAACCACATAACACCATACATGAACACATTAGGATTCAGTGGATTTAGTAATGATGCAACTGGATCAGTTCAGGTAAAGTACTGGGGCCTGTTCTGCTTTATTATGTCTTCAGTCAGCAGGCAAAGGGGTTTAGGCAGCTGTAAACATAAGAATAATTCTGCTCTATATGAACTTTGGCAGAAAGGAAATACCTTTTAGTGTCTGAAACATGAGATATTTACAACACTGTATTTTCTTCCTCAATTTGAAGCATATGTGCTATGTCTATACAGCAGGCTTGGGCAACATAGAATCATAGAATCACAGAATGGTTTGTGTTGGAAAGAATCTTAAGATCGACCAGTTCCAAACCCCTGCCATGGGCAGAGATGCCTCACACTAGACCATGTTGCCCAAGGCTGTGTCCTGCCTGGCCATGAACATTGACAGGGATGGAACATTCACCACTTCTTTGGGCATCCTGTGCCAGTGCCTCACCACCCTCACAATAAAGAACTTCTTCCTTATGTCTAACCTGAACTTCCCCTGTCTCAGTTTGAACCCATCACCCTTTGTCCTATCACTACAGTCCCTGATGTTAAGAGTCCTTCTCCAGCATCCTTGTAGGCCCCCTTCAGATACTGGAAGGCTGCTATGAGGTCTCCACACAGCTTCTCTTCTGTAATGTGAACAGCCCCAGTTTTCTCAGCCTGTATTCATATGGCAGGTGAACCAGCCCCTGATCATCCTCGTGGCCCTCCTCTGGACTGGTTGAAACAGCTCCATGTCCTTGTGCTGAGGACACCAGAACTGCACACAGTGCTCCAAATTGGGTCTCATGAGAGCAGAGCAGAGGAGCAGCATCACCTCCTTCTCATATATCAGAGAATCATAGAATCACAGGCTGTTGGAAAGGACCTTAAGCTGATCCAGTTCCAGCCCCCTGCCATAGGCAGGGACACATTTCACTAGACCAGGTCATCTCTCTGGTGTTGTTCCTGGCCCTGTCTTTAGTGCATGTAGTGCCCTGGTCACCTCTGAGAGGGAATAAAAAAAAATATTTTCATTTACTGTTTAAACTTGAGTTCTAAAAATATAATTACAGGTTTTCAATTTTCCTGTAGGTGGTCAGGCAGAAGATGACAACTCCTTTTCTATCCTGGTAGCCATCATGCAGAATTTGAATGACTCTTGTCCTCTTTGAATTGTTACCCTTCAAGAGGATTATTTAAAGCTTCTAAAAGCAGCACCCTCCAATGCTGAGCCAGCCTAGGATTCTCATGGTGCAGTTAGTAAATCTCCTTAAGTTCCCCAAAAGATGCTAAGCTTTAATGTCTGCATCTAATATTCTTGTAAAAACATGACTTCTTTCAAGTGACGCTTGGCTTGTCTGAATGTTCTGAATGGGGGAACATGAAGCCAAACATGAATGGTACATCTGTAAGATTCATGTTTATATTGGTGTCACAATAGATGAGAACACTGGTCTTTGCTTACATGCAAAGTGGTAAGAATGAACTGCAACAGATCATTCATGTTTCAGAATAAGTGCCTTCAGCAAGTTTTACCTTCAAATACTATTAAACTTTAATTCATAACCTCTGAACTCTCTTATGAACATTCTACTGGCTTTGAGTTTGACTTACACATTTACATGCTTCTGAACATGAGTTTTACTCTAGGAGATGTCTGAGGATATTTGGAATCTTTTATCACCATTAATAATCACCATTATTTTTCCTCCTCATTCCTGAATCCAGCTCCTCACTACGTTGGGTTTTTTTTCTTAACACATTTCTAAGATGTGTCATCAATAATATTGCTCATTTCAATCCTTCCTATTTTTCATCTAACCACAGCATTACCAAGGGGTATGTACTGTACTTGTTCTCTCGCCTGAAGCAACTCATCCCTCTTTGAAAAGAGGTGACTAAAACTTTCCAGAAACAAAAATCTTCCAGAATAAGCACTGGGACAATTTAATCTCAAAGGTGACTTCTCTAAGAGCACCCCCACAGAAAAGGAGAATCTAAGGAGAGGTGACAGTCAAGCTTGGTCATAACATGCTCCACAGTTCCTACCCAGTAGTGAGTTTAAAGTATATGCTGCCTTCCCTACCATTGCCGTATACTGCGTGCTATACTGTGAGAATATCGCTAATAGTTAAGTGATGATGACTAGTCAATAGGATGTGCCTTGGGAAAAACCCTGAAATGAAAAATTTCTATGGCACAGAAGTAGAGAGAACTGTATTTTCCATAGTCCAGTGAGCTGCTCATAGTAAATACCAGTGAGTTCATCCACGGGGCAAGCACTTACATATATGGAAGTCGTGAGTCGTGCAGACTGAACAGCCCCAGTGTTCTCAGCCTGTCTTCATACACGAGGTGCTCCAGACCCTAATTATCCTCGTGGCCTCCTTTGGACTTGCTCCAACAGTTCCAAGTCCTTCTTATGCTGACACCAGAACTCTACACAGTGCTCCAAGTGGGATTTTACAAGAGCAGAGGGGCAGGATCACCTCTTTTGACCTTCTGGTCATCCTAAACTCTGGAGACCTCGCTTAGCAATGGGGTGGGGGAGGGAAGTGAACTCTGAATATTTGTGTCTGACAAACAGTACCACAGTCATTTGGAAGCTGCTGATTTTCCTTATGGCCTGATTTCCCTATGCCTGAACCAGTAACAGCAGTCATTTAAATACCTTCATGTTATGGCCTGGGGAAATAGCCAGTTGGGAAAAGAATATTGGTTATTTGAATCACTCTGTGACTTCATATTATGCCATTGAGCTAAGTAGGTGTGTGTGTACATACATACGTATTTAGTTGTCATATTGTTGCATTCAATTACTTGACAGGTAAAGAGGAAGAAATAAGGAGCAAGGACAATCCTTGTTCACGTTCATTTGCTTTCCTATGATTCCTATCACAGAAAAGCAAGGCTAGGTTATAAGGATGAGGCAGATTCTTCTGGAGATATATGTGTTGTCATAAAATGTACTGGTTTCGTACTGCAGCAGATGCTGTTGCTTCTTTCCACCCAGCCAAACTTGTTTCCCTTTAAGCACAGCCCACTTGAAGTTAAAGCAGAATACAGGCTCTTGTAGACTTCAGGGGGCTTACTTGGGTTCCGCACACCCATCCTGGGGTTAAGCTTCCTGTTGGGAGCTGACTTTTCTCCTCTTGTAGCTGGGAGTGAACTAACTGCATTGCCCGTGCAGTCTCCGTGGCTACAGGTCCATAAGATGTGTTGGGGCACGTGAGTAATGCTCATTTTTGCCACCCTACAGGAAGTTACAGAAGCTCTAATGTAACCAGGAGGGGAAGATCTCAAATCAGCTGAGATTTGTATTGCTCTCCAAAGTGCTTGCCTCTCATTGTATTCAGTCTGGCAAAGAGTAAGGATCAAATACCCATTTCCTACCGTCTGTAATGCTTTCTGCCTTGCTCATGAGTTGTCTCAAAAAACTCCAGGCTCTAGTTCAATAGGTAAGCAGAAGCTATTAATCTCTGACTTAGCTTTTAGTACTTGCTGCACAACTCTGAAACTGCCTATTACTGTGACATCTCCTTATAAGGTGCTATGGAAAAATTACATTTCCTGTTTCTCCAACACAGAAATATTCAAAGTACAACCTGAAGTGATATGATGTGGGTGCCAGAGGCAAAGGGATTATAAAGCCACAGACTAGCTTTAAAATGTAAAGAAATAGTTTCTGTGAACTGTTTGCAGATGTTTTTCTCCCCATATTTTCCCTCCACTTCCTTGCTCCCGTATAAACTAATGTTTCCTGACTTGTGGCTGTTTATAATCTATGCCATTGTGTTCTGACATTTGTTTATTTGGGAAAATCTTGTCTTGCTCTCAGTTTGTGTTTCTTTTTGTGGCAATTTTCTGTGCAAACAGGCTTTCTGTTTTGGAAAGTGCCAGCTCACTGAACACAATTGCCTTGGATTTCAGGGTGAAGTCTTGCTACACGAAGTCCTGATCTCTCCAACATCAATAGCAGCTTAGGTAAAGCCAGCTTTTCACTGCTGACTTCAGCTGTCACTTTAAGTAGAGCAGGTACAGAAGGACACTTGGAGCTGACCTGCATTTTGCCCCTTTTTTGGGCAATTCATCAGGGGCAGCAGTTGAGCTCTTAGAAAATTGCTGCAGATGGAACATCAAGGGCCTCTCTTGTGGAGAAAAAGAGTTTCTCTGTTACAGAGTGTTGCCAATGCCTTGTTCACAGAGAAATCTGCATTAACAGAGCATATTTCACTAGAGGAAACTCCTGCAGCATTCTCCAAATCTCTCACCTTACATGCAGCAATAGGCTGAGGTGAATGAAACAGCTACCAATAGCAATGAGTACCTTAGATTGGAAGTTCAATCTGCAAAGTGATAAAACAGCAGTGACAAACGCCCCATTCAGTGAGAAACTCCCTAGTGGCACTTCTGTCTCGTGGGTTTCAAACTATCAGCTCTAGCAGGAGGATCTTACATTGGATTGCTTTCTTCTGCCTTACTTGACATCTGGAAAGCCACTTCGTAACCATTCTTGTCTCCTGTGGGAGATTTCACAACAAATAATTGAGAGAGCCTTAAAAAAAAACAACAAAAACAAGCTACCTTCAAGTAAAGCTGTACCTCTTGTGAACTGGAAATGCCATCTTTCGGGTAGAACAGGCACGGCAAAAACCTGAAGGATGGGTGTTTGTGGGATTTGGAAAGTATTCTGTGCAGGGCTCATAAGAATCACAGACAACATGTCCTTCTTCCATGCTGATACAGCTTTTCAAAGCTGCCTGTCTCATGCTTTTCCAACTAGGACAAATTCATCCCCATGCATTCCTTTGCCTCTGACTGGCCTTGCTGTGATATACAACGTGATTCAGCATTAATGCAGCAGATGACAAGCTGCTAAGGTACATCACTTTTAAAGAGGGATCTGAGCAGAGAGTGCCTCGCAACAATGAAAGAATAATGTGTCAGACAAGCAGAAACTCACTGCAGAAAGAGGTGAAGAAGCTTTGAGATTGCTTCACATGCCAAAAAGGAAATGCTCTTCGATTGGCAAATGTGGCTTGTTGACAGCTGTGTAACATCTGCAGTGCTTGTGAAGAAGCTTATTTGCCCAGTCATTTCCCTGTGATGTAATTAACCGTTTTGTTTAACGTTCACAGGAATATTTGTTGATGGCCTGGAATGTCTTCATTCTCTGACATGTCAAACTCCTCAGAGTTGGCCTGCCCTTTACCCTGGGCTGGAGCTTTGGGAAAGGCTTGTGCAAATATCCACCAGACCAACAGGGCAAGAAGAGACGGAAGATGTGCAAAGATGCCAAAAAATGCCTTCTGTGCCCTGAGGCATTGCTCAGTCACTTCCCTTTAAGCTCTGCTTGGCCAACCCTACACATCTGGTTTTGCCAGCAGTATTACCAGCACCACGGTTACCAGGAAGGAAAAGACAGATAAGCATCATTTGTTCTGTCTCTGTCCCTGTGAAAGAACACGTGTGCTCTTTGCACTGGTGCTCAGAGTATCCTGGCACTATTCCTTTGTGCTGGAGCCAGGGTGATAATCTTCACTGAAGGCTGAGTCGGAGGCAGCTGAAATGAAGAGTATGTGATCCACACTGTCATTATTAGATAGACTCTCAACAAAATTAAGAGGCAAATAATTCAGGATCATCCCAAAGGAATGAGCTCCTTCAAGGATTATGCCCTGGGCAATTATCTGAGTTGTGCCAATGGAGGGAGCCCAACATCCTGGAGAGACTTTTCCAGTTACGGGAAAATTCCCTTCCTTTTGTAAGTGACACAGCCAGTTGGTCACACTTGGTTGTTAGTTACTGGTGAGAAGTAGGAGAGGCTGAGTGATCCACTGCCAGTTAGCGTGATAGAAGACCCTAGGTATGTTCTCCTCTTGCACTCGTGCCTCTTGGATGTTGGGCTAAGAAAGGGAGGCCGATCAGAGAAACTTCTCATGCCAGTGAGTATGAATCAGGAAGCCCAAGAAGAAAGAGTAACTATAAAAGCATCTATGTGTGATGAGTTTAGTGTGACAAAAGGTCTAGAAGATGACACAAGGAGAACAAGAATGTGTCGTAACATAAGGAAAATATACAACGTTTGCAGCTCATCCCACTGCTCTGCAGGGACAGTGGGTCACACCTCTCCTTTACACTGACATGGTAGACATGACCTTGCTCACACCAGGTGAGCAAGTGGATGATTAAGGTGCTGTGAGCAAAGTGGCCAAACTGATGAAACTGATTTTCAATGGACTTGAGTTTTTAATTGGATTCTCTGATGTCTAATTATGTGCACAATCCAACCAAGGAACTTCCCCCAATTAAGGCACTTGTAGCACTTGTCTGTGGCAGCTACAGACATGTAGCAGGGGCAGTGTGAAACAGACATCCAGCCATTCCACACCTATTCATGTGTGAACGGAGGAGGTGGAGGGGCCTGGACGTGGAAGGAAAGAAGCACAGCTAAGGACAAAAGTGCTGCTAACCTGGTACCACTCTCAAAGTGAGTTGAGAATGACTGTCAGCCTTGTGCTCTCCTCAGTTTGTCCTTCACAGTCTCCCTTGGCCACCTAGAGGTGCCCAGTTACCAGGGGATTCCAAAGGGGATGCTGAGGCAGCCACATCTCTTTTCTCCACTGAACAGCTTTACAAATCATCCCCCTTTGCTTTGGTGTTGTGAACTTTCTTATGTCTAGCCTTCTCTGACCAAGGTAAGTATGAGAAAGGGAGGACGGGGCTTTCCTTCCCTGTTGTGGCATCACAATTTGCTTGGAGCAATGGCCTTGCCACTAGATTTGTGTTAAGGCAGTGTACATGTATCCCCAGTAGGGCCAGGAGCCTCAGTCCTAAGCATGCTGCAAGTATGGACCAAGGGGATCATTCTTCCCCAAATATGGCTTTCACAGCTGAGTCACAAACATCACATGAACTGGGAAAGGCCATGTCAGGTGTTGCAGACAGCAGATACTGCAGTGCATCGTCATGACCCTGCTTGCACATCCACAGGGTGGGTTTGTTACTGGAACAGACAGGCAGTTTGCAAAGTAGGCTTTACAGACACTCTGAATGCCACCTTCCTCACAATTTCCCTGGTACTGAGAACATCCAGCCTGGTCCTGCTTTTCACAAAGGCTGGGAACTCACTTGAAGAAGTCATCACAAATGTTGCCATGACTGGTATTTACTTAGGGGAGAGTTTGCCGGAGGCACAAATTGGCAGCAGGACTGAAACTGCCCTTGCTTTACCCACAGCCTCCTCCTGCATTTTTATTGAGAAGGTGCTAGAAGAAGGCACTGTGAAAGTAGTGTTGCTCCTTTGCAGGAGGTGGAATGAGAGAAACATGTCAGCAAGACAGAAAGAAGAGCCTCTTAGGCTTGAGAGACCCAAGGCAATCACATCGGTTCATATTTCAACTCATATCAGTCTCTCAGTGAAGTTACATTATCCAACCTTGTGCCACCCAAACCTCACTTTGCTGGCCACATTCAACCTAAACCAGCTCAGATGTGTGCCCAGGGGTCTGCCAAAAGGTCAGGGGTTCATCTCAGCCTCTCAAGTGGCAGCACAGATACTTCCAAGCCTAGCAAGATGGTGCAAGGGTAAAATGTTTTCTCCTAACCTTGCTAGAAAAAGGCCTAAGATGTCTGGCCATATGAAACCTGTCCTTTTCCTCATTTCAAAAGGAACCAGAAACAGGCAAAAATATTTAGGGGGATTTGTGATGAGAAAAGGTTGTTTCATTGCTCCAAACCCTCTCAAGTACATCTCCTAGGTGACTGCAGTGGAATTATCACTTCTGCTTCCAAAATAATTCCCTTTCCCTGCAAATGGGACCAAATAAATGAGTCTCAGTCCTGCTGCTTTCAGTCCAGAGCTCTTATTAAGGCAAAAGAGTGCTGATGATTGGGGTTTTGGAATGGTGAAACTGTAGTGATGTATAGAAGCCGTTAACTAGAATGGCAAGATTTGATGGTGTAGGATCTGACTTTTATGTTAACGCATGGAAACAGACAACAGGCAAGTGTATCCAAATGTTTACTCTTTAAAAAGCAAAACTCTTTAAGTCACAAGGGAAAATTTCTTGATGAGGAAACTTATGTAGCAATAAAAACGTTACGAAAAAAATGTCTTCTCTTTCATTTACAGGAACTTAGTACAGTTATTCCAGATGCAGGATGTCTCTACACAATATATAACTACGAAGGTTTCTTCAGCAGCTTGGAAAATGAACAGAAATCATCTGAACTCACCATGATGACATTTACATCTACTACATTTAATTCTTACCCTGTTTGCCTGTTTGAAGTACATTAAGATGGCACTTAGGGACATGGTTTGGTCGGGAACTTGGCAGTGTTAGGTTTACAGTTGGAGTCAATGATTTTAAAGGTTGTCTTCAAACCTAAATAGAATCATAGAATCATAGAATAGTTAGGGGTGGAAAGGACCTTAAGATCATCAAGTTCCAACCCCCCCTGTCATGGGCAGGGAAACCTCGCTCTAAACAATATCACCCAAGGCCTCGTCCAACCTGGCCTTGAACATTGCCAGGGATGGAGCATTCACAACCTCCCTGGACAACCTATTCCAGTGCCTCACCACCCTAACAGGAAAGAATTTCCTCCTTATATCCAATCTAAACTTCCCCTGTTTAAGTTTTAACCCATTACCCCTTGTCCTACCACTACAGTCCCTAATGAAGAGTCCCTCCCCAGCATCCCTATAGGCCCCATTCAGATACTGGAAGGCTGCTATGAGGTCTCCACGCAGCCTTCTCTTACCCAGGCTGAACAGCCCCAACTTTCTCAGCCGATCTTCATACGGGAGGTGCTCCAGTCCCCTGATCATCATCAGGGCTGCTCTCAATCTCTTCTCTGCCCTGCCTGTAGCTGTGTCTGGGATTGCTCTGACCCAGGTGTAGGACCTTGCACTTGGCATGGTTAAACTTCATGAGGTTGGCATCAGCCCACCTCACAAGCGTGTCAAGGTCCCTCTGGATGGCATTCCTTCCCTCCAGCGTATCAACCGAACCACACAGCTTGGTGTCATCGGCAAACTTGCTGATGGCGCACTCAATCCCACTGTCCATGTCAGCGACGAAGATGTTAAACAAGACTGGTCCCAACACTGATCCCTGAGGGACACCACTCGTTACTGGTCTCCAGCCAGACATTGAGCCATTGACCACTACTCTTTGGGTGCGGCCATCCAGCCAGTTCTTTATCCACCGAGTGGTCCATCCATCAAATTGATGTCTCTCCAATTTAGAGACAAGGATGTTGTGTGGGACAGTGTCGAACGCTTTACACAAATCCAGGTAGATGACATCAACTGCTTTACCGCTGTCCATCAGTTCTGTAGCCCTATCATAGAAGGCCACCAAATTGGTCAGGCAGGATTTCCCCTTGGTGAAGCCATGCTGGCTGTCACCAAGCACCTTGTTGTTTTTCATGTGCCTTAGCATGCCTAAATGATCTGTGATTCTACAGTTCTGGTATTTAAAAGTGCTTGAGGTCCCTATTCTTTCCATTTTCTCCTGGACAGAAGTATGCAGAGCAGAGGAAACTTGCAGGTACACAATTCCAAAAGGAGTTTGGACTGGAATAAATAAATAATTTGAGGGAACCTGCACAAGAGCATGTCTACTCAAATATAATTTTATATAAGTTACGGCCCTGTGCCATACATGAAGAGACAACACATATCTACTGCTGCAAGGAGTAAACCCAGCAGCTCCCTTAGAAGGCAGGTGCTGATAGTGTACCAGATGCTCTGGCTGGAGAGGGCAACCAGAAGGTGTCGGTGGGTTGACTTGCGTTGACTCAGCAGAGCTCCTGGGAAAGCTTTCTCCAGGCACACAGCTATATCATGTGCAAAGACATGTTTTAGGAGGCACCAGCTCCCTTCTCTGCTCTGAGCTGCTATGTAGAATGTTTCTGTATGAGTTACTCAAGCCTTTACAAAGGTGTGTAGAACGGAGTCAGACTCTATGCTGATGCTAAAGCTTCATCGGTGGGTTGCTAGTGTTTTTCTTGTGAAAGAATTCAGGATAGTCCCTGTATTTTCTATCCTGCAGAACACCTCAAAAGCAAGATTTTGAAGGCAGTGAATTAGAACAACACTTAAGAGTTGTGCTTTTCAGACAGGGTCCAAATTAAAGATGCATCTTTCATAGCACTTGACATACTTCAGTAAATACAATCAGACATCATTACATAAAATACCCCTGCTGAGCTGAAAGCAAAAAGTCAAGGAGTCGCAGATGAGCCGAACCTGGCCCTGGCTCGGCAGAAGGAAAATGCTCTCTCTGCTTTAAGGGGCTTCTTTCCTGGGACCAACCTCCCCGGCGGGGTCCGCATTGCCCGGTACCTGCTGGGCGAGGATCCCAGCAAGTATGCGCTTGACCCATGCGGCGGCGGGGCTCAGGCGTACCGTCTGTCTCTGCTTCGTCGTGGCTCCGCTGGGCGAGGGAGCCATGAGGCCGGGACCAGGACCGGGATCGAGACTGGGGCGAGCACCGGGTCCTGCCACCCACATGACCTCGGGCACAGCGCCTTGAGGCCTTCCTGCTGTGAGCTGCAGGCAGGCCAGGCGCAGTGGCGGGATCACGCCGGTCACGGACCGCGGACAGCAGCCGTGCAGCTCCTCTGCCAGCGGCGCTCCTGCGGTCGGAGAAGGCTACTCAGCCCCTGCCTCAGGACCTCCCGCCCGTCCCCAGCCTCCTGTTCACCGCTGCGGCTTACCCCGGCAGGGAGCGGCGGCAAAGGGAAGGAAGAAGAGGAAGAGGAGGCGGAGGAGCGGGTCCGTGGCCGCTGCGGGAGCTGGCTGTGCTGCCCCATCGCTCGCCCGTGCTTTTAGCCCCCACCGGAGGCTGACAGGGAATTTCTCAGAGCAGAGCGGAGCAAGGGCTGTGCTTGGTTGTACTGACCATCCCGGGAGCCGCGTTGCCCCATTCCAGAGCCGGTTCTGGGTGCTGAAGGAGTGGCGCAGGGGCAGAAGGGGGCTGTTAAAGAGCAGCAGCTCTTGTATGCTCGGGGCAGGAAGAACCATGGCACTGCACAGTCCCCAGGATCGCTCGGGGTCTGAGTGGGATGCCAAGGGCAGTCGTTCCGTTCTCATGCAGGAGGTTTGGGTCCTGGAGCTTGCCTTACTGGCTAACCCCATGGGACTCCACGCTCTCATCCACTGGGGGTTGCTCTCCCAAGCACCCCATTCCTGATTTTCCTGTAAGAAGGAGACACTCAAATTTCCATAGGTAAAGCCCCAGTCTCCTGTTCCATGCCTCTCCACAGACAACTCACACTGTTTTCCTCATCGTGACTGTCGAGGCATTTTGCTACTTTTCGTTCTAAAGCAGAAAAAAGAAAAAAAGACATTGTCTGGGCACTCTTAAAGAAAATCAGATGCCATATTTCTGAGCTTGATTTACACCTAAGCTTAGTTCAACTATGGTCAACGCATTTTCATTGTTGAAATGCTATTCTTGAGATGCTGGAGAGGGACTCTTCATTAGGGATTGCAGTGATATGACAAGGGGTGATGGGCTTAAATTGAAACAGGGGAAGTTCAGGTTAGATCTAAGGAAGAAGTTCTTTACTGTAAGGGCAGGGAGGCAGTGGCACAGGTTGCCTGAAGAACTGGTGAATGCTCCACCCCTGGCAGTGTTCAAGGACAGGTTGGACATAGCCTTGGGCAACATGCTCTAGTGTGAGGCGTCCCTGCCCATGGCAGGGGTTGAAACTGGATTATTTTAAGGTCCTTTCCAACCCAAACCATTCTGTGATTCTATGATTTGTAATGCGTTTTGGTATGAAAAGTGCTTTTGCACTTCATTTTTTTTTTTTGCAGCCAGTCCTGTTTCTCTCTTCCACAGGTATTTGTGACCATGAGTAGAGTTCATCAAGTTCTATTGCTGCCGTGTGTCCTGCCCCAAAAACTCCAATGCCTTCTGTATCCCTAAAAGCCTCTAGGTCAGGTTTTAGGATCTGTACCACGTTTCTTTGGTTTGTGACATGTTTAGAAATACTCAGGAATTTAAGATTTGCAAGTGTGTTCCTACTTTCGTGTCTCCCTGCAACTTTCTAATCCCTATTCACTTACGTATTTCCTTGCTGTAGACTATACGTCTGAAACTTTAAGCAAAATCAGATAAAACCCAGACAGATTTCAGTGAAATATTTCTGGTCTGTGAAGAGGAGATCTGCTATGAATCATTATTAGAATAACTTGAAACTGAGCACATTATAGTCACTGTTTAGAGCTGGCTGGACTTTAAGCCTAATAAAAAGATTTTCCTCAAGTAGGAGTTGTTTCAAAATAAGACACAGAAATCTGTTACATTTTCAAATAGATGAAATAAAGCAAATATGAGTCTATTACAAAATGAACTACTCCTCCAGTAAAAAACTCCACCCCCCCAAAACCAAGACCTCCCACCCCAAACTGGTTTAAGCCAATTTCAGTCCAACTAAGGATTCAGGTTTCGTGCAGCTGAGTAATTTTTGAGGGTGTGCTTAAGATAGCTGTGGTCTTTTGATTGAACTGATGACATCACTTGAGAAAGTAGTGACATGAGGCTAGTGACCACATGAAAATGGGAACACTTGTTGGAATCAGCACAAAATCTTTGAAGTATTCTCTTTGGACACAAACACTTTAATCTTCTGTGTTACTTTCCTTGCTTGTGTTGCAATTAAGGAAAAATGAAGAAGCCAAATGTGGCTTACACCCTAGAAGATCCTAAAGCTACTCTCTCAGGGATTACTCCCTTAAAGCACTCTGTGTAGGTCCATTCTTCAGCATATTTGGACTCTGTAGTAGAATCATAGAATGGTTGGGGTTGATTACATTGTTCTGGCAGAAAAATAATACCTGCTGTTGAGTTGAAAGGAAGGAAAAACTACTGTTAATAAGTTTGCTTAATTCTCAGTGAATTGCCTAAAGTATCATGCAAACTAGCAAGAGGGACAAGAGTTCATTTCTGCTCCTTAGAAGGAGATGATTAGAGACAGAAGTGTTTGGGGGAAAGACATCAATAACATTTTGGATACATGTGATCACTATTGTGGCTACTGTCAATGGCTGTCTTCCCCATTAGCTTCTACTTCCCTTTTTTCCAGTCCTTTGGATTGCTTGAATTCAGGAAGCCTCTACACACAGGATGCAGGAATATACATGGAGAGGATGTTAAAAATGATGCCAAAACCATGAGCACATCAATTTTGCTTACCTAAAATTGCTCAGGAGTACACAGGGAGGACAGGAATGTGAGTGAGCTGGAGGGATTCTTCAGAGAAGAGGCTGCTGAAAAAAGCAGTTTCTGATTTGATTGAAATTACACATTTTTTTACCTTTGGTTTTCTTTGAGATAGTCAAAATTCCCATAAAATGAAGTTGATCAGGACACTTAAAAGAATCATTTCACTTCTTTTCAAATACTGTTCTGCTGTGAGACCAGAGTACTTAAATTTAGATTCACAGTTTGCCATTAGTGTTTGAATAAACCCTTTAATTTTCTAAACCCATTGCTTGCTAATAATGTTTGTCAATGTGCTTGAATCCTCATTCTTCCATTCCAGCAGTGTACTTTCCATTTGGACAGCTCTGGTCTGTATTCATGGTACACACCATTTGAAACAAACTGTGATCAATACTTCTGGGGTCTCTAACACTAGGGGGATGCGGAGCTGTTGGAGCAAGTCCAGGCCACGGAGATGCTGCGAGGGCTGGAGAGCTTCTCTGGATACAGGCTGAGAGAGCTGGGCTCCATGGAGACCATAGAGTGGTTTCCAGCACCTAAAGGATCTACAAGAAACCTGGAGAGGGGCTTTGGACAAGGGCCTGTAGGGACAGGAGAAGGGGGAATGGCTTTAACCTGACAGAGTGGAGACTGAGATGAGATGTTAGAAAGAAGTTCTTCTGTCTGAGGGTGCTGAGGCGCTTGCACAGGTTGCTCAGAGAAGCTGTGGCTGCCCCATCCCTAGCAGTGTTCAAGGCCAGGCTGGACAGATCTTGGAGGAACCTGGTCTAGTGGAAGGTGTCCCTGTCCATGGCAGGGGGTTGGAAATGGATGAGTTTAAATGTCTTCCAACACAAACCTGTGTTTCCTATGATTCTATTGACTCTGGAGTGCAGGAAAATAATAGGTAAATTTATGCTGAAAAGATGTTTTAAGGGCCTGTGTGACTAAAACAGTGTTAAGAAGGCTATTAGAATGGAAGTTTGCTTCCAAGGTCAAATGGGAAAAACATGAAATACGTGCTAAGGTAAAGCATAGCACATGCCAAACTTCATTTTCCTCTGTCTTGGTATCAGGCTTGAAAAGGCCTAGCTTTAAGGGTCAGCCCAGAAAAGTGCAGACCAGCAAGCTGATGCCCTTACCAACGAATTAGTAGAAAAGTCAGCAGAGGATAGAGTCAGTGAACACAGGACTGCACCTGAAATACTGGGGCAGGTTTTGTTGGTGGAAGCCATGGCTCAGGACCTGCTAGGATGCCTCCAGGTGGGAGGGATACTCAGCACCATGGAGGAAATCACCTATGATGTCCAGCACCGCATTCTCCTTAAGAAGGAAGAGCAGAAGTGAGTCCTGTAGAAGAATAAAAGGCAGAAGTCAGGACTAAATGATGGTTTCTTTTCCTATTGGAAAAGTTATGTACAAGGTGGAAACAGTTCTCATCCTCTAAAACTCTTCATGTGCAACATAAGTATGGTACAGCATGGATCAACCACCTCTCCCATCAATGACTTTTCTATCAGATCTAATCACACAAATAGGTGGTTATAGCTAGGGATAACTGTTGGGGACAGCTGCAGTCACAACACAGCTGTAGCTTCCAGGGAGGAGCAAAACCGTCTTATACATAAATAAAGGTCAGGTGGAGTGAACTTGATGGGCATGAAAAGTGCAGGGCTAGACATGCAGATTTTGAGTTCACTGCTGAACTGTCTCTGACATCATCAAGAGCAAGATGGAGGCTGTGACAAGAGGCTGCTCCACCAGAACTGGACTTCAGTGGAACTGTGGAACTGCCTGTGGACGTGCCACGTTGAAGCTAAATCAAGTCACCAGGAGGGCTGCAAACTCATTATGAAGAGTCCTTCCCTGGCATCCAACATCATCCCTCTCTGAAAAAGCATCAGTAAGTGGATGCATTAGATCCTCTCTCCCAGTGTAAACCCAGCAGATAGCATGCACTTATGAGGCAGGAATGGCAGAAAGTGCATATGCAGGGTGGTTTATAGCAGCACTTGCATTCATATCAGATGACATCTTAGAGCCTTCGGCGCAGGGCTTCCGGTGAGTTGTACGAGTCCAGCATCCACAAGCATCCCATTTTCCTCTTTGTGAAGAGTATCTAAAATAATGAGCTGCTTATCTGAAGTGGAGCTTCCGCAGAACGCCTCAGCAAAAAGGAGCAATCTCAGGGTGACTCAGGCCATAGTGCTCTCCCTGCACACTGCCCATTGGTGGGCCACAGCTCTGCACACTCAGCATCCAACGGGCCTTTCCTTACCACTCAATCCTCTTGCACAACCAGCAGCTACTTGCTCTTGTCCCAGGCAGTGAAGAAGAGACACAGCTTGGATCAGAAGCTGGATCTGAAGCTCCTGTTCCAATGGGGTATTTTAATACAGAAATGTTGTCCAAGGCTCACTGCAAAGATATTAAAGCCCTCTGTGATCAGAAAACAGGTGTGCATATGTTCTAGCTACTGTTTATCTGGTATGGAATGTGATGGTAACATCCTGCAGACAAGTTAACAACATGGCCTTTGGTATTTATAGTCATCATACCCTCGAATCTGCATGTGGATACTTAGATAAGTGGTCTGATTTTCACATCTGTAACAGCGGCTGAAGTTGATGGGTGTCTGTGAGAGCAATAATTGAGACCATTTCAGTATCTTACTTCGGAAGTTACCAGTGAAGGCATGCACCCATTAGGAATTTTCAGTTTGAGGCCAGTCCCTCAGGAAAGGAAAATATGAGGACAACCCAGGACAAAATCAGCAAGTAGATTAGAATGACTGCATGTACGTGATGTACATCATGTGGAAAGCTGAATGAACTCAGAGGAAAGACAACTGCACCCCAAAAATGTAGACCTGGAGCTCAAGAGATCTCAGCCCAGCTCCTGGCTTTGGCGCAGAGTTTTGTGACTCTGGGATAGTCAACTGGGCCAGGAACTGCAAAGACCTCACCAAAGGGGTTGTCATCCACAATGGTCATTGCAGTGCAGATTAATTACTGCTTGGGTTTTGCCCATGACTTTTCCCTATAAAATTCCATAGCTGCATAGATTGAAGCTGCCTGTGTCCCAGGAGGTATGCTTGAGTTACTGTCACTCTTTTCTAGAGGTTCAAAAAAAGAAACGCTCTGAAGTATGTAACGGGGGAAAGATATAGTTTCAATGCCTTGAGAGCTGAGTGAGTAATATTTTGATTTTATTAAGGAATACATAAACTATAAAAAACAGGAGCAGAGCCTCTCAGAACAAAAGCAGACCTCAGACTGTAAGTGAAACTGGACTTCCCTTTTTGCAAAAGTAGGGTTTGTGAGTTACAAGTATTAAAGTATGGATCTACAAGACCTATGAAAGAAAACTTCCTTTTGTGCATTTTGCCTGAAAAGGTGCAAGTTGCATGTGCGAGCTTATCTAACACTTTAGGTACTTTAACCTTTTAAAATTCAGAAGAAGAGAGGCTTGCTGGCTTCCTTTCTAAAATAAATCCAATTTTTAACCCTTTGGAAAGGACTCAAGCAGCACACCCTCATCCATTTCATGAGCAAATAAACTAACACAGAAAAAAATAGCTTTTGAGTTGAATTATGGTTTTTGTTCCCCACCTCAGCGGCAGAAGTTCCTCTGGGGGTTACACACTGATTTTCAGTGCAACCTGTTGTTTTCATGGCAATACCAGCTCCAGACACTACCTGAGAGTTGAACTTCCTGCCAAAACCTGACACAGGTCACACTTCTCGGGCAGGATTTGCATGATTTGTTTCTCTTTTGAGTCACCTGACCCAGTACATTGTTGAGGATTGCACCAGTCTTATTCACCCCACTGAAGTCACTGAGGTGATTTCCCTATCACACTTTCCACTGTGTAAGCTGATATTTTCCCCACCACCATCTCACATGCCTTCACAAAATTGCTCAGGTGAAAAACAGTACCAAGATTTTCTTCTGATATGTAGTATAGCGCAATCTCTGAGCATCTAGGCATCAAAGACATGAGTCCCACCACCTCTGCCATTTCTACAACATCAGATTCTTTTCACATGTGCATAGCTCACCAGGCTTTTGACTTCAGAGGATTAGCGGTTCTGTTTCAGAAAGTGTGAAACGAGTGAACGTATCTGAGTATTTTAGTGACCATTAGAGTCCATGGGAATATTTTACTTCAAAAAGCCTGAGGTGCAGCGTTATGCAAGTAAACACCACTAAGAAGGGGATGGTATAGAAGGGTCCTGAGATGAAGGATTATGCAAGTAGACACCGCTAAGAAGGGGATGTTACAGGAGGGTCCTGTGAACTTCCTTTGCAGTGAGATCCCTAATGCTGGAAATACTGTTTGCACCTGCTTGTCATGGCTAAAGGAATTCAACCAGTTCATTATTCAGCTAGAACACTGAAGGAATAAATCTTAGTAAGACTCAGCAGCCTTTCTTCCTTCAGCTACAGACAGCAAAAATCCAGTTTTCAGCGTATGAGACATTCTATGACCTTTCTGTCTGCCTGATTTCTTCCCTAGTCTTCCTCAAATCTTCTGAACAGAAATGAAACTGAATCAAAATAATGTCTGAACAGCGAATAAAAAATGCAGAGGTTTTCCCTTCAGTTCTGGCATAGCAGTAAAGCCCTTTGGGAATCTTCCATCTTCAAATGGCAACTGAGCTTTAGAGACTCGCTCCTTTCATTAACAGCCATTGCACTTTTAGATTTCCCTAGGGAAATTTGATTTACTGCTGTAGCAGAAAAAAGAATGAGGACATGTTCCCCTCCCCAACATCCTGAACAATGAAATCAAGTGTTTTCTCCTGCATTTTGGTCTGGCATTTCTTTATGACAAGATACAATAATACACTAGCAGAGTACATGGATAGCACCAGAAGTGGTATCAGCATGGTGACAATGAGGTACTCAGATTTTATTTTATGAGAAACAGAGCCATTATGATCCTGCATTGAAAGTAACCTGCAGCTGCAAGTTCCTGCAGGTGTGCAAAAGACACCCAGGAAATAGCAAACTGCTGATGGCTAACTAAGCCTTTTCCTTTGAACACAACTTCCTTCATCTGCAAGCTAAAAGACAGGACCTTTTCTTATTGACAACTTTAGGCAACAGCTGCTCTTTGGCCTCCCGCCCACTTGTCTTCCGTTTATACGATAGCAGTCAGTGCAACACAAGAATCTAGCTGCAGTGCTATAGTTGTGATAGCAAACATAAACTAGAAACAGTAACAGCGTAGTCTGACTGCTCCTGGGCACCACTGAGTGCCTGGTAGCCTTGCCTGCTGTGGAGGTTGAGGGATTCAGCAGATGATTAAAGATATCCAACACTTTGTTAATTCACACCCATAGCTGCTTGCAGGAAGAGCCAACATGACTGAACTTGCCATAACATGAAGTGACCCATGTGTAACAAGGCTTAGCAGAGACAGCTGTTGTTCAGTGGTAAAAATGTCACGATGTCTTGTAATTCCATTATGTTGTGTATCTCGGTTTGACGGCACCTTAGTTCTATTAGGCTTCAGATAGCTCACTGATGATCCTGCAGATATCATCAGCCAGCCAATACAGCAATGACTGATGCTTCATACAATGACTTACAGTAAATCCTTTTCTAGGCTCTGTTGTTACAACTAAGGATGTAGTTTGGGACATACAGCTTTGGGAAGCCAGCACAAGAAGTTCCTGTGTCTTCCTCAATACTGGCCTCTTGCTCCCACCTCTGCAGTGAAGCTTTTTCTCCATCTCCTTAGTTATTTCCCTACCACTGTCACAGAACCAGAGAATAAAATGGGACCTTCGCAAAAAAACTAAGAAAAATCAGCCTAAAAATGAAATTACCAGCATTGCAGTGGAATAAAACCCTCCAAACCCTGAGCCCATCCCTATTCGCAGATCCCAAAATAAGTCCAAAAGTCCTTACTGAAACTCTGATGTTACAGCATGCTAACGAGAAATACTATTCTTTTCTGCATTAATCTGCCCCAAACATGGTAAAAGAGCACAATAACTGATGATTATTGGGAAATATCTTAGATTCAGACAAGAAATAAGGAGAGGCCAATACAGGAGAACTCTGAGGAACTCACCATGGTGCAACAGGACTTGCCTTAATGTTCTGCCTAAACATTAAAATTGATTTTTAGTATCTTCAGAAGGCAGCAATTCATTCGTTGCTGACCTTGTGCCACCTGGCTTATCCTTCTTACTGTCAACAAACCACAGGAGTACTCAAACAATGTGTGTGAAAACCAGGCTTCTATGCTCTTACGCCTTCTGCTATAGACACATGCTTTTCATCTGAAATTTCTTTTGGGTGATTACCATCAGATTTGGCATTTCCTTTCAGACCGGGTTGTGAAAAGAGCAGGATGTGCACTGGCTTGTATGGAATGACAAGCATTCCTTTCAGAGTGCACTACGGTGAGTTTAAGACATGACACACAGTTTTTCATTAGACTTCCTACAAAAGTATCACAAACACCAACGAAAAAGTACATGAGGAAAGTACTACTGTGATAGAAAGTGTGGGATGGGAACTTAACGTCTACAATGGCAGGTGGGTTTATGGCAGAGCAACAAAGAGAATGCCATCTTTTTCATTCTGAATCTGTTGTTCAGTAGACAGTGCTTCAAAGGTTGATGATAAATCGAGTTTTATCTTGAAACGAGGCATAAAAGACTAAAAATTTATTGATGCTGCAAAATATACTCCAGAACTCTTAACTTTTTTCCCCTATCTGTCCAATTATGTAACTTGCAACTCAAGCTTTCTTACTTGAAGATTATAATAACAAAGGCTATGAGTCCCAGTGTAATCTGTTGCTATTTCCCACACTTCCGTAGCACCCTTTAAAAACTGGTGTGAAAGGTGAACAGTGACGTTCAAATCAACAAGTGCACATCCTGCTCATTTTGCAACGTTAGCGAGGAGGAAATTATTTTCCAACTTTTGTTTAGTAATCATTCCTAATCAAAACCACTGTTGTGCTAAAGCACAAACCAAACCCTTAGGAACTAATAATCGTACAGTGTTTGACAACTGACCACTGCTTGTACAGAATGAGACAAAGCACTTGAGCTCCTGTCACTGCTCACGGTACACACAATTAGACAGTTTAATTATCTCGATACTTTCCAAAGTCATAGAATCATAGAATGGTTTGGGTTGGAAAGGACCTTAAGATCATCCAGTTCCAACCCCCTGCCATGGGCAGAGATGCCTCACACTAGATCATGTCGCCCAAGGCTCTGTCCAGCCTGGCCTTGAACACTGTCATGAATGGGGCATTTATCACTTCTTTGAGCAACATGTGCTAGTGCCTCACCACATCACATTTCTTCCTTAGATCTAACCTGAACTTCCCCTGTTTCAGTTTAAGCCCATCACCCCTTGACCCGTCACTATATTCCCTGATGAAGACTGCCTCTCCAGCATCTGAGTGACTTTCATCTCACACAGAAAAGCATCTAAAATTCCAGAAACAACCAAGAGGTGCAGCGTTGTCACAGCACCTCTGCAGTTTCACGTGTGTAACCTAAGGCTTTCTCCAAAGATAGCTCCAAGTTAACACAATCGTACCTAAGTACGTACATACTCAGGCTGGACAGCCAAATGCCTTGAATATGGCAGTTAGCAATTACCACTAATTACCATTGGCGCTCACCATGCTCTACCAGCGGTCAGCCAACACGGAGCTCCTGACAAAACTCTAACACAAAAAGAAGCCATAGAAAGGTTGTGAAGTTTCCATCCTTAGAGATATTCATTGACACAGTCCTGAGCGACCTGCTGTAGTTGACCCTGCTTCGAATAGACAGGATGTGTGTGTGTGTATGTGTTCGTATGAGCGTGGACAGGGCAGTCTCCAAAGGGCTCTTCCAACCTTATTCTCTCATGTCTTTCTGTGAAACTGATTCTCCATCTGGCTCAGGCAAGGGTAATGATGTCTGGTTAGGTGACACCTGCAGTGCCACTGGGCATCAGTACTTCCAAAGCAGAGTTTCTTTTGTACCATCTCAAAGATTTCTAGGAAGGATGCAGTAAGCATGAAGAAGAAAAAATGTGTCTCATAGTATCTTAAGTATCTCCACTGGCAAGTCCCCAGTGGATTTGGTGGAACAGAACATGGCCAAATGCTTCAAGCAGATCAGTAAAACTAGAAAATGATGACCATCTTTTCAGGAGATAATCTTTCATACCTCATCAAATCCAAAACATAGATGCAAACGTAAAGTCTAACCAAGAAGAAAGGGTCCTAGGTCTCATTTACTCTCTGACGGTCTTCAAGAAGCATTTCTGGAGGACATCTTAGTACCCAAGGAGTTTTTGTCCCCCAAAACTGCAGAAGTCATGGAGACTTTGCAGAAGCAATCTAAATCTTTGCTGAAGAATATGTGTGATTGTCAGGATGAGCCATAAGAAAGACTGTCGGTCAGTGTGCAGTCATGCATGCTGCTTCAGAAATAGAAATGATAACACATATACTGGAAAGCTTATAATGGCCCTTACCAGTTCCCAAGCCCCTTGGTGGTTATTACCTTGAAGAAGAATGGGGAAGGGATATTGTTTTGTGTGGGTGATTGAATGTTTGGCTCAGTGACTACTCCCACTGCATTCCTTACTCTCCTAATGAATGGTTTCCTGGTTAACTCTTCTGGAACTGGATTTATCAATAGGTATCAGAAGACCTTCAGGAAGAAAGGGCTGGGGAAAATGATACTCCTTGCTGTAGATTTATATCCTTGATCTACATTAAAGATTCAGACATTTGGGTTGGGCATTGACTACTCATGGTATGTTTCAACACAGCTGTTCATGCTAAATTTGAAGTTGGTAAATTCCTGTATTACATTACTTTTTCTAAGAGTAAATCAGGACTGGGGTGGAAGTAAGAGAAAGAGTGGTACCTAAGGGTAATATCTTTAATTGAATCCCAATGACAAATACTTCTTCTGCAACAAATAGGAGAAGATGCTTTTTTATTCAAGGAGAATCTAAGCCCCAAAGGACAAGCACTGAAGCATGATACTGAAGAGAGGGTAGGGTTGGAATGACAGAGGGAGATTAGGGCTCTCAGAAGTTCAGGGCACACCTTAGGAATTGCTAAAGGTATAAAACCACTTGCAGTTCTAACTGTGATGATTCCAGCAAGCTCAAGTCTGGGTTGATGCTGGTTTGGTAAACATGAGACCCACAGTCCCAGTGTGTACACAGCTCAGTCTTACCAAAATAGGATCTACCTTAGATTAAGAAGATGGGTCTGGGTAGGAAGTGTTTAGGTCAGATTACAAATGGCTGCTCTAACTGTCAAGTAAGTTCCTTTTGAAGAGTTAAAGAATTAGCTTCATCGCTTTCCCCACAGCACCAGGGTGACCTGCAAATGCCCTAGGAATTCAGCATGTGAGGAGAGATGATTCAGTGTGTAACTACCAAGATGGTCAGACACAGATTTACACAGCTAAACAATGGTATTGTTTGTTTCAATTTCACAAAATCTGAGCAACTTTACACACAAATAGGGTTGCTTTCAAAAAGTGCTGTAATACTGCAGACAGTCCATGGAGGCTTAAAGAATATGAACTGTGTACTACTGGGCCTTAAAAAGTCTAGAGCTACTTGTGAGTGCTTGGAGCAAAAAAAGCCCAAGTTCCCAAGCTCTCCCTGCCACACAAGTGTTCTGGTTTGCTGCTACGTATCTATGGGGAGTGTGAGCAGGCAGAACAGGACATACTTACAGCCTTTGTCTGACCTGCAGGTGGCTTTTGATCTTTTGAGTTAAAGGAAGTTCTCCATAGCAGGAGATGCCAAGAAGTCAGAATAACGTAAAGTCTTCCCTGGGGTTTTCAGTTTGATATACATGAAAAGAAGGAAAAAAGAGGGAAAGCCTGTCTCCTGAAAAGCATTACCTTTCAGCACCGTGTTACCAGTCAGAGAAGCACGCACCAAAGGTGCTGCTTCTACTCCTTTTCCTTGAGGAGCAAGACTGAGTGGGAAAAGATAGGACCTGGGGTCTGTTCCTACCCCAGCCATTCTTCCTGACATCTGTCCAGTGTCTGTACCAGCAGCAGAAGGAAGCAGAATACCCGGGTGCAGCTGCAATGCAAATCCTCATTTGTACCTATTAGCAGGGAAAAAACAATCTCTTCCATGGCAAATATTCAAAACCAACATGTCACAGAGCAGAACAAACACAATTAAACTGCAAAAGTTGATGCCATATACTCAGCAGGGCAGATACTTCACCAGTGGAAATGAATGCCCAGGTAGGAATTACCTCTCTGGAGTCTGGACTGATTTTCCCTCCATACAGCTGAAACTTTGGCAATAAATGTCTTGATGATTTGCACATGGGCATTTGAGGCCAGTGCACTCTCTTCTGTCTCCTAGCAGTTGTTGAGCTTCGCGTCATCTCCCTGCCTCTGAGCTCGGGACCTTGTTCTCTGCAGTTTTTAGACCCAACGCCAAAGTGTGACTCCACTGATCTTCTTTGTACTGTCCATGTACCACAGGGTTGTTAATTCTGGTTGGCAAAATAGAACAGCTTTGGAAAACTGGACATTATTTTATCTCCCTCCCTCAGGGAGATAAACGCTGCCTAGCAAACAGACTTGTAGTTCAGGCACAGCTGAGGGGATAGAAACCACAAAAAAGAGGGCAGGGAGTGTGAGCAAGTGCTGCTCCTAGAGTAGCTTCTTTAGTCCTGTCCTTATTTCCAGCTCCTGTTTCTGCTCAGTCCTTTAAGTCCTGGCCTTGACAATTTAAAGAAAATATGTTAGAGCCATTTGGTTCCTCTGTTGTAACTGGTTTTCAGTTTCTTCAGATGATTAATGAGAAAAGGTATGTGCTTGATATGAAAGACAACACGTGGTGATACCAGCTGAAATACTGGAAAGCCCCTGAGTAATCCTACTAGTGTGATTATCTTTTTGCCTTAAAAATGCAGCTAACGCAATTAAACCACAGTGGTCACTTTTCATCTGGAAAAGTTGCTGCCTGTTGATAGTGTGAACATCTGGTCATGCTTCAGGCAGCATCCTGTCCATTTTCTTTCTTTTCTTCTTTTTGGTTTTTTCCTAATACTACTTCCCTTTCTGGAGATGACTTCACTTCCTATGCAATTACTACATCCACGGGGAAACCCCAGGAATATACAAAGGCAGATATTTTCCAACAAACCCAATCAGTAGACGGCTTTCAATTGTATTGTGAATGGGCCAAAGGGCTCAGAAAGGAAGGACTGCAATCTTGGATTCCTTCAGACTGCTGAAAACTCTGAATAAAGTTCTGAGTCAACCTTAGATGTTCTGCTTTGTTCCTATGACTGTGTCTTTTACCTGGCAGAGTAACAGGAATGGGATTCCTTAATGCTTAACCCCCCCAAAAGCTCCAGGGTTTTGCTGAAGCAATGCTCAGCACCACCATTAATAACTTTTGGAGGTCCAGCTGAAGGGAGGAGTATTAAATGCATAGCACTAGAACCCAGAACAGCTAAGGGAAAGAAGGGAAGTTAAGCTGGCTAACAGAAAACTCAGCGGAGGGAGAAGTGAGAGTGATGGTTTAGATGTACTATAGATCTGTGTATTGCTGGATGCTCACTTATGTTGCAAGGAGACCCACGTGCCGGGTCCCTTTGCAACACAACTCGAAGGTGCTTCTCCTGCATCTAAACCAGAGATTTCATCAGCAGTGGAAGTGGAAAAAAGTATTCACCAGCATAGGTGTTGCAACTACAGCAAGAACCATGGGCCACATGGACAACACAGGAATAGGGATCATCATCTCCTGCACTGTGAGGAAGTAGCTGTGTGGTACAGCAGAGCTCAGGCTCTCATCCTTGTTCTCAGAAGGTTTTGTGCAATGGTGTGACTAATTAACACTGCTTTGTTAAAGCACTCGCACAGTGACCTTTGTAACACCTGCTCAGTGCAGGACTGGTCCAGAAAACACGCTTCCCTCCATGCTCAGCACCCAGTCTAGAAATGAATGGGTGCAATTTCCATTCCTGTTAGTGGTGGTACATACCCAGCGTGTCCTTCAGGAGGAGGGGCAGAGACGACCACACAAATTTAGTGAGCCTTTCCCAAGAGGAAGGGCTCATCCCAATGAGTTCAGCTATCAGAACTGCATATTAATAAAACAAAAGAGAAAGACTGTTTCTGTAGAGGGCTGACCCAGGCACTGCTGAAGCTCAGATAGGTACTCAGCCTGCACTTCACGGCTGCATTTTTGTTTACAGCCATTTAGTCCATCTCTTTCATATAGAAGTCACTCAGTTTGATATGCAGACTTCAAATCTTGGGAGGGGTTGTGGCTACCTAATTAAGAAATAGGAGGAAAAGGCATCTGTCTGTGGTATTTGTAACTGTAAGTTCTCTGTTCAGCCCTCTCAAGGCAGTCAGGTTGCCTCAGGGAAGGTTCAGTATAGAAATATTCTCA
Source organism: Neopsephotus bourkii (assembly GCF_033783945.1). Taxonomy (NCBI): domain Eukaryota; kingdom Metazoa; phylum Chordata; class Aves; order Psittaciformes; family Psittacidae; genus Neopsephotus; species Neopsephotus bourkii. The sequence goes on along the minus strand of NW_026900754.1, from coordinate 1,362,293 downwards.
CCACCAAAATACAGATGACACTGAAGACCTAGACTGCCCAAAAAAGACACAAAGAAGTTGACCCATTTCCCCTTTGCAGATCAAGACTATGCATAGAGTTGTCATACAGGGTCACAGAAGTGTAAGGAAATAAGAGGGAGAATTTGCCTGAAGGCGATTTAAAGCTCAGGCAGGACTACGCTTTCCTGCTGAACCGAATAATCCTTCAAAAAACCCCAGCATGAGTTGTCACATTCACTGACTCAGCTGTTTCTAAGTGATCTTTTACATGTTTGGATCGAAAAATCTAGGCATGAGGCACCTTTTCTAAAGATACCAGTGAGCAATTGTTGAGAGAGATGAGGATGGAGCAGTGCAAAGGATTCTCCAAGGGAAGGAAATTCCCCACTGCTTATGGGAGCATATGGAAATGTAAATTCCAGGTCGCTCACAGGTCAGGAAAGCTGGGGCAAAGCATACAGAAGACAATCTGCAAAACTCTCACTGAGCGCCTTAGGAAGAAAGCGGAAGCTTCTTGATACCTGTATTTATGATCCGTGTGTATCATGGTTGAAAACCAGTCAGCCACACAGTTTCTACCCCCCTCCTCAGCTTTCTTTCCTTCCCCCACCCTGAGGGATGCGGAGGAGAGCTGAAAGAATGCAACTCCCATGGGTTGAGATAAGAGCAGCCCAGTAACGAAGGCATAACACAAACCACTGCTGCTACCACCAGTAATAATAATGATAAGGGAAATAACAAGGGGAGAGAATACGATACCACCCGCCAAAAGGAGCCTAACCGAGCAGTGAGTGCCTGTCTGGGTAACTCCCAGTTACCTCCCCGGGCATGATGTGCTGTGGTATGGAATACCTCTTTGGTCAGTTTGGGTCAGGTGTCCTGTCTCTGCTTCCTCCCGGCTTCCCCTCCTCCCTGGCAGAGCATGAGGCTCACAAAGTCCTTGGCATCAGTGTTACCAGCTCTGCTCCCAGACCGAAAGTGTTATCAGTCCAAAACATCAGTGTTACCAGCTCTGCTCCCAGGCCGAAAGTGTTATCAGTCCAAAACATCAGTGTTACCAGCTCTGCTCCCAGGCCGAAAGTCAAACACAGCACTGCACCAGGTACCAAGAAGGAGAAGAAATGACTGCTACTGCTGAACCCAGGACAGTATGAAAAAAAAGGTGTTTATTCTGCTGAAGGCTTCCAGACATTGTTACCATACTCCTATTTAAGGCTTAGGAATTCTGCAGTCAGATACTGAATGCATTAGAAATTCAGCAGCTTTTCATTCACCTGCTTCACATCTCCAAAACTAGCTCCTTGCAACTAAATCAAAATGGGAGCTCCTCTCTTTCACCCAAATCACAGGGTTTACTATAGAACATGTGAACTTCTCATTTATACTTCATCCTTTCTGACTTCTCTCCGTAACCACAGAAGGGATGTTACCTCTGTTGACGATGGGTTTTTTGCAGGCCAGATTTTCCACTCACTACCTCTCAAATTACACATCAAAACATGGCCTCCCCAGCTCTGCTCAGTTGTTCCCACTGCTCCATATCAAGATCTGTTATAGTGTAATCGTAGTGTCATCTATGATAGATGTATGACACCTAAGCAGTAATTTTAGCTTAAATAATTTCATCATTAATGAAATCAAAGACAAATACCAGTTTCTTGCGTTTATTTAGAAACTCTCCTCAGGCATAGCAATTCATACTTCCCTATTGTCCTTGTTCACAGGCCAGAAGGCATTTCCATTGATACACTAGTTTGCATTCCTGTAAAGAGTTGGCTGTACATGGAAATAGTGTGCCAAGGGGAAATAAAAAGTCCAGAGACAGGAATGAACAACCTTGCTACTGCCAGGCAACACGACATTTTGTAAGAAGATGTCAGCTTGGAGATACCGGAGCAATCCCAGGCAGTCGGAGCAATCCCAGGCACAGCTACAGGCTGGGCAGAGAAGAGATTCAGAGCAGCCCTGTGGAGAAGGACTTGGGGGTGTTGGTCGATGAGAAAATGAACATGAACCGGCTTCAGTGTGTGCTCGCAGCCCAGAAAGGCAACCGTATCCTGGGCTGCATCAAAAGGAGCGTGACCAGCAGGTTGAAGGAGGTGATCCTGCCCCTCTACTCTGCTCTCGTGAGATTTCAGCTGGAGTATTGTGTGCAGTTCTGGTGTCCTCAACATAAAAAGGACATGGAAGTGTTGGAACAAGTCCAGAGGAGGGCCACAAGGATGATCAGGGGACTGGAGCACCTCCTGTATGAAGATAGGCTGAGAAAGTTGGGACTGTTCAGCCTGGAGAAGAGAAGAGCTACGTGGAGACCTCATAGCAGCCTTCCCAGTATGAAGGGGGCCTATGAAAGGGATGCTGGGGGAGAGAATTATTAGATTAGGGACTGTAATGGTAGGACAAGGGGTAATGGGTTAAAACTTAAACAGGGGAAGTTTAGATTGGATATAAGGAGGAAATTCTTTCCTGTGAGGGTGGTGAGGCACTGGAATGGGTTGCCCAGGGAGGTTGTGAATGCTCCATGGCTGGCGGTGTTGAAGGCCAGGTTGGACAGAGCCTTGGGTGACATGGTTTAGTGTGAGGTGTCCCTGCCCATGACAGGGGGGTTGGAACTTGATGATCTTAAGGTCCTTTCCAACTCTAACTATTCTATGATTCTGTGTGATAAAGGTCTACATAATTCTGAAGGAGGTGGAACTCAGCGATAATGATCAATATCTGCTTCTTGATTTCCTGTAAAAGAATCAAGAGGCATCAAATGAAACCAGGCTTGGAGTGGGACACTATGGGTAAGTCTCAAAGACACTTGATCTTTCCCCATACACCTGCTGGTGGTCATGACTGAAGAGAAGATACCCACTAGTCAGACCTCTGCCTTGATACAGGAGGGCTGTCATTAAGGGCTTATCTGCTCACATTTGCTGCTCCAGCTATGTTCATCACTGCAAGTCCTCCAAGGCTGTTTATAAACCTAATTGTGTAAAACTCCAGACACTCATCTGTACAGTAAGGTTGTGTGGGATTCAGCCTGGCACACAGAGCCAGCCCCCTGTGTCCTTTGTGGTGAGTCAGAGAATAATAAACCTACATTCATTCCTACCTGGTCCTATGCTTTCTTCCTTCGACTGTCTCCATTAGCTGGTGGAACGACAAGAATGGATTTCCTTGTGTTTTAGTTTTATTTTCTGTTGTTAATAAAAATGGCTGTACATCTCTGACTTGATGCGAATAAACCTTCTTCATGATCTTTTCCTTTAATTTGATCAAAATCAGAAGAAATCTCTTTACAGGATCAAATTTCAATATGCAGAAGTGCCTCAATTTATTGCAGAAGCAGAATCCTCCAGCAGCTTTTACAATTTCCCTCTGCCCAAATTGAAAGCAGCAAACAGTCAAGAAGCTTTGGCTTCAGAAGAAGCAGTCATCCTCAGAAACCCTCCATCTGATTAGGCAAAGCAATTTATCATACCATGATAATAGTTCTCAATATGTGTCAGTCTGGATTCTGTGGCTTGTTTCAGTGATGCTAGGTTTAAGGTATCCAAAAATACTGTTTCTGCAGAAGTTAGCATATAAGAAAGATTTATTTTTTTTACTGTAATTGCATATAAGCACAAGGGAAGGTCGTTAAAATCCAGTTCTAGTGCCTATCATTTCCACAAAGTGCTAGCTCCTCCTTCTATTGTGTTTTAAAATGAAAAGAAATCAAAGCCCAAAGACACAGATGGGAAGTCACAGAATGAATTCCTTCTACTGGAAATGGAAGGTCACAAGTACGATAATAATAACATCAAAGGGACAAAGATACAGAAGAAAATAATGACAAGAAATCAGAGTATTACAACCCCCCCCTCTAGATTCCAGAGAGCTAAGTCCAGTGCAACTGTGTACAGAGTCTTTGTTTTTCTGTTTATTTCATTGATTGTGTTTTCTGTTAATGAAAAGCAGTTTCATGGTCATCTGGGGCAAGGGGCTTGCCCACTCACCCGTGACTCACGGCACAGCAGCATGTTACAGGTTTGGAGTTTCCATTGGCATGACCCATGTGTGCCAGGGAGGCTGAGGCAGTATAAAACCCATCAGGTCCCAAGGCACCAGCACTGGCCACCTTTGGGACTCACCTCAGCACAGCACCAGGCCTCTGGAACACAAGAGAGAAACACTCTTGCATCATGACAGGCAAGGCTGTGGCTGTGGTCCTGATCCTTCTCTTCATATCAGCAGTGGGAACAAAAGGTACAGAAATCCTTTCTAAAGCTCTCCTAATTGCAAGTGCAAATGCTGATGGCAGAGGTACTGCGCTGTGAAGCAATAACTCCCCTAAACTGCAAGCAAAAGAACACGCCCTGACAGAGGCTGCCCAAAGAAGTGGTGGATGTTCCCTGGCAGTGTTCAAGGCCAGGCTGGACAGAGCCTTGGGTGACATGGTCTAGTGTGAGGAGTCCCTGCCCATGGCAGGGGGTTGGAACTGGGTGATCTTAAGGTCCCTTCCAACCCAAACCATTCTGTGACTCCATGTTTCTCTGCTGTGGAAAGAGGAAAAGAGTGCACCTTATTTTTCCTTCTTGTTTTGCAGGTAAGGCCCTTCCACGCTCAGCAATGGAGCTCCGGTGCCAGTGCATAGGCACTCATTCCAAGTTCATCCATCCCAAGTTCATTCACAATGTGAACCTCATCCCCAGCGGACCTCACTGCAAGAACGTCGAAGTCATGTAAGTGCTTTTGCAATATCCTCCCAATTACTTAACAAGAAGGAACCACAATTTGCACTCAGGGTGATGTAAGAGTTCACTGACAGATGGAGTGAGCCTGTGGGCAGCTGCTCAGGATGCAGACCAGCAAGGCTGTTGCTGTGACAGACAGCACACTACGTGTTAGAAAGCCTGTCTTGTCTTGACAACTCCACTTTTCAAACACCCCATGCAAACATTGCAACCTAAGCTCATATCAGACAGCAAAGAGCTTCCTAAAACTCTGAATTTCACCAGCAGATGAGACATTAATTTCATGCATGAGCCACGCTGAGTGATCAAAACATGAATGTGATGGCCAGGTCAAATCAAGTGATCACAGTTCTACTCGTCAGTGAAAAAAATCCCTTGGCACACAGATACATAATCCAGTCACAATTCCAGAAATCGTGTTGTAGCAAAATTCCTGTGGCCTGGGCAGTACAGTTTGTGAATGAGGATGGAAAGATTTAACCCTTGAGTTAAGTACCATCACAAGCTGGGGAAAGGGGACGGGGGAAAGAATTGGGTTTGGAAAGCATGAGAGTCCTGAAGTGGTTTAATGCATTCAAACAGGTATGGGAAGATATGAAACCTTTAGAGAAAAAACCCAAAACCTTTATGTTAGGCTACTTCAGCTTGAAGTAAAGAAAATGTCAGTGTACACCTAGAAAAGGGAAATTGCCTTGGACTTCCCTAAACAGACCTGACCTTTTCCCTTCCTCCTTTCTCTGTTGCAGAGCTACCCTGACGGATGGCCGGGAAGTCTGCCTGGAGCCCACCGCTCCCTGGGTGAAGCTCATCATCAAGGCAATCCTAGACAAGTGAGTTCCCTGTTCTCAGTGAGCATGGCTTATCCAAAAGCAGTGTTCTAGTTGAGTCAGCAAACGTGCAGTGTAAAGTTCTCACAGACTCAGTCTCCTCAGGCAGCTACTGATGTTTCTGGTCGCTAATGGGATAAACTCAGATTGTTTCGATCCTTAATCATCAGCGTGAGGTTGGATCCCTTATACCCCTCCCCATGTGAACGGCAGCTACACCTCTTGTAAGGTGCAAGCACATTGAAAACCTGCAGCTTGAGTGCTCAGGAAAACCAGGCATTCACTGAGGGGTTTTCTCTTGCTTGCTATGGTAGAAAGCAAGGAACAGCATTGAGATGAGTGGGGGAAACCAGGCCCACAAGGTCCCAAGAGAAGCCGTGGAAGCCCCCAGTCACTGAGGACTTGTGGAAAGGTCACAACGTACCAGCAGCCGTTAGGTTGTTACAGCTTTTAAGGGGCTTGGACACAGAAGCACAAACCCTTAGTGGTGGATCTCCTCTTATTCCAGGGAGTGGTGCCTGTTCCACAGGCAAGTTCTAATTGTCTCCTTTTCCATTTTCTTTCTTTCTAGGGCAAACGCCAAACCTGAGACAGTGTCCTAAGACAAAGAAGACAAAACGTCCTAACTCCTGCAGCAAGGCAAAAAAGAGATGGAGATGCCCATCCAGCTTCTGGCAGCTCACCTCCTCCTGCTGCCTATATTCACACTTCTAACAGCACCAAGAGCGTATGGATTCCCTGGATTTAGAATCACAAAATCACAGAATGGTTTGAGTTGGAAGGGACCTTCAAAGGTCGTCTAGTTCCAACCCCTCTGCAATAAGCAGGGACCTCTTGAGCTAGATCAGGTTTCGTAGTTAGTTCACAACAGTACTGAAGTATTTTACAGAGGTCACATTATGTAGGAGAGGAATCACTGACACCAGAAAAAGCAGGCAGAAGAAATGGTTTGTGAAAGGATATGGAGAGATCCTGGAATGAGTTTTGGTAAACACAGCTGGATCAGTGCAGAGCTTTCGCTAAATGACACCTTCCCTTTCTGCTGTTTAGGAAAAGAACAGCACCTAACTCCTTCTCTCCAGGAAAGCATCGATAGGGGAGCATCAAGTTTAGGTCACTGCTGCTCAACCTTTTTGCTCAGAGCAGACTACTGATCGAAAGAGGGAGCTGGCAGAGTTAGGACATAAAAATTCTGAGATACTGGGGCTTGTGTCATCATATTCAAGATATTATTTATTGTGAATTACTGTTGTGAAGGTCTCAAGATACATTTTAATGCCATCTTTTGCTTAGAAAGAGGCACGTTATTTATTTATTTATATATTTATTTTTACTTTTGCATAAGGATGTCATTATTTATTCATGCAGAACATATTTGATATGTGCCTAATAAATGTTTGTGGAGATGTTTTCACTTCAGTTCTGTGTGTTACGAATTTCTGTATTAAAATACAGAACGGAAAAAAAGGATGTATTTTCTTTCATCCACCATGGGATGGGTTCCCCAAAGGGCAAGGCGTGGTTTATTGCAACAGTAAATTACTGCCTCTGGTGTATTCAGATGGCTTCCAGTAGGAGGAATTATAAAAATTATCTACTTTCTTCCTCTTTTCTTGTCAGACTTGGTGTTTTCAGGGCTCTGGGTGACAAAATTCACAGATAGAAAGTAATAAATGACTAATGGTTAGTCACAGAAGCTCCAAGGCCATAGAGGTGGAGGTGCTCAGACCGCTCGTCAGCTGAGAACCTGGCACTGAAGAAGGTTTTTCCTTCACCTGAATAAGCAGGAAAATCTGATAAACATGATGGAAGTCACTGAGCATCCTCCGAATTGCAGTGAGGAGGGAGGACTGCATCAGGAGGAAGCCTGACTCTATGGACACACATTTGCCTGTGATACAGCGCTTTCCAAGGGACAGACTGGAACAGAAGCAGTGAACACTTGAGAAAATGGGAAAGTTGAGCAAATGTTTTGGCATTTGTTTTGCCTTTTCCACTAAGGATCCACTCCATGTTCTGCACAAACAGCTCATGCTTGCTAACAGTGCAAGGTAAAAAGGAAGGCTCTGTTTTTTGTTTGAGCAAGACCTTGTGCAGGATGGTAACTGATAACTATTCAAACCCCACTTTGCCCCCTGTCCCTATCGCTGCCACAGTCCCACAGAACTGCTCTACAACATGATAAACCTCAACCTTGGCATGGACAGGATTTTTCCAGACCATTAATTAGAAGCAAACCTGTGGATCTTTTTATCACTTTTTAAAGAGAAATACTATTTCCTTCAGTTTTAACTGAAATAATCACAGAATCACAGAATCCCAAGGGTTGGAAGGGACCTCAAAAGATCATCTAGTCCAACCCCCCTGCAAGAGCAGGGTAACCTAGAGTACATCACACAGGAACTTGTCCAGGCGGGCCTTGAATATCTCCAACGTAGGAGACTCCACAACCCCCCTGGGCAACTCGTTCCAGTGCTCTGTCACTCTCACAGTAAAGAAGTTCTTCCTGATGTTAACGTGGAACCTTCTATGCTCCAGTTTACACCCATTGCCCCTTGTCCTATCACTGGACATCACTGAAAAAAGCCTAGCTCCATCATCATGACACCCACCCGTTACATATTTGTAAACACTGATGAGGTCACCCCTCAGTCTCCTCTTCTCCAAGCTGAAGAGACCCAGCTCCTTCAGCCTCTCCTCATAAGGGAGGTGTTCCACTCCCTTAATCATCTTTGTGGCTCTGCGCTGGACTCTTTCAAGCAATTCCCTGTCCTTCTTGAACTGAGGGGCCCAGAACCGGATGCAATATTCCAGATGAGGTCTCACCAGGGCAGAGTAGAGGGGGAGGAGAACCTCTCTTGACCTACTAACCACCCCCCTTCTAATGCACCCTAGGATGCCATTGGCCTTCTTGGCCACAAAGGCACATTGCTGGCTCATGGTCATCCTCCTATCCACCAGGACCCCCAGGTCCCTTTCCTCTTCACTACTTTCCAGCAGGTCAACCTCCAACCTGTACTGGTACATGGGGTTGTTCTTCCCCAGGTGCAAGACTCTACACTTGCCCTTGTTGAATTTCATCAGATTTCTCCCCGCCCAACTCTCCAGCCTGTCCAGGTCTCACTGGATGGCAGCACAGCCTTCTGGTGTGTCAGCCACTCCTCCCAGTTTAGTGTCATCAGCAAACTTGCTGAGGGTACACTCAGTTCCCTCATCCAGGTCGCTGATGAAAATATTAAACAGCACTGGTCCCAGCACCGACCCCTGAGGTACTCCACTAGTCACAGACCTCTAGATAGATTCTGCACCATTGACTACAACTCTCTGCCTTCTTCCCTTCAACCAGCTCTTGATCCACCTCACTACCTGATCATCAAGCCCACACTTCCTTAGCTTACCTATGAGGATGCTGTGGGAGACAGTATCAAATGCCCTACTGAAATCAAGAAAAACCACATCTACTGCTCTACCATCATCCATCCACCTAGTTACTTCCTCATAGAAGGCTATAAGGTTGGTCAAACATGACTTCCCCTTAGTAAAACCATGTCGGCTGCTCTTAATGACCGCCTCATCCTTGATAGGTCTAGAGATGGTGTCAAGAATAAGTTGTTCCATCACCTTTCCAGGGACGGAGGTAAGGCTAACTGGTCTATAACTACCCGGGTCCTCCTTCTTGCCCTTCTTATAGACTGGTGTGACATTTGCCATCCTCCAGTCCTCAGGCACCTCTCCCGTTTCCCATGACTTACCAAAGATGACGGAGAGTGGCCCAGCAATGACCTCCGCCAGCTCCCTCATCACCCGCAGGTGTATTCGATCCAGATCCATCAATTTATAGATGTCCAGACTGCTTAACTGATCCCTAACCCAATCCTCATCTACCAAAGCAAACTGCTCCTTTGTCCTGACCCCTTCTGGGGCTACAGGAATCTTGGGCCTCCGGGGAGAGTCTGCAGGAGTAAAGACAGAGGCAAAGAAGGCATTCAGCACCTCTGCCTTCTTTATATCCTCTGTCTCCAGGGCACCCACTGCATTCAAGTGGGCCTATGTTGCCTCTTGTGTTAGTTTTATCCGCTATGTATTTGAAAAAGCCTGTTGTCCTTAACCCAACCTGCAAGATCAAGTTCCAAGGAGGCCTTAGCTGCCCTAATTGCCCCCCTACATCCTCTAACAACTGTCCTATATTCCTCCCAAGTGGTCAGCCCCTCCTTCCATAATCCATAGATTAAATAATTAAATAATGCAGCTTTTTTGACTGGTTTACTTTGCAAAGAGCACGCTCAGACCAAGGTGGTACTGAGAGCACATTAGCAGCTCTCACAGTAGCAGCTGGTAATGAAAAATGCCTGATAAACACAGTTTTGCTCCCTAAGGCTAAACCCCAAATTGCTATTTCAGGTTTAAATTTCTGTCTCTGCAGACAGCCTGTAATTGCACTGACACAGAAGATTACTAACTCATAAACATGATGGCAGGGGATTGGAACTGAATGAGGTTTAATATTCTTTCCAACCCAAACCATTCGGTGATCCTATGGTTCTATGAACATGAGCTCTTTACCAATTTGCTCAGCCTAAGTAGAAGAGAAAACTCTTCCATTGCATTATTTCATACCCCCCAGGTGGGAGGAATGGTAAGAACAATTTTTACTGAGAAACACAATAAAGCACAAAACAAGAGGTACGTTTCTACCAAACTTATATTCTCATTAATTTTCAGTCTGACACAGAAACTTTTGCAGCAGGAAGATTGCATATGGGTTACACTATAGCAAAGCCTTGCCCTATTTGCTTTGCACCAGACCTATACCTTAGCACTCTTTTCCCTACAAAATAACAATGGGCTGTTTGGTAACAGCTATGTTTACTGTTTAAACAACCTTTCCTACATGATCACCTACTTTCAAACCCTCTGAAGGCAAGTTGGGTACTTAAAGGGTGGGTGGCTGTTGCTAAGGAGAAAGACTTCCCTAGTGCTCTTCTTCAGTGGGTATGCTATGGCAAAGCCTGCAATTTCAGATTCCCTAAATTTCACAGGATTTTCTCCATGACCTGAATTATTTCTCTACTTTTCCAATGACTTTCTGTCCCACCTCTCTTGACACACTGGATATCGCAGTTACAGGGTGTAAAAAGCTATTCCGGCATCAATAGAGAATAGTCTCAAACTTCCTATTTACACTGATAATAAACAGCAAAGCTCAACCTAGAAGTGCCTGCACTGCACAAATAGAATTTTGCTACAGGAGAGCATGGCCTGCAGATGCTTTTGCCTCATGTCTTCCATATATGTAAGTGCTTGCCCCATGGATGAACTCACTGGTATTTACTATGAGCAGCTCACTGGACTATGGAAAATACAGTTCTCTCTACCGTATAGGATGAGAAAGTTGGGACTTAGGCTGAGAAAGTTGGAGCTGTTCAGCCTGGAGAAGAGAAGGCTGCGTGGGGACCTCATAGCAGCCTTCCAGTATCTGAATGGGGCCTATAGGGATGCTGGGGAGGGACTCTTCATTAGGGACTGCAGTGACAGGATAAGGGGTAATGAGTTGAAACTTCAACAGGGGAAGTTTAGATTGGATATAAGAAAGAAGTTCTTTCCTGTGAGGCTGGTGAGGCACTGGAATGGGTTGACCAGGGAGGCTGTGAATGCTCCATCCCTGGCAGTGTTCAAGGCCAGGTTGGACGAAGCCTTGAGTGACATTGTCTAGTCTGAGGTGTCCCTGCCCATGGCAGGGGGGTTGGAACTTGATGATCTTAAGGTCCTTTCCCACCCTAACTCTTCTATGATTCTATTCTATGATTCTACTTCTGTGCCATAGAAATTTTTCATTTCAGGGTTTTTCCCAAGGCACATCCTATTGACTAGTCATCATCACTTAACTATTAGCAATATTCTCCTGTCATAGCACACAGTATACGGCAATGGTAGGGAAGGCAGCATATACTTTAAACTCACTACTGGGTAGGAACTGTGGAGCATGTTATGACCAAGCTTGACTGTCACCTCTCCTTAGATTCTCCTTTTCTGTGGGGGTGCTCTTAGAGAAGTCACCTTTGAGATTAAATTGTCCCAGTGCTTATTCTGGAAGATTTTTGTTTCTGGAAAGTTTTAGTCACCTCTTTTCAAAGAGGGATGAGTTGCTTCAGGCGAGAGAACAAGTACAGTACATACCCCTTGGTAATGCTGTGGTTAGATGAAAAATAGGAAGGATTGAAATGAGCAATATTATTGATGACACATCTTAGAAATGTGTTAAGAAAAAAAACCCAACGTAGTGAGGAGCTGGATTCAGGAATGAGGAGGAAAAATAATGGTGATTATTACTGGTGATAAAAGTTTCCAAATATCCTCAGACATCTCCTAGAGTAAAACTCATGTTCAGAAGCATGTAAATGTGTAAGTCAAACTCAAAGCCAGTAGAATGTTCATAAGAGAGTTCACAGGTTATGAATTAAAGATTAATAGTATTTGAAGGTAAAACTTGCTGAAGGCACTTATTCTGAAACATGAATGATCTGTTGCAGTTCATTCTTACCACTTTGCAAGTAAGCAAAGACCAGTGTTCTCATCTATTGTGACACCAATATAAACGTGAATCTTACAGATGTACCATTCATGTTTGGCTTCATGTTTCCCCATTCAGAACATTCAGACAAGCCAAGCGTCACTTGAAAGAAGTCATGTTTTTACAAGAATATTAGATGCGGACATTAAAGCTTAGCATCTTTTGGGGAACTTAAGATTTACTAACTGCACCATGAATAATGTACCCCTTGCAAAGGCTTCACGGGACACCAAGTATAAGGTATTAGACGTAGCAAGGGAATGAGATAATTCCCCGCAAACAAGTCACTTCCAGACAGTACTTTAGAATTCTTTCTGTGCTTAAATCTTAATTACACCCATCATCGGAGGAAAGGACTAGATCCCATAACACATGCAGGGCATGATTACTAATTTGGACAATGAAGAATCAATTGAAGATACAATCTTGATCCTATTTACATGAATTCAAGCAATTTCCACTAATTTGGTCTGCGTGTGGCAAAGTTTGAAATGCCACAAGCTATTCCCTATGTCAGAATTGTATACCGAGCATTTTCCTGTGCGAGAAGTGGGAATTGGAAAATCCAAGTGAGTACAAAGTAAAAGACATGGTCAGCTAAATTTAGAAGTACATCAGGAGCTATTCACATGAATTGAATCAATGCATTCCTGTAAGCAGAGGGGAGCTTTCAGGTTCTTGTGCTTTCACTATGGTTTCATACGCAAATAATTCCAGTACAATCACACCCTCTATACAGCATTGCACGTCATCCAGTTCCACCTCACCAGTAAATGGAACAGGTTCGAGTTAAAAAAAAAGGAAATAGCTTTCCAAAATAATTAAGTTCCTGAAATATCTGCTAAACTATGACCAGAGAGAGAACAGGAAACCTAATAAAAAATCATCAGGCTCATTAAAAAGATTGCACCACAAGTGCCTATAGAAACATCATTCATGAAAAAACCCAAATGCCCGCATATGAAAACACTATGGGAAAATAATTCTCCCTAGTTCTCTCAGACATGCCACCCGTTTCCTTGATCACTAGATCGATTTCAGACCCATGAGGACCGCCCTAGCCTGAACTTCTCTGTTCTTCCTTGGCAGAGCTACGCGGAGGTCCGGCAGGCCAGTGTGCCTGGAACCCTCTGCTTCCTGGGTCCGGCTCAGTGTGAAGGCTATTTTGGCCAGGTGAGATGTTTTCTTTACTGGATCTGCTTCAGCTGAAACACGGTTTTAGAAGGCGTATTTTGATTTCTTGTCATGAAACTGTTCTCCCTCTTCAGGCACTAGGAGTTCTTGTCAATGGTTCTCTCTAAATCTGTATTCCTAAATGCCTGAGGATTAAAACTGGTTCCTCACTTTAGCACCTGTCTTGTGTGTTAATCCACCTTAGAGGTGGCACAATCTGGGTGCATGCTTGACCCTTACAAAAACCAAGCTCTAAAAGACCCACCTCCTCTTTCTGGATATAATTCAGGTGTAGAGCTGGCATTTCTATGCTTATCAGCCTTCACTGCTGTAAATGGGGCAAACAAGCTCCTGCTGAGCACTCTTTGGACACAGGCCCAAGGAATTCCTTTCTGATGGAGCAGCTTTTGCATAAACCCAGGATTTTGTTATCTTTGCACATATGTACTGGGCACAGCTCCTGCACCAGGTGCTCCTGGCAGCTGCAGCAATGAGTTCTACAGAGACCAAAGTTTCATTTTCTATACCCAGAAAATAACTTTTGTGGCAACATATTTGTAAAATGATCTATGAGATGTGCCACTTACCGGCATGGGGAATGCTGGTTAAAATGTGACTGACTGAAGGAAATGGAGTGTCTTTATTAGTTACTTTAGCCAAGCAGTCCTTGACTGGAGGTACCTGCAGCACAGCTGCAAGCAAGCGTGGCCTGACACCTAAATTACTGCCTATGAGGTGCCTCACTATGTCTCATCAATTGTTCTAAGAAGGAAGCATCTAAAATTGGAGACACTAAATTACTGGTGTTGTTTCTGAAGTGGTATCTGTTGTGCTGTATTTTCACTTATAGATAGGAAGATGGAGGTAGAGATACACATGTATATATATATATATAAAAAGAAGTTCAGAAGTCATAGGTCTGAAGAGAAGACATTATTTTAACAAAATGGGAAATATTTGGCAATATTATTTCTTTCGTATTAGTTCTACCTGATACTCTAATAGGCCACATTTTTCTGCTTTGCAAAAGGATTTTGCAGCTTATGTATTTGTTATGGTAAATCAGAGAGTCATAAAATGGTTAGGGTTGGAAAAGACTTTAAGGTCATCCAGTTCCAACCCCCTGCAGTGACACCTCACACTAGACCATGTTGCCCAAGGCTCTGCCCAGCCTGGCCTTGAACACTGCCAGGAATGGAGCATTTGCCATTAAACATCAGTTTAATGCATTAATTCCCATTGCACTCATTATTAATTTCTTTCTATAGTCAAAAAGGTTTTAAAGATGTTTTCCCATCATGATTTGCTACATGTGGTTTATGCCTGGCAATATAAATCTAGTTTCTGAGGATAAGAGGTTTAAATGGGGATTCTAGCAGCAGTTATCAGCTCAGAGGTGAGTGGTCATGGCGATGGTGAACTGAAGGGAAAAAGACCATGATGGACTCACAGAGTTTAAGTAGGCAGCAAGGGTTACAGCAAGTGACCCTTTAAGAGGCGGAGATGAATGCATGATGTGCATGATGTCTGCTGACCACTTCTCATTTAATCAGAAGTTCCTGGTGTAAACTTCTCAAAACTTCCCATTAGTTTCATCCCGCCACTTCCATATCTTACTGCCGCAGCCAGAAAATGCTTCCTGCCAAGCTCAGGACAGGAAAACGCAGCTAAAGCAATGAGCAAGAACTCCAGCTGCCCATCCATAACACCTCACTGGTTGGACTTAGTGTCTTCTCTGTTAAAACCAAATCGATCCAGTTTAATATTTGGTAATATTTTATGTCTATATTATAGTGAATATTAATGTATCATTTTCTGCTATTGCTCTGTATGTTATATTAATATAATCAGCGACTTCTGATACTGAATTGGATCAAATGCAACATTTCATTTAACCCACAACAGCTTTTTAACTGGAAGCTACAATAGAGAATAGACAGTTTCCATGCAGAGAACACGTGAGTATGAAATGGAATACATATCACCAATAAATACGAAGTCACATAAATATATACTCTTGTATTTATAAACACGTCAGTTAAAAGACAAATCAACTACAGAGCTGTACTGCTGTTCTGTGATTGCAGAGGGGCTCAGGGAAGCCCAGAACTTGCCAGGATCTGACTGAGGGCACGTCACCATCTGTATTTACACACTTCACTGGACGGAAAATCACAAGCTGGCCTAAGCTTTTTCTCCTTTCTACACTACCACTTCCTCATAGAGCAAGCCAAAGGCAGATGTTTAGGAGCCCTTCTGCTCCCCTTGCCGTACCTCACAAGTGTTTGCACAGCACTGTGCCCAGCTCCTGAGCAGTGCAAGGGATTATTTCCCAGCCCGGTATTTACCCGTTGGCTCTTGGCAGATGGAGAGGAACGGCAGATGAATGCCAAGCCCTCTGTGGGGAACAGGAGGTGGTTTCAGCAGACAGAGAGGGTTTTATTTCCCCTGGGGAACAAGAGTGGCTGCAGAGAGGATGCCCAGGAGACAGGGGTTGGCAGAGGTCACCTTGCATGGGCTGAACCCTCGCTCGAGCAAAAGCTGTGTCCCCCAGGCTGCCGGGCTCCTGTGCGCACAGCTGCTCCAGTGGGAGGCTTGCATTTGTCTAAACCAAGACAGGGTCCTTCTGACTTTTCTTACTGAGAGAAACTGAAGCAGCCCACGGGCTGGAGCAGTCCTCTGGAACTGGGCGGCCGAAACAAGGAAGGGGCTGAAGCCCAGCTCTTCCCCCATCTCTCTGATTACCCTGGTCACCAGAGCACGCATGAATCCCCCCCACCGCTGTGTTTGGGTGTCCCTTGCTGCATATGATACAAAGGCTCTGAATGATCCTTTACAAGATCACAAAAGATTGACTTTTGTGTTCACTAGACAGGGCTATGAATCAGGAAAAAGAAAACCCACTAGTTTCCCTCCTGCATCATGAGAACACATCCTATCCCCTGCCTTCAAGCACAGCCAAGGGAAGTATTTACTTCCCTTTTCAACTGTCTTTCAGTTATTGAACTATTGCCTAACTGTTGTTTTGTTGGTTACTGGCATGCTTTTAACGGGTTTAGTCATGGAAGGTATCTGCTTGCGGCAGTATCAGCTTCACAAAATGAGATAATGGAGTTCCCATAGGCAGAGGCTGGGGTGAGATCCCGGGCAAAGAGCAGACAGGATGGAGGGAGGACTTGGGCACCCCCAGGAATCCAGGTTAGGAGTACCTGGTCTTTGGGCCCGATCTCATGCCTCTATCATCTCTGTAACACCCCCTTCACATAATCCCATTGGAGCTGTCCCCCATCAGAGAAGAAGTGGAGGGAGAGAAAATGCCTCAGCTCTCAGCAAACACGGTGGGTTTTTTCATAAGGAACATCCTGTTCTGAAGAGATCTCTTTGCTTAAGGGCAGGGTTAATCACAGAGGTCGAACAGGCTCCTGGCTTCCCTCTGGTCCGGGGGTTTCTGCAGATCTGTTACTGCCACGCTCAGGAAACTGCTGAGCCCAGTGGTCAGGAGGACAAGCAATCCTTGGTTTTCCTTGGGGATTTGAGGGGGAATTCTCTTTCTTTTTGCCTCGGACACTAATGACATTTTGTCACACTGCAGGATTAGATAACAAAGCTGCAAATAGTAACAGAGAAAAGTGGGATCCCTAATACAATTTTAATTGCCCTGCGGGTGTACATACATCTGTAGAGACACAGAGAGCCCACAGGAAAAGAATCAGCAAAACCTTGTTCCAGGTAAACTGGTTAAAGCTCCAACATTTACAGCCTGCTTCCAGTGAAACCGTCCTGTGAATTTAGCATGACAACATGAACAATAAAACACAACCTTCAGTACCCGGTAAAATCCTCTCCTTGTCACGCCTTCAGAGAATACATGTAAAACTCTCTGAGGCGCAGCTCAGAAGTCAGAATTGGGATCAGTAGGCAGGAAAGACAAACTTGGTGGTGTCTTCCCTTGGGCCAGCTGAGACAGTGCTGGGAAACAGATGAATTGTCATCACAAAGGTCCTTTTATCAAGTAAGTTTATGACAAATGGCACACAGTAAACCATAGTAAATCATGGGCAAGCTCTGAAAGTATTACTATAAATAACTTATAATGTTGTACACACTACTGGTAACTGAGAGCCTTTACAAGCTCCCCAGAGTTGGGGAGAAGCACGTCTATAAGGGCTTGGAGTGATCTGCAATAGTGGAAGGTGTCCCTGCTCGTGGCAGGGTTGGAACTGGATAAGCTTTAAGGTCCCTTCCAACACAAACCAGTCTGGGATTCTATGATTTAATCCCAAGTCTTCCCCTGAAATTGTCACCCTCAAAAGGAAGTATCACTACCAGCCCCAGCAAGTAAAGCGCCGGTGTTCATGCAACAAGGCTCTTGAGCAGAAATATCTGCAGCAGTGCTTTAATGCTTCATTATTTCCCTTTGCTAAGACCTACGGTTATGGTCACTGAAAAAGAAGGCAGAAAAGACTCATTAAAAATATCTAGACTTACAAAGGGAACAAAAGCAATAGCAGTTCTGCAGGTCATGCTGTTTAGCCTGCATGCAAAGCTTCCTCTGTTCATCATTCATTAATATGTGTGACATGACAAATGCAGGCAGGGTTCTCAAAACTGCTCAGAATTTACCATTTGCTTTCCCCAGGAAGCTTTAAAGACTGCAGCCTCAGGTCCTTTCCTGAACTGACAGTAGCACAGACGAATTGCCTTTGTGAAATGCACCTTGAACATCGAAAAAAGCACAAGGAATTAAAGTCATCGATATCAAAATACACCAAGGTAAATCCTGAGCCCAGCGAAAAATCTTTTCAGTGATTTCAGCACTGCCCCACTTCCACTCCAGTGGCTTAAGATCAGGTTAAGTGGAAGCTATCAGCAGAAACGGAGATGAGAAGTTCACTGTTTCAAGTCTAGAGCTGGCAGCTCTACAAGGAAGTTATTCCCTTGTGATAAACAGTTGTAACACAGATGTAACTGAGGCCATCACAAAGCTGTATGCAAAGCACGGCATTTCCAAAAGCCAACACCAGACATAGGAATGCATGGCTATTCTTTACATATTTTGATAAATTAACACATTCTGTCATTCTCGGCAGAATAATTCCTCGTCATCTAGGAAGCCGTTTCACAACAGTCATGTGACTCATTTGTTCTGCATCGGGGAAATTCCTCTCACGCAATCCCCATGCTAGCCCAGCAGAGGCGAGGGGTGCAAAGCCCTATATAAGCCACATGGATCGTCCTGAGAGGCATCAGCAATCCTTCGGGACAGAAGAGCTCACTGCTCCACAGAACCCATCCAGCAGCAGCTCCTTGTCCAACGATGAACGGCAAACTCGTGGCTGTCCTGGCTTTCTGCCTGATCTCCGTGGCTATCTCTCAGGGTGAGTGAATCCCTCCTGAGGACCGCAGCGCTGCGTAGGCATCTCCAAGATGCTTTTCCTTGCACTGAGGTAGCTTTGCATTGGTTTGGGGAAGTTTCTTTCAGGAGATTTGCAGCAACTCCTTTGCATTCTGAAGGCTTGCTTCACATAGCCCTTGTGCAGACGAGTTACTGACATCTTGTGGGAAAAACCTTAAGGATGCAACTTGAATTTGCCTTGCTTCTGTTTTTCGTTCGAAGTGTTAGCAGAGAGAGACAGGATCTCCTTCTCATGTGTCTGAATGTTTCACTTCCTTCCCACATAATGAACAGCTTATGATCTCATATTTGTTACTTAATGATCATACTGCCTCAAGCAAGTAATATACAGCTGGGAACAGAGAACAGATATGAACATACAACCATGGGCAAGCCTGCAGTAATGAAAAGCTCAAGGGCTCTGTCTTCCGTGTAGTCACCAGTTTGTCAATCCACATGTTAAAATGATGCAACTCACCGTACAGTGTGGCCAGTACAAGTAAACACAACCCATGTAGTTTACTTCAAAAGGAGGCGTTCATTTAGTTTTCAATGTACTTGGGCATCAGCTCTTTTGAAACAAGCAACTCATCTTTATTCCATAAGGACTGATTTAGGCAGCTTGGACAAATACAGTATTTTAACTGCGAATGTGGATAAACCAGAGAAGTTGAGCTTTATGCCTGACCCACCAATGGGTAGGAGCACCTCTCCAACCATGTCCTTCCTTTCCTGCTCACAGGTAGGACCCTGGCCAGAATGGGAACCGAGCTCCGTTGCCAGTGCATAGCCACTCATTCCAAGTTCATCCCCCCTAAGTCCATTCAAGATGTCAAGCTCACACAGAGCGGTCCCCACTGCAAGAATGTTGAAGTCATGTAAGTAGCTCTGCAAGAGCCTTCCTCTTCTTCACCTTCCTCCTGCTTCTGGGGCTTTCACACTTCATAACCATGACATGATGGGGTCAGATTTGGTTATTCTTTTGAGAAAGGCAGTTTCAAGTAATACACCATGTTCTTCATCGTCTCTGTGACCTTAGGTATTCCCGAACTGATCATTACTCATCTGTCATTGGACATATTAAATATTTCTGGGGGTAAAACATTAATTTCAAGGACCAGGCAGTTCTTGATACACGAGACAACAGTGCCCTTTAAATGCTACATTTATTTATTAGGCAAAAATACTCCTGGGGAAACAGTTTGGATCAGTCTCAGAGGGAAAAAACAAGTTCCCACAAGCAGACACAGGGAAAGAAATGAAATTAATTTGGTCTTAAATAGCACGGAGGAGGGACTGAAAGATTGAAATTCTTGTACTGCTGAAGCATCCTCAGCGCTGGAGGTTTCAGTCACTCACGTAAACCAATTCAAACCAAGTACCCATATATATTGAAGAAGATGTGGGGAATGCATGGCTGCTTTGAGAGCAGGCACAGAGTCACACAGCTCCTGGCTGGTTTTAGTTTCCTCTGTTGTGGAACACATAAACCAAATCGGCCAAGCCTAACAAGCAGCTGGGGTCAATTTACACTCATCTACAAATGCAATATTGCACTATGTGAGTAAAACTGACCCATGCAGTGGTTTCCTGACTTCTCTTTAATCTTTCTTTTGCAGAGCTACTCTGAAGGATGGCAGAGAGGTGTGCTTGGAGCCCACTGCTCCCTGGGTGCAGATAATCATAAAGGCAATTTTGGCCAAGTAAGTCCCATTCCCTTTCCATTTGGGCAGCTGAGGGCTAAACCTCCCCAAAAGGCAGTTCTTAGTGGTACTTCCCATTTTGTCTTCATGAGATATAAAACCCCAAGGAACCTTGCTGATTAATTACAGAATTAGTCTCAGAATTGGTCTAGAGTCTGACTGCTGCAAGGTCCTTGTTCAAGCGGAGGCATCAATAGTAAACCTTTGAGTACCTGCAACTTGGTCTGGAAGGAAAGGAACTCAGAAATGTTTGGCTCAGTTTGAAAAATTAGGCTTTAAAAAAATGCATCTTTTCCTTTCCTACAGTACTGTATGTTAACAAATCCTATTTCTGAATTAATGAGTTTCTTGATGCAAGAAAATGCAGAAACTCCTGCAGCAGCAGTTTCCTAGCTGGGCACCAGATATGCACACACTAGGATTTCAGTAATCGCTTTTGAGACGTCACCTTTCTTGTTTCCATGCCTCAGGACAGCCCATAGAGTGGCAAACAGACCGCTCAGCTGTTTGCTAATGCTAAGCGGTGATAACTATCCTTGAACCTCCCTTTAAATTATTCTCTTCCCTCACCTCTTCCTAGGGCTCAACTCAACTCTGACTCTCCACTCTGAGAAACATCAGGACAAACAAATCTGGGAACTGCCCCCACTCCTCCCTTGAGAGGAGCATTTGGGAAAAGCAGCTTTTGAACAGGGTGCATCTGCCACCTCCTCCATCAGTGTTACTCTGCTTCCTGCGGACTTGGTTATTTACTGATTGATTGATTTCACTGCATCTATTTAAGAAAGCCTTTTGGAATGGGCAGTGTTGCCAGCTCATTGACACTGAAGATGCTTGAATAGGAAAAGTGGTTTGGTAAAGGAAATGAAGGACCCTTGGCAACCACTTGAGCCAAACGCACCCGGGGAAGTGCACGGCACTCACAGCACGGTTCGTTTATGCTATTTTGCTGAAAACCAGCAAACTGATACTTCCTCCTGCTCCCCTGGAGCGCGCCAGTATGTTGTGTCAACAGCAGGTTCCTGAGCCACAGCCAGCCTTGTGCTGGGAGCTGGGATTTCTCACTTGGAATAGCTATCCTATGGAATCTGTAAGACAGTCAGTCTGGTATTTATTTATTGTGATTTCCATGGTATTTATAAATGTATTTATTGTGTAGGATTGATGCAAGAGAGAAAATGATAATTTATTTAATTTCTGCTGGATTCTCCATTCCTACTATTAATTTATTAAGAACTATTCACAGATTCATTGCTCTGTACAAGGACTTGGTTGTATGCCAAACTAGCTCCTTACTCTGCTAAATGGAAAAACCTCCACCCTGTATACACAGAATTTGCTTGTGAGAGCGTCACTATTCCTAATGATGTATTATTAAATGTTTCCTATTAAAAAATCTGTTTGTTATCTGTTTGTTATTTCACATTTTCATTAGCTTTATTTGGAAACAGTCTGCTTCATGGCTTTTTAACCTCCTCAGCCTGATCTCTGGAACTGAAATGGAAATTTTTCATACCTAGTACAATAACTCACCCTGTTAGGGTACCCTGACATTACTGAAGGCAGTAACAAACTCTTAGGGCAAAGTAAATCATTCCCTTTCCTCTCTGCAGGCAACTCCCAGTGCCTGGGGACTGGTGGGCTGCAGGGCAAGGCTCCTTACTTAAGTACCTTGCAGGCAAGCACATCGTCCCCTCAGATGCCAGAGTTGTAATGATCAGCCCCAGAGCTGGAACTCTTTACTGCATCAAAAAGCCACAAACTGACTATCAAAATGGGAATTTGTGACCTTTCTTTTGGTACCCCAAATATCCAGCATTTGCCCTTGCACCCTATTCTGATACCTGGCATGGAGTCCCAGCACAGTTAGTAAGACAGTAGTAGTAGAAAACATCCATGTTCAACAGTTCTCTGGAATCATCAGCTCAAAGTGCAACGGTGGCCAAACAAAAGCCAGTGACACGGAGGAGAATCAAAAGAATTTAAACCACAAGGATTGAGAAAATAAGACTCCAATAACTAAAGTATAATACAAACCTACTGCTGTTAATAATAAACATAATGATAAGGGAAATAACAAGGGGAGAGAATATAAAACTAAAAAGGGAAGGGATAAAAAATAAACACTTGTGATGCACAATGCATTTGGTCACCAGCCCTACCTGAGCAGTGATCAGGTCCCTTCTGGGTAACTCCCCCAGTCTATGTGCTGGGCATGATGTGCTGTGGCATAGAATACCCATTCGGCTAGTTTAGGTCACGTGTGCTGTCTCTGCTCCATCCCGGCTTCTTGTGCTCCTCCTCACTGGCAGAGCATGAGAGACTTGAAAAGCTGCTGCTTTACTTAGCAGCACCTAAAACACTGATGTGTTACCAGCAGTGTTCTCAGACTAAAGCTGAAATCACAGCACTGCACAGATAGTAAGAAGGAGAAAAATAATGTCACATCTGAACCGAGGACATGGGGTAATGGTTGGAGTTGATCTTAAAAGTCATTTCCAACCTCGTTGATTCTATGATTAATTTCATAAGCAGAGCCCATTAAACAAGGACAAGCAATGTAACCTCTAGGAAAAGCAGATGCTAAGTTCGTGGGGAATTACAGATCGTGAACAAAGTGCAACCACAGTTTCAGGGGCATTTGCTAGGTTCAAGTGAACCCTAAGGGTTTGAAGGTTTTTTCATTCAACTTTGGAGGAGAGGCCAGGGAGGATGTTTTGCTTTAAAGCCACAGTACCTGTCCTTACGGATTTTAACACCCCGCTTTTCACCAAGATGAGGTGAAGGATGTGTTTCAAGTGAAATGGTAACAGTTGGCATGTTTCGACGGACCACAAGACTCCGCACTCGGGTGTAAAGGGGGCTCCTTGCAAGATCTTGCCAAAATAATTGTAACAGTGCAGAAAACGGTTTCTCCCTTCGTTTTTCTCTGCAGAAAGAGTTATCAAGGGTTGACAACTACTCCGCTAGCAGTAAAGCCAGCTAGCAAGCCCTTTATGCCCTTTATGCAAGCCCTCATGCCACCAGAGTTCTGTTGATGGACACCACCTAAAGGAAGGTGACAGAACACAAACAGAACAAAGGTGAACAAACCACTAGCAAGAAACACCAGCAAGTTCCTAAACAACAAAACCCCTGTATAATCGTAAACTCTAACAGCGATGAAAAGCACATACGCCAACACACACACCTCCTCACCCACTGAGTTCCACAGCTCCATCAGTGGCAGACCTGTCATAATCTGTGACCTGGAAACACAGAGAAACATGAGTGGGCAGCATTTCTGGTGTGAGCCATAGAGGACGCAAGGCCAGCATCGTTCACTGCCTATCAGGTACTCCATCCCATAGCAGGCTGGAGGAAATGTTGCTCCTGCCACCAGAAAGAAGCCCCTGGGATGGTGCCAGAAGCCTCACTTCTCCCTCTGCCAGCCAGAGGCCAGTGGCTGTCTGTCCGGCACAGACAGACTGTGACTGGCTGCCAGTGTTGCAGTGCAGATCCAGCGGGCTTGCAACAGGATGATCTTGAAGGTCCCTTCCAAACCAAAACCACTCGAGGATTCTATGAAGACTCAGTCTGCTGGACAACAGGCCACTTGTGCTCTAGACTGCTCCGGTGCCCTTCCTCTCTGCCCACACCAGGAACGAGAGGGAATGCTCATCCCTTTCCCAGCCACACCATCCTGGGCGGTGATTGATGCCCCACAAGGAAGTTCTCAGCACCACGATTTGTCAACAAGGCCTTGCCCAGCAGGCAGACTTACAGGCTTTGGCTTTGTTGTCTATTTTCACGCACACAGGACTGGGGAGGGGGCAGACAGGGTCACAGCAGAGCACCATCAGCAGCAAGACTTTTCCTGACAGCTCCCATGCACCTGTGCCACAAGGACTGTGCCTCTGGTCATCCCATCAACAGCCACATAAGCTTTGGGGTTACAGTGATCCTTGTCTTGAGAAAGAAAAGAGAGGAAAAAACAAATGGGACAGCCACAGGCTTTCAAGGCCAGAGGAGGCTGTTCAGCTCATCTTGTGTGATCTCCTGCACCCACTAGGCCAGAGAATCCTCACCTACTGTTGATGGAGGCATTTGCTGAAGCAGAAGGAGAAACAGAAAGCACGTTACAATAGTCACAGGGAAGGGAACAGGAAGACTAAACTTTCGTAAAGGCCTTGAGGTAACTCTAGTAGCATCAACAGGCTGATTTTCCAGCTGCTCTCTAAATTCACATCTCTGCTCCACCAGCAAACAACGGAACAAGATCCTTACCACAGACCAGGGATCTTTGCACATCTCTCACGATTGTAGTCATCACTTTCACCTTGCTTCCCCTTTACACTCAAAACCATTTCAACTTTGCCTTGCCTCCCCTTTGCAAGCCAGTACTACACATAGGGACAGCATCCACGACTGCAGTTTCTCCAGCAGGAGACTGGATTCACAACACAGCTGGATCACAGCATCCTAAGACAGCCTTGATACACTGCAGGTCTCCCCAGTTCTCTACTTCAAAGGCAGCATCCCATTCCCAAGGGCTCCCTCCATAGGTTGACAACACATGCTTTTCTAGAACATAACCCCTCACTGAAGGGGAAGTGCTTTGCAAACGTTCTCACACAGCGTTGCAAGAGGCCGGTGTTAGGACACATAAGTCTGCAGCTCAGTAGGAGCCCAACAGCTCCTTTGTTTACTTTTATGTGAACATTGGAGGAGTTCCTAAGCAAAGAGCAACAGCAGCCTGAGGAAGCAAGTGTCTGCCAGTAACTACATGTCCCTCTGAAAGATTTCACAATAGTGAAATGGAAATATGCTCTAACACCTTGCTAACAGTGGTATGTATCGAGCAAAAGCAGCCTGGAAAAACAAGCCACTACTTAGGAACTCAGGTTTGTTCTACATTGAACTTGCTACGTGGACAGCTGAGCTGCCTCTTTTAGTCTGGAAAGTGTGTGAACCCTGCCCCACCTGGACACCACTGGTACTCATGTCCCAGTCACGCTCCTCCATCTACAAGCCTCACCTGGTTATGTGAGGCAGGACTGACAGGCACGTCCCAGGAAGATCCACATTTGTGCTCTCCAGTGTTTCATCTGCTGTCTGCTGACAGCATCATCGGCTGATGACTTTCAGGATCGGTTTCTCCAAGCATCTTCAGAGATCTGGAAGGAGGAGAAGTGGAGAGTGACAGAGATTCTCAAATCATAGAATCATGGAATAGTTTCTGTTGGAAGGGACCTTAAAGATCACAGGGAAGAACTTCTAATACCTCACCGCAATCTCCCCTCTATGAGCTTGAACACATTCCCCCTTATCCTGTCCTTATAGGCTCCAGTCAAAAGCCTTTGGGGTTGCCCCCCACCTTGTGGTACTTCCACTCCACTGCATCCTAAATCATCCTGGAGTTATAGAACAGGTTCTACTCAGGGTTCCTACCTGTGTTCCTAGATTAGTGTTGCTGACTTCAATTAGTCTAATAACTAATAATAAAAAGTTTAATAACTTTTAAAAATAATAATAATAAGTTTAATAACTAATAATAAAATTAATAACTATTTATCAATCTTTATATTGGACTACTGATTTTTATTAGTTCTTGAAAGACTGGGAAAAGGGCTGAAAAATGTGTCACCGGAAGTGTTCAAAGTCAAAACAGTCACAAAAAGGTGAGTAAGAAACAAACCTAGTGTAAGGTAACAGATGAGCATTTGAAATTACTTTTATTAGGATACGTTTTTACAGCAAGCTTCTGAAGGCAACAGCCTTTACTCAGTTTGTGTACCAGGGAAGGCTTGCAGGAACATGTATATCTGGAAACAGACTTGGTGGAAAACAACGGTGAAGAAAATCAGAGGAGATGAGGCCAGATGAGCTAAGTGAGAGCTGGCAGACATGATTTGCACGTTCACAGCAACTTCTGACCATATCCAAAAGCCATTTTGGTTTTATTTCACCTGGGAAATTAAGTCTAAAAGGTTACATTTTGCAAGACAAATTTACAGTTACTAAATTTCAGTTGTAACTATCAGTGTTGGAACAGATACTGCATTAATTAGACAAATTATTCTGAAAATATTTGAAGACTATATAGTTAAAAGTATTTTCACTCTACAGAGGCCCTGGCAGCTTGTTAAATTTGTGTTGCAGTGACATGCACATGTGGGTGATTAAGGTACTTTCCTGGAGAGAAAGACATGAGGCACGAGGATTGGAGTGTCTTAGCTCTTTAACTACACAGACAATTGAGTTTGCTCTTAGTAATAAACAAAGAAAAACAGACAAAGTGAGTTTAAATACAGCTTTTTTTAATAGGTATATATCATAATCTATTAAGTGGCAGTCCCAGACACCCTGGGAAGCAGAGTAGGAGCAGCTGTTACATTAGGTCTCTGGGGCATACATCATGCTGCAGCAGCTAGCAGGGGCCAGTGCAATGCCACCACACTGAGCTGTGGACTCCTTGCAGCCCAAGCCCATTTAGCACTAGCAGGCGCCCTTCTCCAGTACCTCCCTGGCAGCAGTTTAGTCTTTCACACGATTGATCATTTGCATCAATCATGTAGAAATGGTTGTGGATCTAACAGTCTTCAATTTCAGGGGATTTAGACAGGGATCTAAATCTAGATGGGGATCTAGCATCTAGGGATGCTAGACTCACAGAACAATTTGAATTGGAAGGGACCTTAAAGCTCACACAGTTCCAACTCCCTCCTACGGGCAGGGACACCTTCCACTAGACTGGGTTGCTCAAAGTCCCACCCAAACTGGCCTTGGTAGGACTTTGAGCTATCTATCTGACAGATACTCCTTAATTTTTTACACAGGTGTCTGAAATTCATCACTGTAAATGAAGGCTTGAACTCTATCAAGGACTGTAGTGATAGGACAAGGGGTGATAGGTTTAAAGTTAAGCAGGATAAGTTCAGGTTAGATGGAAGGAAGAAGCTCTTTACTGTGAGGGTGGTGAGGCCCTGGCACAGGCTGCCCAAAGAAACTGTGGCTGCCCTGTCCTTGGCAGTGTTCAAGGCCAGGCTGGACAGAACCTTCGGTGACATGGTTTAGAGTGAGGTGTCCCTGCCCATGGCAGGGGGTTGGAACTGGATGCTCTTAAGGTCCTTTCCAACCCTAACTACTCTGTGATTCTATGAAATTCAGTGTGCCTTGCTCTGAATTTGATGTAACAACTAGTTCTTGCAGTGCTAGTAAGCTGACTACTGCAGAGCACACAGGGTCCAGTGAGGACCTATGCAGATACTAAGAGCTCCAGGAGGGGACCAACCAGCTCCCTGTCCATATGCCTCCAGGAACAGCTGGACTTCTACTGCTCAGATGCAGTTCCTGTCTCCTCAATGGCATTTGTGTAGCATTTCACGCCTGGAATTACTCTCATTCCTGCATCAGTTATAAGCTGTGCTCCCCACAGACCTGGGCCAGCACATTGTCCAGCCCACAGGCCAAAAGACAATCCTGTTCTTCTACAGCTCTTTAGCTGGTTAACCATCCTGGTTGACTGAATTCCTGCAGTGGGCATTGCCTCCCTCCAGTGTGGTACATTCCCAGTGACGTAGCAGCTGGGACAATACCATTTCAGAGCCTGAATTTGCATTTCCAGTGGGCAGCTTGTTCAGATTCTTCGCTTGTAAGGACATGTGTAATGGTTAGAATCTAGGTATCGCCCACAGGGCTGAGAATGACAGTTTCAGATGGATCAGATTCCAAACTGGAAGACACACTCTCCGGCAACTACACGGGGAAGAAGCTTTCTAGAATTTTAGCATCTTCTAAACAGCTATTGACTTTTTATGTTGCCTTAACAGGAACAGGCAGAGCTCACAGTCCAAATCAGATAGTGATTTTATATACCACTGTGTTCCATATACCTTCATCCTCACTTGGCTTTGTTCATCCAAAGACAATCAGATGTTCTCAGCACTGAGATCAACTGTTAGCCTTGTTCATTCCCATGAAACCTGGAGTACGTTGTAAATGTGTCAGCCAAGCACTGAGAGAAGATTGAGCCTTTCAGTGTTAGAGAGGCTGTTGTTTTACCTGGCACCACTGCAATACCACTGCCTCTGCCACTGAGCTGACACGTAACTGTGATCGGCAGCATGCAGACCTCACTGTGCTGTGGGACCATACTCTGCAGCGTCTGGGTCTTGGATATCTGACTGGGAATAAATATGTGATCCCTACAATCAGACACTCATGAATAGAATATAAATATGACACAGTAAGTACACTGATGCATCTATTCTTGGTAAAATCAGCTTGACAGCTGAATGTCCAGAGGGGTTATTTGATGTTGTAATACGAAAGCAGCATTATGGAAGGATAGGGACCACCCAGAGTAGTGATTTTCATCAAGAAGATTAAGCAGAGTTGAGGAGGGTCTCTGTCAAAAGGTGAACTTTCTTAGAGACACCTGAGGAGCCACAGAGATCTCTTCAGAGCATCTCAGGATCTGGAACTGTGTCAGTTTGCAGAGAATGAAGTTCTGGGGCAAAAAAGGTAGTACCTTTGAAGGTCTGACTGGTAGGGTAGTAACCATTGACAGCATGACAGTGAACAGCCTCTCAAACCCCCTTGAAATCAGCCACACGTGGGCATGTTCAACAGGGCGTAAGACAGTGCTGCAAGGCTGTATGCTAGAGATAATTCATCAGTTCATGACACAATGCCATGTACTGCAACAAAGTCAAGGAAATAATGTGTGATTTGCATTGTGTTCATCAGAAATTCAACTCAGACTGATTACTGGTAGACTCTTGGATAAGGTTTGGATATTTCTAGTATGACTCTATTTTCTGTATTTCTAATGTGGGATTGATGTTCACTGGAGAAAAGACATTTCCCATTTCTTCCTTTTGCTTGTGGAGAAAATATAAACTTGCATATGTATGTCTGTGATCCAAAATGTGTTAGAATTAGGTTATTGCTGAAATCTGCTTTATTATCTGGTACATCCTGGGATGAGGAGAATCATAAAATCACATAATGGTTTGTGATGGAAAGGACCTTAAGATCATCCAGTTCCAACCCCTTGCCATGGGCAGGAACGTCTCACACTAAACCATGTCACCCAAGGCTCTGTCCAACATGGACTTGAACACTCCCAGGGATGGAGCATTCACAGCATCCTTGGGCAATCTGTTCCAGTGCCACACCACCCTCCC
Source organism: Neopsephotus bourkii (assembly GCF_033783945.1). Classification (NCBI taxonomy): domain Eukaryota; kingdom Metazoa; phylum Chordata; class Aves; order Psittaciformes; family Psittacidae; genus Neopsephotus; species Neopsephotus bourkii. The sequence continues at coordinate 1,332,730 of NW_026900754.1, read as the reverse complement.
AGTAACAAACTTCTTCCTTATATCTAACCTGAACTTCCCCTCTCTAAGTTTAAACACATTACCCCTTGTTGTGTTGCTGCAGTCCCTAATGAAAAGTCCCTCTTCAGCATCCTTGTAGGTCCCATTCAGATATAATCTGAGGACAGTAATTCCCCCCCCCCCCCCCCGACACCTCAACTAATCATACAATGCTTTGCAGCTTGAATCTTCCCATTTATACACAACCTAAAGACAAGTGCAGAAGTAGCAGAGAAATTAACTGGTTGTTTTGCCAGGGTAGCTCCAAATGTACCTTCACAGAATTATGACAATAGCTTCAAGTCAGGATCAAGACCTGAAGCTTCTCTGAAACTGTAGGTTAGAACTTGTATGACCATTTGGTTGTGGAGAGGACTGGAGGGAAGTTTTTAAGAGAAACAGAATATAGGAGACAGTCCATGTGATGACTCAGCTGCCTTAACAAAGAAGTAATTAAAGAAAAATTGTTAGCATGTTGGAAATGGGGCTCAGGTGCCACAGTCACATGAGCCTCAACTGACCACTACCGAGCAGTGACCTGAGCATAAAAGGAGCCCATAGTACAAGAAAGAAAAAGAATGGAGGTTTGGGGGGGTGGAAGAGCCATAGCCGTCTTTTTTTTTTTTGTGGTGTTATAGAAGCAAGGTGGACAAGGGTTTTTGACTCCTGAAGGCAGAAGTGTACAGATGTAGCATCGTACATAGAAAGGAATCTGTGAAAGTGGTGTTTTGTAGAATACCTTGGGGTTTGAGTGAAAGCTGGGCCTGAAAATCTTAACTGTGGAAGACTTACAGCTGGTAAGTGCTGTGTAAATTGGCTGGGTGTGGTGAGATGGTGATTTTATGCTCTAAAGGGAGTGAGGAGCTGCATGACTCTTTTGGACAGGGCAGTTCCATTCGGTTCTGCACTGTAAAATATTCTCTAGCTCCAGGTAATGAAAATTCTTGCATGGCTTTGTCATTTTCTGTAGTATCAAATGAATGACTAAATGGGTGTGTATAATCAATGCAAAGCCACGGTGCATGACTAATGGTGCTACAGACCTGCTCCTCTAAAGGTGGTTCATGAGGGCAAAGAGAGTGAGATATGCAATCAAAGTGCAGGTGGAAATTATTAGCTGGGAAGTTCCAGCTCTTTAAGTGATGTTAAAACCCTATACCATTTAGCACATGTGCTGCTACAAGCATCAGCTCTGCTTCTTTACTGTACCTTAAAAAAATTGTGGTCCTCAAAATTCAGAAGATGGTATGTGAGGGATTGTGGCACATAATAAATTGTAAGGCATAACAGTGGCTGTGTGCGTTGTATATCTACTAATCTGAGATAATCTTCTGCTTTCTACTTTGTTTTCTATCCTTATCAGGTGTGTCTCCAAACCATGTCCTGGCACACAAGTTGGCATCACACCTGTTGGCACTTCGGTGTGATGACAGAAAATCATCTTGCTAAGGAATGGGAATTCCTTTGTACTTAGAATTGCAGTTCTAAATTCCTTGATTTGTGGCTATTATTAATGCAATCCCTTGGTAATGTTTGTAATACAAATGAAAGAATTGATCACTTGGTTAAGTTAGTTTCAGATCTTGCCTGATGGGGCTCTAACTTTGTATTACAGTAGCTGGCTCAAAGTCCATGAAGGATTTTTTCTGTTAGGGGTTAATGAAGTTGGCCAGAAACAGCTGTTTGCAAGCAATGTTATGGATTTTCCTTCTCACCATAAAGCACAGCAATCTGTTGTGAGCTCGTGTATCCTGTTGTGTTTATCAGAACACTTCCACTGGAGTCCAGCAAGCATGTAGGATCTCACAATGGCTAGACTGCTTCTTGTGACTGTGTACTACAAAAATAGAGCAGGAGTCTTAGTTTTATCCATTTGGGATTTTTTTTTTTTTTTTTTTTAGCTCCAGCAGTCTGTTTGTTAATGATTTGAGGCCAAGTTATTAAACAGCTGACCTCAAACTTCCAGTTCTTTGTTAACTTAAAATGATTTGAATGTTCAGCATGCAAGGAGCCAGAAATCTAATACAGCCTATAAAGACTCGAAGCAGCATGTTCCCTGCTCCTGCTGAAGGAATCATTGTTACCCTTGTGTTTGAAGGGTGAAACAGTATAGCCATGTTTTGGCTCGTTCTTAGATTTCCAGGAAATATAAACTGTGTTTATTATGCTGGATAAAAAACAAAAACCTCCACAAACCTCTGTGTGCATTGATTATTTCTTTCCTGTGAAAGGAATAGCAGCAGTCTCTTTCTTGGAGCTTACAGTGAACTAATTCCTCTATGTGTCCCTAAAGCTTTCCCCCCCCCCTCCATGTGATACCTGTTTCTAGTCTGCACTGACCACTCTTCACAAAGTAGTTAGTGAGTAATTTTGTAAGACTCAAATGAGATCACAGCTAGGCTGTTGGTGGGATTAGTTAAGTGGGAGAGAAACAAACCTGAGCCGTTTTCACTAAGCCTGGTTTAACTGGAAGTGTGAACTCTAGTCCTTTATTCAAATTAGGTTTTTCATTGTTTTATTGTATCAATTTCTTACAGAGAGATCTTTGCATGTGTCAAAGTAATTTAAGTATTGGGTTTCCAAAACTTGCTTCTAAACTTGAAAATTTATTCAGAAAAACTTAAATGTATCTTAAAAAAAAACACCCCAACAAAACAAAAAAAAACCCCAAACCCAAATAAAACCTTGCAAGCTGGGAGTCAGGATGAAGCCTGAGTTACACTGAAGCATTAAGTGTCATTGCCCTGTTGTAAGCTAATATTATTGTCTTCAGATCTAGAAATACTTGGATACCTCCTTGTACCCAACAGTGGAAGTGTCTAGTGGTGTGGCTTATGTCTATCAGAGATCCAGTGGTATCTTGCTTTGGAGACTTGCAGGTGCCAGGCTGTGCTTGCTCCCTGATCCCAAGAGGATCAGGCAGAGTCTGAAGCTGTGCCAGAAGAAAATCAAACCTCTGGTTTTAAGCAAGTTGGGGTGTTGTATGGATTTGTGTTAAACAACTGCACAAGAGATGGGGCAGCTCCAGGGGTTGAGCTTGGTGTGAAGTTCCAAGTCTACCACAACATGGAGCTTCTCTGGTGTTGTGAATTGAGCAAAAATCTGGTGTGCTGGCTCCTTCCGGTGGTGTGAGAGACTTTTCAATGTTATATATATACCGGTGAAACCCTTGTTTGACTATTTTTCAGGTGCTGAGCTAGAAAATGCAGCATAAACTATAACCTCAAATACCAAGGATGTTGTGTTGTGTGCACAGGCTCTGGAAAGGAGTGCCCCAGAGGGTACAGATGTGAGCAGGAATCAAACTTTCATGAGTCTGTTCTGCCTCTCTAACATACAATCATTGAATCAACTGGGTTGGAAAAGACCTCTAAGATCATCAAATCCAACCATTCCCCCAGGACTGCCAAGTCCACCACTATATAAAGGCAGAAGTAACTTGATCTAAATCCCAGAGCTGTAGGATGAGTATGAAGGCTATTCAGGACTCAGGATTTTTTGTGTTCTTCTCTCTGTGGCCCAGTGACTTCCAGTTTTAGGCTTGATCTTGTGAGTAAATCTCTTGCAATAAATGAATGGGCAAACAGAATTTGCTCAGAAGGTGTGTGTTGGTTCAGATATTTTTTACAGCTTAAACATCTGCTTATGCAATTAGCTGCTGAGCATCAATGTGTTCTCTTACAGACACAACTCTTGCCCACAGAGTAATATCCGTAATGCTATTTTACAGTTAAGCGAATATTTGATTATGCAGCTGGATGTGATTAAATGATGAAGCTGTGTTGTCACCATTTCTGTTACGTTATAAATCCATAGATGCCTACTTGAGCATGATGTGATTGTATGGCTTGGTTATACCACCAAAGATTAGCATTTATCTGGAGAAGGAAATTGACTTTATCTTAAGGATTGCTAAACAGAGAAGAGGTTAAAGCCTAACAGTGCTTGTTCCAGCACAGGATGTTTCAGGGTACGCCCTGTTGGCAAATAACTACCAGGAGTCAGCAGGTTGCCTCTTACTATGAAGTTAGAGATTAAAGTGTTAACCAGAGCCTCCCCATAGGTGTAACCATGACTAAGAGAGCGTGGAGGGAGAGGGAGGCAGGTGGGTAGCTAAATATTCCCGACATGCTCTGAGGTGTGGGGAGTGTCCTGGGTTCCCAGCACTCCCAGTTTGTGAAGCAAAACAGTAATTAAGGGCTCTGTGGGTTCCCTGAAGTGGCAGAGGTAGCTGTCAGCAGTGCGCTGCTGTCATGCCTCTCCAGAGCTCAGTGCAAGGTACGTGAAACTCCTCCTCTGCTTCTGCTCTGACCCTCTGTGCAGGTAAGCGCTGTGTAACGCTGGAGCTGTTCTGCTTGCCGTGCAAAGTGCGGTGTCAGTGGGAAGTAAGGTCCTTTGCAGTCATCCAGAACTCCAGCTGAATTCATTCTGGGTGGTTGGGGTGCTGGAGGGAGGGAGAAATATTTGGTGAGAAGCTGTTGAAGTTGAGGTGGGTTGTGTGAATTAGTTGTGATTGAAACAGGAAGTGCTGCTGCTGTTAATCAGCGTGTTCGTGGGCACAAGCCTCTGCTGCTCTTCATTCAGTGTGATTGTGAAGGTTACATCAGTGACCTTGTCTGCCCTTTTTGGCAAGTAAAAGCCATTGTTCCCGAGGGACATGGAAAAAATAAAAGTAACTTCTCTTCATAAGACTGGATTACTCAGTGTTGGGAATAGATTTGGTACAATCCCTGCTTTCTTGTTGTGTGAAGGGAGGGAGCTCGTGTGTCTTGTCTCTCCACTCAGTTAGGGGGCCATGTTCACTGGTTAATGCTGACTTCTGGTTTCAGCCACCAAAGCCTGTTCTGAACCTGCCCGAGCAGGGGGGCTGAGCTGTGTTTTGTACTCAAGCCAGGCTGTTACTCCTCTGTACTGCAGCAATTAGTTTTTAAAGTAAACAGTAAAGGAGTCTGCAAGACAAAAAAACCAAAGAAACCCCTGTTTTCAGTAAGGAAAAATGCCAGTGTTCGGACTAAGTGCTTTCTTTCGTTTAGACCTTTGCATTTACTGGTGTAGACATGGAACTTAAAAAAGAAACAGCATGAAGGCTAATATAACGTATGACTAAGTAAAGATGAGGAAGAATATTCTGCTGATGCTTCATTTCTCATGTACGTGAATAAATCCTTAACTTGGTTTTATCTGGCCCAAAATTTGGCTGAATACCAGACGCTTCTGAGTCCGGAACGTGACTTGGGTATAGGTGCTATTGTGACTACAGTGCCAAGCTCATCATGCTGTACATGTGTATGTATGAGTAAAGAAAACTGAGCCTTGGGGTTTCTACACACAAAAGGGAGAAGGTTCACCCCATTCTGACTTCCTGTGGTTTTATGACAGCTTGGGAATGCACTGGGTCAATATGCCTAGGAATCTTCGGCAAGATTTGTGCATTTAGTTGTTGTTAAGACTGGTGCGAGCTGTGTGTAGTTCACTGCTTGCTTGGCAATAATATAGTATAGAAATGTGCCAAAAAGCACATCCAAGCTGTTATGTACAAATTAAAATGTTGCTTTCCAGCTCCTGCTGGGCTCAGCTCTGGATGTGGGGTGTCCCTCTCGTTCCAGCCCTCCTCTACAGATGCTTCCTTCTGTCATTGTGTAAAAATCAGTGTGGCAGTTTGCTGTTACCTTTACTTTGTCATTCCTTGGTTGTTCTGTCCCTCTGCTGTCCCCTTAAGCAAATAACTTCAAGATCACTGTACTTATTGAAATGAAACAAGTCCTCTCATCTGCCTCTCCACTAACAGCCTTCCTCTGAAATTGCTCATTTTCTGCCTGCCCACTTTTCATTTACTCCTGTCTTTCCCTTCTGCTTCTTTCTCTCCTTTCAAAAGTATTTTAGCCTTCACTCCTCCCTGGAGCTTTAAGTTTCTTAGTGAAGTCTCGGGCCAGGAGGTTAGTCTTAGCTTCTTTAAGTTCTTGCCTATCTGAGGTGGGATTGTGTGGGTCTAGTCCAGTTTAATATAATGATGAAGACATTTCTCTAACACTAAGCAAGGTAGGAGACTGCTTTGAATAGATGAATAGGTGGCCTGAACCATGTACCATTGGAAGAACTGGAAAATCAGCCTATTTTTGTTAGTTTAAATCATAGAGAACGATGGAAAAAAACCCATTTCACTTCTGTTTGCTTCATCAGAAGAACTGCAGGAGAGTAACATGGAAAACAAGAAAATGCCAGGAGGTTACAGAATATGTGACAGGAATTTATGGAGCACTAATGTAAATATACTATCATTTGTGGTGTCCGGTAGTTGTGCTGGGGAAGTCGCTGCATGTTTCCAACCTGCAGGTTTCTGGGTTAACCAAAAATGAAGGCTGTGAGATGTGTGAGCTTCTAGGAAGGGTACAGGGAGTATTTTATCTCTAGGGTGAGCTGGTGGTGTGGAAACGTGTTGTACAACTCTGATAAACAGAACTGGTCACATCACTGTAACGAGCTTTTTGTGCTTTGCCCTAGCTATAGAAGAGGCCAGTCTTTGTCCGGGCACTGAGGGAAGGAAAAGGGGGAGGCATGGTGGGGAATTGTTCCCATCACCAGCTACTGTTCCAGTTTGTTTCAGTGCCAGCATTTTAGTGGCTGTTTTTAAGGCATTTTTAAGCTGATTTAAGATATGCCCAAGTTTAAGGTAAATAAATTAGCAAAAGTTATTCCCTGTAATAAAACAGGTCAGTGATTATCATCTTTTGTGTAAAGGTCACTTCTCAGTCTGAGCTTTTCTTTCATATGAATCTGTTGAAGGTCAGATTCTATTGAAAACAATGCCACTACCAGCAATGAAGTAGCGCAGGAGCTTGCTGGGGTTGCTGCTCTACCAGTGGTACCTGGTAACTTGGTTATTGGTGTTCTTAACATGTTGATTCCTGGTGGATGGGAGGAAGCCAAAGTGTACATCCAGTTGTCCAGGTGCCAATGTACATTAGTTCCTCTGCATCATTTAAAATTGGTCTGAAATACTGTGTCATAGGCAGTTGATTCAGATGGAGGTGTTTGTAAATTGCCTAAAAACAGATTTCAAGAGGTGTCCAGTGGTTTCTGAACTCAACTTATTTCAGAGGCAAAGAAAGAGCAAGATTATATTGATTATATACAGTGATCTCTTCTTTCTATACAAACTCATGGCTATACAGAAGTCCCTGGGGTTATCTGGCCTCTAGGTGTGTTTTTGCTGTAATGGATGTCACCCAAAGGACAATGAGATGAGGGATCCCTCCTGCTTCTGTTGGTGAGCTACTGATACAGTGCTGCTAGAAACCCCAGCTGCTCGCATAAAGCTCATTTTGCTACGGCACTTTGGGTTTAGAGGTTGTGAAAAGATGTCCTAGATGTTGTGTAGGGTGAAGGTACTGTATTTTTACACAATTTCTTGTTTGTCCACATTTGTTTTAGAAGTTATTCTTGTATGACTATGAAAACTTCAGGTAACTTCTAAACCAGGAGCTCAGTAATGTAGGATCACTTGGATAGAAGCTAGGCACTTACTCTAGCTAGCAATGAGATTTCCAAGCTTGGATTTCTTTTTTAAATTGATTTCCTGAAGGCTACTTGATGTTAGTACTGTAGACAATAAACTACTTTTCAGAGATGTTACATCAGGCTCTGTCCACACGGTCTGAAATCAGTCTCAAGTCCAGAGCATGAGGGAGAAAGGACACCAACTGCTGTTAAGTGAATTTTGAATGCAAGTATTTCTTGCATTAAGAAATACGATTAATATTTAGAAATGAATGTTCTACTTCCAGCACAGCCTTTGGAGATGTTACTGTTTTCCATGGGGTCCATTTCCTTCCCCTCCCCAGCCTCCAGCCTTTCTGTGTGATGCCATGTCTTGGGCTGAGACTAAGTTTTTTAGTGCAGTATCTGTTGTCAGTCTTAAGTCTGAGTCTCTTCAGTTACTTTCTTCAGTCTGCCTTTTCTTCTAGTACCTGAGGGGGAATAAAGGCAGCCAAGACTCCATAATTAAGCTTATTGAAGAATGCATTGTTGGAGTCTCAAGGGGCTGGCTTGCTGCCTACGCAATGTGCTGGAATTGCAACATGGAGATCTGTAAATTACATTGCTACATCACTTTAATTATAGCCTTGTGCTCTTTTTAATCTCTCAGCTACTTTCTTTTTGTGCTGCTGGACACTGCTGATGATCAGCACTTCTTCTCTTGTCTAGCTCTACAGCCCTGGTTAAGGGTGGTTTGTTGACTCACTTAGGGGTTTTTGGTGACCCTGGGCAATGTTTTACCTGTAACTAACCACTGAATTCTGACCAGTAGTTGGAGCCTGTCTGCTACCGAGTAGAGTGTAATCCTGGAGTTGTGGAGTGGTCCTAAAACTACTTGAGAAAGTCCTGGCATATGTAGTACTTAGATAAAGTCCTTCCCTGTGAGGCCCTGGCACAGGTTGCCCAGAGAAGCTGTGGCTGCCCAGTCCCTGGCAGTGTTCAAGGCTGGTATAGTGGAAGGTGTCCCTGCCTGTGGCAGGGAGTTGGAACTGTTATGAGTTTTAAGGTCCCTTCCAACCCAAGCCAGCCTGGGATTACATGATTCGAGGTACTGTAATGTACTTGGTGGGAATGGCCTATGGCTTTTTTACTAGGAGTAGGAAATATGTGTACTAGGGCTGAGCACAAAGAGGTCAAAATACGGTGTAGTCAACCCGTAGCTTGAGTGTCTGTTTCGCTTGGCAAACTAAGGCTTTGTGGTTATGTTTACCACTTGGTCTTTCTTAGTGGCATTAGTGGCTATAATTATTATTTTAACCTTTTATTTAGATTCATCTCCTTGAAATAAATGAAGAAAGTGACTATGAAAGCACAGCATCTGCCTTCTGTTTCCATCAGTGAGGAGAAGTTCATAACCAGGTAAACTATTAAAAGAACTCCAAAACCATGTAATGATTTGGCTGCTTTCTTTCAAATCACTCTGTATTTCTTCATTAACAGGGAATCCTGTAGAGAGCTGGGCCTGTAGCAGTAGCAGTCCTAGAACTTGCATTCTGTCAAGTGTCTCCAGAACAAAGTTGCCCTATATAAGAATTTTCAAGAATTGAGCATTAAACCTCTTGGTCTGTAGATTTTGTTTATGTAGAACAGCATGTTTAGAGGATATTGAAGTAAAATTCCAAATTAATGAGGATGACCTTCCTATCTTTGGAATATGTTGGTACTGAACATGAGTTCCAGAGTTTCACTTGAGCTCTGCTTGTTTGAGGCAATGGTTTAGTCTGCGGCTACAGATGGGGGATTTCTTGCAAAAGATTTGCCAGGTTCCCAGCTCTGTTCTGCGTATAAAGCTTGGAACTGCATTCGAACAGTTTTTCATGGGATGCTTTCCCTTGGTTAAATCCGGCTGGCAGGAATTTTTCCTAATGCTGCCATGAGCCTAGAGCTGTCTGCCCTGTAGCTCCATCCCCCTTTGTAGGGAAATAGCTTTTCTGCTGTTGACCAGAGCATAGGAGCTGAAAGAGGGGGCTCTTCTCTTACTTCATTTCCACCTCTCCTAATATTCCTGTGCAAAGAAGCCAAGTACACACGCATCCAGGGATGGGGCCTGTAATAGACATTCTCACAGTGCAGTAGGTGTTTGCATCTGAATCCTGACACTTCTATATGTGGCATGAGTAGTGCTGTGGATTTCTCCCTTTCTAAGGGTATCAGAGCTTTGCTGAAAGCACGCAGACAGTAAGTGCATCCTCCTCCTCCTCTTAAAGCGTTGTTGGGACATAGTGACTTTGTGTTAAAGGTAATTAATCTGTGTGAAGTTTTATATACTCGGCATATAAAATCATTCGAAAATGTACCAAATGAACCAATGTGTTTGAGTTGTTATTGCCTGTTCCAGTAATGATATGTGAATCATGGTTGAGACCCTTGTGTTAGTCATGGTTTAAAGTATGGCTGAAGCTGCTTTGCCTTGGAAAAAAAACCAAACAAACCAAAACCACCAAATAACAAGTATTTCAAGGGTCATTGACATATTCTGTATGCACTTGAGCATACAGTTCCAATGCTGTTTCCAAACTACCATCCATCATCTATACCTTCGGTTGGCTGTTAGATCAAGCCTCTTCCAGTTGAATTGAGTGAATCTTGCTGATGTAGCAAGCTTGCTGTTTGGGAATTGCACAAGGGCTTGATCAAAAGGCTGGCCAGGGCATTTGGCTGGCTAAACTATTGTCTTTGTGAATAACTGTCATAAATATCCATGGATAAGTGTCTAGGAATTGAGGGAGAAGGCACAGGTGAACTGTCCTGTGTTGGCATTTCAAGCGAAAACAGTCTGGGCTGTATTGTGGTTTTACCACCAGGGCTCTTCACTTTATAGCTTTGTATCCTGCGTTCATTACTGAACTAAGTGATGATTCGGTAGTAAATGTTACCTTTTGCGGTTTGTCTCTAGGTAGTTCTACCAGTTACTTAGCTCAGGCTTCCAGAAATGGCTGCATTTGGCTGCTGTCCCAGAGCTGTGCTATGAGGAACAGTCTTGCAACACAGAGCCCCTGCTTTTCTGGCAAGCTTAACTCTTCAGAGATGACCACATGCCCCCTGGTTAGGGCAGTCTCTGGGCCTTTGTAATTAAAGATGCGTTCCAGAAAGGCTTCTGGAACTAATAGGGTGGTGCATGTGTTACTCATTTCTGGGGTTAAAAGAAGGAAAAACCTTTTCTTTCCTCCTGTCCCCACTACACAAGGTCAAACAAGTCAGTGAATGGCTGTTAAATCTCTCCCTCAGGGCTTTTGTAATGGCTCATGTGGTTTGTCACTGTTGGCTGCACTAATGCAGGACTGAAACCTGAAAAATTTATCTGACCAAAATCCTGTGGCATTTAATGGGAAGTTATTCTAGACAAGACAAGAAACCAAGGGAAAATCTTGAGAGAAACAGAAATCTGCTTCAGAGATAACTCTTACCACATCATTAAGTGCTTTTAGCCTGTGGTTTTTATTTGCTTAGGAGCCAGCATGGCTTACAAATAATAAATGGGCCTCAGAGTATGATCTGGGTCTCCAGGAAATTGATCACCCCAGTGTTCTACTTGGAAAAATCTTGCAAAATGATGACTCGGTAATCAATAAAATGATTCCCAAGCGTACTAGGCTGCAAAGTATAAGATGACCTATGTTTCAAGCACTGTGCAAGCAGGATCAGCAGGTCTGTCACAACATCTGTCAAACAAAACTCCCTATCTCCTACTTGCATGTTAATCTCGCATAGCATCTGGATTTTGCCTGTGTATGAGGCAGAGACATCCTTAATCTTGTTTACTTTTAGCCAGTATGATCCCAATTTTGCTTCTATCTGATTCATAGCTATGGCTACTAGAACTTTCCCTTTTGGTGGGATGATCTGAATACAGTCCTCATAGTTTGTGAGACAACCTATAATGAGCTATTCCAGCTCAAAGGAAAAAGGGCTTTCACCAGCTATATTACTAGGGTTTAAGAGTTGAAGTAATTGTTGAAAATGCTGTTTTGGTGCCCCATGCCTGGTTGATAAAGCCACTGGAAAACATCTTTTGAGAGTTGCAGTGAGTTCCTGTAAATAATTTATATCAAATGTGTTAGAAGGAAATGCAGTTAACCTTGTTGAGTTTCAAGGTGAAGCCTTTGTTCTAATGTTACCTGCTAAGTAAAAGTCCTGAGTATCTTTTCCCTTCTCACCATGGAAAAAGGCTCATCAAGCAGGAAGACGCTGCCAAGTTCAGTTTAAGTGGAACAAAGGTAGGGAATGCAAGAGGAAACTTTAGACTGGCACATTCTGCCTGCCCCTCTACCACAAACATAGCCATGTCCACCTTGGCACTCTGCTTGACTTAGGGTCATATGTCCTGAAGGAGGAAGCAGGTGCTGCAGGTCTGTATCCTATGTAAAGACATACAGTGGTGAAGTTCTGCTCAGCATTATGCAGAGGTACTGCATTGTCCAGGTGCTGTGGGTATGCATTGATGGTAAGAGGTGACTGAGAAACAGTCATAAGACACAGAAGAGGGTGTACACTGCTGGAGTAAGACAGTGATAGTCCTGGGAGAACATACTTTCACTGGAACAGTTAAAATCATACATAGCAGCTTCCAACCAAAATTACTTGTGTTTCTCTGTGTAATCCATCCTTCTATGCTCTTGCACTGGTTTCATAGAATCCCAGGCTGGTTTGGGATAGGAGGGTCCTTAAAGCTCATCCAGTTCCACCCCCCTGCCATGGGCAGGGACACCTTCCACTAGATCAGGTTGTTCCAAGCCCTGTCCAACCTGGCCTTGAACACTGCCAGGGATGGGGCAGCCACAGCTTCTCTGGGCAACCTGTGCCAGGGCCTCACCACCCTCACAGGGAAGAACTCCTTCCTAAGTTCTCATCTCAATCTCCCCTCTGTCAGTTTAAAGCCGTTTCTTGGTATCATAGTTGAGATCCCCTGACTCACTGACTTTGTTTGCTTAGTTGTTTTTTATTTGTTTGTTTTTAAGTTTGCAGAGTCAACTGAGGAGCCATTTAAGCAGTTTGACTAAATTGAGTCACCAAGGGAGATGTGCTGGGCATTCATTCTTGAAGTTATCTTTCTGAACTGCTTGCTGTGGTGGACAAACTGATTCCGTTTCTAGGGGAGGGATCACTCTTAGCTTTGTCATCTCTAATAAGGGTGCTGTTGTCACCATGGATCACTTCCTCATGTTCTGGGTGTGTTACGGCTGTTATAGGGAAAGAACTGTGAAAATTCCTACACATCCCACATTATTCCTTTGTTTGTGGTGATATCTGACTGTTGAAATAGTAAAATGCTTTTTCTACTGAGCATCATTCTTGGGTGTGATTTGATTTTCAGTAATGGTGCTAGAAGTCAATTCTTGGGGTTGGTTTTGAGTGGCTTGGGGTTTTTTTTGTTTGTTCTTTTTCTTTTTTTTTTTTTTTTTTTTTTACTGAAAGTTGGTGTAGGAGCAGTAGCAGTGCTTTTGATAATACACGGATCTTGACCAGTTTCAGTAGATCTCAGTGCAACTTGCCATAAGAAGAGCTTGCAAGTGCTGTCTGTTCTGCCTATGATTCAGCCCTTGTATCTCATGCTAGACAAAAGCATGGAAACACACTCTGTGTTTTCACTCCCCACTGCAAGGCAGTATGTTAAACTGCTTTGTTGTTAGTTGTATCAGTTGGTGCTTGAAGATTGTCCATGAGGAAGAATTTGGATGCTTCCATGCAATTGTTTCCCAAGCTTACTTACCTCTGCTGGTGGAAGCTGCTTTCTTGAATAACAATCTAAATCATCTTTGCTGTTTAATTGGTGTAACAGTGTTTTATTCTTGATGGTTCTGAAATATGTATCCTGGGCTGCACCAAAAGGAGCTTGACCAGCAGGTCGAAGGAGGTGATTCTGCCCCTCTACTCTGCTCTTGTGTGACCTCACCTGGAGTATTGTGTGCAGTTCTGGTGTCCTCAACATAAAAATGACATGGAACTGTTGGAACAAGTCCAGAGGAGGGCCACGAGGATGATCAGGGGACTGGAGCACCTCCCCTATGAAGACAGGCTGAGGAAGTTGGGGCTGTTCAGCCTGGAGAAGAGAAGGCTGAGTGGAGACCTCATAGCAGCCTTCCAGTATCTGAAGGGGGCCTATAGGGATGCTGGGGATGAACTCTTCATTAGGGACTGTAGTGACACAGGACAAGGGGTAACGGGTTAAAACTTAAACAGGGGAAGTTTAGATTGAGTATAAGGAAGAAGTTATTTAGTGTAAGGGTGGTGAGGCACTGGAATGGGTTGCCCAAAGAAGTTGTGAATGCTCCATCCCTGGCAGTGTTCAAGGCCAGGTTGGACAGAGCCTTGGGTAATATGGTTTAGAGCGAGGTGTCCCTGCCCATGGCAGGGGGGTTGGAACTGAATGATCTTACAGTCCTTTCCAACCCAAACTATTCCATGTTTCTATATATCACTTAATTCTGCCTTGTTCCTCCCTAGCCAAAGTCGCAACTTGCTTTTTGCCTTTGTGGTTGATGCTTCTTATCACTTCCACACTCTTTGGATGCTGTCAACTTGGTGTTTATCCTTCGCCAATAGTAGTATGAAGAAGGCAGAGTACTTTGACCAAAGCGGGCCTTGAGCTGTAATTCAAGCAGTCTTGCCCTGAGGAGATATTCTCCTTGTGTATTCCATCTCAGCATGGCACAGCTGACTTGGGACCAGCAGCTGCTTAGTGGTAGAAAGAAGGTGCTTTTCCCCAGTGTCAGTGCCAAAGCAATTGCTTCAAGCCTGTATCTGTGCAACATGGCATTTATTGCCCCTTGCCTTGTTCACAAGGGCTATATGTGAGTTTGTCAGTGGTGGAGACAGCTATAATTATCTCTGGTGGTTCTTAAATACTGAATTTTAAACATTGTTAGCACCAGTGTGTCTCATGTTGCCTTTCTGACTCAATGCAGCACTTTCAAAGCAGGATGTTACTCTGCTTTTTGTAATTGCATCCTCAATCTCTGTTTGAAATAAAAGATGAAGGGCAGGATTATAACTCTTGCTTGTTGTCAGAAGTTCTCTTCAACTAACTCCGTCCCTTCTCCTCTGAGCAAAGACTTAGTGCCAAGCTGTTATGTCTCAAGCAGAAGAAAACTGAAATGCTTTCTCTAGGCATACCAGAGGTATTCTGAAATAAGAAATGCATCTGAAAAAGACACAAAAACCTACTGAGAGCCCTCATACAGGGAAAACAACTGGTAACCTGACTGCAGTCATCTGCAATGCTGGTGCATGGGAGTGTTGTTCCTGTTTTCTTCCCCCCATGACTGCAGCAGAAGTCCAAAGTACAAGTTATTCTGGGGCAGGGTTATTAACATCACAGCAGTCCACAAGTGATCTATTTCCTCTGTGTATCAGGCCTGTAAAGAGGCAGCTTGAAAGTAACCCAGTCTCCTGACACAAATTTACTTCTGGAAAATGAAGTATTAATCATTAACAAAGAGGCAGTGGGTAAGAGATACAGGGGTTTACAGTGATATGGATGTTAAAAGCATGATTCTTTTCATTGTGATGTTTTATTTTAGAGAGCAACTCAGTTCACTTCTGAAGACTTATAACTCTTACTATTCTGACCAAGAAAACCTGCAACTGTCGCGTACTCAGGTAAGTGTGAAAGTAATACAGAAAGCACAATGTAATGGCAGGAAAAACTCTAATGGGCATTGATATTGTAGGGAGTTGTACTGCAGATGTGGGGTGCACTTCCCCCACTCTTCTGCTTTAACCCCTGGTGCGTAGTGGTAGGATGACTGTCACCCCATCAAGAACAGACTAATGTTCTCTCCTGGAGTGTGAACCTTTAGTGCAGGGAAATGCTGGGAAGCTGAGCCCCAGAAATGCATCCTCTATGGAGCTGAAGGAGGGCTTGAAGCATGAATCATTTCTCATACCACAAATCCTCTGCTTTCGGGGTCTGGACTTAACTTCTTCACAAGCCTTGTTCCTGTTGTTTTAATGATTTCACTATTTTTCTGTTAAGTTTGAGGGGAAATCATTGATTGTCACATTATTATTACTCTTCTTCCCTTTTTTCTTTTCCCCAGCGAGAAGGAAGCAAACCATTTATTGAAGGAATCTTGTCAATATTTTGGGGCATCCGACATCCCATCCGATTAAAAATTCAGGATGAGAAGCAGATACCCTCATTTGTAACCCTGAAGTCTTTGGAGAATGTGGGTTTGTTCCCTAGTAAAAGGTAATTAACCTCCATCAGAAAGAGGCACAGTAGTATTTAAAGATAGCTCATGTTCAATGGATGTGTCTGGCTGCATATCCCAGGTTCCCCAAAGGTTGTGGTGGTCCTTCAGCAACTTCTGCTGGGCAGAAAGGTGCATCTTTTTTGCATTTTTGCCTGGCTTTCAGCTGAAGAGCAGTTGAGAAGGTGGAGGAGGTTACCTTTCCAGGTACCTCAGGTGAGAAAGAGTTGCCTCTTAGGGCAATACTCTAGCCAGGGAATGAATACTGGCTTTGTCTGTGTGAAATCTGATGTTAAACATCCTCAGAAACACACCACCAGCTACTCCTTCAGGCTGCTGCTACCTCTGGCATTGCCCATCAAATCCATTGTGCTGATGGGACTACTGCTACATTTGCTGTAACTTTAAAAACTAATGTAGGTTCTCAGAGTATTTCTTCTTTCTGTTTTGAACAGTATTTCCCAAGTGTTGGTTGGTGGACTTTGAATTGTTTGATGAGCTGAAGCTGAGTAATGTGTAATATGGGGGCTGGGCCAATATTTACACTGAGTAACTCCCTGATAAATTCTGTATTTCAGAGCTTATTTTCTTAATTATTCATTGGTTTGGGCTCCATGTGGTACATGTTAGAACTGTGGATTTAATTCTGCCGCCTTTGCAGCTGTGCAGTTCCAGTAAAGTCAGGGACAGTCTTGTTGCCTGTCTCTTGCTCTGGAAGTTGAGGGATGTAACCTGGCAGAAGTAAGCATTGGGGAACTCGAATCTGAGGCAGTTCTGGTTCTCTTGGTTCCCCTTTACTAGGCCTACTGGGGCAGGGTGGATCTGGCCTGTAGGATGGGGTCAGTCTGGTAGTCAGAGTTATGCTTTGCCTTTTATTTCTTAAAAATACTTCTGACTGGTGAAGATCTGAATCTTAAAGCAAATATTAATTCATGATCAGAACAACATGAAGCTGCCCTGACATGCTTCAAGGTATGCAGAGCAGCTTCGCTGTTTGATCTTAAATGGGCTCTTTAAATGCGGGGAACACAACTCACATTGTTTCTTGGCATGTTCATTGGAGTTAGTTGAGTGTGTTTTGAATATATATATATATATGAAATGATTTTTTATTATTTTCCTACAAATTGGTTAATGAATTTAGTTAATGAATAGTAATCTGTACTGCATAGATTACTACATAGTAAAACATACTATAAATGTATGTTTTGTATTTCAGAGGAATGACACGCTGGGGAGAATTTGATGACCTCCATCGCATTAGTGGGGAGATGCTGAAATCTGCTGAAGAAAAGGCCAACCTTGAGGAAAGTTAGTGTTGCTGCTCTCATGTTCACTAAAAACTCTTTGTTCTGTTGCTCAAATATAATCTGACACACTAGGCCTTCCCTGCCAGCAAAGGGTTATCTCGGAACATCTATTCCATGCTAGTGAAACACTGATGTGTGGCTGGTTAGTGAAAAGGTTGCTGTGTGAGTATTTTTTCAAATAGCCACTTCTAGTGGGCTGTGCTAATAATAATAAAGATGATGGTGATGATAGCAAAAACCTTCCATCCAGAGGCTCCTTGCTGTGGGGTTCTGGCAGTGAGGATAAAGCAGCTCATTGGGTTTTTCTGTCCAGGTCATTCCTGTTACGAAAGCCGCACACTGACACCCAGGAGCCAGCAGGACCAGGACTGTGCCACCCTGTCCCGGGCTGGCAGCACCGTGGTGGCTCTGCGGAGCAGGACCTGGCTCCCTGAGACTGCCAGGGCAGAAGCAGAAACTCACAGGTTTTCAATTAATGGCCACTTCTATAATCATGAGGTACAAATGCTTGCTGCCATCCCCTGAGGTTGGGTACTGGGACAGCTCAGAATTCCCAGCAAGTGGCTGGAGGCCCCTGAGCTGATGGGCACCCCTCCAATGGCCCCATGTATGGCCAGGCTGGTGTTGGTGGGCCCTGAACTCAACCCTGCGTGATGGGGTCCACAGTAGTCCTGGTACCAAGGGTGCTCTCCTGAGGACACTGCATGACCTGTGCTTTGTCATAGGATCACAGAGTGACTGGAAGGGACCTTTAAACTCACACAGTTCCAACTCCCTGCCATGGGAGTTCCACTAGACCTTCCACTAGACCAGGTTGCTCCAAGTGCTGTCCAACCTGGCCTTGAACACTGCCAAGGATGGGGCTGCCACAGCTTCTCTGGGCAACCTGTGCCAGGGCCTCACCACCCTCACAGGGAAGAGCTTCTAACATCTCATCTCAATCTCCCCTCTGTCTGGTTAAAGCCATTCCCCCTTCTCCTGTCCCTGCAGGCCCTTGTCCAAAGCCCCTCTCCAGGTTTCTTGTAGCCCCTTTAGGCACTGGGAGCTGCTATGAGTCTCCCCAGAGCCTTCTCTTCTCCAGGCTGAACAAGCCTGGCTCACTCAGCCACACCTGACAGCCTGCTTTGTCCCAGAGCTGTGCTGGTTCACATCCTTTGTGGTCGTTGCTGCTGTGTTGAGTGGCCCTCATGCTCATGCCCTTTTGCTGCTGGTTTTGTTCCTAGACATCGGTTTTTACTCCAGCTTTTGGATCAGAAACCAAAATAAGAATCAACAGCCAGATGAAAACAAGACAAGTAATAGAACAACTGCTTCAGAAGTTTAAGGTAAGAGGTGCTTCTCTCTGAACTGAGGCCCAGGAGAGAAAAACCCAGCTGCACTTGGAGCCTTTCCTAGCACAGATGGGTTGATGCAATGCCTATGGCCACGCTTTCCTCTAGTGACAGGCCCTGCCCATAGTGTTGTGCTCAGGACAGCTGGGAATTCTGTTCTAACCCAAGGGTCTGAGAGATGGGCCATGTTAGATCCGGGCACATGGAAAGCTCCAGACAGTCAGAGTTAAAAGTAGTGCTCAAGATTAGTGCCAGGCTGTCTGAAGCTACCTTGTTTTATTATAACTTGCCTGAACACTTTGCTGTGACAGAATGGCTTCATACCTTTAATAAGACTTTGTGGTGTGATACTAAAAGGAGAAGTTGACTTCTCTGAATAATAACACAAGGAATGGAATTACAGAGCAGGTTGTGAGGTTGAAGAGAGTAAGTTGAAAAGTAATTGTTCAAAAGGGCTGCCTTTTGCTGAATGTGGTTGTACGGGCAAGTGGATCCCAGGGTTTTGCTTTAAATACCTGAGCTGAGAAGCACAGAGTGTCTGCTGACAGTGAAATAGGTCAGTCTGAACACTGCCAGGGATGGGGCAGCCACAGCTTCTCTGGACAACCAGTGCCAGTGCCTCACCACCCTCACAAGGAAGAACCTCCTAAGATCTTGCCTCTTTCTGTTTAACAGATAGAAAACAGCCCCCATGAATTTGCACTTTATATTATCCACGCGTCCGGAGGTAAGATGGGCACTGCTGTGTGATCCCTTCATCTCTAGTGACCCTTCCTCTGTGTGTGTGTGTGTGTGTGTGTGCGGATGGCTGGACTTGGAGCAACAGGGTTCATCCCGGGCATCTGTCATTGTTCGGACAGTGTGGAAGCTGTGTGGCATCACAGCTCTTCTGGAGACCCTTAGGGATGTGTGGCCTTCTGGTGGAGGGGAGAACCTGAGTAACTGTGGGCTGGTGTAGTTGGTTATGGAAGGCTAAACAGGCCTTTGGTATTCCCATATTCCAAGGCCGTGTTAAAAAGCTTTGCTGCCCTAACCATTGTTCTGCACAGTGACCACCATGGCATGTGGGATACTTTAGTGGATAGTTTTGGATGCCTAGTTAAAACAACCTTTTTGGGGGGGAAAATGTTTACTTCTGCAACGTACTCTTGCTTTAGGAAATCTGATCCTTGTTAAAAGGAATACCTGAAAGAATGGGAGAGAGAACTGATGGGTATGTATCTTAAATGTCAGAATATGAAGCTGAAGTTATGTTTGAAATCTATGAAGTAAGTTTTGTTTTAGGGAGTCGGGGTCAAGCTGATGGGCCTGGATCATGCTTATGTGGCTACCTAAATCACAGGTCCTTTCTATTGTATCTACCTATTTCTTTGATCATGCATAGCATAAGTGAGGTGCCACATCCTCCTGCTAACATGTGTTGGAGCCTTGTTTGTTATCTAATAATTGCACATCAGTTGAATTCAGGGCCTTTGTCAAGAAAAAAGGCTACTGGTTGTGTGAGGTACCCCGAGGCACTGTTGTGTGTTCTGTGCATCACCATGTTTCTCTTGAATCCCAGAGAAGAAGCAACTGAGGAGTGGGGATGTCCCCTTACTGCACAGGCTGCTGCACGGTCCCTCTGAGAAGATTGCCAAGTTCTTCCTCATGGACAGAGATGTAGAAGAGATCAGCAGTGATGTACGTATCCCACCACTTCTAGTAGCTCCCAGCATTTTTCCCAGTTAGTGTAGTTGCTAACGTGCATTTCTTGCCTTCTTGCTAGGTTGCTCAATATATTCAGTTTCATCTTCCCTTTTTGGAATCGATTCTACATAGAATAAATGAAGAAGAACAACAGGAGATTCAACAGACAATTTCAAGGCAAATAGAAGGAAAAGGAGTGGGGTCGCTTTGAAGCTGGGAGAATATTCACAATTAGGGGTTGGCTCGAAAAGGGAATGGGTTTCCGTAGCAGAGTCACAGTGCTGCAATTACTTAAGTGAGGCTTGATGGGATTTATCCTCTTTTACGTATTCTTCATAACCAGATGAGGTGCTGCTGTTAAAGACTGAAGAATACTGACCACAGATGTAAGGGGGGATTGTTCCAGGAGATTCTGACTTTCAGTGTCACTTTCATTTTTACTTGGTTTGTTTTCTGAGCCTCAAACTGGTTCCTCAGTTTCTACTTGCTGCTGTGTATTTCCTTGTACTTGGGTAGCACGGCATTTAAGGGAGCTTAGTGCTAATTTCTTAATGTCTCTTTAAAACCTGACTTGTGATAAATGTTGCAAGTTCTTGTGGTGGTAGCTCAAAATGCACAACCAGTACACATTAGAAACACAGTGGTGTTTCTGAACAGGTGTATGGGTCTTGAGCACAAAAGCAGTGGGAACCTGCATCAGATGTGGATCTGTTAGGAACTGACTGTGTGATAATCTCTTTGAATCAAAATGGCCAGGAAATAAATAGAAAAAAAATAGAGAATGGCAATTGCTATGGGAAAAGCTTTCGTGACAATGTTTTTCAGCCATTCAACTTGCCTTGTTAGAGTTTGGATTGAAGTTTTGCAAGGTTCTGTGTTGCTGAAATGCCTTTTCTCTCTCTTTCTCTCTCCATCTCAGGTACCTGAGAGAGAAGAGATTGATATGTCAGCACCTTCACAGTCGAACTGCTCAAAGAACAGAGACCACAGTTTGAGTTGAAGGGCCTGTTGTGAACGCCCCACACTCCTCTGCCTAAGGGAGATCAGCACACTGAAGTGAGCAGGATGGGACCTCAGAGCCCTGACAGCACAGGGGGGTTCTGTGTGCTGAAGCTTCTCTTCATAATTATGCACCTGAAACTGAACCTGTTCCCCTACAACTCTGGTTATGAGTTGGGAGCCACCCCAGAAGATGCAGTAGATCCCCCAAAAGACTTAATATAGCTTAAGATAGGGGGTAAATTGCTATGAAAGGCACAAGGCTTTAAAACCTACTAATTTATAGACCATTATGAGAAATCTGGCATGTGAGAAAAATACTGCAATAGCCAGTGTGATAATTGTACAGAAAATATGAGAATTATATATATGGGTTTCCTTCTATTAGAGAAATGTTGAATTACATTAGAAGAAAGCCTTTCAGTAGAGGTAAGTGGCAAATGATATTTATGTATCTAAGGCTGCAGTTAAGATTTTCACTTAAATTAAAAAAAACAACAAAATACCTGTGCAAGAGACTGAAATCCCCCTGGCTTCAGAACAGCAGATGTTCAACTTGGTTAAGCTTTGAGCTGTGGTTAGAAGAATACAAATGGGAACCTTCCCACCTAATAGCTTCTCAGTTCCTCAATAAAAGGATGAACTTATGTCTGCAATATCCCTTGAACTGCCAAGTAAGAGCTCAAACTAAACACTTGAATTTGCTTATGGGGTTCTGGGAGGCACCTCAGATTTTTTTGTTGCTGAAACAAAAGATTCCAAGTTAATGCCTTAGATTTTTTTTTAATCTAAAGATGTAAATAAGTGTTCTGTGAGGGGTAGACTTCACAGCCTCAGTGCAGTGTCTGTGCAGCCTACCCTTGTGCAGAGTGCTGGGTCTTCTCCAAATGGGTCCTGCTTAATACTAAACCTTAAACTGTAGCAATGTAAATAAAATCTGACTTGTGCCCGAGGAATTGCCCTGCCGTGTTAGTTTGTCTCTTTTACATGGTATCTGTGCTTTGCATTAGCTACCTCATGCAGGTAGTGAGATAAAAACACTGTTAGAAGAAAAGAATCACCATGTGGGAAATGGTGCCTCTAAATCTTACAGAATAAATGAAATATGGAAAACGACATTGTCTGAGATGATGGTGATTTAAAAATGACAATAACTGAAAGTCATAATTGAAGATATTGTGGTTTGGGCCAAGGGTTTTTTTGAATATGCAGTCTATTATAGTCTTGCCCAGAAAATAATTATGGGCAAGTGAGCACAGAGGGGAGAAATAAAGGTAATTCATCAGTTAAGATGCATATTTTTAAGTAATAGTTGCCTTACAGGTGCAAATCTAAGTTCCTTGAAGCACCGGAAGTGTGTATGCAGGCGTGATGGACGTGTCCCCACGGCCCACTCAGGTACCTGTTACCCAAGCTGTTGGAGGCGTGAAACTTACCCTAAACCATCACAGGTCCTGGAATGTCAGCTCTCTGTGCAGCCTGAAGAAGACCATGGCCAAGTTCTCAGCCAAACCCAAGCAGAAATGGCTGCTTCAACCATGTCATGGGTGGATGTTTTTGTTCCTCTTCTTTTGTCACCTCCAGGCCAGGTGAGATTTGAGTACCAGGTGCAATAGTGATGCACCATGGAAATGGTGCTAGAGCAGACATAGAGCTTTGTGTGGATCTCTGTGCTTGGTTCCACCTAAATTTCTGTAAAGACAAGTTGGAACCTGTTTGCAAAGCAATGTTCAGGTAGATCAGATTCAGGAGCAGGGACACAGCTTGTCTAACCTCGCTGAGAAAGGACAAGTGCAACAGAGATCTTGGCCTGTGCTGTAGCACCTTTCTCATTTGAACCAGGAAAGGGTGTTGGAGTATTTTCATGCAGAACAGGGTGTTTTTTATTATATATTTATTTTCCTAAATGCTTGAGTAATTGTGTGAAGGTGAAGTTATGAGAACATTGGAACATGAAATATTAATAATTCCTTGGTCTGCAAGGAATTTAAAAGATAAATCAATGCTCAGACCATATGGTAAAGAGAGAAAATGTTTTCAAGCAGGCTTTTCAGTGCTCTGTGCATGAGCACAATTCCTAAACTGAGCCATTTGTGCCACCTTCTGGTGCTGAAATACTTTCATTTCACTTGTCCTGATGGACAGGGACAGAAGTATGCTGGGAAATTACTATGGGACAATGCATTGACTAACTGGAGCCTGCTGGGTTTGAAGGACTACTGCAATAAAGCTTTAGCCTTGCTCTGCTGGATACAAGGAATAATTTCTGACAAATACAGGTGAGAACAGGTGGAAAATTTATTCCAAAGATTTACTAGATATTGCAGGTAACACAGCAGTGAAAAGCAGAGGGGACAGGGGCAAGGGGCCTTGCTTTTGGATGGGGAGCCCAAGCCATTAACCATACAGACAGCAGTGAGTCTGTCTCTTACCTGTATTTGTATGACTGAGCTTCCCCTTGAGGAACATCTCAAGTCATCACTGATTTGAAATAAAAAAAGAAGAGTCAAAGCCCTCAAACTACCCCAGATTACAGAGGACTGATCTCAATCTGCATCTCTAAGTTGCAGTGCTTGGAGAAGCCCAAGGGCCCATCTGATCATTGATTGGATACCAAAACCACCACTGATACCTGAGTAAAACCTTGTTCTGTTTTAGCTGTTGCTCTGCTTATGTCCCCAGTATATGAGCAATAAGTTAGACCTGAATCAGCAGCCAACTGTTGATGGTTCTTGGCCTGTGGTTCATTATAACTACATGGTGACCTGCACAGCTCCCCAGTGAGTAGTTCTCCTGTAGTGAAATGGTACAGCTGCTTAATTGTTCCTGTGTCATGTGTGAAATGTGTCCTGGTAGAATAGAGCTGGTTTCCTCTAGGTTGTCTCTAATTTGCCAAGGTGATTTTGACATTTAAGAATTGTAAAGAGATTTGCAAGTTTGGCTCCGCCTTGCTGTCAGCTGCAAACCTAACAAATGGGGTTTGGTCTGATGATTTATATCGTTAATGACAATTTGCATCCATTTAACTTATTCTTTCAGCAGACTTCCTCAAGGTGATGAGCCTTCTCTTTGCACTTAAGGCTTCCATGCTTAAGGATCCTGAACAACTAAGAAATTTAGCTGGCTTTAAGTTACTTGCTTTGGTTTAAAGTTTACGTCTCCTTGATAATTCTGAATCACTGTGACAGGAACCAGAGCTGAGGTTTGTACGTGGATTCCTCCCCATCTGACTGAAATGCAGTTTCCCAGCCCAGCAGGTCCTATGGGAAATGTGGTTTATTGAGATCCCTCTTGTCCCTTGTTTGCAGCAGCAGATGAGCTGTAGCTGGTGTAAAACCATCCAGACTTCCTTAGATTTGTGAGTAAAGAGCCACAAGGTAGTTTTGTGCACTCTGACAAATCATATGTTCCTGTTTATGCTTCATGAACGTCAGAAAAGATATGCTTGCTGTTAGGTTGGCAACTGGTGTCCAATGTGCTGCAGGAGCTCTTCAGGCTGACAACATTTTTTCACTTCTCTTTATAAGTTCTGGACCCTGGAAAAGAGCAAAATATCTATGAGCTAGTCAGAAAGGTGATGTGCTTGTGAGCAAGCAAGCTGCCACTACCCACTGTGGCAGCGGTGGGTAGCATTTTGTTAGCAAGCTGTGTACATAGAGTGTTCTGCAAAGCAAAGATATGTTTACCACTATGTTTAAAAAACATAGTTTTTCCTGTTCAGCTCAGGCTGCCTTTGGAGATGTGATGTTTGGGAGAAGGTGGCAGAATTGCTGCTTTGCAGATGTGTGGCTTGGTGTGTTCAGAGGTGGAAATCATAGGAGAGACTTTTTTTTGTCATTTAAAGCAAGGCAAAGGCTGAGGAAAACAGAGCCAGGCTTAAGGGTTGTGGAGGGTTTAAGCTTAGTGAAGGAATACATCACAGAGAGAGATGTGAAGTAGACAAAGGCAGATTTTCTGGAGGGTTTTTTTCAGGAGAAGCTGAAGTAGCTCTGCAGTGTGAGGGTCAACAAGCTACAAGAACATAGGCAAGAGAAGAGGAAAACAGTGGTAGGGAAAACAAACAGGGAAAATACTTTGACCCTAAAAGGTGACTACATGCTTTCTCTCCCTACTGCTGAGGAACTTTTCAAGTGAAATCCAGTTCATAACTAAGAATTAAAAAATGAAGAGTTCATTTCAGAACTGTTAGCCAGGGAAAGACCTTTGTCTATGTCTTTCACAGGCCCAGTCCCAGCAGCTCCCCAGAAGAAGCAGATGGAGCTGAGCTCTGTATCCATCAATTGCATGTAAACACAAGACTAATTAGGTAAGTCATTTAGTGATGAATCAACTGGTGCTGATATCTACATGTGCAGGCAATCAGATTTGCCTTTGGAAAAATAACTGCAGGAATTCTGGCTATCCAGACTTGGTTTGGCTGTTTAAAGGAGAAATTCCTCCTCCTGCATATACTCCCTGTTTCCATTGTGAGTCAGATGAAGCAGAAAGGACACCTCTTTGGCAAAGCAGGCCTGGGGGTTGCCTCCTCTGCAGCACTGCTCTCTCATGGTGGTGAAGGCAGCCGTGATGGCTGTCAGCTGCTCCTGTGTGATCTGGGGCTTGTATTTGATGAGGTTGATGAGCATTCTGGAAGGAAAGCAGAGGAAGCACATGGCTTATGGTGCATTTCTCCAACCCTAGTCGTGCGAAGTCCCTCTGTTACTGCCCACCTCCTTTCTACAGCTTTTTCATTTTTATCCCCCCCCCAGATAGGTATTTGCAGTAGGGAGCAAAGACATGCTCAGCTCCCCTGGGAAATAAAATATCTGTGTGAGGTTTTAGTATTGGTCCACCCCAGAAAAGCTGTGGCTGCCCCATCCCTTGCAGTGTTCAAAGCCAGGCTGGGTAGAGCTTGGAGCAACCTGGTCTAGTAGAAGGTGTTGGAGTTGGAACTGGATGAGCTTTAAGGTCCCTTCCAACCCAAACGAGTCTGTGATTCTATCATTACCCATGAACTATGTGTGCAGGTGTTGTCTGTGTTGTACAGCACGCCACAGGGTCCAGGAAGTTTGGGCTCACCCCAGCACAAGTTAATGGCCGGGGTAAGAATAAGAAACAGGAGGGTAACAGACTAGAAGAGGCACGCCTTACTCTTGCTTCTTCTGCTGTAACTTCTCCTCCTCAGTTGTACACAAGTCTTCATGGAAAGTGAACAGCCCTGGAGTCAGTGATAAGGGCACATAATGCTCATCCATTTCCAGTTTCCCTATGCAGGGTCTCCTGAGAGCATAGGAGCTGCTGCAGCAGTGGCACACGCCTGGGTTTATAGGGTCTCTCAGGTGTCTTCTGCATATTTCTCCAAGTACAAGATCCAGCTTTACCAAGAGAAGTGGGAAAAAAAAATTACATTTTTTATGGTCAAAAATACACACTGCTCTTGAAGTAATAAAGAATAACAGAGAGCTTAAATTAAACTTCGTAATGTAGGTGGCAGCTTATTTTTGACTGAATGCTGGCTTTTGTCAGTGCAGTAATTTTTCAGAAGTATGTCTCTGTGGTTCCAGGGACTGTCCTTTGAGCACAGAAACCATGTGATTTTTGTTGTGGTTTAAGCCCAGCTGGTAACTCAGAACCACATAGCCACTCACTTTCCCCCCTTTCTTCCCCCCAGCTCCCAGAGGGATGGGGAGGAGAATCTAAAGAATGTAAACCCCAATGCGTTGATATAAGAACAGCCAGTAACTAAGGTATAACACAAACCCCTACTGCTACCACCAATAGTAATAATGATAAGGGAAATAACAAAGGGGCAGAATATAAAACTAAAAGGGGAAAAGGAAAACACTAAATACAAGTGATGCACAATACAACTGCTCACCACCTGCCAGAGGATACCCAGCCCTACCTGAGCAGTGATCTGAGCCTTTTGGGGTGACTCCCTGCAGTTTCTATACTGGGCATGACGTGCTGTGGTATGGAATTGCCCTTTGACTAGTTTGGGTCAGGTGCCCTGTCTCTGCTTCCTCCCAGCTTCCCCTCCTCCTTTGGCAGAGCTTAAGACTCAGAAAGTCCTTGGTCAGAGTAAGCGCTACTTAGCAACAGAAAAAGCATCAGTGTGTTACCAGTGTTGTTCTCAGGCTGAAAGTCAAAACCACAGCATTGCACCAGCTACTAAGAAAGAGAAAAATGACTGCTACTGCTGAACTGGGGACAGATTTCTTCATAAAGCACACTTGCATGGGCTTGCTGTCTTCAGTAGGGCACCTGTGGGTCTGTGTGGCTGCTCTTGTTAAGGGGATGATGGAGAAAATGGGTGGCTGGAGGATGGACTGAAGCTTTTTTATGTAGTTCAATTCCAGCTTTAACTTCAATGAGATGGAGTTATGCTTCCTTCAGGCATGGGAGTACACCTTCAGGTCAACTCAGCAGCTCAGTCAACATTCACCTTTACTCTTGGACCCTGCTGGCAGCAGAATTTGTGACAGGGTTTCCAGAAGAAGTATGACTGAGATCCAGAGGAACAATACTCACTTTTTCCTCAGCACAAGGCAGCAGCTTGTCCAGGCTTAACTGGCAGCATTTGGAGCCAATTGTAGTCATCTGCTTGGTGAATTTGATCAGCTCTGCAGATGTCAGTTGAGGCATCTTCTTGGTGAAGCTCAGGAGGAGCCTGAAAAGGTAATTTTTCTGAAGTCAGTGATGTTGTTTCATGAGGCAGCAGTGAGCAAGCCTCTGCCTTCACATGTTCAAAGCTCCAGCCAAACCACAGGGAACACTCAGTAGTGCAACAGCAGGACTAAGCCTGGTGTGTAGAACCTCACAAGCCTGCTTTATTTGTTTGACCTCTCTCCTTTCTCTGACCAGTTTCTTACCAGGTTAAACAAATAGAATTAACAGCAGAATTGCCAGTTACGTGTTAGTGGGCCTTTTAATGGGATGGTAGCTGTGTCTTCCCCTTGTTATTTGTTTCCCTGGGAGCACAGTGAGCTTGTCTAAGGGCAAAATTGGATTTGAGTGTCTTCTTGGCACACTAGATGGGGGCAGAAGATAAGCTCAAAGAAATTTACTTGTTTTTTTCTTTTTAAGAAGTGTGCTTATTAACCACTGTGGCCAGGAAGGCCTTAAGTGAGGTAACAGGCAGAAGGAGCCCGTCAGGCTTGTTGGAAGCCTCTAATTCCAGCGTCTTTTAAAGATCAAACACACACAGGAGGGCAAAAAGCTCAGTGTCTCTCCCCAGAGCAGGCCAGCTGAAGCCTAACTCTATGCAAGCAGCTTAAAGGTTTCATTAAGATTGTGTACATTTGGTAGGCATGTGCTTGTTAACATGCAAATCAGACCCAAAGTTCCTGCAGGAGGCTTGTGCCTGCATGTTGTGTTTGAGCACAATGTATAGTTCAGCTACTTTAGGTTTGCTCTGCCTACTGTAGTTAGAGTAATGCAAGCATGTAAAAAAGTCTTACTCGTTTTGGAAATAGTAATCTCCTTTCTCCCTGTAAATGTCACAGCTCGTCTTCATCACACTTTCAGTTTCATAAATATGTTTCTTCAGTTTCTCCTCCTGAAAAACATAAGTTGAGTTGTTGTAACAGGGGGAATGAAGAATTCCCCACTCCCTCCAGGTAAGGCCTGGATTATCTGTAACTACTTCTTACCTGCTATATGCAACCCATTTTTAATTCCATAGAAAGCCTTTGTCTGTCTGAAACCTCTATAGACTGCCTGAATGTGATGCATGTCCTCCTTCAACCACCTTGAAATATTTAATGTTGTAGGACTGATGGAAGTCTGGGTCTGAGGTACAGGGCACCTCCTAGCTTAAGAGGTTTACAATGCCCATGCCCATGTTTTGGTCTGTGACAGTAACTGTAAGTGCTTTTTATGTTTGGAAGAGGGCAACTAGCACTGTTGGAGCAGAAACCTTAGCTCTAAGCCTTTTCCTAGCATCTCTGTCTATCCATGTGGAATTACTTCACAAGTGTTGATTGCAAAGGCTCTGTTGATGCTTTTTCCATAGTAAGGCCTTGTAACACGTGCTGGTTTGTCATAGCAGCTGTGGCTCAAGGCCTGGAGCAGGCCAGTCATGTGGTCATATATATGTTTGAATTGATCAGTATGCAGTGTGCAGGCTGACAGCACCCACCCCTCTGCTGCAGCAGTCCTCTGGAGCTCCAGGCTTGCAGCACTCGTGCAGTAGGTCCTCATATCCTTTACCAATTCTTAAAAGCATTTGGGCAGAAAACTCAGGGTGCCTCCTGGAATATTCGTACAGAAACCTGCAATATGTGGAGTACCAGGTATTAGAGATGAGCCAAAAGAGCTGCCTAATGATTGTGAAATAATTTGCAGTACCAGACTCAGTTCTCAGCAGGCAATGAAAAGATGAGCTCTGCTGCAGCAGTTGCTCTACACAGCAGTTTGAACCCAATAAATTTTCATAACTGGACCTGATGTATGTTATTTGAAGTGAATTCTCTGTCTTTGGGACTTGATGCTGTCTGTGTCTGTTGCAGCATGGAGCATTTGTGCCTATGTTTACTACAGGTAGGAACAGGGCTTCACTGCACAAAGGGACATGTCTAGAACAGAAACCAACTAATCCCATTTGAACTGAGGCATGAGTCTGATTTAGGTGTTTTGAATTCAACACTGAAGAGTGTATCAAAGCTGTAGCTGGCACCTGAAATCAGAACTGACAGCTCCTAAATTTTACGGCATTTCTTCAGTTTTGCCTCTGAAATAACTGTTGTGCTCTGTTCCAAATTTGCAGAATGCATTTGCTCTGCATTCACACCTTCTAGGAGTGAGTGGTGGTTTACTAAGATCAACTTGCCCAGTATATCAAGCCTACATGCTCCCAGAGCAGCCAAATCTGAGGCTGATGAGCTGGACTTTTATGCCCAAGGTGTCATCTTGCAGCCCAAGTATTGAAACAAGAAAATAGAAAAGCTGAGGCAGACTGAAGTTACCTGGCTAAGTGTGTGTCCTTTTCCTGGGCAAAACGTTCACATATTCCCTTGTCCTCTATAAACTCCCTGACGTGGGGGGACAGGTCTGCAGGTTTGTCATTATTTTCTGTATTAACTATGCATTCACTTCTTTGTAACAGAGGCTTTTCACAGCACTGCTTTATTTTGCTTGATAGGATGTCTTGGTTGGTGCAGACGTAGCGCAAAAGCTCTTCCTGTAAAGCAGAAAAGGAATGAAGGAAGTTTTGCCAGATTTTGGTCTTTGTAGGGTTTTTTGATCAGTGTTTTTATCTGCATTTTCCAGATGGAGGGGGTGACTCCCAAAGAGAAGAAGTGCCTGATCAAGGCTGTGCCACGCAACTCTGGTACAACAGGGAAGAAAACTCAAGCCCTGTTGATTTATTTGTGCAGCCCCTTGCTTGCTGTGCAAAAGGTGCTCCTGGATTAAAAAGTCAAATGGGAAAATCAAGCAGGTTTTTAGACTGCAGAGTTAATCTCCAGTTTCAGAGAGCAATCAGTGAAGCACAGGAGGAAGAAAAATCTGAAACCAACACAAAAATAGCATTACATTTCAGCAAACACTCAAATGAGGTTTACCCTATCATGCATGCAGTCCAGCATGTCTCCGCGGCAGCAGTCCTTGTGCATGTTAGTAACATCCATCACAAGTTTGCTAACAGTAACAAAATCAGCTTTAGGGAATTTTTGGCTTATCTGAGCAAGTTTCCTATAACAAAGAAAAACAGTTATTGTTTTGAATCACTGTGTGAGGCTGTGATAGCTCCTCTCATTTTATTGTGCAGGGGATATCCAAACGGCTCAGGAATGGTCTCTTCCCTTCTCAAATTAATAAATGTTCCTTGAAGGCAAGAGCTGAGGTTGTCAGAGTTATCTAAGGACCCCAGGCGACTTTCACTGTGAGATGGTGGAAGGAAATGTGGTAGGTGGGGCAAAAAATCACAGAAGCAGCCTTGTGTCAAAACTAGGTAAGAGAGATGAGTTGTATTTTGCTCACAATCGCTCCAGAGAACTGTGTTCCTTTCAGACTTTGGGTTTAGATTTTGAAAGGTAATGGCAGTTTTTAAGGAAACAATGAGAACTGTCATGCTTAAATTTGTATTTCTAATCTGTCTTCCTTGTTAGATGCTGCTATTGACCTGCATATGACAAGGACACCACTGGCATTTGAGTCACTGTGCTGTATGCAGGTGTGGAGCTGCTCATAGCTAACACACAACATCCATGCTTCGTTTCAAAATAAGATGGACATGGGCAACACTCACAGAGCCTTCAAGGTCCTTTCTCCAAACTTGTGCAAGATTCCACATGTGTGTTCTTGCCTTAGGCCATCTTCTTTTATTGGCTTCACCACCTTTGGTGCCTGGTAGAAAGAAGATGCAGACTGTGAAAGAGGATAAAAAGACAAGACAATGCTTTACACTCAAACTACTGCTGTGATTGTTTTTTAATCAAGGAGCTTTTAATACTGAAAGAAAAATGCTGTCCAGGCTGCAGTATGAACTCCTGTGCTCGCTAGTTAGTTGCTGGCATTTATTAAGCAAGTGTTCCATGCTCCTCATCCTTGTCTTCCACCGTGACAGGTAGTGTACTCTGAATTTCTGACATGGGTTATGTGTGGGGCATGTCTCATGTGTGGGGCATGTCTCTGCAGTGCAGGTATCCAGACAAGCAGGAGCTGTATCATGGTGCTATCAGCAGGGAAACAAATCAGGCTTTTGCATGCCGTGTAGCACCTCGTCCTCTCTGAGCAGAGCTGGGAGGACAGTGATGCTGTCACAGGGCATGGGGATTGCCTTGGGCTCTCACTGTGAAACTTCAGCTGCCCAACACCCCACATTCAGGCATTTTCATTTAGGAGTTCAAGCTATAATTCAGGAGAGCACCTGAGTCTGATTTCAGCTTGTCCTCAATTCAGAAGCTGAATTCTAATATCTGGTTGAGATTATGGGAAGAGGGATGTGGACCTGCTTAAGAGGGATGTGGACCTGCTTGAGTGAGTCCAAAGGAGGTCACAAAGCTGTTCCAAGGGTTGGAGCACCTCTGCTCTGGAGACAGGCTAAGGGAGCTGGGCTTATTCAGCCTGGAGAAGAGAAGGCTCCAGGGAGACCTTATAACAGTATTCCAATAACTAATGGGGCCTCCAGGAAATCTGGAGAAGGACTTTTTACAAGGGCGTGTAGGCAAAGAACAAGGAGGGATGGCTTTAACCTGATAGAGGGTTGATTTAGATGAGCTCTTAGGAAGAAGTTCTTCCTAAGAACTCACCTGTGAGTGTGGGAGGCCCTGGCACAGGTTGCCCACAGAAGCTGTGGCTGCTCCATCCCTGGCAGTGTTCAAGGCCAGGTTGGACGGGGCTTGAAGCAACTTGGTCTAGTGGAAGGTGTCCCTGCCCATGGCAGGAGGTTGGAACTGGATGAGCTTTAAGGTCCCTTTTAACACAAACCATTCTATTCTTCTATGATTCTCTGAAGAAGTGGCTGCTATCTGTAGCCTGTGATGGAATACCTGTCTCTGAAAGCATTCCTCCAGGTTATAAGTGAGGTCTTCAGAGCTTCTGCAGCAGTTTTTCATCATCTCATCATACCGGATAGCGACAGAAAGGATGGTGGGGGCATAGAGGAAGGGATGTCTTCTGGCTACCTCAAAAATAAAACTGAAACACGGGGAAAAATATTTTCCCAGTAAGCCCCCACATGCAGGAGCAGCAGTGGTATAGCTGCCTCTGCAGGAAATTAAAATGGTAGCTGCTAAAACTGATTGTTTTACTGTCATAACAACAAGCCACATAGCCTGGTGTTTATCTTGGAAACTGCTGATGGTGTGGCCAGTTTCCTGGAAATCTCAAGTCCTGCCAGTTCTGGTTCAGAAGCAGCACAGCTTCTGCTTGGCTTTTAAGGACTAAACAGAGGTTCCTGGTTTCAGATGAGGCCTTTACATGCGCTACAATAAACCAGGGCAGATTGTTTGACATATAGACCTGTATCCAAAGCAGGAGATGGCAGAACAGGCTTTGCAGAATGACCATTACGGCTGGATGAATTATGCAAATAATTCACATTAGGAAGAAGAACTAGCACAGGATTACAGAGTATCTTAGATGGAACTTGACAGCTGCATTGAAAACTGTATTTGCTGTCTGCAGGTTCATAACTGTCTTATCTAGGCAATGAATTTATGACTTACTGTTCTGTTAACAGATGTTGATTCTGTGAATGATTTTTACAGGCGGCTTCTGCATTTGGCCTTTCAAAAGGAGAAATGAACCCTCTTGATGAATTTTTAAGAACGAGGAAGCAGTCATTTCTTTCAGGATCTTTTTTAGCACAGCAGTCAGTAAAGCCGGGAAGATTTTCCTCCTGGCATACTGTATCAAGGAAGATCTTGTCCTATGAAAATTAGGAGAAAGTTAATTTGAGTGAGGATTCCATTTAACTCCTCTGAGCTTTGCAAGGAGGCTACTTCAAGCCAACAAGCCCCAACTTGCATAAACTGTTTCTTAATTCTTTCCTGCTTTAACCGCAGTAAAAATCAGACTGACCTCTAAAACCTGGGTGATGATTTCTTGAACTTTGGTACCTACTGTTATGCCAAGACATGCTTCCAAATGGAATGGTTGTCAAACACTCTGACCTTATAACATTATTCAGACTCTTTTTCTTTATTGCACCAGCCATAAAGGCACATCTTTCTGAATATCTTTTAGTGAAATGCAGGTCACGGCTGCAGGTACTGTGCTATTCAGGATTTAGGGAGGAGAGGCGCTTTGTTTTCCTCCACTGATTTTGAGACACTTTGTAGATGGGAGCCTGGAGAACCAAAGTGTCAGTTAAGGCCAAACACATATACTCAGGAAAGTCTCCTAACACGCCTCTCTGAGAATACACACATCAGGGCTCTGACATGACAAGTCACTTCTGAAAACAGTTGCCAGATTATGAGGGTAAATGTGCTTACCAAGGGCTTCAGGCAGTCTGGGTTGTCCCTGGCTGCAGTAGCAGCACACCTTTTTGCGAGGTCTGTGAGGTCCTCAGCCATTTTAACTGCTCTGCCAAATGTGCCTCCTTGCACATACTGAGCAACCATGACCAGGGCCCTAGGAGAAGAACACACAGCATTAAACCTGTTGCTGGCTACCTAAGAAACTAATTCTGTAACTTTTAAATGTAAGACAGTAAGAGGATTCTTGTCACTGGGGCTGAGTTGGCATGAACGCGTTCTGGGCTGGCAGAAGTGGTGAGCATTTGACTTGCTGTCTGTGCTCATTCCAAACAATGCAAGGCTGTGCAGTGGCAGCTAATTTGCAAGTAGAAGCTTTATCTGGATGACTTACATGGCTTTAAAATTATTCTTCTGTAGCTGTAGAAAGCGTTGGCCAATGCTGTTTTTTCCCTCTGAAAAACAAGAGTATTTGAGTAAAAAATATTTGCTCAATACCGCATCAAATACCTTCTCTTTTTTTGGTATTGGACACTAAGAGAAAGATAATTCAGTGCCTGGGGTAGTAGAAGTGGGAACACCAAGGCCTGAGATGTAATTTCCCATCTGACTTAAGTGCAAGGATGTGAAACTATTCGTTTCTGACCTACAATATATTAGGGCCAATATAATTTCCCTGCCTAGCATAAGTGTTGTGGGGAGGAACACACTAAAACCTGGGGGTGTTCAGCTACTTTGATGCTGCACATGATTAAAGAAGCACCTTAAAAACACCTTTGAACCTTGCCTTAGCTATCTTAAAGTGCACTTGACCACTCTAGCTACTGATGAAGGATTTTCTGTGCAGAAAATGTGATAAAATAAGGACTACAATGGCATGCAAAGCTCCTCCACAATCCACAGAGCTGCATTCTTCTGTTTGTGCTATGAACTGGCTCAGAGGAAAGTATGTGTCCCATGTATGTGAAAATCCTGTGCAAATATTCTTCCTTTGCCACTGCACCTTTATTAATGGGCAAAGCTGAATGTCATGATTTATCCAGGTCCTTGTTTGTTTGAGAATACGCATAAATTAATTTTAAAGTAAGGGGCCTGCTCCCAAATCAAGTGTTACTGTTTCACCCTCGCATCAGTAGGGCTGAGATCACTGTAAAAAGATCAAACAAATCAAAGAAATAAGCCAGCTTATCCCTCTGAGTAACACCAGGGTGTCAACTGTGACGAAAACATGAGACAACACAAACATCAGGTCTGTGGTACTCTGTCGGGAGAAAAAAGAGCTAACTAATGAAGACAATATGCAATGGGAAAGAAGCATCTTATTTTAGGCCCCATTTTTAGGCCTTAGTGAGAAATTTGGTCATTGTAAGCTCTCTCAGGAGTCAATGAAGGAGAGTAAGACCCCTCCAAAGGAAAACACAGAGCAACACCATAACTTAGCTACTCTGAACAGCCACCAGAGATGGAGGTAGCATCCCTCTTGGGCCTCCTCTGTCTCACTTCCTGATGCACTGCAGAGGGAGCCCAGAAAGCCACAGGCTTCATTTCAACAGGTTTTGGAGTACCTAAAACCAGTGGTACAACCACATTCCTGTGGATGGAATTCCCCTTCAACAGGCTTCCTCTCAGTAACCACTGGCTGTCCTGCACACTAAATAGATTCTCAGGCCTTTAAGAAGCCACACATCTGAGGTTGATCACCAGTAAGTTATACAGATTGAGGATCGTTGTATACCTTTGACCCATAGAAAACACCAGCATAGAACTGGCAGAGGCAAAGCAAGATACCAAATAACCATGTGTGAGAAGCTGCAGCCATCAGTATTATACAAAAAGACAGAGTAAAAACATAAGATACATTCTTACCTATGTCCCGATTACTGCCAGGCAGGGCTTTGACTATGGGTAGGCTCACCAGTAAAATCACATAAATTACTCTTCTGCAGTTCATCTTGTCAGATTTTGGCAGGGGCTTGGGGTAAGCTTGGTTCATCTTGGTAAGGCAGAAAGAAGGAATGGGAAACAGTTACTTTTATACTCTCCTAAACGATTTCTGGTTAATCAAAACCTTTTTACTGTCACGTATAACATTAGCCAGTTTGGAATATTCTCACAATATTTAGACATCTCATTATTTGCTCAGGGGGATGAATCCACCAGCTTGATGCAAAGGATGGACCTTGGGGATTCCTTCCCCCCCCCCCCTTAAGATTTAGACAAATACACATTTTTAACTTATCAGACTTCAAACAAGAAGTTTAAACACTTCTTGGGCTTTTTACTGTGCACGTAGATCTCATCTACTTGCAAATTTGTTCAAAGGTGATTGCTGCAAAGAAGATGTCTCTGTAACACACTGTTGATGGAAAAACCCCAAATTCAGCTTTTAATCCCTCCTTGCTGCACAAGCTGTCTCTTGCTCCAAGATGTCATGGTCAAAAGGCTGAATTAAGTATCCCCTTACAAGATTTTTGCAGCATCAAAAAGCCTCCAAATTTTGAAACAAAAATCAACTCTCAAACTGTAAAATGAAGGGAATAATTCCACTTCATACAGTTATTTTACTTACTTTTCGAATAGTATGCATGACAAAAATAAATTTTTGAAGACAGAATGGCTTTAGGAAGCCCCAGGTAGGGGTAACACAGTGATAGGTGGGCAAGGATATGTGTATTCAGTCTGAAGGAAGGGGCAAAGACAGATCTTTCATTTGTTTCCAGAGAAAATGGCGATAGCTGCTTGTTCTGTTCTGCTGGAAGAGCATGAGAGTTGCTTGCCATCACATGAGATGGTATCAAATGGAAAAGGATTCTGGGCAAGAAGATGGGAGCATGGTCACAGGACCAGACCTGAAATCTAAGGGGGAAACCATATCCATTGAGGATGACATACTGCTCATGAAGGCTTTATCCATAACTTAGCTCTGTCTTTGTGGGACTGGGCCTGTCACTGCTTGTGTTTAGTAGAGTTGCTCTTAGGATGGGGGTGGAAGATCTTCTGCCCTATCTGCACAACCTTCTGCTTTTATTTTGAAATAAGGAATAATTCCTTGTTTTGAAGAACAAGAACTTGTAATGAATAGATTTAAAAATAAAAGATTGGAAGTATTGTTTTATATGCCAAAAAAAAAAAAAAAAAGCAGCAAAACCAAGACTGGTTCATTTTTGCGGGTTTGCTTTGTTTAGTTTTCATTGAAAACTCTGCCTGCTTTCCTCCTCGTCTTCCAGCAATTGCTTTGTGGTTGTATACATGGAATTTTCCACTGGAAGCCAAAACCATTTCAGATTTCCATGTTATTCAGTTAGTTAATGGCAGATTCCCTAAGAAAACTCACTTTCATAGAGCATATTTGAGTCTCTCCTGCTCAAAATACTTAGCTCAAAAATTAAGAACAGTCCTCTGCGCTCTTTGAATCCTATTCACACACCCTAGTGCTCTTGAACTGGGAATATACTCAGCTCCTCTTGCTAAATTATGCTGAGTTTACACATAGCACGGCAGTATGGGCTCAATCCAGCCAAATTCACCTGGGAGCCTCTGGCTGGAGTGCTGCAATGTGAGGCTTACAGAAACAGATCAGTTTTGTATTTAGCTTTTAGGATCTACTTAGAAGCTCAGTGAAGAGAGTGAAAGGTTTTGCCTTAAAATGACCTCTGACAGTATTGGCACTTGTTGCTGAATCTGTGCCTCAGAATTGAAGGTGTGGCTTCGGATTATATAAAACTCTATTACCTGTATACTCAGCACATCTTTTCCAGCATAATAGCCTGGAGGCAACACAAGGAGGAAATCCAAGTTCTTCACTTCATTGCTGCAATTGATTTAACAGTATTTGGCTATGCTGGGAAATCTGATGGCAAGAATTACTCTTTTCAGCCTCTGCAAATGTCTAATTCTACCAAAATCCTTTATAAACTTCAGTTTGACCTGGAGATGATGTCCTCAGTGGGTGTATTTTGCCAAAAGTGCAGTCTTTTTTGACTATATATGTAATCTGGACACTGATATTTTTAAAGGGCTTTGTAAATTCATGGATTATCTATTATGGACTATTGTTAGTAATACAAAAGAATGATTTGTTTCATGGAAAAAACAGGCAGGTTTTGATGTGGTGTTAAAGTATACTCATAGTCCAGCCATGCCTCTTTGCTGACCATGTTGAGATGATGGATGTGGTGTAACACAAACCATAATTTGTGTAGCTAAAAGGATCCTGTTCAAATTCTTTTAACTTGAAGGAAATAAAAGACTGATGTATGATGTCTGGCTTCTCTCTTTCTTTTTAGAAAGGCATTTTGCTCAGCCCCTTAGTCTGATCTGAACTGAACTTTTCCTTGACCTCTTGTCTGGGGGAGTGTTCACCATGTGGGTGCATAAGCATTTTGGCACAGGAGATAGGATAACTTCTTGCAGTACAGGTGGGAGCATGGCCGAGCCATGCACACCTACTTGCTGCTCTAAATTGGCAACCAAGCCCTGTCCTTTGGTTCCTTTGACTCACTTGGCTGGGAATGAAACAACTTTCCTCATGGGTTTTCTGGCAGTGGCTTTCTCTCTCCCATTGGTCTCTGGGCCTGCAAGGACACATTTGCTGTGTGGCTTGTGTCAGTGCACATGGATGGGAAGTGCTCTGGGTACTTTGCGTGGTCTCAGTGTTGGCAGTAAGCTGACAAGTGTCCTGGGAAGACTTATCTGTGTACGTGTTTGTAGGTTAGGGTTCCATCTCGAGTGTAATTTGATCGTCTCTGTAGTATGACATAGTTGTACCCTGTGAGTTGTACTGCCCAGATTTCCACCCTGCCCTGCTCCTCTGTTTCCACATAATTCCAGGACAGTGTCAAAAGCAAAATACACTTCTATACAGTGAGGAAGAAACCTTCTAGTAACTCTAGGAGCTATTGCTTGCCTCAGAGGCAAGCTCTTATATAGCAAACACCTTTGGTAATAAAAAAAAGAGAACACAACGTAATTATAGAATGGTTTATATTGGAAGGGACCTTAAAGGTCCTCTAGTTCCAAACCTCTGCCATGGGCATGGGACACTTTCCACTAGATGAGGTCACTCAAGGCCCTATCTAACCTGGGCTTGAACACTTCTAGGGATGAAGAGATGATAATGAAATGGTTTAATTGGATATGAACTTTTTCTGCCTTAGGTGAGGATCATTTCCAGGAGAGACTCTTCCACTTTGTTTTACATGCAATGAATGTCCTTCCAGAAGTCCTGGAAGTAGTTGTTGTGCCCTAAGTGAGACAAAAGATGTAATCATTGACCTTGGGTGGTCCCTGGGTACTGGGATGGGTACCTGCAGCCTAGTACTTAGCGTGAAAGCTTTAAAGGAGTGATGTTTTGTAGATGCTGCTGCATCTATGTTAGTTATCAACACAATATTCCCCTTATTGGCATGCAAAGTCTATATGCCAGCTAATTGTGAGAGCATAAGACGAACCTACAACATCTGGACTGATCCTCAAGCTAAAATCCTTGGTCCCTGACTCACCCTTCCCTTAACTTCTTAAGCAAAACACTCCTACTTTTATCTATGTTCCAAA
Source organism: Neopsephotus bourkii (assembly GCF_033783945.1). Taxonomy (NCBI): domain Eukaryota; kingdom Metazoa; phylum Chordata; class Aves; order Psittaciformes; family Psittacidae; genus Neopsephotus; species Neopsephotus bourkii. The sequence continues at coordinate 1,293,203 of NW_026900754.1, read as the reverse complement.
TCCTACCCTGGGTTGATTGCAACTGAGCTGGACACCACAGAGTACAAAGGGTGACATTTACAACTTGTCCTTGTCTTTATCTGACACCTGCAGGCATGATGGTCTAGGCAAGTGAAACACCATTGCTGAATGTCAAAACAAGTTAACGTAATACAATACAGTCACAGTTATCTTGACACAGGGCAAATTCTGATTGCGGTGACCTGCTGACACAGTGCTTTTGAGTAAGGCAGAGAACTTGGGATACTTGCCCACAGGTAAGGAAGGAAAATGCATGTCCTTCTGTGAAGGCCCCATTGAACTCCTTGCAGCTGCTTTCTGAAAGGCACTGCTTCCAAGACATTGAGTCTTTGGACTCAATGGCTCACTCTAGGTCTAGTAGAGTTTTAGCTTTTAGAGTGAAAATTCTCCCTAGACTCTTGTAGTCTGGCATGCCTTGTCCAGGATTTCTGTTCTTGCAGAGTCATCCTTGGTTGGGTCAGGTATTTTAACACTGGAGTTCTACTAAGATGATTTCATTTGCAGCTTACCCCTCAGGTGTAACTCTGATGGTGGCCCCACAGAGCAGAGACAGCTGTCAAGTCCAAATTGAAGTCCTTTTGAAGCCATCCTGCCTGGTATTTCATATCCTTTTTTGAAAGGGATGGGGATATCCCTTGGTTCAAGTCCACACAGTGGCTCTTTGTGCCTTGCACTTGCAAGCTCTTCTTTTCTCCACCATGTATCTGTAGAGGTCTGTTTGAGACACTTTCTACCATCAAGGACCCCGTCTCTCAGTGGAATTTTACACTTCCTCAACAGGCCACCACTGCAGGGGGTCACTGGCTCTTATCCCATCTTTATCTCTGCCTGACAACTTTTAGGTTGTTCATGTAATAGGTAAGGTGATGTTTGAAGGTGATCTTTGAACAGCAGTTTGTGAAGCTGCTGTTATGTGCAGTGCTTTAGAAACCATTTCCTAGCATGTCTCTACTTTAGGCTATCAGGTTTGCAAGCTATAAGAAGACTAAAAACATTTTTTGTCTGAGCGGCAAAGAGCCACCAAAGGAACCTCAAGTCCTCGTCAAGACTCGCCTGGAAAACAGCAGTGCTGCTGACTCAGCAGCTGGCTTATGGAGGGTCAGCACCACTCCCGAATGGGTAAAACACTGCCCTCCAGAGCATGGCAAACAGAGCGGGCAAGCAGAGCATGGCTGTGGCAGTCAGAGTGGTGGCTGGCATGGGCAGGCGAGCAGCCAGGCGAGCCTGTCAGTGATGTTAGATGGTAGCTGTATTAGATGTCAGCAAGTTGACAATGTGCTCTGCATGGTGGCAGAGGTACAGGAAGAGGTGGAATGGCCAAAGAGCATAAGGGAATTCGAGGAGGAGATTGCCTGGTAGAACCGCACTCTGCCATTCCTGGGAGTATCAAGCCAGCCACCCAAAACAGAAGGGCATCAGGATCCCCTACCTTCTTGCCATCAGGCAGATGGAAGGAACCTAGGAGACAAGGGATGTTGGAAACTGGTTACTCCTAGGAGTAAACAGTGTATTATCCCCCAGCTTGTGCCACAGAATCATAGAATAGTTAGGGTTGGAAAGGACCTTAAGATCATCAAGTTCCAACCTCCCTGCCATGGGCAGGGACACCTCACACTAAACGATGTCACCCAAGGCTTTGTCCAACCTGGCCTTCAACACAGCCAGGCATTGAGCATTCACAACTTCCCTGGGCAACCCATTCCAGTGCCTCACCACCCTAACAGGAAAGAACTTATATCCAATCTAAACTTCCCCTGTTTGAGTTTAAACCCGTTACCCCTTGTCCTATCACTACAGTCCCTAGTGAAGAGTCCCTCCCCAGCATCCCTATAGGCCCCCTTCAGATACTGGAAGGCTGCTATGAGGTCTCCACGCAGCCTTCTCTTCCCCAGGCTGAACAGCCCCAACTTCCTCAGCCTATCTTCATACAGGAGGTGCTCCAGTCCCCTGATCATCCTTGTGGCCTCCTCTGGACTTGTTCCAACAGTTCCATGTCCTTTTTATGTTGAGGACACCTGAACTGCACACAATACTCCAGGTGAGGTCTGACAAGAGCAGAGTAGAGGGGCAGGATCACCTCCCTCGACCTGGTGGTCACTCTCCTTTTGATGCAGCCCAGGATATGGTTGGTTTTCTGGGCTGTGAGCGCACACTGAAGCCAGCTCATGTTCATTTTCTCATCGACCAGCACCCCCAGGTCCTTCTCCTCAGGGCTGCTCTGAATCTCTTCTCTGCCCAACCTGTAGCTGTGCCTGGGATTGCTCTGACCCAGGTGTAGGACCTTGCACAACAAACGTGGTAGTTTGTTATGGTTTTATGGATATGATGATGTGCAAGAATGAAAGAGATGGGTTCCTACAAATTGTAGAAATGGGCTGGGGTGGACAGAAATCCATTGTTTCCACATACTTTTGCTGTATTGATATTTAAATCAACTCCATTCTCTTGACACATTACTCTTTTCGGCATTGATAAATGATAAATGCAGGCCAAAAATCATTTATCTATTAATTTTACATCTCTTTGGAGCCACCAAAATTACAAACACATTATATGTATATTTTCAGTTACTAAATCTTAATGCAACCTTTAACCTCATTTGTATTTGGAGTTATTCAAAGTGCAGTTGAAAAGCCATAGCCCATGTGACAGCAAACATAAGAATCGCTACAGTGTGTGGGGAGTAGCTGCAAATCGAATGAGAAATCCCCACTTCTTGATAGATTTGTGGTATAAGGCTGATTTCCATGCATCAGAATCATCACCAAACCTGTTCCTTGGACGAGATTAACTTGTCCTAATTCAGTAATCTAGAGCAGGTTAGTTTTACCTGCAGTGAATGACTGTCAGATTTTTGGATGGTGAATTAGATAATGGTCTTCAGAATGTCTGTTTTGCTCCCTTAAACTAAGGGAAAACGTGCTTCACTGCAACTGACAAGTGATTCTTGCTTCAATTCACAAAACTGTACATTTCAAATGATGTTTTTGTGAATGACTTGGGGTCACACGAGCTAAACCAATACCTAACTATGACTCACAGTGATTGACTGTTCAAACCTTTCAATCATAACAAGATGGATGATTCTTCCTTATCAATTTTCAACCCAGTGTCTCTGAATGTTTCATTTTGAGTGTACTTCTGTGGTTCTAGAGAACATTCCTAGTTCATGAACTTGGTAAAAGAGCCAAGGCCAAGAAAATTGTCTTTACGAAATGTCTTATTATGCAAGGGTTGTGCAAGAGTCCTTGTTAAAGTGAAACTACCAATAAGCTAGAAAATCATGCTGCTTTAGTGGCATAGAACAGAAATATTTCTCTTAGGAGCTTCCTGAAACAAAAGGCATGATTCAGATGGTAGGCTTTTCAGGAGACAAGACTAAAGTCAAAAGCTGTTTAAAAAAACAACTTCAGACATGAAAAGAAGTGTCTAAAAGCAGATCTGTTTGCAATTCTGCAAGCAAAGGGATACTCCATCTGGGACTGATGTAAGAAAATATTTTTTTTTTCCTTTGAACAAGATCTCATTGTCAGTCATCTTATTTAAACTGAGCACTTCCTTTGAATGTTTTCTTAATGTGTGATTATAATTGCTGAAGTAAAGCCTAAAATGAACCTCTAATTGAATCAGAGTATTAAAGCCTAGCTAAATGTGTTAGCACCTTTCATATTCTTTCATATCTGGTTTCCAAGAGCAAGAAACAGAAAAAAACCCATAGAATCCCTGCCCTTACATAATACTTACAGCAACCATTTTGTGTAGGGAGCACTGCAGAGCTTTGTCTTATGGTAGTCACCAGCAGACAAGGACAGATGCAGATTTATAAAGCTTTTATTTATTATTCATTTTTTCAAAGTGATAGAATTGAAAAGTTTCTGGAAAAGCATGTGGTTTGACAAAACGCGAAAGATTTAGGAAATACTCATTCAATACCAAAGGAAAAAAGGTAATGGGCAGGAGAAGTTACACAGAAGTATTTTTCTTCATATTTCCCTCAGTGGCAACCTAGATTGGGGAAACAAAAAGGATTATTTTATATAATAGTAGCACACCAGTAATACATCCACCTGCTGTATGCTGTGTAATGGCAGAGGGTTAAACCAGCTGTTAGAAAAAGCAACTTCTTGGTGGTTAAAGGGAAGCTTGATGCTTTTTTGAGCTGAAGGAGTTAAGTTTTGGGCAGAAGGGTGGGAAGAGATAGGTAGATAGATAGATAGATTAGATAGATAGATAGATAGATACATACATACATAGATACAAACATACATAGATAAATGATATGTGCATTACTGCTGTTACCTACCATGTGTTAAACGCCAATTCCTAACGTGGCTCTGCTCTGAACTATCAGGTTTGCACCCTAGAAAAAGGAGTACAAACAGCTGTGAGAGAGAAGCCAAGGGAGCAAAGTATGTGGTGCTTGAGCAGGAATTTCTATAAACTTAAACTTGTGACTGTGTTCTGTTTGAAAGGATAATTCTAATGGTCCTTCCTAAGTTTAGAATCTGTGCACTCATGTATGTTGGATATTCTTCAGTTTTGCAAACATAGAAAATACACCTTTAGAGACAAAAATCATTATTTCCTAGGTCTCCCTAATATATTTACCTGTACAGTACTTTGGTTATACATTAAAAAGGATTCAATCAATAAATGATTTATGATACCAGTAATAGAGTTGTCTGCTTCAAATGATTATGAGTTTGCTGTTGGAAATTGTCATTTAAACTTCCTGTAAATGCTTTGTGCTTTCTCAGCTATATGGCCACAGATCAGCTCCTCCTGTGGTTATTTCAGATATTGAATGAATGAATGTATCTGTGGTTGATGAGTTTGAAAAAAACAACCTGAATGACTGTTCACAGGACATAATCACCTGGACTCCCCCTGCTAATGTATCTATATTTGCTAGGTGTCTGATAATTGGTCCACATGCACTTTTTACTGGTAATCCTTCAGAATTCTATAAGAATCTGTAGCACAAAAGGAAGCTTGTGTGAGAGGCAGAGTTTAGATTCTACACATACCTCTTTTACAGCTATGGCTTGTAATTCAACTCTTCCAGACAAGGCTCTGAAAAACCTTATCTAATCTAAAATTTAGCTGTGCTTTGAGCAGATGACTGCACTACATGACCTCCAGACATTCTTTCCACATGAAACTGGGCAACGACTATAATCTGTATGATTGCTGTTCTGCTTTGCAGGCAAAATTATTGTAAGGGTACACAGACAAGGGATCACAGCAGTTTGCAGGACTGCTTTCCTAATGCATGGTTTCCTACTGAGTTTCTGGTTTCCCATGCTTCTTTCCTTTCCTGTTTTGTTTTGTTTTTTAAAGGAGATAGGAAATACCTCTTCCCCAAAGCATGTCTCAACATCTGATTTTTTGCAGCACTTGTCCACCATGGCAGTGAAACCATTAGTAATTGTCTTGATTTGTTCTTCTGTCATCTGGGGCTTGCGTTTAATGAGGTTGACAAGCAATCTGAAAACAAAGCGGCAACACAGAGTTAACACTACCTGCTGTAGTTTGATTTCCCAGTTTCAAATATGCCATTCTGTGCAGGTACTGCTCATTTATGAGGCTATTTTTTTCTTTTGTCATGTCTAGAGGAGTTTGTGCCTATTTGTGGTTCCAAACTCTCAGTCTACCACCTTGCTTTTTGCTATCCCAGTTACAGGTGGGAAAAAACCTTATTGCAATAACCTTTATGTTGTTTTAATGAAGTACATCTTAAGATTTGCACTGGCAGTGGGCCTACATGAAACAGGTCAGCTAAGAGACTGATTTTGTTTGAAGAAAACGCCCTATTTTGCCTCTTCCAAACCACATGATGCTATGCACTGACAAGTGCAGTGCAAACACATAGTTCCATCTGGCTTTTTAGCTGCTGTTAGTGAAGTCCCAGTCTGATGACAAAACAGGGTGTTTGTAGCTTTCTTCTGCACCCCCCTTCCAAGTATTATACTTCAGAAGCTTTTCTACAAGTATTTTTTTTTTTTGGCTTACTTCATCTGCCCTAGTTCCTGTTCAGCAGGAGCAGCAGTGCACAATTTTTCATCAAAGCTGAACATATCAGGGTTAAATGCTGGAGGCACATATTTGGTATCTACTCCCATGGCAGTGAAACAGGGTCTCCTGTAAGCATAGGAGTCACTGCAGCAGTGTGAAACATTGTCATTTATAGGTGTGGTCTCCTGCCTCTTGCACATCTCCTGAATCACAATGCTCAGCTGGAAAGAGAAGGAAAGAAGAACAAACTTGAGTTTCATCTGCTGCAGTAACAGAGGTGGTGTTTGTGGTACAGTAGCATAGCTGGAAGTGGAAGCTGTCAGATCCCAACACCTCCTTGGAAATGACATGGTCTTAAAACTTAAATTAAATATACATTCCTGAACCTGAGTATTTCCTAGTCTGCCAACAATCTGTCTATCAATCACGCTACAATCAGTAAGTATATTTAGTTTTTTTAAGACTGTTTAACTTTTCCAAATACCAGCAGCCAACCAACTTATTTTTGCTTGCTGAGGGAGAGTAAAGCTTAGCTGAAATTTTCACAAGCTTCCATCAGACAACTATTTAGGCTCTCAATTTATTAAAAATAAACAGACTTCAAATTCTCTTAGGTAGATGCTCAGCTTGGGGTTTATGGAAACTATCTCACCAGAAATCAAGTTTTTTGAGAACAGAAGAAATCTCCAAGAGTAGAGAGAATAAAGCAATGTACTCACATATCCCTCAGAACAAGGCAGGCGTTTGTTCTCGGGAAGCTGGCAGCACTTAGTACCAACAGCTGTCATTTTCTTTCCGATTTCCAGCAAGGTGTCAGTTGATACTTGAGGCATTTTCTTCGTGTAGCGGATGAGAAGTCTGAAAAAGTCATATGAAAATGACTGTTGGCTCACATTTGTTGAATACTCTACTGAGCTAGACCACTGAAGTGAAAAAAGAAGACCAAATAAATTCACCCAGAGCAGCCAGCACCATTCTTTACAATCTGGAATATTTATCAGCAAGGAGAATCATAGATTCATAGCATATTTAGGTTTGTAAAGGACTTTAAGATAATCAAGTTCCAACCTCCCTGCCATGGGCAGCGACACCTCACACTAGACCATGTCACCCAAGGCTTTGTCCAACCTGGCCTTCAACACGGCCAGGCATGGAGCATTCACAACTTCCCTGGGCAACCCATTCCAGTGCCTCACCACCCTTACAGTAAAGAACTTCCTCTGTTTCAGTTTAAACCCATTACCCCTTGTCCTACCACTACAGTCCCTGATGAAGAGTCCCTCCCCTGCATCCTTATAGGATCCTTATATGCTTCAGATACTGGAAGGCTGCTATGAGGTCTCCACGCAGCCTTCTCTTCCCCAGGCTGAACAGCCCCAACTTTCTCAGCCTGTCTTCATACAGGAGGTGCTCCAGTCCCCTGATCATCCTCGTGGCCCTCCTCTGGACTTGTTCCAACAGTTCCATGTCCTTTTTATGTTGAGGAAACCAGAACTGCACACAATACTCCAAGTGAGGTCTCAAGAGAGCAGAGTAGAAGGGAGGATCACCTCCTTTGACCTGCTGGTCATGCTAAGTACTTACGCTTTAAGAAAGTCTGCTTCGCCATGGGTAGCAAGAAAGTCACAGTTGGTCTTTACAACATCTTGAGTTTCTTTGATATGCTTGTTCAAATCCTCTTGCTGCAAACAAGTATGAATTCATTAGTAATGTTAGAGCAGGATGTCCTGGTAACAGTCATACAAACGCAGCTTCTGAGCTCTTCTAAATCTTATTAGCTATTAAATATCCATTTTGTAATGCTGATTACCTCTGCATAGCCTGGGTAACTTAGGGAGGGCTTGATTCTCATATGAGTCTTAAGTTCTAGCAGAAATTCAGTTAAAAAGGCAGCAAGATTTTTTTGATTTAATTTAAATTAGTTACCTGTTGGACTTACTTTCTAGACAACAGGGGTTTTTGTTTTCTTTTTTGTTTGGTTTTGGGTTTTTTTTTGTTTAAATGCGGTGAATATTTTTCAAGTATAGGATTATAAACTGTGAGGAGAACATCCTCTTTCTATTCCTTGGCCAAAGCTGTCAGTGACTCAATTTGTGCTGTGACTTGTGTGCAATTCAGTTGAAGATTAGGAGATCAAAGTTTATGCTTAGTGTTTGTGAGCTGGCCATGCAGGTTCCCATCATAATCCATGAGCAGCCATACTCAATATAGGCAGTGGAGCTCATAGAATAATTAATCTAATCAGTTATTAAGCATCTTCAGGCTAAGCAAAATCACTTCTGAGAGACAGAGGCATCAGGCAGTTGTGAGACTGGTCTGAAATTTCATAAGGTGACCAATGAAGTTATTCTTTGATCTAAGAAAATTCTGTTGTCACAGGCCCTGCACTGCTTAGCGCCCATCAGGACACTAACTTTCCCTGGGGTTAGTCTCTCAAAATGCTTTCTGTCTGCTTTTCCATAGGAGATTCTCAACCTAGCTGTTTCATAATAGGTACTGACCAAGCACTGTAGTTATCTGCAAAAAAAGCTGTGCACCTACAGCATTTCCGTAGCACTGGGCAGGGTTGTCTGTCTTGCAGCACTTTTCCAGGAGTGTTTCATATCCCTTAGCAACTCTCAGAATCAGCTGTGTGGAGAGCTCAGGGTGTCTCCGTGAGTATTCATAAACAAACCTGAAAGACACACAGGCTGACAGAATTAGAGCTCCTGAACAATGTGCTGCTTTCTTCATGCATAGCACAATAACTTAAAATGACAGTTCCTTGGATAAGATCAAGTAAATGGACGATGAGCTTGGAATGATGTTTGCTTGTTTTAGCACGTGTTTTATCATTCTGTCGTCTGCCATCAAGGCAAATGTGAGAGGAACAAAATAGTTCCCTGGGGCAGAATAATTCTTAAGCAGGTAATGTATGTGGGCATGCACAAAGCCCACAGATAAAAACACTGATAAATTCAGGTTTGGTAAGTAGGACAGTGCTGAACATAAACAATCACAATGCATGAATGAGAAACTTGGGTTCAACTTGGGTCACAGCTACATCAGACTTCCATGTGGTCATCTCTGTTCTCCATATGCAGTTGAAACTACAAGAGGACAGCTTTTCTAGCAGTACAAAAGGTCATAGTCCAGAAAAAACAGAGGCTCATTTGCAGAAACATTCAAAAGCAAGCACACATGCTGTTTGCACTACTTACTCTGACAAGAATGCGTCATGGCCTGCCTCAAAGCTCTTGCACACTTCCTTATCTTGGATGTATTTTTCAACTAGTGAAGGAAGATCTGCAGGTTTCTCATCAAAATCTGATTCAATAATACACTGGCCTCGTTCCACAATTGGCTTGTCACAGCAGTCTTTGATTTTACTTGAGAAAACATCTTGTTTAGAGCACATATAGGTTATAAGCTCTGCCTAAAGAATAAACATATTATCAGACAAGCTATGAAATATTAATTTAAAGATATATTCATCCCCCCTCTCTTTTTCAGATTCTTTCTTTTTCATCCAGGTCACCTATTTATGCTAAGGAAATGCTGTTTCCATTAAAGAGAATAGTGACAGCAACAGGCATGTCCTCTGCATACTAAGCACTGTGTTCGTGGGTACAGGGAGAATGTTGTTTCTTCCTTGATGTTAGAAACTTTGAGAAGACAAACTCTGGAACGTCATTGAGTGATATGTCACAAGGGTACCAGACAGATCTGATAGTCAGGTGCCCAGTTCTGATAGAGGACAAAAACCCCAGAGCTTCATAAAGCCAGCACTGACCACCAGCTGGTTTAAAAAGCACATCAAAATTCCAGCCAGATAGACAATATTTAAATCATGTCACTGTTGCACAGTTTTGCTAATCCTCCCATGCAAGTTGCTCTCTAGAGTTCCCTGGCACTACAGGAAAGCTGCATGAATGGCAGCACACACAAGAGGACAGCAGAAGAATGCCTTTCTTTTGCTTTGTTTACAACTGAAGTGGGTAAATATCATCAAACAATCTCCGAGATAAACATTTTGATTTCAGGCAAACACACACACTATACTATAAGTAACATCTTGCTGTTATGATCATGAAAGGCTAGATCCAGAACTGGTGCAAAGTCTAGCTCCAGGAACAAGCTGCTGAGCTGGCTGTGAGATTTTCAGTGGCTGAAGAATCTTCCAGCAGTGTCGGGTATGAATTCCCTGGACTGTGAATGAGTAGCTGCACAAATTATTGTCTTCCTAAACATTGTTCAAGTATGTAAACAGTTTTGACAAATACTTAGCTTACGTTGTCATCCATGCACTCTATCATGTCCCCTTCACAGCACTCTTTGTAGACACCCTTAAGGTCCTGTAGAATTTTTACAATTTCTGAGAACGGAGCCTTGGGATATTTCTGGCTCAGGGAAGCAAGTTTCCTGGGTAGAAAAGAAGAAAAATACATTTGTTTTAAAGCTCACTGTTGAACAGAAATCTTGTTAACACTTGAGATACTGTAGATCAGCATTGTTGGAAGTAAATATTAATTCATTCTTCTCAACCAATTTCTGGTGGTTAGCAAAAAAAAAAGGGCATCAACATCTGCAAAAGTACCCAGTGCTCATTTAAAATAGAAAGAAACAAGTGTTTGGTTCTTCTGTTCTATCTGAGCTGTCTGTGTAAGAATCACAGCCTAGAATTCCCCATGGCTGGGGAATGGCCTGTAAAGCATCTCTAGGCTGCTTAGCACAGATGTATATAGTTTTAATGAAGCCTTTAAATCAAAACTGACTGTATCTAGTAAGTCAATCCTAGTCAGTGTGTTAGACAAGCACAGAATGCAAAGCAACTCTGTTGGAAAGATGATTAAGTCTTTCTTAATCTTAAAAACATAGCTTTGATAATAACTCTGATACTGCCAAATCTGACTCTTTCACTGATTTAAGGCTCGAACTAGCAACTTATTAAAAATAAATAAATAAAAAGCGTACTAGGAAGTACCATGAGTGCACTGTTCTAACTCAGCATCTGGAAGTGAATTCTACATGCTAGTGTTTTCTTAGAATGATAAGATCACAGGAAGCTATGGGTTGGAAGAGACTGTAAAGCTCATTCAGTTCCACACCCCTGCCACAGGCAGGGACACCTTGCACTAGATCAGGTTGCTCCAAGCCCCGTCCAACCTGGCCTTGAACACTGCCAGGGTTGGGGCAGTCACAGCTTCTTTGGGCAACCTGTGCCAGGGACTCACCCACCCTCACAGGGAACATTTTCCTCATACCGAGCAATTTTCCTTGTGATTAGTTTCAGGCTCATGTTAACAAGCCTACCTTTTACAAAAAACTGATTGGAACTTACTCTGCTTGGAAAGTTCTCTCACCAAACTTGCTGAGGATTTCGCAAACATGCTGGTGCTTCAGACTTATTTTCTTGGCTTTTTCTTTTATGGCACCTGCCTATAGGAACAGGATGCACATGGTCACATTAAACATGTCACATTTAATAGACTGAGAAGAAGCAATCTGAAACTCACATTTCAGATGTACAGTAGGTCCTGCTCCAGTTAGCTCTGCTGAAAAGCCAAACCAGTGAGAACTCCTTAGGCAGTCCTAACCCGTTTGCAATCAGCACTGAACTTCCAGTCTATATGCTATGCCTTATGGCACAGTGCAGTTTTACAGACATGCTGCTGTTCACCAAATACTTCAATGTGATTGAAGCCTGTGGCTTCAAAGGAGCCTAAGTTGTCTTACAAAGCACTGCAGTGATTATACAGAAGTCACTGGGAGACAAAAGGAAAATAGGCTCAAGCCATTCCCAACACTAACATGGAATCTTAGCTATAGCTCTCTAAACAGCAGAGCTCTGTGGAAGTCACCTGCTATCAAATCATTGGACTAACTCATGATTAATCCTTCTCTGCAAGTTCTTCATACCAAGATTTTAATGAACAGGAAGATTCTACCTGTTTCTCACTCTTTCCCCTCCATTTGCTTGGACAATAAATAGAGCAAAATTAGGGGAGAACCTCTTGTAGACCTACACACTGGATGGGGTGATGGCATGTTAGGCTGCCAAGAGAGAGCTGTCTTGCCCTCATGCATCTCTGGTAGCATGCCTTTCCACTACAGATGAAAAATTCCAAGTGCTACATGTTCTTTGGATTCAGCACATCTGCACAATACTCACAGCTCCCTGATAACATGTTAGCAAAGGGACAAAAAGACAAACTTAGATATCTACAGTTTGATTCTTTTGTTTTTGTTTTTCTTAAAAAAAAAACCCAAAATAATGAATTTTTACTCTGTGTTAGTTTCTACAAACCCACATACAAATATTTACTGAAAACCACCCTAGTAAAGCAGAATGTTGGAATTATAAACTGTAAATTAACATTAGCCATTTAAAGCCACTTCCTCCTTTAAAGAGAGTTGTTACTAAGATCAGAAGAGACCTTTATGCAGCAGAACATTTGCTTAGTTTTCACCCACAATGAAAAACTGGATATACCTTTTCATCCAAGCAAGTACCAACGTCACTCTCTTTGCAGCAGCTCTGAAGTACATGTTCATAATCAGCAGCCAGACCAAGGATTGTTGGAGCATACAAGAAGGGGTTTCTTCTTGCAACAGAATAGATGAAACTGTGAGGAAAAGAAAAATCTAAGTTACATATTCCGATGACAACAGAAAATGTCCTTAAATCTTTTAGAGATTCCATAACTTTCATTTTGAGTTCAGAAATGTAATCTACTTTCCTAATAGAATGTCTTTTATGGGAAACGCTCTCATAAATCTCAATTTCCAAAGCAGGGCTCAGTAGCAATGACAGGTGGATTAACTCCTTTTATGACAGCCACCTAGATTGATGTGCATATGGTTTGATTTTTTTTAAATGCGTTGTCAGATACTTGAGAATTGTGATTTTGAGTGTGAAAAATTATTCTATGGCCATTTCACCAAGATTTTCTTCCTGATTTTTATTCTTTTTACTGTTATCTTTCTTCATCCTTTCTAATTATGAGAGTAGTTGGAGACTTGAGCAAGTAAATTATTAAGTAAATATTGGAAACACTGTGTTTTTTCGGGGGTTTTCTGAGGAAAAAAGAAGTCCCCCAAGATTTATAGAATGTGATCCCTTAAAATCCATTTTTGAATGGAAAAACCTGTGCTAGCATGGAGTGAAAAAACACGATCAGAGCTTTGGCCATTTAACAATTTAGCAAATGATTTACACATGCAGATATACGGTTGAACTCTTGCAAATTCTCATGTCTTGCATGTCCATGCACTCTGTATAGCTTGGAGACCCCTCTTCTGCACACCTAAATGCTTAAAGAGTACAAAATGGCCATTTTTCTTACTGTCCCATGAATGACACCCGGTTGTCCTGGTACTCCTTGCATATCACATCAGCAGCTGGTCTCTGGTATGGCTGAACGAAGTCTGGCTTGGCGACTTTAAATGACAGGAAGCACTTATTTCTTTCAGGATCAGCCTTACTACAGCAGTCAGCCATTGCACCATATGAGTCACGGAGCTTTTCGACTTGGCAGACTTCATCCAGGAAAATAGAGGGCTGTAAGGGAGATGCTGAGGGTCAGAATTATTCCTTATAGACAGTATAATGTACAATGTACTTATCTGTAAAAGAAAACCCAGATTGATAAGTAAATACATTTTTTACAGGGATAATATTTAGACCATAATTCAGAATAATCCATTGTTTCCAACACAATTTCATAAATTTTTATTTCATGTGGTTCAGTATCAAAACTGTTACAATGCTTTACTGGAAAAAAATTACAATTTAAAATACTCTGCAAGACAGAGATCTCCTTTTACTTCTAATCTGACTAAACTGAATTTTCAGATGAAGTGAAGCAGAATTTCAGATTCTACTTGATGATCAGGTTGGGGAAACCTTTATGGAGAACTAATGTAGTCATGTCATTTGGCGTGAAAGTTATTGCTCACAAGAACAGAGGCATCTGTCTTTCTGAAGCCTGCTAGACAGCCGGGGATCTTCAATACCTGCAAGCTTCTTTTGTTACCTCATCTTACAGGAGTTTAAAACTTCGTAAACTAAGTACCTTAAATCAGCACACACACCTTTTCAAGTTATCCCAGTGTGAAAACCCACACATTTTGGTCACCTGATTATCTAGAATAAGACTTGTATTTTACCACTGGGGTATTGGCACTAAATGCTAACATTTATTTCCAGGCAATGCTGAACTTAATGTGCCCGCGTGTGGTGTCTGGTCTCCAGTATGTGGCTCCACAGATCATTTAATCATTTCTGAAATGCAGTTTCAGAACCCAACACAACCGAGTTCTTCGTTTCAGCACTAAAATCTGAGAATTGCCAATGACAACAGCCACACCTGAAAGGATCAGTTATAAATCCTCAGTGAGGATGATGCTGGTAGCTGCACAGAATGAGGAGAAACACAGTACCAAAGGATTCATTGCATACCAGTGACTTTGTGCACTCAGGAGCATCCTCATTGGCCACACACTTCTGTGCCAGATCAACAACATCCTTTACCAGCTTAGACAGTCCCTCGTAAGAACACCTCTGGAGATACTGGGCAAATGTGATCATGGCACTGAAACACAAAGCACATTTTGAATATGGATAAGAAACATAACAGCTAACATTTTCAAATGTGCATCTGTATACTAATGCCATGCACAAATGCTTAAATAGAGTACCGTGAAGAGCTTAGTACCAGATCCCATATCCTTCCTGTTCTCAACTCCTTTCTAGAAGAAGGTTTTCAGTCTTACTACCCAAGAACAAAAGTCTTGGATAGTAGATTAGAAATAAACCAGAAAAGACTATGATCTGAGTTTCCTGTTGCTTTTACCAGTGGCAAACTAAGCTGGGTTTTGTCATTTTGTTACAAATACTGATCTTCAGGCTACCTTCTTTCAGAAGTTGGTATGTTTCTGCAGGGATTCCCAAAACAAATTTCAAAAGGAAATAATTGAATTGTCTCAAAAAATCTGTTGTGGGTTTGGTTGGGCTTTTTTGGTAATATCACAGTCCAGCATAACTGGGTTCCCATAAGGAGCACAGGTTTTCTCATGAGGTTTGCAACGAGTTCTTTTCCCAGAGAGCACAAAAGTCATAGTGAGTTTTGCAGGTCTTAACGTATTTGTAGGCTTTGTATACTAACAGTAAGGCTAACTCAGTGCCTTCAGTGAGACACATACACTCTTCACTTGCTCGTATGGTGTGTTTTAGTTTCCCTTTTTTCTCCAGTATCAAAAGAGATGGAAAACAGTCAGAAAATGTAAGTGGAATGTTCACTTACACTGCCTTAAATGTCTCCTCCTTCAAGTCATTGTAGCGATGGGCAATCTCACTCTTGTGCTCTAGGAAGAAAAGCAAAGAGAACAGTGATGTTCCCCATCCCCCTGGCTGTGCTAGACCCATTAAGGAATACCTGCTGGGCATCTTGGGTCAGATTTGCAGAAGGGTGCAGCATTCATACAGCTCTTAAGGGAATAACTGGAGGGAGTAACATCATTATTTTGAAACAGCCCCAGCTGATGCTGAGCACTTGTCAAATCCCACCTCTGGGCACGCCATTCTGGGTAACCTGTGCTGATGTTCTGGGAACTTCAATCTAAACATCTTTTCAGCCACCTTGAGCTCTTTGATGTCTCAAATGACCCTTCTTGCCTGTTCGTCTGTAGACACTTAATGCTTACACTCATCTTTCTGAAGGAGCCCAAGCATATGATTTTTAGGATTTTAATATGAGATTTACCTCTGTAAGCACACACTTACTTCAAATACTCAAAATGACTGCTGTAGCTTACTATTAAGGGTTAACAAACATGTCCTTTGAGTAACTGACAACACGATCATGTCCACGCTACAAAGAAAGGAATGCAGCTGTAGTTTGATGACAGCAAGCATCAACAGAATTTTCTCTTTTTGAACACAAAATTATTAATTTGGCAGATTCAATATTCTGGTTCCAACCAGTGCATATCATCTGTGCTCTCTGAGAGAAGGAAAGCAGGTAAATACCTTCCCTTGGTCCTGGTGGTAACAAATACAGGTTGTAGTTACACCTTGCTCTTGGTGAGAAGACTCCCATGAGATTTCTCCAATAGATACTGAGTCATGGCTACATTAATGAATGAGGTAGACTGGGGCACTTGTCTCGGTCTAGAAATACCATTCAGAAGCATTTAGAAAACATTAGGAGTAATTCCCTTACCTAACTGAATATACCTGCTTTGATAATAAGTGTTTTGGTGCAGAAAATTGTAATTAAAAGATTTTTTTTTGCTGCTGTTCACTGGCATTTCCAGCCACCTCCGGATAACTGAGTTTGGTTAAATTTTCACGTTTCAAACAAAAATTAAAAATATCAGTGGAAAAATGTCTAGGACTGCCTGCAGGAATATTTTCTTGACAAACGTCTTAAGTTTTATAATACAGGGAGAGATGAAACAATTAGGAGGGTTTGGCTAGTCTTCCTATAGCCCAAATTGAGATGCAGATTTTTTGTTTGACCTACTTATGTGAAAACCGTCACCTTGTACTGGTGAGCAGCAGACATATGAACTACCATGCAAAAGACAGCACTTAAAAAAGTACAGTGAGTCCCCTTTCTCTGCACTGGAAAGTAACAGATGCTGAATAATCAACATCTGTTCATACCCTACACTGATGCTGCAAAGGAACGTCACCAGACTTTCTCACCCAGTTAAGTTGTACTGTTCAAGCCATCTCCTCATGATTTCTTCATTTAGTTTCTTTTCAAGTCAATCATGTTTTTCTCTTCTTTTTGGATCAGGCTTGCAAGAATTGTCCATGAAATTGCATTAAAGACATGAAATCGATATAGCAAAGACTGCAAAAACAACTAAATGGTTCTTTCTTACCTGCCTCTCGAGCAACTCTTTGTAGATTCCTGGATCTGGCAGAACTTATGAGGAAAATAAATGAAATTAATGTTACCCACTTCATGGTTGCAGATTATGATGCGGGTTAAAATGCTCAGAAAAGTTGGAAGATAGAAGAGAAAGCATTTGCTTATATACTCTTTCTTACTTGAGTCTGTAAAATATTAACCATAGAGCTGGCACTTGTAGGTTTCCACTTGGCCTGAAGAAGATTACAAAACTTGGACTGTCCTTGCAAAAATGAATTTGATATGCTTTGTTTATTGTGTTAGTCTGGGCCTTTTTGTCCTGAAATGGTTGAACCTGCCAGCACCCAAATAGATAAAGTTTTGCGTAAATTTCCTTATCAAACAACAAACAAGGAGTTCAAGGCATCAGACAAAAGTTATCATCACGTCTAATCCTAGAGCTGTGCTTTTTTTCCTTTTTTTTTCTTTTTTTTTCCTTTATTTGTTCAAAAGCAAAGCATGTTGGAATTGTACAGTAACTACTCAGCCAGACAGGACAGAGTCCGCATACTCACTTGTAACTACAGAACTGTAATTTTTAATCACTTTACAAAGATGAGATGGCTCACCCAGACTTTGGTATAAGAAATACAGCTTGGTAAAATACAGAGCACAAAGATACAGGTGAACAGCATCTCCAATTTCAATTGGCTTCCAAATTCTTCAAGGAAGAGGAAGTAAAGGTGTGGAACAGGTCCCAAGGAATCTGAACCTCACTATGCATGTAGCTCCACAGTGGAACCATTTCCTGCAGTGGGTCTGTGTCAGTCACTTGGAATTGACACTTTCACATTGTACAAGACTGCAGTTCACTTCAAATTTGTGATGTACACCTCAGGAAATATCCAAGAGGAAAGCTGAGTTGTTAGGTCCCATTCTGGTGTTCTGTGGGCACTGCTATTCACCAGGAACCAGGAAACAGGCAAATACCTGTGTAAACATTTGCAAGAGCTGTCATCTCCTAGTTTTTGCAATTCCTCATTTGTACTGACATGCTCCCAAGAGTAATTTCCCATTAAGCACCACTCTCCTCTTCAAAAATCTCTGTTGGTGGGATTTAATTTAGGAGATTAGGCATGGGAAGAACTGTGAAGGTTGCACAGAGCCCTGGGACCTGGAATGTAATTGAAAGTTGTTTTCCAGAACACTCAGTGAGAGGCTTCAAAAATTCCCCTGACAAATATAAGGTTGGATCCTTACTGAGTGCACAGTGATGCAATTCCATTGTGGGAACACAGGAAGGTATTCTAACACTTCCATAGTCCTTCAGGATCCCTTTTCTACTCTGTTTTATTTTCCTCAAGTGGGAAGTTCTAACACAACTCTGTATTATTCCTACTGGGAATAGTATGAACCCATTGTCTGGACATTTGACAAAAAAAATCCCCAACAAACAACAAACCTTCACTTTGTCCCTGAAATTGAGATTTCAACATGTCTTAAAGAAACCAAATGACATGTCTAAACCTAAAATACTTGCAGGCTTTTTCATTTAGAAAGATGTCAACGCAATGCATCTTGTCTTGCAGAAAGACCATTCAGTTCTCCATGAATAACCACTAATGCTTAGATGATTTTACAGAATAGTCTGATACATGAAATTAGTACTACCTGTAGCTTTGGCAAAAAAAGTTTACCATTTTTCCATTTTTTGCATTATCTTTATAGGTGAAACCCAGCATTCTTGTTAGTGATTTAAAGGAATGAGGCTCTATTCTGGGAATTAAAAAAGTTTTCTGCAGAACTTTTGAGGGATGTAGGATGGGAAGCCATATTTGCAAAAAAGCACCTCAGTGTGGCATGGTTTAGTGTGGGGTGTCTCTGCCCATGGCAGGGGGAGGGGGGGGTTGGAACTAGATGATCTTAAGGTCCTTTCCAACCCTAACTATTCTATGATTCTATGAAAATGAGATTATTTTCAGGTGGTTGTAGCAAAATCCCAACTTTCTGGAAAATGATGGGAATTAGGATGAACAATCTGGACCTTTCAGACCTGTGCTGCCTAGCAAAATCCCAGGAAAGAGCTGGTTGAGCACTTCAGTGTGTAATTGGTTTTACTGCCCATATCCCTCTGCCAAAGAAAAATCCATCACTAAAGCATGGATCTTTTGATTAACCTGTAACCTTCAGGATGGCTACCACACCCTCTTAAATCACTGACATTTGGACAGATCAGCATTCTGAGTTTGGAGATTTCTGCACACATTTTGCACTGATAAAAAAAGGTGAGAGGTGGAATGGTGGATACAGGGGCTTAACAACACTTTTTCCAAGAGCTCAGATAAAATGAATACCAGGAGCTGACTCAGCAATCCCAATGAAAGCCACTATAATAGTGCTTTCCTACAAATATCAGCTTGATTTACCTCCATAATGAACCTGTGGCTTCTTTCAAATCTGTACAGAGCATTCACCATAAACACCCATTTAGGTGTCTTGCTAATAGCCATAATGTGATGGTAAAAGGTAATCAGACTAGAACGTTGCCCAAGTCCAAGTGGTGAGAAGATGTGGTGGCAAATCATGCCTTACAACAGTGTGGGAAATGCTGTCAGGCTGCCCCAAGGCAGTCTACAGGAAAGGACAGCTAAGGACTGACAGGGGAAAGGATTTTCTGTCACCTTGAAGTTAAGCACAAGAAAAAGCCTCACTATGCAATGCTGCATCTTGAAAGTTATCTGGAATTTTCCCCAGCAGCACTGTGCAGTGTTAGCAAGAACATGACTGGTCCCCTAGAGTTAATAGGTAAGTTTGTAATACAGGGTCCATGTTTATTTCTAGATATCTTCTGTTGTCTGTCCTGTACTTCATGCCAACACTTCATATAACTGCTGAAAGAGAGAGCTGAACGCCAATGCTGATATTTGTTTAACAATATTAAATATTATACTGAGGTTCCTCTTACCCTTCCATACTGCACTGAGTATACTTTCAACAAAGGTGTCCCGGTAGTACAAAAAGGATGCATCAATTGTGTTTTAAGACAAATTCATTTTCATACACATCTATGTCTGAAGTCACAGCTGGCAACTAGTGTTATTTCAGATGTGGGGGACTAAAGCACAGCAATGCCAAGAGTAATCAAGATGGCAATAAAAGGATGCATCATATTTAAATATTCCATCACAGCATGTTGTGCAAAGTGCAAGTGTAGCTACCAAGTGGATTACTTCACTCTCATATTCCCACTGGAGAAATAGCTCCAGGGACACCTATTTAACCAGCTTCCGTTGTCATACAGCCAGGCTTCATTCTTCATTCTGTGCTGTGTGCTTTTTTACACTGGATACAACATACTTACTAAGGACAAGGAGAGGCCATGGTAGAGCCATTGCTCTCAAGGAATACCTGAGCCATGAATTTTACACTAACACTTCCTTTATCAGAAAAAAACACCCATTCATGTCTGTGTTCAGCTGGTTTGCACTTGAAGGAGATTGCTGCAGAGTGGGAAGCATTCAGAAGTTGAAGGAAAAGCTATTCATGTATCACTAGATTAATGTTCCTACTAAAAGTTACATGAATATGGACCAAAATGTACTAAAATTGCATGACTTTTCGAGTAACAAATTTGATGTATCATCATAAGAACCACTGCCAGAGCACTTGTGGAGATAAGTCTTTTTCAAAGTGATCTCTCAAAAAATGAGACTGGTACTAACCCTCTAATTTTGTGGCCCTTAAGATTATTTACTGCTGTTTCCTGTTTA
Source organism: Neopsephotus bourkii (assembly GCF_033783945.1). NCBI lineage: Eukaryota > Metazoa > Chordata > Aves > Psittaciformes > Psittacidae > Neopsephotus > Neopsephotus bourkii. The sequence continues at coordinate 1,272,556 of NW_026900754.1, read as the reverse complement.
TTTTAATGACTAAGAGATTTGTGTGACTGGACCATGAGTTACACACCAAACTTCGAGAGGTTCACATGCCAGGATCACAATTACTGCTAGTAGCATGGTTCTGTTTTGGAGGTGGTTCTGTTCTTTGTTTTGCTTTGGCTTTTTACTTATCTCATGGTAACAGGAAGGAGGGCAGCCAACCAGCAATTTTTTTTCCTTCCTCAAGATGAAAAATAGCCTTCTGTTGAAGTGGATGGAGCCAGTAAAAAGAATGCTGCTTCTCCTCTGTCTGCAGGTGGAATGATGCTGGAAAAAGTGTTGCAGTCTCCTATATACAGCCCTGTGCCTTACAGATATTTCGAATAGATGCTATATTTTTTTCCCCTCACTGGACTGTATCTCATTTTTTAAATCACTACAATTATCAGTGTATACCTAAATAAATACCTGTAGTTCTCAACATGTGGTCAGGTACCAGAGTTTACTTGCTCTGGTGCATTATATTTGTTATCATCAATGTTTAGTTCCCATGCAAAACAAGCCAAACATCTCCAACAAATATATGCCTTTATTTGAAGAGAGGGACTCACAGATATAAAACGAGCAAAAAGGCCTATCTGATGACCAAACATAAACATGGAAAAGATATGATCGTTGTGGTAGGCCTGCTCTGGTGTAACTGACAGCATTCCAAGACAGTGCCTATCTGCTGGGCACATTCTCAGCTCTGACTCTGAACCCTTCACCTTGGATCATCAGCCACTCCTCTGCAGGTTTACAGATTTCTCTCTCATTAAAATAAGAATTTTGAAATCAACCAGAATGACTATTCATATTCTCATTGCACCTAAGTAATTCAAACACCCAACTCCAATAAGCTCAACTTGTAATTTACTTTCTTACTCCTGCAGTCCTTTTCTGGAACAGATTCAAGACCAGAAGGCTACATCCTGAACACCAAACCAGTTTTGCAAGCCTGAACTTCATGCCAACATCCAGAACACAGAAGTGAGTAGCCAGAACATGAAGTATTTGGTGCTTAATTCAAAGTGGGAAGGAAGACCTCAGGCAGTGTATATTTTCCAGATTGCAAAGTTCAGCTTCAATTGGATAACCTGGCTGCATAAATTGACACTGTGCCTTTCAAAGTCCATCTCAACACAAGCACACACACACACTTATATATATATATATATGAATGCTCTATATGTTTTAGGTAGTCTGCTAATTACCTGTTAACAGGCATTTACCTTGGCAGGGGTTGAAAAAAGGTTATTTCGCACCATTCTAGCATTAAAGGGCTTGCAAGCAGATGGAGGAGAAGCCAACGCAAGTCAGTTGTCTTTGTGCAGCTTGCTGACCAGGTCAGCAAGATACAGGCTGACTGTTTTCCCAAGCTCTCTATTGTCAGTATTACTGTTTTACAGGGCTGTCAGGATTTATAGCTTCATTAAAGTGAATTCAGTGCTGCCTTCCCTGCAGAAGCAGGTATCTGTCGGACACTTCCTTTCAAGTGTACAGTTGGAAAACGGCTTGTTCATGGCCTTCTGCTTGAATTCTGCTAATCTGTTCACCTCTTGGTTATTTAGTAGTATTCAGCCAATACATGCATTCCCTGTTCTTCCTAGTTTGTCCTTTCCTTCACTGGCAACGGTAGTGATGCAAAGACTGCCAGCATCAGGTTTCCGAGTTAGCTTCTTCCTACTCACTGTGGCATTTGTGTGTCTGTGTTGCTGTGCTTTACACTACAGTGCTAAGAAGTGTACACAGTAGTTCACCTTTACTGTTTGACTGGCTGTGATATAGTAAGATGTGACTAAATGGCTTTAGCCAAGTTGCACCAACTGGCTCCAAAACAGTCACTGCAGTACAATGTCCAATGAAATGAGAGGTTGCTTTGCTTACAGTAATCACTGCATCAGTGTCTGACAAGACATATCATGTCCAAAAACCAAGATAATGGTTTACAGTAATGAGATAATTTAGGTACATTCCTAATGCATACTGAGCTCTACTGAGAATGTTGCACATTTTCACTGTCTGGCCCTGGGTTTACCTGTATGTGACATAGGTATTTACCCGGTCTTCTACATCTCTTATAGTTATCTGCATGTAAGAAGTCAAAATGGCTCTAATGTATATTATTGATAATTTGTGTTTAATACCATATTGCTTATATATGATGCCTTTTTTTCACCTACAGAACATCAAGTCACCATAGGATTCTAGTAGCAATTGTGACCCTCTCTGATCAGAGCTTATTCTTGTTATTTACAGTTTCTGCCTTCAATCTCCTACACAGTTGCTTTAAATGCTGTTTTCCCTTAGGCAGAAAAATGCATTTTTGCATAGCTTTCTCCGTGTGATCTAGGACTGCTGTGTAAGAAATCATCTATATTCACCTCATGGTAGCTCATATTCCAAGAGCATCATAAAACAACGTTCAGGGGATGGGGAGGCGAAGTGTAGGGTACTTCATAACTACACCTTCTGATAATTTGCAGTAGTTTCTGAATACTCTCCTTCCCCTCTGTTCTAGTGGAGCTTACTACACATGCAGGTGACAGCAAGACTGCAAGATTCTTCAGTTGCATGTGCATTTTTCTGTGGGTATTAGTAAAATTGTTTTATTGGTTAGATGAACTGTGTCTCTTGCATTTCCACCTTCTGCTCATCATGGGTGTTTCTATATACTAGGCTGACATGAGAAAAGAACCCAAAATAAATATTTTTTAACAATGGCTTTGATATAATGTAATAATATCTTTTAGATGTGGGATGTCTTCTCTGTTGGTTTTACTTGCTGAAAGCAAGCTGTGGGTAAGTTAGCAAGTATGTCATATGTGGTGCAGCACTGAGTTAGAAATTACCTTGTTTTTCCATCTTCCCTACCTGTATCTATTAAAAAAAAACTGAGTTCATACCTTGCTATGTTTCTTGTCATGTGTCTTTACATCCAAAATATTCTCTGTTTCAACATGAATCTCTAACTGTTTGAGTACTGCCTACTTTTCCAGTCCTGTACATTTGATCCCTTGGGCATTCCACCATCCCTGACACCTCATCTCACAAAATCCCCAATATGGTGATTTAGCTGTTTTCCTGATCAAATGACAGTTGCCAATATCATCCTTTGGGAGCAAGTACAAGAATGGTTTTGTTTTGCCTTGGGAGGTAATACCTTACTGACTATGGCATTGTATTTTGACTCCTCTATCATGCACTGAATTGCTTGAACCTACCCAAACATAGAATCTTCAGTACTAGGATGGCTATCAGCTGGCAAGGTCTGTGACTTCTCAGAATTAGTCTCTTTTTTCCATCTCCCCATGACTTTTTCTTCTGTCAGTACAAGTAGGTAAACTCCAAAGTAGGTACTTGGCTTGATCATTGTATTCATTTCTAGTTATAAGGTACCTCAAAAACCCATCAGAGTGATGTTCTGGTGTGAGTGAAGTGCACATCTAATTACAAAAAAGATGTAGGAAAGAATTAACCTTGCTGCAGAGTTAGTTCATTAAGCCCTAATGAGAAAGAACCTTTTGCTGCAGTATTCTCTAAACATTTCTTTGATATGCTATCTGGAATTTAAATTGTAAGTGGTGTGGTTTATATTTGTTTCACGATACAACTGGAAGTAGTGATCTTTTTTTCTTCCTCTCACACAATTCTCCAGAGACCTTTGGAATCCAGTATGTTTACTTAACCCCTAGAAACATATTTTGGCACTCAGTTTCCCACTTCCATGCTCTGACCAAGTTTTGCAGTCTGTGTTTTCTGACCCACCTTTACTGGTTTTTATCCCAGATATGCCATGCCCCCACAGGAGCTCATATTCTTGGTTACTCATATTCTCATATTTTGTGTTACTGCTGTATCTCTTCTCTGATTTTGTGCTGTTTTTTTTCTGGTATGGCCTATGGATTTTTTGTTTCTTTTTTTTTATGTTGGTTTGTTTCTTGGGAAGATACTAGGTGATCTATTGCAGCCAATTTGTCAATGCTCAAACATTAAGGAGAAAGATACTGAAGACTGATCCTGTTCTCATTCTTTCTTCCATTTCTGAGTAAACAATTCCTGAAGGCAAAAGCCCTCAGAACTTTGAAAAATGGAAGGTTATTTTAAATGAAGCCCTGGCGCAGGACTGGCATTTTCCACCTCAAATATCCCCTACTGCCTTTGAAATTTTTTTAGCTAAGAGTCAGGGCCTGAACCAGCACATTGACAGGACAACAGAAGTTTGTGGAGCCATTTGCACATCACTGCTACTGTATCAACGTAGGGAAGAATCCTTTCAGTCCTATACATACTGAACAAAGTTCCGTCACATCTGTACTCAAAACTATTGCTCCTTTCAGCATCCCTATCAGAACCCAGGTTTTCAATCTCCTCAAAGCAAGTACCTGGATAGAGTAGGCCTGCTGCAGCTAGGACTAAGCCTCTTCCATTTTTTTCAAAGCAGGCAGGTAAAGAAATGGTGAAAGCTGGGACTGTCATTTACTCACTGACATAAAAAGATAATCCACTTCTGCATATTACTCTGCTATAATGAATTCTGAGGCTCCACTAATTAAAAGTGAAGCTTTCTGTCCCTGCAGATGAAATCCAAAACCACAGTGAAAAACTTCAACATTTTTGTCTTAGCCTCAGAAGCAAAGTTCAGTCAGTCAAACCTAAGCATGTGTACTTTTCTGTCTGAAAAAATCAATTGTTTTTAACAACTAAAAGCTTTTTAAGCAACATTCAAACAAACCATACTTATTAGGTGATCTCTGGCTTTTAGTTCCAGGTCTAGTACTGCCTGAAACATGAACCAAACTCTCAATGACATTAGCAGCACGTGATGATCTCCTAAGAGGAGAATCTGATTTGCAGCAGAAGCAACAAAATGCTCCTTTTATTCCGGGTGCCCTTCTCCTCGTATGTTCTCCTTTACCTGTATCTGTTATGTCATAACATGTAATACTGGAGACTTGGGATTCCGAATGTTAAGGAAGTGACTAAAAATAGTATGAAACTAAGGAAATGTTGCTTGTTTTGTTTTTTTCCTCTAGAGTAGTGCCTGCAAACTCTGATTTTCAAAGGAGACAAGTCTTTTGGGGTATCTAACTTGGGAGCCTTCAGGAAGACCTGATTTTCAAAGCGAGGTTCCTCAATACATTCCAAGAATCAGAAAAATTTTAGCCAAGACCAAAAAAGCTGATTAAGCTTAGCAAAGATCTGTATGTTTTGTGTGGTTCTCCTAAGTAAGTAATAAAAAGACTGGTATAGACAGTCATATCAAAGGAATTAAGAAGAGGCACTAGATAGTTCTGTAGCTTTGGCAGAGTCTTAATAGGTGTGTTGCTTTGTCGTTTTTTGTTTATTTTGAATGCTAACCTGAGAACCCTTCTCAAGTCATGAAAAGAAATATTAACAAACTCTTTGCACATGAAGCTTTTAGTGTTTTCTTTTGGATCAATTAGGCAGCGGTTATACTCGCTAGGCCATTCCTCTATATTGCACTTCAACCCCTTGCTGACAGTCCTTGACATCTGCCTTCTGTTCAAATGCTTTTTTATTCTCAGAGCAGCAGTGTTTCAATCAAGCATATTCATAACCTATCTTAGGTATCAAAAATAACTCATTAAATTAAGATGAATTTAGAATTGCCCATATCTTGCTTCTGTGCTTTTGAGTGTATGTATGGTTTTGGCTTTTCTCCAGGACTATGAGTGCTGTAAAAACAGAGTGGGATTTGTCTTACTGAGCTTCAGCTGTCTAGTATACAGAGACCTGAGCTGCAAAGAGATTCCAGGCTTCCTCTGAAGTCAGTGCAGATCTAGCTGCTACAGCCATGACGTGAAGGACATGTCATCTAAAGGAGGTGTTTGATTTAGCAAGAAGAGGAATCCTGCCCTGTGTCCCCTCTGGTAATGAGAAGGGATCCCCCTGTCCCTGTTCATGAACAGATAGTCGTATCACCTCACCTCTGGTGTCTTGATAAGTATTTTTCATGCCAGAGTTGCCTGAGGCTGCCAGATTCTGGCTCCCTGGGAACGGAAGTTGGAAGCTGTGCAAATTATATGTTGAATCAAATTCCTCACAGCTCCTACTGGCAGAGTGCTTGAACCTAGTTTAGAGCCAAGACCTAGGACTATCTCCTGGTGCAAGAAGAGGAAGCCTGAAAATGTGGAAAGCCTGATATGAACATGAGTGTCATGGTTTCCAAAGTCGTGCTGCACAGTCGAGTGCTTTGGCCTGATTGCTGTTAGCACTAGTCAGGGGATGGACACTCTGGCATCCCACAACACTGATGTTCTTCGCTTATCTCCTACAAGCACTGGGCCTGCCTCCCAGCAGGTTTGTTAAAGCCAGTATGATTCCATAGTAAACGTAAGTTTGGGTTTCATTAAAGTTTATGAGAACTCTGATGTTGCCAGTGAAACATTTTGGATTCAACTAATTGACATTTTAGGTGAATACTGTGCAATAAATAGTCAGACAGGGTTTACTTTATGTCATAATGGTTGCTTGATGAGAAAGAGCACCAGCACAGCTTTGCCTTTGGGGAAAACAACAGTAAAACTCAGGAGTCTGAGTGATGGCAGCACTGAATCCACAGGAAATTACCCTTTGGAATGTATCTATCATCACCAGGAATGGTCTTTTGTGATCTACCACCAAAGCAGCTCAAGAAAGAGTGAATGTTTAACATGTCCAAACCTTTCAAATGACAAACATCTTTTAATCTGCTAACCCTGACCTATGTCCAACAAAAAATCCAAACAAATTAACAAGCTACAACACTATACTCTTGAACTAGGGCTCAGCCATGACCCACAGTGACAAACGCCCAGTTCTCAGACAAGGAATGACAGAGTCCAGCTACTCTGCCTGACCTTGATGTCTCTTCTCCCAAGACCAAGACTGGCTAGAGTGGTTATTAGCCAGTTTTTAAGACAAGCCAGTGTTTCAATACCAGTATACTGGTTATTAGCCAGTATTAAGACAAGTCTTCTAGAGTGGTTATTATTTTCCTCTTCAAACTTCTAGGAATGTGCAGATTAGGTTGTGTTAGACTCAGTGACACTCTCAGAAATGTAAGCCCACTCGCATTCCATGACTTCCAACTTGTAAATGCAAATCTGAGTGCTGAATTTATCCTGCTGATCATAAGAAACAATCTTCAGTATAAAAACTTGAAAGGTGTGAAAAAGTCACCCAAAAGATAACTGCAGGCCCCATTTTGTCTTAAACTGACCATCTCATTAAACTGAACGGAGACCAATGTGACGTGAATTGTACCTGCAAAACTGAACTGTTTCGGCAGGCACCTGATTTCATGTCACCGTCAAATGTAAACAGACAAATTAAAAATATGGGCATTTGAACCAGGTGTAAAATGAAGAGAACAAAAAGATGCCATTTTGTCCCCCAGGTCTGCCTCTAAATTAAGATATAATCTCTATGGAAATTCAAGAATTACTTTTTTAAGACCTACAGAACCAGATCCTATAAAAGCTTTGTAGCTGTCATGGTTTTAGAACAACAAATGTGGAAGCCCTTGGCTGGTAAGCTTCACTGGTTTACTGATAGCATGTACTTTTATCAGTCCTCATGGCATTTATTCATGATATATTGCTCTGAATTTTCTGTTCTTTTGAAAAAACCCCACACAGTTGTTATACCATGTGGCAACAAATAAAAACTCTCCTGAAATGGACTGAAGTTATTTTATCTTGCCACTTCCAAAAAGAAAGCTTCATGGTCAAGCTGGTCATAACACTCAGTACAGAATGGTGTAACATTAGAACTAAAAATTATTGTGTCGATAGGGTGAAATTTAGATTAGGCCTCCCAAGAAATTTGTGTAGTTTTTTTGTTTGGTTGGTTGGTTGGTTTCCTAAAGAAAAAAAACTATTTTATTTGATTCCTAGTTATCAAGTAAGCAATCTATCTACTTCGATTTCTGAAAGAAAAATCAAGTACTGCCTCCCTTTAGCATATAACTGCACTTCAAGTTGGATAAGAACAGATTTAAATGGGACAAATCAGAGGCTCCTGTCTATTTGGCACTGATAGTGCCTAAGTAGATATTTGACAACTTAATAAGATTATCAGGTTTTCAGTGTAGGATTTTGAAATATATTCTGCATTGGCCTAATTCTGGTCATGTTGAAGCCAGTGCTAAAACTCACCCGACTTCACCGGAAAGCCTGTTAGAGAAAAGTGTGTGCTTTTGAAAAGTGCCCTGCTTATTTACCCCACTTGTGATCAGAGAACTGAAGAGTCAAGAAATTAAGATGGGAAAGTGCTGAATAATCAAGAAATAAGAAAACTTTTCTTTCTTTTCCTTTTTTTTTTTTTTTAAAGAGGTAACATTGAAAATCACAGATTCATTCATGTGAGGTCAAAATTCAAGTCTATCCTGCCACGAGGCCTGTTCAAGCAAGCATTTATACCAGTGGATCTTCAAATATAAATATGATTGTGTGTACAGTGGTTAAGCTCCAGCAGGGACACTGGTTAACAGGAATGGTGTAGAAACAGTTTATTTTACACAAGTTGATACAACTACAAGTGGGATGCTGTTTTGCATGCAAAAGGCTTTTTATTTGGCCTTGGGTTTGGAAGGAAGAGGGTTATTTTACAGAAGTGCCAAGAGAGATCCTACCTTGGATCTTCCCATTTAGACACTCTGCACTGTACTCTAAGGAAGTCATTTCACACCAAATGACACCAATATTTTTAGTCCAGCTGCCTGAAAATGCCCATGACACACAGCAGAAACTTACTATGGGTTCAGTTCCCTCCTGCACATGAGGCCAAGATGGAACTTGGCCTCCACCACAGATGGAACAATGGTGACAGATAATAAGGCTGCTGCAACGAGCTGTGGGGAAAGCACAGGCTGGAAGGAGTCTGGCTAAATGCAGAAGTACAAGTATGGACAGTAGAAAGCAGGTGCAGCTCAGATTATGTTGATATTATTCTAAAACTGATGTTCAAGCTTAATCCTTTCCTAAAAGAGCACTGGCAGAGAAAGCTGCTATGTGTCCTGAAGTGAACAAGTATCAGCATTTGGTAAGAACTAGCCTTGATCAATAGGCACCAACCCTTTCCCGAGAACTCAAGTGGGAGAGGTATGCCACCTACTGCCAACAAAACTCTGCATAGAGAAACTGCGGTCCTCCATTCTGAGAAAAACCTAATGTTCCTGTGGGCAAAGAATAGGCTATTCCTTCAGTTAATGAGAGACAACATTGCTACAAACGATTTCCAATGACTAACTATTCCACCATAAAAAGTTTGTGGGGTGTTTTGCCATACTTTGTTGCACTGCTGAAAGACATAAGAAAACCTCAGTAACATCTGAAAACATGTAGATACCACACAGTCAAGAGACTATCAGGTTGGAAGGGACCTCAAGGATCACAAGCTCTGACCATTAAAAAAAATAAAAAGCCCATTTTATCAATTACTTATGCTAGTTTTGTTATCATAAAAGTTGATCAGAGAAACTCTCTAAGACTCAATTTGGAGCTTTAGAAAGCAGGCATTCTTTATTGCAGTGCTGGGTGCACACACGAATTGTTTTGCAAAGGTGAGCACACAGTCATTTGCTGACAGCGGCTATATATTTAGCATATTCATGCATATGCATAGCTTTTCCAGGAACTAAATATAATATTTGCACCCAAATTACGCATGCATTTTCTTGCTGAGTGGGGGTCTCTGGTGGTCGTCAATAATCTTCCTCACTGTGTTTACTGAATGATCTCAATGCTTGTGCATGCTCACAAGGTCCTAGTGCTGAGTTAGCAGTTGGTATGTCCTTCTGGTCTGTTCCAGTCTTGCTCCACTTTGGGTGCCACTCTGCTATTTTGAAGGCTAGCATCCTTGGTATTATTTACTGTCTCCTTAGTTATCAGTCTCATAATGCTCCTTCCCCTATCAGCTGAACATGCCTTTCTCTGTACGTGTTAGCAAGTTAGAACAGTTTGCTGTATTCTACTATGTTAGTTTAAAGACACACACACTCTTGTTAGTTTAAACCTATAATTTAAGCCTAGAGTTTGACAGGTAGAAAAAACATTTAGCTTCTTCATGTTTGGCATTATGGGAATACATGCAGCACAAGATATTTGTCAAACACTGAGCAGAAACCACAGCAGAGAGAAGCATCTGATTTTTTTCCCTTAGCTCTAAAGTATTAGAGTTACTTTCATAGCTAAGTGGTCTGAAAGTGAACTTCATTAAAACACTGGAGAGAATGATCATGTGTTGCTTAGTTAATTCCATCTGAACTACAAAATAGCTTACCTTAGAAGGGGAAGAAGTGAAGGACTCAGCTATGAATCTGATGATCTCCTAAATGGTCTTTCTTCCAGTCAGAAGGTGAGATTTTATGTCTCTTAAAAATAACCCCCAAAACCCCCAAACCAAACCAACCAACCAACAAAACACTGCCCCCCCCCAAAAAAAACAAACCAAAACAACAAAACCCCAAAAAACAAACCCCAAAACCCAACAAACCAAAAAAACCCCACAAACCCAAAAAAAAAACACAGAACATTTTTATGGAGCTGCAGTTTTGGCTCAAGCTGTTTTCTTCAGCTCAAAGCTCTCTGAAACCATGTATGTCTCGACAATTTCACTGGCAAAGTTGTCACCTAATGATTACTATTATTAGTAGCTAAGTGTCACATTGAATGCCCCTAACTCTAATGCTTTATAGGAGACATCATATAAAAAAGATATCACTATCAAAATAACCCATTTTGTTATAGCATACTTGTTCCCCAACAACTAACTCAGTTTCCTAACACCATGGCTGAATCAGGTATCACCACACAGCTGTTTCACATTATGGGTGAAAAACATAGCCTAAAAAGACACACTTCTTTAAATCAGCTCCTTGGAAGGCTCTGATCTGCAGCATTCTAACTCACCCTGGGCCAGGTAAGTACCTGGGTGCAGGCTGCTGGCCACATTTTGGCAACATTTATGCAGAAGGTAGGAAATAACTCCATGACAGAATAAAAGAAATAGAATTGTCATTAAGTAAGCAATTGTCTCTAATGTCATCTGTTTAAGGTGTACCTGCTTGGGACTGACAGTGCACATAGGCGGGTAAGTAATGTACCTTCTTTAGAATATTCTAGCATACAAACTAAAAACCCCACATCTGATATTCCAGTGAGAGTCATAGAACTTTGCTATAGTGAAGTGTATAACAAAGCGATCAGTTTTTGCTGGGGTTTTGATTAGTAATTAAGAGAAAGCTTAACTTGTCAATGAATAAGGATGTGCTTATTTGCTTCTTGTATGGCAAAGTATTTGTGTAAGACTTTTCTGAAGAACTTTTACTGAAAAACGTTTTCATCGTCCTTACACGTTTTTTTTTTTTTTTTTAATTAAAGAAAGCTATTTGGAATATAGAATGTGAAAGGTACTTTAAGACGCTAGGTAATACTGACAAAGCATAGCATTCCAAACCTTATGAACAGCTTTTCTGAGTAGTAATAGTCAATAGCTAACAAAGAGGTGTGCAGGATTTGGGTACAGAAAGGTTACATGTAAAGTGCTTTGCTAACTGCAAGTAGGCTGAAGCAAAGGTTTCAAATTTCACTGAAGTGGCATTTAAGAGCTTTGCTAAACATGGAGAGACTGTAGTGATGTCCAAATTCGTGAATTTGCGTTCATACTTACTTCTGGAATACAATGTTAAATCTTGAAAAGGGGTATCTTGTGTATAAGTGAAAATCACATACTTCAGAAAATGAATCAGATGTTTTAGGTTGAGCTTGTTCATAAAAATTCACGAATGAGAATAAATTATCCAGATTCACTCACAAGACATTTACAGGTAAATGTGTATTTTAACTACTGCAGCCCTGGTCTCAAGTACTGTCTTGTTGTACTTTGTCATTTAAAAATATAACTGAATTTATGTTCATAAATGAGAAAATCAGAGAATGACAGGTGACAAAATTAAAATTCACCCCATCAGCATTCTTTCCTTCCATGTACATGAAATGCTATTGAAAAGAACAGTGACTGAGGGACATAAAGCTGTTCAAGACAGCACCTAACTTTGTAATTAGCTTTCATTAAAGTCAATGGCATTATGTATCTCACACATGAAAAAAAACCCTATCTGGTCTGCTGGAAATAAATAACACAGAAAAGGGGGGGGGGGATAAAAAATTATTATTATTATTATTTTTAAGAAAAGAAATGTTTAAGAATCGAATGCTTTAGTAAAATGTCATGTCCAGAATGTTGGTATAAGAATTTGTCCATCCAGGCCCTCAATTCTGACTGGTTTTAGTTTTAGCTGAAGATGGACTGCCAGCTTCTAGCTCCATCTACTGTGCCAGTGTGAAATAACAGAAAAATTGATCTTTTTAAAAAAGAATTGTATCCCAACCTCTCCCTAAAATAAGAGATCAGGAATCAGCAATATATAGCTGTTGAAAGAAAATGCTTTGAAGCGAAGACAAAATGGCAAATTGCAAGAGTCAATGACTAGAATTGCACACAGTAAACAAGGCAGAGAAGATTCTGTTTTGGAAAACAGGCTCCACAGGATGATGGGGGAATCAGATCATCCTAGGCTTTTTAACAATTTTTCTAGTTATCATTTGAGCTCTGTGAAAAAATGTTTTTCGTTGATTTTACACTCATTTTTGAGGTAGCAATGAAATTTCTTACATTGCCTTCAGTGAAACCAAGATCTCACAAATTTTTACAGAGTTTCTCATCCTGTATTGCCCAGACATAAACTAGCCTGATAGTATAAATGTTTTCCAGGCACATTGTCTGTGAAGATAGAAGAGCAACAGCTTGAGCCTTGTTGTTCTGCATGTCAGCAGACGGCTGCCTGCATTAAGATCTCCTAAGCTGAACAAAGAGAAGCAGTCTCAAGGTCTGGTCTCAGAACTAATCAGTTGTTTACTTAAAAAGTGGCTACTGTAGAAATTACCATTATAGACTGGCAGGACTCAAGCAAAACATGAAATGTAAGAAATGTTTAACCTCCTGGCTGATTCTTGGGTAGTCTACAGTTGATGCTACCTTAAAACTAAGTAATAAAAAACCTCAAACAACAAAACATTACTTTGACAAGTAAACTTTGATATTCAAATACAGGTGGTTTTGTCTTCAGGGGTCTTATTCACAGTTTTGGATTACGGATCCATTATACATAAAATATAGAAAACCTTCTCTTTATCTTACCATTTGCCTTCTTTTATCTTCTACAGCACTTGAGAGAATCAGAAAGAAATTCAGAATCTCATCAAGATGCTATTTGCCTCTATTTGCTAGGGCATTTTTATACTCACACAGGGTAAACATTTTGAAAGTATGTGAAGCAAATTAGGAACCTGAAACCTACTTTCAGACATCATTCCTGCATGTAACAATGTAAGTCTCAGAATATTAATAAGTTTTAAGATTAGAAGTGCTTAAGACATTTCTTAAATAAGGTACAGACTCCCAAAGTAATAAATATATTGCAGAATAAATGTCTTTCTAGCTTAACACTTGAGACCATTTGTTAGCTAATGACCCCTTTAGAATTTCAAGTTCAAACTACTGTTACATGGTAGTTACTACTAGGACTATAGAAATAGGTATAGGACTAGATTGTACAGCTCATAGTAAAAAAAATAAAGTACAAAAATGACATAAAAACCTTAATTTTAATACAAAAGGTATTGCTTTCCTTTGCCTCACCAGGCTTAGGATGCCTAATGAATGTCTGTTTGGGCCACCAGTGTTTCAGCCCAGATGTCTGTCAGTCAGTCATTCTATAGCACCTACACTGTACACATATTGCTGAAGTATAGCCTTTTGCTGACAGGATTCTTACAGGAAAAATGTTTACAAGTCTCATGTCTCTATGTAGAGCTGTGAGTATCTAGCCCCAAAATAGTAGTGCTGTATAGATGTCACTATTTACTCCTGTGCTGTTATTGTAGTTTTAACACTTGCCAGATTCTTTGACAAAACTCAAGACAGCATGGCCACCAGCTTGCTGGTTTACATTAACATTCATGCCTGTGCTCAAACACTCGAGCTACAACAACTGCACCCCAAACTTGAGAGTGCTTTCCCTCAAAAACACACCAGAAGCAGCAGCAAGTCCCACTAAGCTACCTGAACCAACTCCAAGCATACAGGCAGATAATCATTGCACTCAGAATAAAACCGGTATTCCATGCTACTGACAGTCTCCAGCACCCCTACGGCCTCCCAGCACATGGCCTGGCATCAAACACAGTTCTGGACTTTGATTTCTTGCGGGTGGATGGATGTGACTAGACCATGCTTGAGTTCTGATTGACTGCTTCTAATGATGACACTATGAAGGAACAGGGATAAGGCTGCCCTTTGTTAGCAAAGACTTCATGGGATAGAATGCCACCACTGCCTGTAGAACAACTGCATGTTTTCTTTTTTAACAGAGCACTTGCATATTTCTCCAATGACTCAGCCTTCAGCAGGTTTTGCTTTCTGGACTTGTTTTTACTTTCCCAGTCCTCCCCATGAGGAAGCAGTCAAAGCTGGCATGGTATTATATTAAGGTTCAAGGACAACTATCAGGACAGTGGTAAATGTTCCATCCCTGGCAGTATTCAAGGCCAGGTTGGACAGAGCCTTGGGCAACATGGTCTAGTGTGAGGAGCCCCTGCCCATGGCAGGGGGTTGGAACTGGATGCTCTTAAGGTCCTTTCCAACCCAAACTAGTCTGTGATACTGCGATTCTATGTTAAGAGCAATATCTGGAGAAGGAATATAAATACTTCTAAGACATTCGAGCAGGATATATATGTATTTCAAACTGACACTGATGATGAAAAAGCATAGGAAATGGCAAAATAACTTGGCTTACCTGCCAGATGTAGACGGGAGTCAATCCCCAAAGGGCCATCATAAGGTGTGTATCTGACTGGTAGCATTAATGCGAATCTTTTATCTTCTGTTCACATAGAAGTGCTGCCCCTTGAAGAACAGGGCTGCTGTAACTTTAAGCAGTCCTCTCAGGCTAGCACCACCCTGGTTTATTTCTCAGTTGGTCTGTAATTTCTTTACTTTCTTCACTCACAGGGAACTTGCTGTAAATGAGTAATACAGATAGTAAAAAAAAGTCATTTAAAGTAAATGCCATGGCTATATAAACCCAATTTTTCATCATTATTTTTCACGTGTAATTTACAGTTATTAAAACCGAGTGTTTTAGACAAACCTTAAAAATTTCTATTACAGAAAGCAGCACTTTCCTGAATGTAGAGACATTTGTGCTCTTTCCTTTCTTTCTCCCTTCAACTTGATCAGCAATAACTGCATAATTGCTAAACACTTCAAATTTATAATTTTTGTTTGAAATAATTATTTTTAGTTTATCTTGTCTCCCATTTCAGATAGGTCCTCCTGATTTTGCTTTTTTTAATAGAAAATGCTATGCATCAACACGGTCCCATGAGCCAGTCCTTTTGGTATGTGTGTTGAAGGGATACAATCACTTGGGGTTCACAGTTCCCAGAATGATCTGAATAAACACATTGCAGCACATACCGAAGCTGCAACAACTGCAAAACTGTGTATGTCAAAGATAAACAACAAATTCACTCATTCCATAACCAGTGAGAATGGCATTATTTGGGTTTTGGATTAATTTCATAGCTCATTTGAATAATCATCTCATCTGGAGAGATGTATATATTCTGTGCTCCTCCTACTGTGACAAGTATTAAAAGTAGATATACTCAGAAGGACATAAACATGGGGAGAAGTGGTTTGGTAGTTTTAGGCTGACAGCATTCACCCCTTCTAAGAGGCAGTCACTCTTTAGCACTTAAAGGAACACAATTAACCAGCTGTATCCACAGAAAGAGAAAAACTGATTCCGAAACTGGTGGAGGGAGACTGGGAAAAGTTAGCTGTAGCAGTCTTGAGTTGGAGGAAAAAATTCAGGAAGTTCCCACAAAAAGTAAATACAGAGAGAAAATACATGCATCCATCCCTTCACAAAAGGTAGAGCATTTCAGCCATTCTGAAGTGCCATTTCAGTCCATTTACAACGAGTTATTGAAGGTAAAAGCTGAATTATGTAGTCTTTGAGATCAAGAACAAGACACCTTCTTTCACCGTTTTTTCTCTCCAGCTCTCAACTGATCATTTCAAAAGTTCTGAACGCTGCTCAACAGCCCCTAGAATGTAAAAATACCTAAGAAAAAAGAGCTGAGTGTGACCAGAGAGTGTTTAGGACTGCTTGATGGCATGGCACAGAGCACAGGTGGGCTGAACTAGCCAACATGTTTATGGACTGGGAGGGAGAGGGTAAAATCAGGGCAGAAGAGGAGGTGGAGGTGAAAGTCCAATCAATGGGGTATGAGAATATGCACCTTGCATGTGTGTTGGAAGGGTTACTGAAGCTCAAAGCAAGAAGAATTTTTTCAGCTCCTGTACCAGTTACAATAGCAAACAAAATCAAGATCCTTGCTTTCTGACTTGGATGATGATACTGCTTCCAGCAGTTATAAATGAAACTGAAAGCAGATCTGTGCAGATAATTACAGCACAGTGTAGGTTTAAACATGCCAGTTGTCCTATAGGACTTTTTACAGAATCTATCATCTATCATATGAGACAGTTCCTGAAAGCATTCACTGAATTCAAACATGTTTTTCCTGCTATTCAATCCTATGTGTTTGGTGAAGTGATCAATAACCCAAAAGGAATTGGATAAATACTGAAGCAGAAGTCACAGATCAAAGGGATAAAGATGGAATACCATCTTTCTCAAGATTACCTGCAGTTTTATGTTAGCAACAAACCCAAGTGTTCCAAGTTAATCAACCTCACAAAGTCACAAAAGGAAACGTATTTGTTAGCTACTACTCCCCTGCTGAGGGCCTATGCTGCCTGCCCATTGCTATGCAGTCCATTCCCTACGAGCCCTGTGAGCAGCACACCCAGCTTTGGGTCACACACCACAGGGAAATCAGGATACATTAAAAAAAAATATCTTGATTATTTACTCTTCCATTATTAGCCTGTCTTGATGATTATCAGGGTGCCTGCAAGATATATGATGAGAAAAGTAACATGAGCCAGCAGTGTGCGCTTGCAGCCCAGAAAGCCAACCATATCCTGGGCTGCAATCAAATGGAGAGTGACCAGCAGGTCGAGGGAGGTGATCCTGCCTCTCTACTCTGCTCTCTTGAGACCCCACTTGGATCACTCTGTGCAGTTCTGGTGTCCTCAACATAAGAAGGACATGGAGCCATTGGAGCAAGACCAGAGGAGGCCACAAGGACGATCAGGGGCTGGAGCACCTCCTGTATGAAGACAGGCTGAGAAAGCCAAGGCTGTTCAGCCTCGAGAAGCTGCATGGAGACCGCATAGCAGCCTTCCAGTATCTGAAGAGGGCCTACAAGGATGCTGGAGAGGGACTTTTCATTAGGGACTGCAGCACCACAACAATGGGTAATGGGTTTAAACCGAAACAGGAGAAGTTCAGGTTAGATATAACGAAGAATTTCTTTACTGTGAGGGTGGTGAGGCACTGGAATGGGTTGCCCACAGAAGCTGTGAATGCTCCATCCCTGGCAGCATTCCACAGCCAGGTTGGACGAAGTCTTGGGTGACACAGTTTAGTGTGTGGTGTCCCTGCCCATGGCAGGGAGGTTGGAAGGTCCTTTCCAACCCTAACTGTCCTATGATTCTATATATCTGTAAATACAAAGTGCTGCTATGCAACCTGGAGAAGTTTCATACATTCCCAGGTTGTTCAGACCATCCCAGGATTGAAAGCTGACTTCTGCTGGCAGCTTTTGCCATGACAAAGCCAAAGCTTGAATCTAATACTAAGCTTCTCTAAAGGCCACAAGTGTTTTGGTTGCTGTTGCACTCACAAAAGGATCCAAGTGGTCAGGGTGGTAGGGAGAGCAAGTATAAACTCTATGTCATAAAACCAGAGGGAAACTACTTCCTTTATGCTGCAAGATTAGAAGGAGTAACTCTTTGATTAGAACCGAGGTCACCATCATAAAAGAAACTGAAAAAACACTCTCAGGCCATGCTGCCCATGCCAACAGAAGCTCTCTTTTGTAATTACTCCATCTGATTCAAGGCTGAGAAAACAATGCAGAGTGATAACGTAACACAGTTGCTTTCATTCAAACTGGACTGGGTGGCTTAAGCCTAGCAACTTAAATGGATACCTGAAGTAACAAGCAAATGTTGCAGCCCAGTATTAAAACACAGTATTAAATGGGAATAAGTGTCACTGCAGCCCTGCTTGGCCTCAATCAACTCAGCACTGGATTGGGCCTTCGCTGCCATTTTGCAGCCTGGTGCTGCACCAGAAAGGGAGGGGAAACTCCTTGCTAATAGCTAAAAGGGTAAAATCCAGCCCTGCCACCACCATTCCTGAACCCAAATAGGTAAATTAGGGGCACTTGGATGGGCTATTTCTCTGCTGGGCTGCTTGTACAGCCACAGGAATCTATGATGTGTTTTGTTCTGTTGTGGTTTAAGCTGAACCCAGGACATGTTCACAGAAGTCAGGCACCTCTTGGGTCAAATGATGAAGACCAGGCCACTTTTCCACGATTATCGCTTAAAAAAAGTGACATCTTTTCACGTGTGCACCATGAATCTCAGGTGGTAAGGCTGAGGTTACCTGTATTCACTTACAGCTCCATTTTCTGCTTTCTGGGATTGTAATGAGTAACAAATCATTTGTGCTTGTATCTCTACGTAAATCAGTAAAAACCAATGCATTCAGCATAGGAGGACAAAGGGATTATTCTTGCCAATCTTGCATCATTTTTTACAGTCATACCAGGAAATGGTAGGTAGCTGGAACATCCAGCTTATTCCTCGGATCACATCAAAGTGTCATCTACAGAGGTGTTGTTGGTTGAAGGTATTGTTCAGCTTAGACCTCACACCTGAAAATTAGAGGTTAAGAACTACAGTTGTAGCTGGATGACTTAGAAATACAGTAACTTATTAGCAGTACTGTCACAACTAACAGAGTCCTTTCCAGACTTAGAGGCCTGTAAAATGATGTAGGTTTAGGTGGGATGTAAGGAACATAAAGATTTTGGGGAGGAGGGGGAACTGTGCAGACTTGCTTTCCTGATGAGTGTTGGTGCTCTGAGATTTGTTTTTAAAAGTAGTGTTTCGTTTCAGAGGTGCTGCAGACATGGCTCATGCTTTCCAATGCTACCCAAATAAGCATTAAGACAACACTTAGGAATAAAGTAATCAGGTAACAACAAGCTCTTTGCATTTCTGCAAAATATAACTGCAATGGACACTATTGGCTTGAAACACTAACACGTCTGTAGTGTTCCAGTGCATTGGAGCCATTAACACTCCTTAGTCATGTGTTTCTGTGGTTAAAAACCTTTTCCTTGATTTCCATCATGTTTAAGGGGAAAAAACCCTAAGACAGTTCCTTCAGTGAGCACACATTGATTACGTGTAGTTAACTGCCACAACTTCTGTTACTGTAGGACCTGACCCACATCAGTGGAGGCAGTTTTCTACAGATGAAAAGCCTGGCCAGAGGTAAAAAAAAAAGGATCAGCTGACACAGAGCTCATGACCAAAGTGACACGGGCATCCTGGCATTTCCTACTTTTTTAATAATACTCCACCAACTTCCTTTTAAAAGAGGGCTGAGGAGGTGGCTTCGAACGTGCTGTGCGCTGTCCGAGGAGAACATCACTCGTGACTAGCACTCTTCAGAGCCAAGTATACTTGTAGATAGGGCAAGCAGAGCTGCCCCACAACCTGACAATGACCAGCCCTACCGTTCTCCCGGTATTTTTAGCTTGGCGAAGAGACTCAAGGCTAACCCCGGTCTCATCAAACCGCGTTCTGTCTCGGACGGGTACCCCCCACAAAATGCCATGCCGCCGACAGCCGCGACTGCCTCAGCCGCGGGGCGGAGCCAGGTCAGCCGAGGAGGGAAGTAGGCGCGCAGCGGAGGGTGATGACGTTGAGGGCGCTTCCGGCGTGGTGATTGGGGCACGCACAGAAGAGGTCGCCGCGGCGGAGCGGGTGCGGCGGGGGACGGTGGGGCCTTAGCCCAGACCGGGCGTGGCGGCGTCGGCTTTTGCGGCGGGAGCGGTGCCCGCCGCCGCCGCTACTGAAGGCGGCAGCGGCGGCAACAACAGCAACGACGGCAACGACGACAAGTATCGCGAGAGGTGGCGCGGCGCCGGCCCTAGAGGTGACCGAGACAGCGGCGGCGGCTCCGGGAGCCTCCTCCTCCTTCTTCTCCTCCCCCTTCCTTACCGGGTGTTGAGCGAAGCGGATCGGCGGCTATGGAGAAGGCGGCCGGCTCGGCGGCGGTTGTGGTGGCGGCGACCGAAGGAGGTGGTGACGGTGGTGAGGCCGGGAGCGCTACGGCGGGGCCCGGTCCCCCAGAGGGGTTGAACAGCGGCGCCGGTACTTCGCCGTCGTGCTCGGCCGGGGCGGCGGCTGCTGCGCCGATGGGGCTGGTCCGGGTGTGCGACCTGCTGCTGAAGAAGAAGGTGCCGGCGAAGGCGAAGCGGAGCGGCCGAGCCGGCCGGGCGGCCAGCAGCAGCGAGAGCAGCAACAACGGTAGTGAGGAGGAAGACGAGGAAGATGACGAGGAAGAGGAAGAAGAGGAGGTCTCTGAGGTACCACGGGGACGGGCGAGACGGGGCCTCTGAGTGGGGGGGGGAGAGAAGAGGTGGGGGGGGCTGTGGGGCCGGTGAAAGGGGCAGTGACCGAGATGGGGGTCCCGGTGGCGGGGAAGGCCCTGGGGTTGCCCTTTTGGTCCCATTCTATCATTGCTGCATGCTCCAGCCTCCCTGATCTCCGCGGGGGCCTGCGTCGGAAGCAGGAAGGGGGCAGCACCGGAGCGGCCTCGTGGCGGGGCGGGACCAGGGACCTGCGCACGGCGAGATGAGTGTTGCGGGGGGGCCCCTACGCTCTGACCGCCTTCTTTCTCTCCCTCCCTTCTCTCTCCTTTCCACCCGTCGGTGTGCCCGGGATGGTGGGCCCGGGAGACCCAGGAGCCTCACCCGCTCTCCAGCTTGCTCTGTGGTTTTGGGTATGTGGGGCGCTGCTGGAGGGAAAGGGGCCCGAAGCGCTGCAAGTGCCCCTCGACCCCTTGTGTGGTGTCTCCGTGAGCGGTTGCCACGATTTGTATCGGAGCAGGAGAGTGTAATGGTGGAAGTGGTGCTGGTTTGCCCGGCGCGAGGTGTTGGAGAAAGGCTGGAGCTCTGGCCACGTTGTGCTCCTGCATTTGGGAATAGGTCATCCTGAGGAAAAGAAGTCGGATGTGCAGCTGAAGTGAAGGCTGCTGAAGAGCTCAGGGTGCTTTACTGTCATGCTGCGCACACTTCAAACCCGATAGCACCCACCATTCCCATGCAGTGTTGAATCATGTACAAGGAAGCATTATTACCTTGTTTTCGTTTAACATTAGGTTTTTCAGGTAGGTATTGCTGGAAAAGGCCAAGCAAAACTAGAAACTCTCTTCCTGGTGTATAGTCACACAGAGCTGCTTTGCATAGGAGCTTTAATTCTGTAGCCTTCAAAGCTGAGTGTGCGCTTGGGTTTTTTTATTTTGGGTTGTTTGTTGGCTTTTTGTTTTTTTTTTTGGGGGGGGTCCTCAAAAAAGTCCACCTCAGGTTTGTAAGCTGTTGTTCTGGACTTTACTTATAAGCAGTTTGGCTTTTAAGTGATATATCTACTTTTGTGTTAGAAATTAAAATGAGCAGGAAGAAGGGGAAGGAAGAGTGATAGGTTTAAGGCATGACTGGGCTGAGATGGTGATAGCTTTTTGGATGGTTCGGGACCACTCTGGACTTTATTTCTGCAGGAGTTGATACAGGAAGCATTTTATCTAACTTCTTTGAGGTAAAGTCCACACAGTGAGTGTGCAGTTAACAAGTAATTACCCATGGCATTTTGTATCTTTAGTGTTAATTTTTAGGAAACTTGATATCTTTGTGTAGATAAAGTTTTGGGGGTTTAAAAGTTAAGATAGGCAGCTATGGTCATGTGCTGAGCTGTGCTGTCTAGCAGTCCTGCAGGTACCTGAAAAACTCTTGTTCTCCTGAGCATGTGGTAAAGGGATGAAGGCGTTTTAATGACTGCAGGTGTATGGGTTGATAGTTAGGTGAGTTGTGTGTGATGGCAGCACACACCTTCATGAGAAGACCTGCAGAGAGATAAAAGAAAGGCAAATGGACATTAAACTACCATGAGCAGTAGAAGAATGCTTCACTATTCTCTGACAAAATGACACATGCTGTAAGTGCCAGTGGTTAGGAAGGCAGTTTTACATCTGGAAGCTTTCCTGATGGTTTTCATAGTAATTGAAGGCTTTCCCAGTCTGGGTGGTTTGTGATTAAATACTAAGCAGGGGTAGGTAAACAATAAAAAAAGTAATAGTACTTAGTTCAGCAAGTTCAGGATAGTGTACATTTTGTCACATACCTGCTATAACAGTTCCTTTTCCTGATACTCAGGTTGCTGGCAAAAGACTGTTGTAGTCTTTCTCCTTGTGACTCCAGGATGAGATAATACAGTCTGTAGGATAGGCACAGCTGAAATCACAGTTTTTGGGAATGCAAACAGGAGGAAGGCCTGATTAATGGAGCAGAGGATCGAACATCAAAGTAGTTTCCAGCAGCTTGTGGGGAGGGAATGTGTTTTGAGTGTTCTCAGGGAAAGGGAGTTTTGCTTGTCTGAAAGCAACCTGATGTTTAATTTTGGCTTTTTAGAAGCTTTAAGTTTAAAAAAAAAAAAAGTGAGGGATTTTTGTTTGGAATTAAAACTTTCTTTAGTTCAGACTTGTTTGAGAAGAGAATAGCTTGTGTGGCTTTCAGCAGTTAGATTGTGGTCTTCTTACCATGGGCAGTCTGGAAGGCACTTAAAATGAAAAAACACAAAGAAATCCAAGTTTATGGTTTAGCTGTAAATAGAAACTATTTTGCAAACACTGCAAAAGATGGTGTTCCCTACAAGCCCTTCAGTTCATTATCTTTATAAACTTAAGACAGTTTGTCTTAAGTTTTTTGCCTTTCCCATGCTGACTACATTAAGACTTCTCTAGTCTCTGAAGTGTAGTACTTCTTGATTTGACTACTAATGAGCTAGCTTCTAAAAATCAGAAGGACAGTAGCAACAAGTCCAAGGAGTTATAATGGGAAACCTGGCAGGTACTAAATGACAAAAACCCCATGAGTGGAACGACATTGTTTGGCTCAGTTGTTGCTGAGCTGATGGAATGGAATAAAAAGTTGCAATCAGACATTTTCACCTTAGATCTCAGTGTAGAGGCATAGGTGCTGGGTGAAGTTGAATTGAAATTTCATACCAACAGCTTAATGAGCTCCTACTACAGTGTTCGTGGCAACCTCCAAGGTTGCTTTTGGGAATTCCACCAAATCACTGGATTCTAGGTAGTGTGGTCTGGTATTGTCTGTAAATGGGAAATCACCTTTCCCTAACCACCAGTAGATTAAAAAAAAAAAAAGAAAAAAAAAGGTGAATCTTTTCAGTCTGCAGGAATAGGGATCTTAAAGTAGAAGTTAGATACTAGGAGGGTCTGCTTGCATGCTTCCTGGTTGAATTGTGGCCTCAGTTTATGAAGGATCATGTTCAGTTATTATAGAAGTGGACTCTTTAAACTGCTCAGGGAGCTGTACAGTTGTTAAATAGGACTTTGTGCCTGTTAAGTGCCCCTTCCATCAGGTGATAGCTCAGAGGGAGTGTGTGTTCAGGCAAAAGCTGGATAGGTGCAGGGATACATAGGGAAAATTTAGTCAGCAGACATGTTAGATGTTGAAGGGTGATGAAGGGACATCTCTGCAAATGAGACAAGTGAAAGCTGACATAAAATGGGAAGTTTGAGGATGTTATTAGGGTTTGGAAAGTAATGTTTCCCTTTTTCTTGTTTGAAAACATGGTTTAGCAATTCCTTTCAACAGGTTCAGATAAATACAAATATGCAGTTATCTTGGAAGTGTTCTTATTTTGTTCAGCATTAGTCTTGGATAAGTAGTGAAAAAGTACAAAAAATGAGCAAGTTGCTACTTAAAAATCTGATGTCAGGAGTGCATTAGGGTTTCTCTTATTAAGCACAGAAAGGTTTAATTGTATTATTAAAAACTGCTTGCAAGCTTATATCAAGTCATTGAACCTGTGGGATGTTTGCTGCTGGCAGTAAAGTTTATAACTGCTTTTCCTAATACAGTATTCATTTTAAGAGTTCCTAAGTTCAGCTTTCTCCTTGAGCAAGAAGTCTCATGATGATCAGATCTGCATAATATTCAGCCACATTAACTATACCTGAAAGTGCTGCCCTGTGTAAAGGATGATTTTGAGATGTTCTGTTTCTTACGTGTTCTTGTTTTTACTTGGTTCTCCTAGCTGCTGTAAATAAAAGTTTTTATTTTCTCAGCTGCAATTGAATTAGTAATGAAACTGACTATTAAGAAGTAAATAAAGCAACAACCAGTTCTCTAGAATTTCTTAATGCAGAAGAAACTACTTTTAACTTCTTCAGCTTCACATGTAAGGTGTTAATCCACAAACTTGGGCTTACTGCTGTGATTTCAAGAGCATCACAGGCACATGGTTGTAATACTTAAATTGTGGAAGGCTTTACCAGCTTAAGTGTTGATTTGGAACACAGAATTTATTTTGCAAATTACTTCTTTTAATCCCAACTGTTTTAATTAGAATTCAGGACTAAAGCCTGTGGATTCTATAGGGCTGCTGAAGAGCCAGTATGTTTCCCATGACCATGTTATGGTATGTTCTGTGTGCTATTACTTTCATCTCCTTGTGTCTTCAAATACAAGACTGAACATGAAAATAGTTCAGCTCTGTCCTCATAGCATGTGCCACCCCGATGGTCTTGTATACTGCCAGGTTGTTCATGCTGTAGCTATGCTGTTTATGTAAGTACACTGTATGTTTTCTTTTTTCCTGCTTGAGCAGTTTTTTGGCTCTACCATTTTGTTTCTTGCCTTCAAAAGTGAAAAATAATAGTGAGATCCCTTTTTAAAAAAATCGAAAAAAAAAAAAAAAAAACCACAACCCCAAACTTGTGTAAGACCTAAGGTGGTTTGAGCATTTTCCTTATCAGTGTAGTTACTATACCATGTAGCTTGGTCTAGCAAGCTACCTCTAATCCTGCCCATGGCAGGGGGTTGGAGCTAGGTGATCTTTATTGTAATGATGTCTCTTCTAACCTAAACTATTCTGTGATTCCTCAGTTGAACTGATGTGGCTAAAAAAACAGGTGAGCCACAGTAGGGTCCATGGCACAGACTACTTCTCCATCTCTAGGAAGAGTCTTGTCATGATACTTGAGAAATGTCAGTTCTCACCTGTATGTTACTTGCTTCCAACACAAAGCCCACTACTGGAGAAAATATTTTAATTGGACTGGTGCTGTGGGTGAGATCTTGGTTTTATTTTTCATGAAGGATACGGTAAGTATGATGTAATAGAACTGGCAAGAGCATCCAGTAATTGCTTTTGAAGAGGAGTAGAACCTGAAATTGCCTGGAAGGACATAAAGTATGTTCTCAAAAATCCCTGAAGGAAGAGGACTGATGGGGCTCTTGGGTGAATCATAGAATCCCAGACTGGTTTGGTTTGGAAGGGACCTTCAAGTTCATCCACTTCTAGCTCTCTACCACAGGCAGGGACACCTTTCACTAGAGCAGGTTTCTGCAAGCCCTGTCCAACCTGCCCTTGAAGACTGCCAGGGACAAGGCAGCCACAGCTTCGCTGAGCAACCTGTGCCAGGGCTTTACCACCCTCACAGGGGAGAACTTCCTAACATCTCATCTCAGTTTCCCCTCTGTCAGGTTAAAGCCATTCCCCCTTGTCCTGTCCCTATAGGGCCTTGTCCAAAGCCCCTCTCCAGGTTTCTTGTAGTCCCTTTAGGCACTGGAAGCTGCTGTAAGTTCTCAGAACCTTTTCTTCTCCCTGAACCAGGCCAGCTCTCTCAGCTTGTCTCCATAGCAGAGGTGCTCCAGCTCCTCACAGCATCTTTGTGGCCTCCTCTTGTGTTTGGGGCACTCATTCAGATTTCACAACAGTGGAATTGGCTGTAGCTGACCCCAGGAAGCAGTAGATGAAAATCTTTAACAACCCTTCCTTATTGTTCCCAGGTCTGGGTTTCAGCAAAATTAGCCTGGAAGACTGCAATAATGATTTGAGTGGCTTTGCCATTTCATGCTAACAACCTTTTAATTGCTTCTGGCATCGTCTTGTAGATGATGACTAGCGTATGCCCCACATACTGTGTTACCAGAATTCATGGGCTGGGTAGGAGGTTGAGTGTTCCGTTAACTGGCTGAGGTGGTAAGCAAAGATAAACCAGTGTCTTTTATGTGCATGGTAAAGATCTAGGGATCCAGAGCTGATCAATGGTGTCTGGTCGAATCTAGTGCATAATTTTTAAAAGACCTTAAAGTTTTGGTGTGTTGTTGTGTGTTGTTTTTTTCTTTTTTTTGTCTTCTCTATTAAATTGAAGCTATTAGTGAATATCTGGGTTTAAAAATAAGCCCTCTGCATAAGATGACCTCTTGCATAAGGTGGAGCTAGGTATTGGTAGCACCATGTGAATTTGTTTACTTCCTCAGCTATTCCTTCAGGAAATGTCCTTATAAACATCATTCCTGTGAGCAGGCTGGAGCCAAATGCCCCATATTTTAAGCTAGTAATTTAGTTCTTTAAAGAGAATGATGTCTCTGGAGGAGATGTAGCTGAGAGAATTTCCTCATCTGCTGGCTTTGAAGGCAAATGTGATTATGTATGTTTGGCTTTTTCCCCTAGCTATGTTTTAAAACCAGAACTATTTGTGCTTATCTAGGGTATAGCTGTTTGGGAAATTGGATTTAGGAACTGGAGAATCAATGCTGCAGATCCAGGATAACAAAGCTTGGTTTCTGGTGTTGAAAGAACAAGCCCTTCTAAATTAAAAATAATACACATTTGGTATTAGTGCTTTAGGCAATTTGAGCAGAATCTCTGTCTGTCTTGTCAGATGTTCTGCTTCCTCCCCCCCCCAAAAATGTGCTTTTGGTTTCTAGATGGTATGGCATTTTAGGTGACTAAGTTGAAATAAGAAGTTGAATATGTGCTATATCTGTAGAGCTTCTGTACTACATGGGACTTCTTTGTCACATCAGTAATTTTGAATGGGGAAGGCAAGTTGTTTCGGTAAGGTCACATCTTATGTGATTAACACATCTGCTTAAGGAAAAAAGTCTTCCTTGACTTGTGGTTAGCAGTGCATATAAATGTCCTGTGCTGTGTCAACAGGAGTATTGGAAAAAAACCTCCCATTGTTGACTAATGCAGAGCGGTATTTCCTCTCTGTGTTCACTAAGTAGTTAGTGCTTTGTGTTAACTGGTACTTAGAGAGGTTATCTCAGTACTCCAGATGTTTTCAGCCACATTTTACCCCCATATGCAATCCTAAACTGGCAACTATCTGAAGGGCTAAAGCTGTGTGGAGTTTATTACTAACCTGTTGTGTCACCTTCTTTTTCCATTAGGTAATAGTTGTATACCAGGCTAAAAATCAGCTGTAAGACCAAGGGTATCTTTAATATATCTTTCTTTGTGCTTGCAGTATTTTCTTTTAGGCTGAATGTTGTAATTAGGATGATTTTGTTTGCATTACCCAAAGCAGTTTCTGACAAACTCGGGTTAGTGGTGTTTGATGTGCAGGTGTCTTTCCTCTGCTGTATCTTAGCTGACACTAAACTGGGAGGAGTGGCTGACACACCAGAAGGCTGTGCTGCCATCCAGTGAGACCTGGACAGGCTGGAGAGTTGGGCGGGGAGAAATTTGATGAAATTCAACAAGGGCAAGTGTAGAGTCTTGCATCTGGGGAAGAACAACCCCATGTACCAGTACAGGTTGGGGACTGACCTGCTGGAAAGTAGTGAAGGGGAAAGGAACCTGAGGGTCCTGGTGGATAGGAAGATGAACATGAGCCAGCAATGTGCCCTTGTGGCCAAGAAGGCAAATGGCATCCTGGGGTGCATTAGAAAGGGTGTGGTTAGTAGGTCAAGGGAGGTTCTCCTCCCCCTCTATTCTGCCTTGGTGAGGCCGCATCTGGAATATTGCATCCAGTTCTGGGCCCCTCAGTTCAAGAAGGACAGGGAGCTGCTTGAAAGAGTCCAGCGCAGAGCCGCAAAGATGATTAAGGGAGTGGAACACCTCCCTTATGAGGAGAGGCTGAAAGAGCTGGGTCTCTTCAGCTTGGAGGAGACTGAGGGGTGACCTCATCAGTGTTTACAAATATGTAACGGGTGGGTGTCAGGATGATGGAGCTAGGCTTTTTTCAGTGATATCCAGTGATAGGACAAGGGGCAATGAGTGTAAACTGGAGGATAGAAGGTTCCACGTTAACATCAGGAAGAACTTCTTTACTGTGAGAGTGACAGAGCACTGGAACAGGTTGCCAGGGGGGTTGTGGAGTCTCCCACATTGGAGATATTCAAGGCCCGCCTGGACAAGTTCCTGTGTGATGTACTCTAGGTTACCCTGCTCTTGCAGGGGGATTGGACCAGATGATCTCTTGAGGTCCCTTCCAACCCTTGGGATTCTGTGATTCTGTGAATCCTCAAGTCTTTGGAGGGTAATGGTGTATCCTGGGAAATGAGTTGAAATAAACCTTGATTTTTGTTGGTTTTTTTTTCCCTGCCCAACCCCAGTATCTTAGGTTTTTGTGGTGTTAAGCATCAGGAATGGGTAATGTGTTCAAATATTCAGCTGTCCAGATGCTAGAAAGAAGTTTGGAGTATTAAGTCTGATGAAATGTTCACTCTTTTAGAGTATCACTTTGGGGTTTTGACCTCCATTCCCCTCAAGTTGTACTTGGAACAGTCAGAAAGTTTAGTGTCTGGTTCCCCCCCCTTTTTTAGGGTAAAATTAAAGGCATCTTTCACACCATAATGTGACTGCTTTCTGCAGAGGCTGCCTTGTTTTTGAGCTCAGATTTATTTCCCCTTGCCCAAATAAAGCAGGAAGGGTTGTTTCTGAGCCTGGACATCTGTCTGTTTTCACAGGAGCTGTTTTGTGGATTGTTGCCTCAGCAGAAGTGGAACATCTGAAAGCTCTCTCTAGGGTAGGGAGTGATTCAGAGATGGGAGGAGGAAGGTCCTTGTCATACTCCCAGTTCTTCCCACACACCAGAATAGAACTAAACCCTTTCTTTAACGAGAAGCTAGAGGTCCCCAGTACATCTCTGTCTGGCAGGTATCTGGTGACTCACATGTTTTCCTGTCCTGGAGCTTTACCATTTCAAAACTTCAGGTATTTCTTTCCTTTTGTTTAGCCTTGTCCTGAAATGATTTGCCAGCTGAATTTTCCTTTTTATGCTCTTCTGCAGGTGTGAATTGTTCTATTCCACAGAATGGTGAACAATGCTTTAATGAACTTCAATATGTAAAGTCAAGATGTGGCTGAGCTTTTTTTCCTCAAGTGCTTGGTGGTGTTCAGCCTGTGTGGTGTGGGAGCTGATCCCACTGCAGTCGGAGGAGTTGGGCTCCTAGGAAGGTTGCAGTGAGCATGCTGCTGCTGTCAAGAAAGAACAAAAAGAAAGGCATTCAGTGTGCCTTCCAGCCATTTGGGAAATGACCTTGTTGAAAAACCTCAGCAACAGAAGGAGGGTATTTACAGTTGATGGGTTCCTTGATCCTGTCAGGCAGTGTCAGGAGTGCTTGTGCTGAAACAGCAGAGAGCCAGGAACTTGGGCAGGGTTTTTGGTAGAAGCATTCATTTAGATGCCTGTCAAAGTAACACTTGCATTGTCTTTGAGGATTTGAATTGTTAAGAACGTACTAATGCTGCCTTTGGATCTTCGATTTGAACATGGCTGGCACTGGCCTGAAAAGATAGATTTCAGAGAAATATTTTTGTGTGCAGCTTGAAAACTCAAAAGCTTCCTGAGATAAAATCAGCACTGATAGTTTTCTGCCTCTGCTATTTGTTGAGGTTCTTGAGAGTGTGTTAGGGATGGGGAGAAAGAGAGGAATAATGAAGCAGTGCTATCTAAAAATGTTAACGTGCTTTGGAGAATCATTGTTTAGTGCAGTGCAGGGAAGGAGTCACTTTGCATACTGGCAAGCATGAAGTAGTCACAAAGCACAATTGTGATCAGTATGGCAGTTGTAACACAAATATCCAAGCTAGTTTAAAGAGAGAGAGCTCTCAATGTAGCAGTCTGATAGATAGATGAGCATATGCCTTCTGTCCATCTCCATCGCTAATAGAAGTGAAAGTTGGCATAACAGCATGCTGGTATTTTGGTGAAGCATCAGCTTGATAAAGGAACTTCTCAATGATAAATATAGTGCCAAACTGTATGTGCCAAACTTGGCAGAAGGGCTTTTGTGAAGTCTGGGAGAGAACAGGGGGGGTGTGAATTTTTATGCTTCTGTGTAAAATCACTCTACATGTGCTCATGGCTCCCAGCTAAGAAGGTGTGCTCATGGCTCCTGGTTGAGGTGGATTCTTGGAAACGCACTAGTATGTGTGCTGAAGTTGGCTTCTGCGGACATATTTGGGATGACCTAGTGTGATTATTTGATCTAACAGCTTACCTTTGCTAAGAGGGGGAATCTTCTTCCCAGGTGTGCCTTTAGGCTGGTGGTGTTTCACCAGTTATTGCTACAGCAGGTCACTGGCCAGAAGCGTACAGTGGGTACAAAGGGACAAGGGGGAAGAGAACTGTGTGGGTCTTTTGTTCCATTGGTCTTTCTTTTTAGTCTGGACCTGAGGTATTGCATGAACTCAGGACACTGCCTTGTTCAACTCTTGTATGTATAACTGGGCACTGGTGGAACAGATCTGCTAACTGCTGTGCTTGTTAAGAAAGTTGATACAGATGCTAATCCCTCCTGTGTTTTGGAGCATTGTGTGCTGCTCTGTACCAGCATTTTTCAGTTAGGTAAGTGTCTGGCCAAAACCATGGTTAAGTTGCAGATGTCTTTGCCACCAGTAACTTCATCAGCATTAGTGGTTTTGAAGAATTACCACTTGGTAAGCATTGCCTTCAGTGAGTTAGGCTTGAGGGTAAGGTTAGCAGTAGTCCACTGAATCCAAGCCCCCTATTCTTTTACATCTTGAATGCTTTCTGAGAAAGGCATCAAGTCTTTGGCAGTGCCTTTCATTGTAATCCAGAGTTGGGCATTTCAGAGCATGTGGTCTTTCCAACCCTGGAAAAGTTAATAGAAATACTCGGGGCAGTTGATTTTTGTAACAAATATTCTGCCCACAGCCTGGGATGTATTAAATTACTTTTTTTTTTTTTTTTTTTAACTTCCAATGCCCTTACTAAATTTTGTCATAGTAAAATAATTCCTTCAGGCTCTGATTTGATTGAAATGTCAGTGGAGAGGGCAAGGTTTTGCACAGGTGTACGTGTTGATTGTTTTGAGAGTGCATAGCCAAAATTGCTAAAAATATATCGCGTTACAGCAGGTGTAAGAGAAGGCATCTCTATTAGGGAGTTTGCATACCATTATTAGCTGGGTAAAACTAAAAAGCAGCTCCTCCCAAAGCAGGAGCGTCAAATAGAGTGCATGGATGAGCATATGTTAAATGAAGATGGTTTTGATTTTGTACTTAAATCGTCACATAATAAAGCGAACGTATCTTGGAGTAGTACAGATCTTGGAATTTGAGGTGTGTTTGTATGAGTGTTTTTGGACTGTATGTGACTTCTGCATGTGAGATCATTGCTCAGTTAAGAGGCTATTCACAGTCTAAATGCATTATACCTGGTTTTCCTCTTGCTGATATGTCACATGTGGAATGAGAGAGGAATATGTATATAAATTTGTTTGAAGAAGGATCCTTTCTATCCCATGTTGCCTGTCTTACTTGTGTTTAGCCCCAAACCAGATCTCTTTAGTTGTTCAAAATTCTTGGATTAAAGGCTTGGGTGGAACAAAGTATGGCCCAGTGAAAACAGACTACTTAAAGTCAGAACTTTAAGGAAGTTCTCCTATAGAAAGCTCCCCTTAGACAAAAATGTGTGCCAGTAATCTTGGACTTCTGTTGAAAAATCCTCTTAAAATGCTGAGGTAATGGTATGCAGTTTTGTAACACATCTACACCTTTGTGGAAGTTGCACTGACTTTGCATTGGGCAGCTACTCCACAGTAATATGTGGGAGCTCCTCTGATAGGAGAGGAAGTAGCACGGACAGATACAGAGGCAGAACTGCAGGAGTATATCCTGACACAGTGGCTTTTTAATGATGTTCTTATTTGGTTCATCTTCAGGGCAGTGCTATGGATGGGTAAAGGTGTGGTTTGGTTTTTGGGTATGGTGTGGTGGTTTTATTTTACACCCCCCCCCCATAGGTTGGCCTTACAGAATTGAAATCTAGAATAATGGGACTGATGTAAGCACTTACTGGGCAGGATGGCTCTTGGCTGATGAGATTCCTCTATGCTGGAATGCTTCTTACTTGCTAGGCTATAAAACTGTTTAGATGCCAGTTTCATTTAGGCATAGATGAAGACTTATTTCAGAAATAGTTTTATGTTGTGCATCTACCTTCTGGTTAGAGGTGGATGGTGTAGGAAGAAGCTGCTAATAGAATTTAAAGCTATGAACTTACAACTCTTGACTGACTGACCTTTGAATCTCCTATGCAATAGTAATTCAGAGTGAATCTGAAATCCCCAAGCTATTTCTGGGAGGAGGTAACACCTATTTGGAAATGGTTTTCTGAATGTGGAGTCATCATGTTCCCTGACCCCACCTGGACCTGGTAGTTCATGTGATCTGCAAGGTGTACTTAGCTAGCACAGTATTTCTGTTAAGGGAGAACAGATCTGAGGATGCTCTTAAGGAGGGAATGGGGCAGTGTTATTTCATCAGACAGGTCATAAACATCTGAGTCTGCTGTTAGTAGTCAGTCTTTAAACCTTGTAAGTTTTATGCAGTCTTTGAAATTGATGTAAAAGAAAACTTGGGATGTGTTTTATCTTGGCACTTCCAAAGGTAGTTAAGTACAGCACCTTTGAAAGATACTAGTTTCCTTGGAGCTGTGGACAACCTAGGTCTCAAGAATACTTTGTTAAGGCCTCATAAGGATGAGAATTTCAACCTCTCCAGATTTATATGCATACTAAAATGACTAACACTAAATGAATTACAAGTACTGAATGAGGCAGAAGGGTCTTGCATACCTTGCAGCTGCACAGGCCAAGTGAAGAGTGTGCTGGGCAGAAAGGCAAGATCTGTCTTGGGAGAAAGCTTTGTTTTTGAGCGAGAAATAATCTTGAACAACCAAAAAAAGTTGCTACAGCAGAAAAATATGTGGATTTGCTATGGAAGTTTCCTTACCTGTGGGAGGTAATGGAGCTGAAACAAGGGTGGTGTGATAGTAAGGGGGGACAACAGGGATCAGCTGGTGATTGTGAAACTCTCTGAATGCTTCATGGCAGGTTTTGGCAGAGAAGTCTGAAATTCCCTTAAAGAGATACAGAGTTATAAGGATAAGGGAATAAAAAGAAATTATAATAGAAGTATGTGCTAACCCCAGTAGATTGATCAGGTTAAAGCCCAGCATCCTTATGCACCCTCATCCCCAATAATAAAATAATAAAGGAGTAAAGTAGATTTTAATTTTTTTTTTTTTTTTTTTAATTTTAAATTCACTAAAGCACTTAACTGGAGGATGCTGGAGATTTAGTAAGGCTGGAAGCTGCAGAGATGTGATTGCTGCAGGAAGTGAAGAAAAAGAAAACAATATACTATGTGAAAATAGGAACAGCAGATAAGGATCATGACTTGAGATTTTTCCTGAGATTTGGTTTTGGATTTACTTGTTGGGGGTTTTTTGTTTGTTTGTTTTTGGTTTTTTTTGTTTGTTTTGTTTTTCTCCCATAATCACTGAGGGTCAAAAGTAAGGAATTTGATGAATCTGTCTGGAGAGAGAAGACCAGATGGGCCCCCCTTATTGTCATAGAACTAAGGCATCTTGCAGAATGCACCAAATGATGACAGATGCAAAGAACTATGAAGTAGAGGTCATGCCTTTGTGGTAAAACAAAATTTTTGTATTTAGAAAAAGAAATTAATATGATAAGTAGAAGAGAAGAGCATGTTTAGTATCTTAATGGTTACCTAAGCCAGTTACTGATATGATGGAGTGATGAAAGTGATATGCGTAGGGGGATGTAGTTCCTAATGAAGGTTGATAAATACCAGTGCATTTACTTGGAGCACTGTGTACCATTAGGGGTGTTTGCTTTGGAAAGCACTTCTGACTTAGTTGGAGAGGGGTTTTTTGCATTTATATGTTTTGGTGATACACTTGTAAAATTTCTAAGATGGAATAAATAAAGTCCAGACTACAAAAAGTCATCCCTTGGATGTGATGGCTCCTGAAGACATTGGCCTGACCTTTGTTGATTGTTCTGTAGCTGATTTCTTGTGATACATGTCTATCACAAGGCAGATAATGAGACTTAGGCAATAATACTACTTAAGCAATAATACTCCTCTCCCAGTATCAGTGCTAAAGCTTGGGACAGAATCTCTAAGACATTAAATTCCTAGGTACTGTGCTGCCATTATCTGCTGCTTTCCTGCTGCCAACATGGATGTATTTCTCACCCCTGTACTCTTTCAAATACATGTTTGAAGCAGCCTTTGGAAAAGCTATCTGAATATTGCTTGCATCATTAATATAAACAACTATTCACATATCTTATGGGTTTTTTTGTTCATGTTAGAAGGGGGAGCTTGGGCATTTGGAAGTTCTGATGATGGAATTTGCCTCTTTGTGGATTGGATTTTCTGATTTCATGGATGTTAATCCACGTGAAACATAAGTCTTCTCTTTGCAGGTGTACCCTGTCATATTCTACATATTCAAATATATTTTGTGACAGATGCTTCGGTTTTCAAGGTCATTCCTGTGACAGTGGCGGGATTTTTGCCTGTTAGCATGCTACACTTAACAGAAAACCAGAATGCCACAAAATTTGGGCTGGAAACCTACTCTTCTTTTTGGTCTTTACTGTCTGGGGAATGTTTAGATTGTATCTGAGGTAATCTTGTTAGGACTGCCTGCCTACTGCTGTGGAGAGAAATCCTTGGGAAAGCTGTGCTGAAGGGAATAACTGAGCAATGCTTTGTACTATATTGAGGGGCTATTTTCAACTCTTTTTATTTTTTTTCTCCTTCTCAAAGTGATTTCTATTTCATTAATGAATACACCTCCTGGTTCTTCTGAATAAGGTGTTGGCATCATCCGCTTGGGGCACAGTTTAAACAAGCCAACCTTGACACTGAGCTCTGTGACTCTGAAGACACACAAAAACAGAGTGTTTATATGCTTTGGGATGGTTCATGACCAGTACAGCTTCATCAGCTGTAAAGAGATAACAATGTGCTTTTGTGATATCAGAGTGGGAATTGTCCGACTGCTTGTTCAAATGCCTGCATTTCAGGGTGCTAGAATCTGTCTCAGATCAGTTGTTGAAATGCTTGTGTTTCAGAGTGATGTAATGTGAGCAATGCCAGTTCAAAAGCCATGGTGGTCTTTGTGGCACTAGAATATGGAACCAAGGATTTTCTTTGAATGCTCAAGAGCCAGGAGACAGTTTTTTAGCTTCACACTGTGCTTCATTCTCTGTGAAGAGCTTCTTTCTTGCAAATGCTTTTATCCTTCCTTCAGTAAAGTCATGTGCCTCCCCGCTCAGTTTCAGCTACCAGTGCTGTGTGGAGAACACACCATAGAGGAAACAAACATTAGTTTGTACTTATGTCTGGGTCTGGCTTTCACAGAATACTGTCTCTGGATTCCCTTTGGTTTTACATGTTTCAATGTAGTTTGAAATAGGAATTCCTTCCCCCCCCACCCCATTTTGAAGCAGTGCTATGCTAAGTTTGTCTCCTAAATCCTCACTTCAGATGTTTATTCTCCGACCTTCTGTGTGGGGTACATAAGGGCTTTGTTATGCTTTAGGCTGGCAGAATGTGAGGGACCATAATAAAACATGATGGACGCACGTGGCTTGGGGAGCTGTGTTGTGTGAAGATACCACTTGTGCAGAAGTGGAGGCTGCTTTTCAGTAGTGGGTAGTAGTAGATGAGCGCTGATTAGATCATACGTTCAGGATAAGGCAAAATAAAGGTATAAGCTTTCAGATAGAAGCTGTTCAAAAAGATACCATTCTTTAGTTATACAGCTAGTTCAAGTAGTTCATAGAGCTGGACTTAAAAACAATGAGGAAATGCATTTGTGTTCACTTGTGTGGAACATGAAGGTATGTTTCCTGACCTGTGTTTAAAGCCCAAAATTGCCCAGTAGAAATATGAAAGGAATTCATCACAGACATCCAAGTATATTTTTGTTGGTTTATTTTCCCCCTTAGAGTCCTCTTTTTCTTGCAGGAACAGAATGGATGGCTGCATTAATGCCTCTGTTTTACTGAAGGTCTTGCAGTGTTTAGGATGGGCCTTTGGAGCTTGATATTCCATGCCATAAATGTTTCTGGAGTACCGAGTAAAGTTAATTGTCAAACAAGTTCTTTAAAGCCTTCACCAGAGTATCTTGCTAGGGGTTGGAGTATCAAGCTTCTGAGTGTGAAGGCAAACCAGTGCTGAGTGTGACTTGCTTGTAGTGGAGTATCTGGCTGGTAAGGTTTGTTGTTGCCTTCATCGCTCACACATAGAACCCGACTCCCCAGGGTGTTTCTGATGCTGTACATCAGCTTGAGAAGCTCTGAATTAATTCTTTTGGTTCAAGTTTTGAGAATGAAGGGATGTTACTGTAGACAGAACTAGTTGATCTTCCAGATGGGATGGGAAATGGCTCAGATCTTGAGGTGAGCTTGTTTTTTCTTCTCCTGAGAATCTTGCATTTGTTCTGTGAAAATGGAAAAGATGTTGATACTCATTTTGCTTTGTGTGGAACAGACACCTTTTGTCCTTGAATTAGGCTGTCTTTCCATTTGAAAATTGTTTTCAGTGGTGTCGTGTAATTTTTTTTAATTTCAGTGCTAAGTTGTGTGTATTAGGGTTTTGTCTTATTTTTTTTCCTTGTGGGTTTTGTTGTTTTTGTTTTTGTGTGTGCTTGTTGGTTTCTGTTTGTTTTTTTTTTGTCTGTTCTAAGGTGTCTTAATTCTTTCCGGTGCTTGGAAGACCAAGTAACTAGTCTTTTGAGACATGAGTGTTAAGTGAGAGGTGGTAGCAGTTTTTTATGTATAAAAACTCCTTCAAGTTGGGAGGAGTAGCTTTATGCTTAGGCTAACACTTGTGTTTAATGGCTAGGCAGCATGTATACAAGATGAGTTGAAAGGGGCTGCTAAGGATATTAGAACCTCTGACCTAAAAGCACTGTTGCAGAGGAGCCATGGAATTCTGTCCTGTGATTCTTCGCGTGGACAACAATTTCTTATGGGAAGTAGATTTTGAAATGTAGATGTCTGGGTGACTCATTTTCCTTTGGGCAGCTAAGACTTCTATTAATCTTCTTAAGTATCTAACTGGAGGTTGCAGAGCTTTTGCTTCCATAGGTACAAATGCCTGATGAAGTTTGATGGGATCCTGCAGCAAGTGCTTCTAAGACAGACTTAAGTGGGTTGAAGTCTATGGTAAATGTTGGCAAATGTTATCTTGTCCTCAGATATGTCATATAAGAATAAGTCATTAGATGGTTTTCTTAATGTTTCGAATTTAAAAAAAAAAATCCCAAACTGGCTAAATATAATGGCTGGATTTACCAGTTACCTTTTCCACGATAGTACGTCCGAAAGGAAACCTGACCAGCCAAAGAGGCAAAGTTCAGAGCTCAGGAAAGTATTTCATGAATAGCATAAACATTCTTCCATGACATGAATTATTTAGGGTATATTAAGCCCCCAAAACAGGCTCAAGACAAGTTATACAGTGTCAAAGATGAACAGTGTGAACAGAATGAGTTCTGGTTAAAAACCTGTGAAATCTGGGATGTTCCCCAATGTGGAAAAATAGTATGGACTGCCTGAGCAGGTGCAGAGTTTGTGTAAAATGAGGGGCTTCGTGGTAGGTGAGTAGAATGGGGGTTTAAGGAAAAGAATTTTGATCAAAATAACATAGCTGTGACTAAAATCTAGATGATAAACTAGAAATTCTCTTTGTGATGGTAGTAGTCAGTCTGGTCATCTTCATAAATCCAGGTAAGGATGTTCTTGCTGTTAAGAGAGTATTTGTTAGCATTAGAACATATATTTTAATATGTTAATTAAAATAAATTGATTACTAGTAGTATTTCTTCAAGTAAAAATGTGAATTTAATTCCTTTGACCAATAGACCCTTTTGTGCTGAGCTCAAATGTGCTCATGAGAGAGGAGGTTTTTATGGGGTTGACAGGATTTATTGTGCTGTATTTTTAGAATTGGAAAAGTAAGTATTTTGAGAGCTGCAGTTATTATTGCTCAATGATTCTGACCTGGTATGTGCAGAGTGGGTACCACTGTCACCTGGTGTTTGAAGGAGTGTGTAAAATGACATGTTTTTTGGCCTCGGTTGTCACTTAAATGTTTTGGGTAAAGCAGAGAAGTGTGGAGATGATGATGGTTCTCAAAAAGACCTTGTGGAAAACATTCTTCAGGTGGTCGGTACCTTTGTTATCATCTCATTGGCCATTTTGGGAATTCTTGATTCCTCCCTGTATTAGCCTGAGGCAGTGGAGCAGAAAAGGGATGGGTTGTTGGAAACACAGTAGTTGTGCAGCACTTAAGATGGGTCAGTTGTTTTTAGGAGGTTTTGCTGTAATAGGAAGCCAGACTGTAGCATGGGAGGAATTGCGGGCTGTGTCATAGATCTGCTTATTGTGAGGATTGGTGTTTTGTGGTGTTTGTTGTTTTTTTTTTGTTTGTTTTTGTTGTTTTGTTTGTTTAGTGGGGTTTTTTCTTTTCTTTTATTTTTTTTGTTTGTTTGAGTTGTTTTATTTCTTAACAGTTTTGAGGAGTGGTTAGGATAGTATGGTGATAAATAGAATCCCAGACTGGTTTGTGTTGGAAGGGGCCTTAAAGCTCATCCAGTTCCAGCTCCCTGCCACAGGCAGGAGGGACACTTTCCACTAGACCAGGTTGCTCCAAGTGCTGTCCAACCTGGCCTTGAACGCTGCCAGGGATGGGGCCGCCACAGCTTCTCTGGGCAACCTGTGCCAGGGCCTCACCACCCTCGCAGGGAAGAACTTCTTTTTAACATCTCATCTCAATCTCCCCTCTGTCAGTTTAAAACCATTCCCCCTTCTCCTGTCCCTACAGGACTTTTCCCGAAGCCCCTCTCCAGGTTTCTTGTAGCCCCTTCAGGCACTGGAAGCTGCTCTGAGTTCTCCCCACAGCCTTCTCTTCTCCAGGCTGAACAAGCTCATCTCTTTCAGCCTGTCTCCATAGCAGAGGTGCTCCAGCCCTCACAGCATCTCGGTGGCCTCTTCTGGACTCACTCAAAGGAAATACGCTCAAGGGGAGCTATCCAGAGTGGATCTGTGTACTTCATTGGGTCAGAATATGTCCCTTACAGTGTCCCCAGGGTTGCTGATGCACACCTCAACAAACTGTGGGAGCCTTCTGCATGGAGAGGTTGGTGCAGGGGCAGGAGAGGGAGGGGTGGTATGAATACCATGAGGAGGAGCTGGTTTCCGTAGGTTTTGGTTTTTTTTTTTTTATTATTATTTTCATTCCGCCCTTCTCCCTGGTATGTTCTTTCTAGAGCAGCGGATCCCCTTCCTCCGCTTCTGTCCGTCCTCCCCCTCTCTGTATTGGTAATTGCCCGCCCTGCGCGGGGTGGAACAGTCCATTTCCTGTTCCCATGCTGACAGCAGGGGGGGGAGCGAACGTGCTGCTGCCGGGCGGCCGGTAGCCTGTCTGTCTGTCCCGGCGACGGTGGGGGACGAGAGGGCGGGAAGGGGAGAGCGCAGCATGGCCCGGCGGTGAGGCGGGGCGGAGGCGGTGGCCGCCGCCATGGAGGCGTACGTGCTGGAGGACATCCTGGAGGTAGGGGCGGGAGAGGGCCGCAGAACAAAGGGGTGCGCGGGGCCGGCGGCGGTCGAGGCCCCGGGGAGCGGCAGGGCCTGCGGTGGCGGCGGGGTCTTCCCCCGCCCGCCCTTACTCCCGTCGAGGAGCTAAGGGTTGGATAGGGGTACACAGCGGGGCCTAGGCCGGAGCGCGGGGCCTCCCCCCGTGCACGGCAGTAGGGGCTGAGGGGGCCGGCATTTGACCCATTGGATGCCTGGGGTGTCTGCACATAGACCTAAGGGTGCTGCTGCTGGGCAGGCCTGGGGCCTTCTTCCCGCCGCTGTGGGATGCTGCTTACTCCATGAGGGGCACCTGGAGTGCTTGGGGTGATAATGTAGTGGGATGGCTGCAGCCCTCCTAAAAGGACATCTGCCTGTAAGAACTGGAGAGATTGTTTTATCCCCACCATGTCTTAGGCCTGAATAGTTGCTATTCCAGTGTTTCCAGCTGTCGCCAGTATAGCCTGCCTTTATTTTCTGTGCAGAAGCAGGTCTTGCATTATGAAATAAATGTCATTTTTCCCTTTTTGTGAGAAACACTGTTTCAGTCACATGAAGGCAGACCTGCCTAAGAATCATGAAGTGAAACTTGTATTCCAAGTGGCAAAGATTTCTAGTCCAGATTGTATTAGCTGTAATACTTCAAGGAAGTATCTTTTTCTGTTGTTTCTGGGTTTTTTTTTCTGGTTTTGAGAGCAAAACCGTGGTTTCATTGCCAATTCACTTTTCAAAGTATTTGCATGTGTTCTTTATTGTAACAAGAATCTGCTCCTTTATTAGCTGCTGTCAAAATTTAAACAAAACAGTGCTTTCAGTGATGCCTGTCCTCTAGGATTTTTCCTTCATGGCCATACTTCTGTTACTCTGAAGTTTTTAGATCAGTGGAAATACTGTTGGTGTCAACTTCCTTGTGAACCTTTGAACTGTTAAGCATTCAGAATGCTAACACAACTGCTCAGTTTGTGCTGAAGAAACTGGTACAGGTGCATGAACAAGACATTTCTACCACTATCTGTCTGCATGGCTGGGTTTCTGTGGTGAGGTTGGATGACCAGAAGTATACTGGGCTTTCTGCCGTCAGATTTCACTACTTCACTGATTGAACACTGAAAGCTTTTTCTTTTTTTGCCTGTCTTCATTGTAACTACAATTGCCATAACTTGATAGTATGTTAAATTAATAAAATATTTGGTATTTATTAATAGTCTTATTTGGAAAGGCAATTAGCAAACTAATTTTGTCAGTGTAGCAGTATTTGGGGTTTGTGTGTGTGAACTGATTATATCTTGCTTCTCAGAGTAGGATGCAGTGACTTCTCTGTTCATAATTTCATCACACATTCTCTTCCTGGTCATGAGACTGACTGTATCCAGGTAAAACATCTTCAAAAATCAAGTATAGGTTCTCTTACTTGAGATATGTGTAAACTGTGACCAGATTGGTTGGTGGTGAATCTGAAATACCCTGGTAGCAGTGGAGGCTGTCAGTTATTAATGAGTTAGTGGAAGCAGCATGTTTGTTGTGCATCCCAGTAAGGGTCCAGAAGTAAAAGTTGGTTCCCTTAAAGCTTGCTCCTGTTGTAACTTCAAACAGTCTGTTTAGAGTGTGTTATGTTTTGCCATTTTAGAGCTTTTTTTCTCCTGTGGAGCAGTCTTTTATGTTTGTCTGAAGACAGCAGTGTAAAGATGGAGAGACAGCAGGATCTATGTCAGCACTCTGTTCTATTGGACAGATTTGGTACTACTTAGTATTTAGTTAAATTGGAGGGATCAGTCTTTGTCTCTTCATAAAATCTTCAAGAAGGCTTTTACCTCTAAATTGGTTATGATTTAAAACAAGGGAAAAAAAGGCATTTTCTGTAAGGTGCTAGTTACTTTGAGTTATCACAGAGAGCGAGGTTCCAGTTGTGGTAGAGGTCCTCAATGCAAGCAGCAAGTGGGGGCTACTGAGGCAAAAATCAGTGTTGAGTTAAAAAGGTAGTCAAGTTATCAAGTAGCTAATTGTTCTCATGTTCTGGATTGGCCTAGTGTTAAGACTACTTCTTGGGAAGAGAAAGAGGCAAGATGAGGTAAAAGCGCAGGGCTGCTTAATGCTTAACCTGAGCTGGCTTTTGCTGCTCTTGGCTGAAGATGAACGTTGCCTTAGCCCTGATGCTTGAATCTGGTGTTGAAATAGCTGTGTGGGGAGCACAGTTGAATAAAATTCAGACAGCATGGGGTTAATATGCAGTTAGCTTCTGTTCATCTGGTTCTTGTGATATGTGTATCTTGGCCATACATCTTAATTTATGTGTGACCTAACTGACAGCAAGGCTTTTTGTTGTTGGTATAACCTTTCAGGTTTGGCTCATACATGCTAGTGAAGGAGTAATTATGTTACAGTAGACCTTAGTGTGGCATTCGAAGAGAGACAAACCTGTAGCTGTGTTTTTGAGGCTTGAGTTAGCCAGCAGAAACATTTTCTCTGTTGGGACACAAGGAGGTGTGTTTTGTCCTGACAGATGAGGATGTGGTGTGTGTTGTCATATGCTGACAGCACAGAAATCCACTTAGGCAGCTTATGGCGGTAGAAGGGTGAATTTATATTCCCTGTGTTTGTTTGAGACTTTTCAAGGGAAGAAGCTCTGTGTGTTTTGACCTTCAGGTTGCTCTAAAGCTTGTTTGTGCTTCACGTGAGGGCAGCAGATTGGAGTACAACACAAGCCTGCATGTGGCAGTTTCTGTGTGTCCTTAGGAAGGGCATTTATTTCCTTCAAGTTAAGGTAAACACCTTTCCCCTACATTGAGCTGAAACTCAAAATAATTGCAAAGAGACCTTCATTTCTTATTGTGATATTGGAGTATTTTGCAGCTGTGTTAATTTTCTGGTTTTAATCTTGTACTTGAGATTATTTTAGGAATGGCTGAATTGCTACCTCAGTTGCATTGCATGTAGCTGCCATTGGGGTTGGTAAGAGGTGAGGTAACATGAAATGATCATGTGTTATACCTTCAGTCATTTAGGCAAGCCAGCATGGACAGCAAAGTATAACTGTATATTCATATAGAGCAAAGACTAACCTGCTTGAGCACGTGGGTGCTTGATGAAACAATAATGGAAGGCAGAGCAAATATTCAGTAGCAGAGTGATCTATAAAATATGTTCATGTTCCAGGAAGGCCTCTGCAACACAGTGTTGTTTTTTTTTTTCAACAGGCCAAGGCTTTTAATATGTACAAATGTTGTAGACTCGTGGTCTGAAGATTAAAATCAGGATTGTATCATGGTATTTCTGTTTTGGACATGAGTAGCATTTCTGTGTTCCAGCTCTTAAACAGGCTAATCTTTTCCCCATTTTTGTTCTTTTAGCTTTCGGTAATCTTAGCTGGTTTACTTTGTACCTTGTTTTCCATTTTTTAAAGGCCTTTGCCTATAGGAAGAGAGGATGGGCTACTAATGTGTTTCAGCATTTCCTAGTGGTTCATGTCAGTTGTTCATGTTGCCTTTCAGAATGACTTCTGCAGGTGTTATCGTTAAGTAAGTTGGAACACTGATGATTCCTTTTATTAAAGCATCATTGCTAAGTCTGGGCGGCATCTAGTCCCAACCCCAGGTGACGAATATTGGATGTTCCTGTCTGGGTCCAAGGTAGCTGATTTTTCTAAGGTTTAGCAGTACTGAGCTGATCTTAATAGAAGACCTACACTTGCTGTGAAGTCATCCCCACAATGATGTTGAAGCTGGTGGTAAAGCAGCAAGAATGCAGGATGAAGTGCTGTAAGTATGTCAAGAGCTGGACTCATGTTTGCTGTGTGCCTGAAGTAGAAATGAAGGCTTTATCAGGATGCATGTTCTGCTGGAGAGTGGGTGTGACCTTAGGTTTGGTTAGTCATTTGTGTCTGGTCAGTGTGCTTGTTTTTGCCCAAACTTTGAGTAGCAGATGGCCTTGGTTGCTGTTTAAAGCTGTGGAGCAAATGGTTCTGAGGTGAACTCGTGTTCCAGAAGCACTGTAGATGAGTGAAAACTGATCTTAGCTGATTATCCCTTGTATGGAGTATTGTTCAGAGGAGGAAAACTGGTCTGAAGGAAGGCAAGCTGAATGTGCTGACAGATGAGGCTAAAATTCATCAGCCATCTTATATTGAGGAGGTGGCACTAATGCCCATTGTGATGTACAGTGAAGGTGAGTAGTAGGCTGGGAAGCTACAACTTGTACTGTATCCTTGTTTTGCTGGTAGTATCATACCATTTTAGGACATTTTAGAGGAAAAATGGTTGTGGGTTTATTTTGTTTTGTTTTTCTTTGCCTTTTTTTGTTTTTGCTTTTTGACCTGTTGAGTCAAAGAAAAGGGTCTTTCTGAGCTTACAGGCTGAGATACTCAGTTGCTGATCTGCTGTGCAATGATTTACGTAGTGAAAAGCTTTTGTGCTGCTGCCTTCTTCCCTGGCTTGGTAGCTGGCAGAATGGTGTCAGTCTGACAGAGCAGCAGTGATGGCAGTAACCTAGGTCCTGCTAGCTCCTTTGCTTGCAGCTTCTCAGAGATGAGGGGGAAACTGGTGTGAAGCTGCCTGGCTGGTTCCTAAGGGCTCTTCTGTATAGTCGTCTAGTGCTTTCAAACAAAAGGTGATTCCCCTTCCCTTGAAACCACTCTGCCCCCTGATACTGTCTCCTCTGCCCATTTTTCCTTTGGTGTGAGGCAGAGCTTAAATAGAACAAGTGTGTATGTTGAGTCCTCTAGAAAAGCAAACTCTATCTTTGTCTGTCACTTTCTCCCACCCACTTA
Organism: Neopsephotus bourkii; assembly: GCF_033783945.1. Classification (NCBI taxonomy): domain Eukaryota; kingdom Metazoa; phylum Chordata; class Aves; order Psittaciformes; family Psittacidae; genus Neopsephotus; species Neopsephotus bourkii. The sequence continues at coordinate 1,227,757 of NW_026900754.1, read as the reverse complement.
GTTTGGTAAATGTGTTTTGCAGGGTGAGGAGCTCATTTTCAGCTGTTAGATCTGGGTTCCTGTGCGCGACCAGCAAGAATTAAAAGCTGGTAGATGTGATTTCTTTGGGTCTCAAGCTGTTTCTCCTTATCTTGCAGGAAGAGATTACAAGTTGATGGTGTAAGTGGTGTAATAAATCTTATTTATGCTTTATTGCTTATCTTTTTCAGTAACGGCTTGTTCTTGGTACAGTAATATGAAAATGCAATTATTGCAAGAAACCTTTAAGACAATAACTTTGTACTTGAGTGACTGCTGTTTATAAGGTCAGCGTTACTCAGTGCTTGTGTCTGCCAGTGAGTGTTTTGCTACTTGGGATAACTTAACCAAGGCCTTCACTAGCAGGTGAAATCAGATCATCTGCAAAGGTCTCTCTCAACTTCAGCCCTTCTGTCTTGTAAAATGGTCATTCAAATCAGGTACTTAGTAAAAAAATATCAAGAGAATTGAGAAAGACTTTTTACTGAATTTATTTAGATACCTTTCCTCCACATAACCTGTCTTTAAACTACTCTGGGAATGTGTCGAAAAGGTTCTTTCTGCGGCAAGGGTACTTGTTCCTTTGTTCCTGCATGCACATAAAATGTCTTCAGATCTTTGCCTTGCTGGAATTTGTGGGCTGTGTTGGCCAAAAGGAAGTCACATGCTCTAAAACTGAAACCCACACTCAAAACAACCTGTTATACTGCCTCAGCATCAAAATCATGCGAGAAGGAAATCTGGATGATGATCTGCCACTTTATGTTCTTGCATGGTTTCTTCAGTTTCTTTGCACTTTCAACATTCCTGATTGTAGGTGATAGACTTGGGCATCTTAGATCTTCTTTTAGGAAGAGATGTGGTGTTCCTCTCTCTGGCTGTGGACAAGCATGTTGTAATAGGAAAAGGAATTCTGTACTAGCAGTTCTGTCTGTTATCTGAACGTGGCTGAATGTTGTTTGTGCTCTGGGGAGGGAAGAAGAGGAAATGAGTTGTGATGCAGCTTGTCCTACTGAGAAGCTGATCCTGGAGCTATGTTCATGTAAACACTGATTTAATATGCTAAAATACCTGTGATAAGCATTAATTGGAGGGAAGAAATCAAAATTGTGGTAGTGATTTGGAGGAACTTGAGGCATTTTTTTATATCTAGCATGCAAAGCAAATATTGAAAGGAGGGACTACACTTAAAATTGTTGTCTTGGCCCTTAAACCTTGGTTGTTGTGTTTTTTTTTGTTTTTTTTTAATAGGACCTTTCTTAATGAGAGGAGTAAATACATACTTGGATTTAGTCAAATACTTGTCTGTTGCTTTGGTTACTTTCATATATCTGATAATTTACTATATGCAAAACCTGTTCAAATCTGTTCAATATGCAGAAGCTTTCAGTTGGGTGTCAGAGCAAAGAGAATTTGTAAATCATGTATTAGGTATTAGGCCTAATAGCAGTTTGCATTGAAGGAAGAGTAGACTGACTATCAACCTCGACAAAATTTTAACCAAATGAGTTGAAGTTATTACAAGTAAATTTCTTCTGCACTCAGTTCCTACAGGGGTAACGGTAACAATTCGAGTTGGATACTGAACTTGACTGTCTCCTACTGTAACTTTATCTTCTTGCTTCTCATCAGAAGAGAAGAATGGTAAACTAGGCCATATCAGTTCCTTTATTAAAAAAAGACCAAAACCCCACAACTAACATTGAATTGTAAATGCCAGGAAGGAAATCCACATGATGTTTTGGTTTGTTCCTTTTTTTTTTTTTTTTGGGGGGGGCACTCAGTTTTTATGTGTGTGAGCATGGTCAATTGTTTTGGGGTGGTTGCAGAGCTATTCCTCCATTTAACTTTATAGGACAGGAGTAAACAGCAGTAAGTAGAACTGGAAGGTCTTGAAGTAATCCCCAAGTTCTTGAGCTAACTTGTCAAGAAACTCAACTTTCCCTGTGTTATTTTTCTTGTTTCTAACATGCATTAGCATCCACATCCCTTTTCTGTTGGTCATTTAATGTAGCGTGGGTTGACTTGAGGAGCTACCATCTAGTGTCATGGTAGATAACTTCTGGGACACCTGTAATGTTTCTTGAGTTTTTTTAGTTCCTGGAGTAACATACTGCATTAAGAGCATGAAGAGAGACACTTGTACAGTGCCCTGCACAGTGGACTGATGCTCTGATCACTTTGATGGGAATAGAAAACTGTGACTAAGCTACACATTGCATTGCTTGAAGGAAAAAATGGTTCTACTGTTCCTGCATTTGGTTTTACATATCTGCACACAAGTTGATGCTGTATTACCATAAACATGCTAGTGTTTCATTTATGCCAAAGGGAACTCCGACTCTTTCACAGAGTATCTGTTTGTGTGTTCATCCTGTCCCTCCTCCACGTGTCTTCCTTCCCTTCTGCTTCATCCTTTGGTGCAGAGTACTTGCTATTGTGAAGAATGACTGACCAAACCCACTTACAGATGGGAATGATTTCCTGCCAAATTCATGTAAGAAAATGTGTGGGCAGCTTAAAACTATTTCTGTTTCAAAACCAGTTGATGTTTGGCAGCTCGGGCCACTTGCTCACCATGCTTTATGCTCAGTAGCCCGAATGAATGATCCTTTTGGTGACTGTAGACCTGAAATGAAATGTGGTGGAGTATGTGCCAGAGGTATCAGAATTGTCAATCCTAAAGGATTATTATTTTTTTCCTACAAGAACAACGAAGTAGTAGGCAGCTTAGGTGCAGAGGAGTAATAATGCTGCTGAGGCCAGGGAAAATACTGTTTATCCAAAATTGCTGTCTTTATTTTTTTATTATTATTTTTTTCAAGGTTTTTATTCCCCGCTGTTGTCTTCTAGGATTAAAATGGTTTTGGAGGGTATCAAAATGAGCAAAACAGGCAGACTGGAGTGGGAGGCAAATGGCTTTTTTTTCCTTGTGGTGGAAGAGATGGATGATGTCTTGTCCGCTATAGATGATCTGAGCAGAAGCAAAGAGACAGTCTGCCACCATCAAGGGGACAGACGGGCAGGACTTAAGTGTGCTGTGTAACAGGGTTTTGTGTAGTGCACAAGGTTTCTTCAATCCCTGATGGTATTTTTGACTTTTGGCTTTGGTTTGTGGCCTCTCCAGTGCTGTCTGTGGAAGAGACAAGGCAAGGAGAGAGCTTGTAGATGCACCTGAAGCTGGAAGGCATCTGCTATGCTTCAGCAGCCCCCACCAAATGCAGTTTTGCTGCCCCAGGTTTGGTATATGATCCTGTAAATGGCAAACTTCAAGTTGGCTGGTGTCACTGATGCGAACTTCCACATCATCTTCTATTAAAAAGATATAATAGAATGCTTTAGCCTTTTGCCCTCTTCATGTTCCACTCAGTGTAGTTTTAGGTGTACACCTTTGTTACTGTGCAAGGGATTTGCCTAAAAGTCTCTGGTTATATACAGTAATACCAGTGTAACTGCTGCAAGCTTCTCTTAAGCCTTGTAAAATCTGGTGGAATGAATGCACATGTGCAATTTGTGGTCTCTGTTCAGGTAAGCCCCAAGCACTTTAAGCAGCATTTGACAGTAAATAACTGGAGCTAACTGCAACACAGTGCCAGTAGTGCAGATTGTCAAAAAGTGTAGCTGAAAAAGCCAATTGCTCTGGTAAACCCCCAGTAAAAGCCATTTTGTGCCTCTTCTGGCTGGGCAGTCTTGTTTTATTGCCTCTGGTTCACCTCCTTGAAGGGAACCTGGTTTCAGGCAGGACTTAAAATACCGTGATTTCGCTGGGATTTTTCCATAAAGCAGTTGATGTAGATGCGTGGTATGTGTTCTTGATCTTGACCACATAAAAAAGGAGTGGGAAATGACCAGCTGTGTCTGTGCTTCTTACTTGATGCCAGTCTGATATTTTACAAGGGTTTTTAAACCTTTCAGATGCTGTAGTTGAGTGACACGCACACACTCCTTTTGCCAGCAGTTCTTGATTGAGATTAAGGACAACCCTCCTGGTGGTTTTTAGACACGAGGAGTCCAGGGTGTCACTAGAGAAGTAAAATTGGAATTGTTTGTGCAGCAAGAGTTGTTTCATAGTGTTGTGAGTTCCTTTTCAGATGACAAGAATGTGTAGTATTCATCATTGCTCTGGAGTTTCCTAGAGCTGGCAAACACCGTGTTGGAATAGTAAAGCAGTGCATTTTAGGCATCAAGAGATCTGAGGCTTAATCCAGAGGGTAACAGTAACTTGTGATGTAATACAGTCTGTGTAAACCTTTATTTCTGTTCCTCTTACTTCTCTTGTTCTGTGATCTGATCAGTCTATAGCATAGAGTCACAGAATGGTTTGGGAGGAAACTTAAAAATCATCTACTTCCAACCACCAGCATATCTCGGTGTCTGTGTTGGGGGATGAAAATATGTGTATAAACATGGATTGATTGTCTTCTGTTATTGTTGAAGCAAAGTACTGTTGACTTAATAGCTTGTCTGCATGTTGGAAGTTTGAGGCAATGCAGGATCTCCCTCTGTGTATGTATATTGGAGCCATTGCAGTAGAGTGGTCTGTCTTCTGTTTGGAGGTTTTGTGGTGTAAATGAGCTTCTGAGGGTCCCACCTTCTGGGGTTGAGTTTGGTTTTAAGATCGGAGTTGGGAAACACACAGAATTATGTCATTTGAGAACAGTTAAGGAGCAGGAGTAAACCCCTGGTGGGACTTTAACTGATTTTATCACTGCTGTAGTCGCTTGCAGATGCAGGGAGGAACGAAGCCAAGCTGACTAGGCTGAATGTTAAAGGTTGTGCTGACACAGAAATGCTTTCTGGCAGATCTAGCATAGCAGTCCGAAGTATCTTTGTGAAAACTGGGAAAGTTGTTAGTTTCCCTCTTTGTGATATTACAATTAGAGCATGCTCTGTCAGCGAGAGCTTGACGTATAGCAGTGTGAATGGATGCTTTTTCTTTGTTTTGTTTTTAATTCATTTGAATGTACGTAGGATTCTGATGCCTTGTATCACATGTCTAGAGGGGTAAGAGGGTGGTCTCGCCTGTCCTCTTTTTCCACTGAATCTACATAGTTCAAGTTCTTCAGCTTCTTTGTTGTGGACTTCCAGGGCCAGGTTGGGTGGGGCTTGGAGCAACCTCATCTGGTGGAAGGTGTCCTTGCCTGTAGCATGGGGTTGGAACTGGATGAGATTTAAGTTCATCCAGCCAAAACCAGTCTGATATCCTGTGACCACAGAGAAGCTTTTCTGGGTCGAGGCCTAGCCTCATCACAAGAAATAAGTGTGTGTTCAAATCTGAACTGCTCTCCTATTAACTATAATTTTAGAAAATGTGGGTGAAGGCCCCATGGTGCTATTTCTGCATCAAGCTTTATTACTCCTAGCTTTGTCTACAGAAAGTTATGATGTTGTGTTTCTATTGTTCAGCTGTGCTGATCTGCAGTCCTTAGAATAACAACTTGTTTGAGCTGGAAGTGGATGGGTGTGCGCAGTTCTGAACTGGAACTAAAAGTGAAATGGAAAAGGTGAAAAATACTGCAGGACAAGTGCTTGTGGGAAGTTGGGCTGCCTTTAGTTGTGTTAAGCTGCTCTAAACTCCCTTCTTTGAGAAGGATTAGTTAAGGGTCTTGATCTGTTACAACAAAGCCTGAGCGTGACCGAGAAATGGCTGCTTATTGAGCTGTGAACAGAAAGCTCAGGATACTTGAAGATTCTGTAGGCAGCAAGCATGCAGACATGACCCCTGAAGTTAACCAGTGATAAAGATAATGAATGGTGTTTGGGATTTCAAGCTTGGCTCTTGTAGAGATAGTGGTTTCAGGGTTTCATTTTTTCACTTTTTCCTTAGGTGTCATTTAAGAGGAGGATGCTTCAAGATTCTAAATGAATTGACATGGATCTGTTAGTGTAGCCAGGCACTTCTTGGGATGCTTGGAAATGCTTGTCTTGAGAATGCATCCCTTAAATCTCCCCTTGGAGTATACAGTCAAGGGAAAAGGTGAGTCCAGTGGAAAAGGAATGTGAGCAGCTGCTAGAGAAGTATTTCCTTTCCTGTGAGCTTACCTCCCTTAAACAAGGCTTAAGAGAATAATTAGTCCCCTGAAAGTAGGGCAGTGAGGAATAGGATGTAACAGTGCACAGCAGGACTGCTTAGTCCTTTCTCAGTAGTGCACACGTTGTTTGGAAGTGCAAGTGTACTGTGTCTCAGGGTGCTCTTCGTGTCCAAAATGTTTTAAGAGCAGTTGTGCTTCGTGTGCTGCTAAATTTTGCCATTTTGAATGACAAAACTTTTCAGTTTTGAAAGTTTTTTGTGTTTTTTTTTTTTTTTTAAGTCTTTTGACTTTCATACAGCTGTGTTGTTCTGTATTCCTTAGTTCTCAGTGTTCCTTAGGCCTCACTAAGGAAGTATCCATGGAAGCTGGCCATGTTGTGATTAGGGGCCCCTCCTGAGTCTTAGGTTCTCAGTGAACTACAAGTTTTTCCATAGAGGTTTAGAATCCTTGAGCAGTCTTTAAGCAGGTGGAGAGGTGTGAGGACTCTTAAAATGCCATCAGCCTAGCTCAGAAGGTTTGTCTTGAAGAGCCTGTGATAGAGGGTGGGTGGAAAATTGGCTAGGTGTTCAGAGACAGCATAACCCCTCTAAGATTTTTACAGCTTTAAGGAGTAGGCTCTGGCTTGGGTGACCCTGTAAGTAACTTGCTAAGTAGCTTAAGTGATGCTTACCTCAGATATTGAGAGAGCCGTAGTGGGATGCAGTTTATGTGTGGCATTGGGAGACTTCATTGGTGAGGGGAGAGGGTATTTCTCAGTTACATCATGGTGGTTCTGTGCTCCCTTTCATGTGTGTCTCAGACTGTCAGTGTTTGGGAAGAGACATGACAGGTTACTTGTTAAGGGCAGCAGAGATTACCTGTGTAGGATCAGGTTGGTTGTTCAACATCCTTCAGCTGTCAGGGTTGTTTGGCAGAGAGCAGTTTCCATTTTGGTTTGGAAAGGTATGGGAACAGCCTCTTTATATGTGTTACCTATTAGTCAGTGGTTTGTGCAGACTACCACATCTCAGGGTTGCTGCAGAGACAGTCAAAGTCCATATGAGTTATTCATGCTGTCAAAGCTTGGTTTCCTTTTTTTTGTCAGCTCTTCCCAAGCCCACTCCAAAAGAGATGGTTTCTATCAAAAGTTCAGGGTCTTTTTTTTTTTTGTGGAGCTTGGGGGGAAAGAAGGTGAGCAACTGTTCAGGTGGCTGGATTAGAAATGGGGCAGCTTTTTTTCTTGTTGGATGTAGAAGTAATTGTCTGAAGCTGAGGTTTCAGAAACATGATGGCAGACAGCTCTATAGAGTGTTATGATGTGTTGGTTTTGTTGGGTTTCTTTGTGATTTTAATATCCTGTTATTCATTCATGTCAGAGACTAAAACTTGTAATTTCCCCCCCCCCCACATAAATGTGAAATTGGGCCAGGGAACTCTTAAGATGTGAGCTGAGGTTTTGTTTTTATACTTGCGTGAAAACTGTCTCGCATGAACAGTTGCAGCAGAATACCAGTTAATGCGTGAATTCGTTTAATGTGGAAGTATGCGGAGTGTTTGGAATTGAGATTTGAAATGGGAAAAGAATGTTAAACTGAAAGTGTTGTTCCTTATAGTTTCACAAGGTCCTTGAAACTGTAGGTTTCAGTCTGTCTGTCTGCCTCTTAATTGTTGTAATGCTGGGGATACAGATTACAGAGGAGAGGAGGAAATTTTCCTGTGAATACATCAGCACCTGTCTTGTCATCATAAACACACTGCAGTAATAATGCAGGTCTTCCTGCAGCAGAAACTCTGGTGGTGCCAGTCATGAGGATGGTGTTAATGCCATTTCAGCAGTATGGACTGTCCTCCTTCCCTTCTTCTCTTCCCCTTTGTATTTTTTTTTTTTTAGCAGCAGCAAGAGTAAATGGAGTGTCTAGTTGATGAATAAAATGAAAGAAGACACCATTGAAGTTCCAGCAGCTGGACTCTAGATTTTTGCTGAATAAGGCATTTAGGTTTGGGGAGGGTCACTGCACATTCAGAAGACAACAAATGGGATTATGTATCCCAGAGAATGGGAAGGAATCCTTGCTCTATGGGGGAGAAATGCTGCTGTAAGACTTTGTGTTTGCGATAGCAGTGCCGCTGTACTAGCTAGGTAGGGTAAGGGAGAATCATGCAGCTTGTTCCTGTTAGAAAATAGATTCTAAGAAATAATATAAAAGCTGAGAGGCTGAAATGGAATAGGCAGAATAGGCTGCTTTAGTGGGCTTCAGCATTCAGCAGCCAGGAAGCTCATCTTTACCTAAAGAAAATGGTGTCCTGTATAAATATCCAGTAAGCTGTCACTTGCCCTTTAGAGCTCCATCATCTAAATTAGGCAGTTGTGATGTTCTGTTTTGTCCCCATGTGAATGGATGAGAAGCAATGCCAGAAGCTTGTCTTCAGTCAAGTTTGGAATGGATTTTTTAATATGATAACATTATTAATCCTGTGAAGATCTGCATCTTAAGATGGCTTAGAAGCCTGTGTTAAGTGGTAATGTCACCTGAAGACCTGTAGCGTTAGGTGAAAAGGCAGAACCATGTACTTTGCCTTAATAAATTTAGTTTGCTAAAGACCAAATCTATTCCCAGTGCTTTATTTCAAGATGTGTGTGAGTTGATTACTTTGTCTTGGGGTCAGAGTAATTTTTTTCCAGTAAGCTGACTTTCAACTGAGACAGATTAATGCATTTTTAGAGTGTAAGAGTTGATATTCTGAGGGCTAAAAGGTACCAGGGTAAGAGAGAGCAGGCATGAAGCTCTTGATTTAGTGTGGGACATGTGAGGGGCTGAAAAAATTTGACTGTTCCTTACACTTAGCTGACCTGTGACTGAGATGAACAGAAATGCAGTACATGTACATGGACATTATCAGGTACCTTTGGAAGAATGAGTCTCCTAAGACTCCAAATAATTTCTTGACACTTAGGATAGAAAACTGTATATAAAAACTTCAATAATCCATTATTGTTAAAAACATGATGGAATTACCCATCTTAATTTACAGTGTTTTGGGGTTACCTGTTGGATGCTGAAGTGAAAACTTGGTGCTTGGGATACTTGGCCTGATTTGCCATGTTCCAAATCTATCATCCCTTTGTTTTGATCACTCTTACCTCCACAGTCCCTTGATGTGTGTTGAGTGTTTAGGTATAAGACATGAAAAGTATGGAGCAGTGTTGTGCAAAGACAACTCAAGTTGTTATCAGTCAGGGCTGGGCTTTGCTCTTGCACTGGGAGTGTTGGTTTATTTCCTCTTGTACCTTGCAGTTGCAAGGTGCAGTATAAAAGTGGCTAGTTTCAGACTTAAAGGGCATATTCATGAAGTAAGCAGTGGAAAATCTTATTTTTAAGAAGTTCAAGTTGTGTGAAAGATGGAAGTAGGTTTTCTTTGGTTATGGTGTTTTTTTTTTGTTTGTTTGTTTTGGTTTTTTTTGTGGTGCAGTGTTTTACGGTAAATTGGAACAATTTCACAGTCATTCCTGCTGCTGTAGAAAGTGTTCAGCGGGTGCTTAGTGGACTCAGCAGCAGCCAAAAAACACTTGGGGACCATTTTTCATACAAGGGTGGGCAGAATAAAACCCTGAGAGGAATCTAGGTCCCAGGGAGCAGGGGAGTTCATATGCTTGTCTGGGCTCTTCTGGAAAAGGTTGGTCTGTTTGCCAGCCTGTGCCTTTCCTGCCTGTCCATCTGCACATTCTGTTTGAGAGGGGAAGTTCTGAAGGTCCAGCTCTAACTAAATAAATTACATTGACTGTAAAACCTACCTGTTGTCTTGGTGAGATGAAGGTTGGGAGCAGAAAGGATTAGTGCTCTGCCACTCGTGGTGTGAGAGCTAAAACTGATCTGTAGTGAAAGCTTTGTAGTAAGTTTTGGTTCTCCCTCGGGCTATCAAATACCAAAGGTCCAAATGTCAAGGTAAAAATTGAGCAAATTATGAAATTGCTGGAACAGATGACCTGTAAGGTAATGGGAGTCATCTGACAGAAACTGAGTAACAAATCTACAGTTGGATTGTAAGCCTGGAAAAGTGGCCAGCCCCAAGAATTAGACACAAACCTGCAGAGAAAATACATTTTTTTCCACAAACGGGGTTTTCTGGGGGCCTTTAAAAATGCTTGTCTGGGTTAGTGTGGGTCATCCAAATGAGGTTTCAGAGCTTAAAAACACTGTGGCTTAAAAAAAGGTTTCATCCTATTCTGTTAATGAATCCACCTTGATTTTACACAGCTTTAAAGGTCTGTTGTTTGCTGCCTACCTGGTGGACACCCAGTCTGCATTTCACTGTTCCCTTGGTACCTTAACAATTGCTCACTGCTTTTTATGAGCATGCCTTCATGTAAGGCTTCAAGAAAGAGAAATACATTGTTTGTTTTCTTATTATCAACAAAGACTAAAACAGAGCTAGGAACTTGCATTTCTTCCAGGAAGGGATGATTGGCCATGAATGTTCAGTTTTTTCATAGTTAGTGTTTAGGCTGAGTTGATGATACTGTGCCTAAGTGTACCATACAATTCAAGAACTGTTTGGTGCATTCTTTCTCTGTGCAACACTGCCAGATGAGATGTGTTACAGTAATATGATGTTAATTTTTATAATTTATATGGAATACGTGGTCTCAGGTGTCTACTCTGTGCTAATTTCTGACTAAATGCTGGAAAGCAGTAGCACGTCAATACCATATGCATGCGGGATGGCTATGAGGAGGACTAGGGAATAGAATCAGCAAAATGGGCTCTTAAAATCAGGTGGGGAACCTTGGAGGAGGAAACGATGGTATACAGCCTTTTCTAAAGGCTCAGCTTTGCTCTTGGGTCCTTTAATTGTTCAGCATCAGACAAGTTTAGAACTTCTTACCAGTGAAGTTGTGTAGTATATCAGAATTGAACCCTGCTGTTGTCAGATGTGGAGTGCTGGTTTTTATGATTTAATGTATATGAAGTTTATATACTATAAATTGCCAATATGTGATTTTGGGACTTCGGCTGAGAGCAAGATTAGGCTTGTAATGAATATTTTTAGGTGTTGGGTACCCATTTAGGTAGTGAAGAGACTTGTCTGGGTTGATACCTTAGTTGATAGTGTGGCTCTAGAGGAGCTGTTTGGTGTCAAGTACCTAAATTCATAGGGCTTTTTGCGTGGTGGAGGGGTTTTTTGGGTTTGTTTTTTTGAGGGAATCTGGGAATTTATTGTTTCACCTTAGTGTATATCTGTGGGAGGCCATGTGGAGGCATGTGTATGGGCTTGGAAGACACTGCTATAGGAATAGGGGGTTGCTTACTATGAGGATGCTGGGACATTGGACCAGGTTTCCCAGAGAAATTGTCTCTGGCAATGTTCAAGGTCAGGTTGGATGGGTCTTAGAGAAACCCGGTCTAGTGGTGGGTGACCCTACCTGTGGGGAACTGCTCTCTTCTGACCCAAACCATTCTGTAATGCTGCTTACAGCAGTGTGTCTGCAGTGGGATCTGTTTGATGACAGTTCTAGATGTGTATGGCTTGATGGGAAGAGGTGGATGAAGTTTGAGTTAGTGTCAAGAACTGAGTTACATTTCCAAAGTGGATCTAGCATCACATGGTGACAAGCTATGCCAGTTAGAGCAAAGTAACTCAGTTGTGCTTTGTTTTCTGCTCCAACCTGGCATTTATTAAAATGTGTGCTCAATATCTGGTATTTGATAGTCAAAACATGAAATTACTGACAACTTTCAGGGCCTTCTTCAAGGTGTATATAGATATGAGTCCTGGTAGTTCAGCTTGTACTTGTTTGAGATGTATGTGTGTCCATCGACCGGATGGTAAAACACTACCAAAAATGTGGAAGTACTGCTCTTCAGGAAAGAAAAGGTACAGCCCCTCCCCTAGACTACTTGGAAAACTTCTAGTGCCTTTTTTTACTTAGAAAAACAGGACTCTGAGCACATCATGCTGCAAGTACCTCAGTACATTTCCTTGAGGTTTGTCTTTCTATACCTGTTAACACTATGCTTTTCAAAGCCTTTTTTTAATACCTCTTTACAGTTGTGTTCAGCACATCAAAACTGTGGGCTGTGCTGTTTGAGAGTATTTAGAACTTGGTCATTCTGTGCTCCCAGCATCTTTTTTCATTGTAGAAGCATAAAATACGCTGGAGGTGATTACGACCAAAGTAAACTTGGGCATGAGATTTTATTGCAGGATGAGAAAGAAGGAGAAATCTTGTAAAAGGCGTTCTGTTGGGGCCTGCCTGGACAATTGAATTATGTCAGAGTATTGTTTGATTGGAGAAATACTGACCGAGAAGGCAGATTAGATATTCTGATATGTAAGGTGGAGCGTTTGTGGGCTATTCTACATGGAGTTTTAGTTAAAGGAAATAAAATACATCTGAAGACCATGAAAGGAAGTGTCTATTTACTTAACCTGGTAAGTGAAATGCTTTGTTTTCAGTTTATAAGTTTTGTAGAGCAGGAAGGATTTTCTGAGAAGGGGAAATTGAGAATTAGCTTCTACCAAAATACAGTTTCATTCAGCACTGTTAGGTACTGTGTTGCTATCGCGCTGCATGGTGTTCTGTGTTGTATTGAGCCAAGTGAAGTTCTTCAGCTAAAAGGCAATTGTGAAACTACAGAAGTGTAACCAGAGGCTTGATAAACAATTCTACAAGCCACATGTTGAAGTGTCTTTTCTCCCTTAAAAAATGAGCTATATTTAATGTCATAAAATAGTCAAAATCTGTTACCAAATAAGTTAATTTCTTGAGTTGTTGCTCTGAAATGGTTTAAATGACTGCCAGTTTCAAAACTTGGTTGCAAGATAAGCTTTCTCAAGATATCTTCCCTGTGAGGGTGGTGAGGCCTGGCACAGGTTGCCCAGAGAAGTTGTGGCTGCTCCATCCCTGGCGGTGTTCAAGGTCAGGTTGGACAAGAGCTTGGAGCCAGCTGCTCTAGTGGACTTGGAACTGGATGAGCTTTAAAGTCCCTTCCAGTCCAAACCATTCTGATTCTATAACTTGTGGTTGCATTGGTGCTGTGATGCTTGTAGGCGATTGCTTTTTCTCCCCATTCTCCTGATGTTGTTTCTTAAAATCATACTATGCTCATATTCTTAGCTGGAAGGCACATAGGAAGATGTTTCCCATATGAAACTTAAACTGCATAAAAGACCTAATTTGAGAGGAGAGGATGTGAGTGGGGAGAGACATTTTCCTATTTTGACTTTTTCCTTAGCAAATATTTCATAGTGCTAGGAAGAATCACGACCAGCTGTTAAATATCTCACTCAGAGGAGTTTTTTTCAGTTTGAGCAGTAGAGATTTTGCATGGGTTGGGGGAGCCAAGAATCCTTCCAACTGTTCAGTAGTTTGCCGTACCAGTGGTGAAATCTGTCGCTTGGCTAGTGATGCCTGCTGCTTGCTGCAGCAGGCTTAGTCCTCTCAAAGAAGACAAATGGCAAGTCCTCAGATAAGCCAAAACCGGCCTAGAACTCATGAATGGAGCAACGTTGTTTCCACCTGGGAAGTGAAGTTGCCTTTACTAATGTGCCAGACTCAGAAGCTGCAGCCAGTGTGAGTATCTCTTGGAAAAAAGGAGTACTGAGGAGCAATATGCAGTACTGCATGACTGCTCCATCCCTGGCAGTGTTGAAGGCCAGGTTGGATGGCACTTTGAGCAGCCTGGTGTAGGGGAAGGTGTCCCTGCCCATGGCAGGGGGTAGGAACTGGATGAGCTTCAAGGTCTCTTCCAGCCCAAACCATTCCATGATCCTTTGACTGTCCTGTTGTTGAAGTCAGAACTACTTTCATCCCAAGTCAGAACTCCTCTTCAGCTTGCTGCGTTCCTGGGTGTGAAGAAGGAGGGCAAAGAGGCTGCAGAGGAGTGGAAAGAGGCTTCAGAGATACCTTTGGGGGGTGTACTTGTGTATTGCTAACAGCTGTCTGACGGGATGCTGTTTCTCAATGGTATCATTGAAATGATAAATTGAAGTAATTTTGGAAGTTCTTAGACTGCTTTCCTAAAGGACCAAGGTGTTTAAGTTCAGGCTATGCACTTGTACTATATCCTAGTAAGTTTTGAGCTGGAGGCAGACAGCAGTTGTTGGTGAGTTCTTAACTTCTGACTGGAAAGCAGATGGAAGGATGTCAGTCCCTGGATGGACAAGTCACTCTTCTGGTGTATCTGCCTGCTTAGATTAGGGCATTTATTGGCGAGAATCTGAAGTTGTGATGCTCATGAAATGGCTTTTAAACTTCAGAGGCACGCATGAAGAAAAGAAATTGTATTTCTATCTTGATGAACTGTGTTCCACATGGAAGTAGGTCACTGCTGTACTTTGGACAGTGGCTGCATTTATCCAAAGATGATTGAATGGTTATGTCGTAGGGGTGGCTGGGCACATGGATGTGGTTTATCTAGCAGCCTTGCCTTTAGATTGATTTTTTTTTTTGTTTGTTTTTTTTTTTGGGTTGGGATTGGCTTTTGCCTTTATTTATTTGATTTTTGAAGGTGTGGATTTTTGAGACTTGAACTTTGTAGGGGGATGTTTAGACTTTGTCTTTATAATATAATAAATGGGTTGATGACTAATACAAAGGCTTAGGGATGTGTTTATGGAGCTCTGAGAGGAGTGTCTACTTTAAACTACTTGACTCAGTCCTCCTTTTACACACAGTAAAACACAGATAGATGCTAGGGGCTTTTTCTCTTCTAATACATTGATCACTTCCTTAATCTCCATTTGTTTCCCAACCAAAACAAATGGAGAGTACAGAAAAGCAGGATCCTGAGAAGAACTTAGACCATTCAGCATCTGTTTTCTGAAAAAGTCAGGTATAATGGGTTCCATATTCTGTAGGTAATGATTTAAATGTTTTATTGGGAATACTCTGTGAAGCAGTTTTGTGTTGCATTTGAGTTGATTAGATCTAGAACATGTTGCTGGTCCTTTTGTGTTTTTAAATACTGGATTGGAAGAGATCAGACTTGAGAGAGTGAGATAGCTGAGAGAATTTGTCTGCAAGTCGGAACAGTTGACAGAAAAAATAATGATGACTTTGTTTTTCTGGCTTTTGTGTGGTAGTAGAGCTTAATGCCATTTGAGGGTAGGTTACTTCTTCCAAAGATGACTGGGTTGTATGAAATAGATTAGTTCTGTCCCTGTTGTATGTATCTCATGCTTTGAGGAGGGAAAGAGCTCCACCAAACCAATAGCTTGCATGAAACTCATGGCAGCTATCACCTTTAGGCCTTCTGAAGTGCGACCTGTTCTTTCACTTTTCCCTTGTTGTGTTAAGTTGGACTTGAAAACTGTAAAGTGCAGTGTGGAGATTTGAAGGGTATCTCTAGCAGCTTCTAGTCAGAGCAGATAGATGACAAAAGGCACATTCTTGGCATGTGATTTTGGAAAATCTCGTTGCTTTATTTGAAATACCCTTTAGAGTCAACTGAGGATAGTTTGGCTAACAAAGTATTTGAAAAGCAAATGCTTAAGTGACAAATACAACTCTGTGGTTTTTATATTTTAGGTATATTTTGTTCAAGCATACCATTCTTAAACCAGATCTGTTATTTTCCAGGTGGAATCGTTTATCTTAGATCAGGATGATCTCGAAAACCCCATGTTGGAAACAGCTTCTAAGCTCCTTTTGTCAAGTACTGCTGATGGTGCTGACCTGAGAACAGTAGATCCAGAAACCCAGGCAAGATTAGAAGCTTTACTTGAAGCTGCAGGTAAATACTCGTGCCCCATGCAGGTTTAACCCCAAAGCCCTTACACATGAGACCCTACTGGAACTGCTTGCATGAGTTCGGTCTGTATGAACATGATGCAAATACAGAATGTAAGGAGGTATGAACTTGTCAAGGCTATACAAGTCTTTGAAGAGGAAGAAGTTCATTACAACATTCCAGATTTTGGAAAATTAGGGTTTCCTGCTTCTGCTAAGATTCCTCCAATGCTAGATTTTTAAAATCCTGAGTGAAAATTGACACCTGACTGGGGCTTGCGGCCCTATATAAAACCCCAAATTGCTCAATGAGACTTTTTGTGTTAATTACTGCATGAAAAGCTTTACTATTTGCTTACATAAAGTACTTGTCAAGAGTTGTATCTGTAGACTGGAGGTTTCATTCGTGCTCATCATAGTGTAGCTTTTAAAGTCGCTTTTTAAACAGTTAATCCCTTCTGTTTGGAAGCTATAGTTCATGATGCTTGGAATGCTTCTGCCACAGATCTCATAGGCTCAATTTCAACTTCTCTCTTCTCTCCTTTTCTGGCATGCCTCCTGATGTGTTGTAACTTGGAATGAAAGGAATAGGTAAGTTGTCCACAGCTGATGGTAAAGCATTTGCAGATCCTGAGGTGCTTCGCAGACTGACTTCTTCGGTCAGTTGCGCATTGGATGAAGCTGCTGCTGCACTTACCCGGATGAGAGCAGAAAGCACAGCAAATGCAGGGCAGACGGACAAGTAAGTCACCTTCCACACTGGGAGTTGTTTTCAGTACTTTGCTACTTTTAGAAGCAGTTTTTCTTCTATCGCATCTGATTCCGGGATGGTGAAACTTATTCAAGTGGAATTGGCGTCAGGTTATCACTTGTGGATCTCCTGTTACATTTTCCTGGACTATCAGGTCTTGCAGTGAGGAGGGGCACAATTAGTACGCTTAGAATTCTGAAATCATGTGCCAAGTAACTTTCATTTGACCAACTACAGAAACAGAATTTCTGAGCTCTTTCATAGTATGGGCCTTAAAACTGTACCTGGCAATCCCTCAATGGGTCATTCAGCAATAGCATGATACTAAAACCTTTGGGACCAAACCCCCCTCACCTGTTTTAGAGAGCTTGGGTGCCTTGTTAATTATGGAAAACACTTTTGATGGCCTGGAGCTTCATGGTGGTCAGCAGCTTTGTCATATTCTGTAGGACCTTGGACAGAGTTTTGGCCAGAAAATCCCAGCTTTTTGACTGGACTTCCTGTCATAATTTGTTGGGAGTTTTGCCTTATTGGGATCTTCATGAGGGAAAGGAAGTGAAGGTTTCCTTCTAGACTCTCATTAAACTTCAATACAACAGAAGCAGAGTGTTAGTAGGAACAGCTGAAGGCTGCTGTGCTAGTTGGCAGTTTGTTCCTTGTGTACTGAGTAATGTCAAGGAAGCATTTCTTGGTGTGTCGATCAGGTTTTGGGGTTATGCCTGCAACTATTCTGTGTGCCTCTTCCTGCCCCCAGCTTTCTTTTTTTTTTTTTTTTTTTTGTTTTTAAGGAATGGTGACTGTGGCCACAGTTGTTACCAAGACAGAGGATATGAGAAATAAAAATAGATGTGTGAAATGCAGTGAACAGATGTATTTGAGAAATAATTCTCTTTATATTAAGATTGTGTCTTGTGGCACAAGTTAAATAGGAGTCCTGAGGGCAACATACACATATAAGTCCTTGTTACACAAATACCAGCTTTCACGTCAAGTGTCTGAAGAATTGCTCATACGCATGTTGAGTTAGATGACTTGCAAAAGTTTGTCAACTACCTTATTTTACCATTTCCTTAGTTCTGTGTTGGTGGGACTTCCTAAATGGAGGAGAAATGAACGGGTCAGGCCAGTAGTCATGGATTTATTATTACTGATCCAGCTATTTGTAGCACAATAGGGAAATATGTCAGAGTTTAATTTTTATTTGCACAAGGCAATAGCTATTTTGAAATGAAGGCAGCGTAGACAGGTGACAGAATTGATAGGATTGAAGATATGTTTCCAGTGGTTCCTTTTTTGACTGACAAAGAATAGGAATGATAGAAGTGAAGAACCTGGGACATGAGAAGCACAAGTACTCTGAGTTGGGGCTTACCAAACCGTAAGAATTTTATACTTTTCTGCTTGACTGAGTTACGGCCACAAATGAAACATCAGGTGGTATCAGGTAACAGAATTCTGATTGTTTCAGCACGGGACAGGGGAACTGGTTAATTTTGATGTAGGAGAAGAGTCACAGAGGTTATGTGTCTTAATTCAGTTAACAGTACTGAGCAAAAGTTAAAGGGCTGTTAAGATGGAAAGGCAATTTTCTTGTCCTCTGGTCCTGTGGTAAAAGAGAATACGGATACAACTCATGAGTACTTACTGTGATATAACCAGTTCTACTTTGAACCTTGCTTCAGAAAGTGAATGGGACAAACCCTGTGTTTTCAAACTGGAACAGTAGATCAGGTCCACAGTTGTCTTCTCGCAACGCGTTTTCTTCAATTGTATGTAATGCAGAATTTAGTCACCTAAATGGCCATCCTGCAGGTGTTTCTCCTGTAAACTTCTGTTAGAAAATAATAGTGGGAGGAATTGCGTGTACACATTACTCAACTTTCAGAGAAGTTATGTGGAGAATCTCAAGTGTAAAAACAGCACCTCTTCAATTAGCTGTGGGCACTTTAGATTGTTTCCCTCTTTGATTGCATGCTCATGTCAACGGGATTGCACATAGATGAAGCATTTCAAGTGTAGTCCACTTTCATGGACATGTGTTCTGTCTTACTAGCCGCAGCTTGGCAGAGGCTTGTTCAGAAGGAGATGTAAATGCTGTGCGGAAGTTGCTGATTGAAGGAAGGAGTGTGAATGAGCACACAGAAGAAGGGGAAAGCCTCCTCTGCTTGGCCTGCTCAGCAGGGTATTATGAGCTTGCACAGGTTGGTTTCTTCACTGGTTTTAGTGTGTGTGTATTGTACAAAACCAAGAGTGAGTTCATGTGTACCATTCTTATACACCTGGAAGGCAGTGTTAATCATAGAATCACAGAGTGGTTTGGGTTGGAAGGGACCTTTAAAGCTCATCCAGTTCCAACTCTGCCATGGGCAAGGACACCTTCCACTAGACCAGGTTGCTCCAAGCCCTGTTCAACCTGGCCTTGAACACTGCCAGGGATGGGGCAGCCACAGGTTCTTGGGGCAACCTGTGCCAGGCCTCACCATACTCACAGGGAAGAATGTTTCCGTTATGTCTAATCTCAGTCTCCCCTTTGTCTGTTAAAAGCCATTCCCCCTTGTCCTCTTCCTACAAGTCCTTTTCCAAAGCCCCTCTCCAGGTTTCTTGTAGCCCCTTTAGTCACTGGAAGCTGCTCTAAGGTCTCCCTAGAGCCTCTTCTTCAGGCTGAACGAGCACAGCTCTCTCAGCCTGTCTCCATAGCAGAGGTGTTTCAGCCCTTGCAGCATCTTTCTGGCCTCTTCTGGACCCTCTCAAGAAGGTACATGTCCACTGCCATATTAAGGTAGTGGGAAAAGTCAGCTAGCTGGCAAGTGAAGGCTTCCATGTACACTGAATGTCGCTAATGCATTCTCTGTGCTTACTTTCTTCAAGTGTTTCCAAGACAAAACTGCTGGTGAAGGGTTGGGGCTTTCATATGGTGTTTCAGCCATCTTGATGTGTGTGTTTGTCACTTGCTGGTGTTGTTGACCACAGTTTTATTGGCAGGTTCTTCTGGCAATGCATGCTAATGTTGAGGACCGTGGTATTAAAGGAGACATCACACCTCTCATGGCTGCTGCTAATGGTGGACATGTCAAAATTGTCAAGTTGCTGCTAGCTCATGGTGCTGATGTGAATGCGCAGTCATCAACAGGTAAAGGAAGTGTGGTAGGGCTTATTGAAAATGGCTGGAAAACTGAGAATTGCATGTGCAGGAAACACTGTGTGGAAATTTGGGAGGAATGGCTCTCGGGCAGGAAACACAGAATGCTTCTTTGTGGTTTCACTGTTTAGCTTCTCTCTTTCTTTAAATGAAACTATATAATAATAGTTGGATGCAGACATAAGAAGGTGGATAAGGTCAGTTAGTTTGCATGCATAAGATTGGTTGTCACACGGTATCTTAGGCACAGTCTAGGAAGTTTGTGATTGCATAGAAAGCTGTTTTGTGTCAGGTCTAGGAACCCAAGGGAAAATAGTCAATACAAGATGCCCCCCTTTCCCCATTGCAGTTGGGTAGGCATTTGTGTTGAAGTGACCAAATTGGGAGATTTTCTTAGTTTGTGTATCCTTAAAGTGGAGAGTCTGTGTGTAGTCAACGGTCATTGACAAAGGAAATACTGACCCTGAATGAGGAAAGAGTTGAGATACCAGAAGATACCTTATTTTTTAATTACTTTTTTCTTTTCAGCGAAGTAGTTCTGAGTAGTAACACTGCTTTGATCCTTAACATTTTTCAAGGTATCTTCCATAAAGGCAGAGTCTTTGTTCTGTTCAGATAACATGTTTTCGTAGTTTTTCCAAGGAAGTTGTTTTAATCTCTCTGTAAAGACTATGGACATTTTCAAACCAGCCCTTTAGGAGTGTTTAAGACATTTAGAAGCAGTTCTTTCTGCTCCTTGTTTTAAGCTTTCATTTTACAGCATAGTATGTTCCTGCTGATCAACAGTACAGGAGATGTTTGTTCTGGTTTTTTTTTTGTGACAAAGGCTGGGGCTAGTTGGGATGGAAGTGGGAGAAGTGCTTCAATAGATGCACCAGACACATGGTAGGCTTCAGTCTGCCAGCACTGAGGTATTTTTGTTTTACCCTCCTGCCCCCATGATTCTTGACCTGTAGCCTGGAAAAAAAAAGAAAAGAAAAGCTTGTTTCGTAAGGTAGCCAGGTAAAAGGGATGGAATGGAGCAGAAGTTGAAGATCCCGGTGTAGAAATGCTATCAAATCGTGTTTTCAACCCTTTTTCTCTTCTGGCTTTAGGCAATACAGCTCTTACGTATGCCTGTGCTGGAGGCTACGTTGATGTTGTGAAAGTACTGCTAGAATCTGGTGCCAGTATTGAGGACCATAATGAGAATGGTCACACTCCTCTGATGGAAGCAGGAAGTGCTGGCCATGTGGAAGTGGCCAGAGTGCTGCTGGAAAATGGAGCAGGAATAAATACTCATTCCAATGAATTCAAGGAGAGCGCACTTACGCTGGCTTGCTACAAAGGTATAGTACCAAATACCACGCTTGTTACCAAGGTCTAACAAGTATGGAAGAGTGTGGTGGATGTGAAGAGTCTCCTCAAACATATATTCCTGCTCCTTGCTGTCCAGGATGAATTTAATTAAAAAGCTGTGAGATCTGATTCTGTTATACCACATAGCATGTTTATGCTATATGTAAATGATGATCGGTGTGAGCAGTGTAAGTATCAAGATTATAGACCTCTTGCCTGAGTTGCTGTGATGTTTTCAAAGGTTCTCTTAAATGTATTGGGAGATGAGGAACTGATGCCCTTTATCATATAGTAAGCATGGTAAACTTCATGTATTATAGCTGTCATGGAAAGTATCTCTGCTTAGATCTAGAAATTTAATTTTCAAGGCCTTATCTCTTAGAAAACATGGAGAATTTAGCATTGTGGCTCTTAGGTGTCAGTGTTTAGGCAACAGGTCTGTCTTGCTTCCCTTGGAGTATTAGGCAGCAATTTTGTATCAACCAACCAAGGTGATGAAGATGTTTAAGAGGCTAAATATGTTCACACAGCTGAGCAGTTGCTGTTACAGTCACTTAGGATGTGTTTTATTAGAGCTATTAGAATCGGTCTTGGCGTCATCAACTAGTTGATGTTAGTACTGGGGTACTTCTTTGGCATTGCAGTAGAAGTTTTTTATTTATGTTCCTTTTATCTGCCTTGATAAATTCCTTGGTTTGCTGTTGCTGAAGGCCCTCATAAGCCATGGTAATTTTATTTGGTGATGACTGTTAGAGCAAAGGCTGTATTACGAAAGAGAGGAGTGGGACCCCAAAATATTCTGTGACTGAGAAAATGTGCTTGAGCTCTGAATCTTGAAGTGAGGTTGGAAAGCAGAGATAAAAAATTGTAAGTCTGTGCTTAGTCAGTTGTTCACTGTGATATGTGGGACAGAAGGAAAGATGCTCAGGCTTTTGCCTTTCACCTTATTTATATATAATTTGCGTGCCTCTTGTGCATTTCTGCATTGCTCCAGATCTTGTGCATAGGGCATAAAAACAAGCTCTTAATTTTCTCATGTTGCTTGCTTTCTATAGTAGAATGACATGTTATACTTGGGACCAGGAAGGATGCTAACTCCTAGATAAAGGGGCAAGGGTGGAAAGGTAGTGTAGCCTCATACTGGGCACTGTCTGCTGTTTATTGTGTTGCTAGATACAGTTCTAGTTTTAAGCTTTAGCCACGGTCATGTTGAGTTATGTAACAGCAATTTTTTCCTTTGACTTGGTCTTACATGCTCGCATATTGCATTGGTCATGGCAGTGTAGCAAAGTTGGCTGGACTTGGCACACGTACA
Source organism: Neopsephotus bourkii (assembly GCF_033783945.1). Taxonomy (NCBI): domain Eukaryota; kingdom Metazoa; phylum Chordata; class Aves; order Psittaciformes; family Psittacidae; genus Neopsephotus; species Neopsephotus bourkii. The sequence continues at coordinate 1,205,455 of NW_026900754.1, read as the reverse complement.
GGACTTGGTGAACAGGAGCTGTGAATTAATGGAGTGGTTGATAGCAAATACTTTAAAAAATCCGTTAGGTGTTCTGATACAGAAGATGCCTGCAGATAGTTGAATTTCCAGGAGTATTCTTGGAAGTGTGAAGGTCCATCTGCTCAAGTATGTTTTATGGTTTGAGGGTTGGTGTGAGCTCTGAGCCTCACTACAATATCATGTATCAAAATGCTAATCCTAAATCTTTAATGTCAAGAAGAGGGGAAACCCCAACCCCTAATGAAAATCCAACATTCTGTAGATGAAAAAAATGCCAGTATCTTTGTACAAATTAAATCACCCTGATAAAGCTTCTGAAGTGCACACTACTGAGTTGTAGTGTCACCTCAAGGAACACATGTAGTGCAGACATGCTTCCAGAAACTCAGTGAATTGGATTGTGTTTATATAATAGTTTAACTGTGCTATTAAGCTTCTGTGTGTATCGGATGCGTAGATATGAACATGCCTTTCAAGAGTGTTCCATGGGATTTTGGTTTTACATTGAAACATGGCCTTCTATTACTGTCTGTCGTCTGTTAGACCCTTTTTGTGACTGCCAAAATGTGCTTTCTAAAGTGGTTTATGCCTGTTAAATATTTTCACCACGCAGGCCATCTAGAAATGGTGAGATTTCTGCTGGAAGCTGGTGCAGACCAGGAACACAAGACAGATGAAATGCATACTGCTCTCATGGAGGCTTGCATGGTAAGAGATGGATGGCTTGGTCAGTGAGGCATACGTACTCTCTTTACTTCCTGAAGGACAGACACAGTGATTCCTTTTGGTTAAGAACCTAGCTATGTAATGTTTCGGTTCCTTTGATGTTAGGCCCTTTTGCAGAAGAAATTTGGGGAGGGGAGATATGTGGTTCAAAAAGTGTAATTCCCATAACAGCAAAATTTAACTTGTTCCTCTGGTAGTTAACAAAGTCGTTTAATTCTTCAGGGACATTGGCTAGAACTTGGTAATATATGAGCATTAGCAGGAGAGCTCTGCTAACCCACACTTTGAGTAGTTTCTGGATGGCCAGGACACTTAATTTTTTCCTTCAAGGGGCATAACTCAGTGCTCATTGTCCCAAAGCAGCTTCTGTAGCTTCCTTGTGTTGTTATATGTCACTTGTTCTTTGCTTTTTGCCCTTCCGATAATCACAGAGGCCTGGTTTAAAACAGACACCTTTGTGACCCTAGTTCAGAGAAATTAATGGGTTGGAGATAGACAAAAGTAAATAACAGTAGTTTATTTGAACAGAACCTTTTTTGGTTTTGCTTTGTGTAAATATGCATGTTTCTGGGTGAGCAACTTTTTCAGTTTATGATGAGAAAGTCCTTCACACAGGAATGTCCAAATTAAAAAACTTGAAGTGAAAGATTCCCAGTGGTTGTTGCAGCCCTTTCAGCAATTCTAATGTGCAAAATGTGGGCAGTGAATATGGTCATAACGTGGCTGTTAGAGGTATTTAACATACCTGTGTCTTGTGTAAGGAGTTTGTAGGCCAAGTTCTCTTTGGTGTAGGTGTTTACATTACAGGATCGTATGTGTGGCTTGTGTTATTATGGTTCACAGAACCAAGTGCACCTTGAAAGCACAGGATCAGGCTGTTGGGAAGCAGCTAGGAGATGAAAAGGCAAATTGTTAACTTCATGCTACTATGAGTACTTCCATGTTGCTGCTTTGCTCATCTAAGGCAACTAGAAGATGGCAGTGTAGATGAGAGAAGCTTTTTATGAATTCTAGTAAGATCTTGATAACAACTCTGGTTCTTGGATAAGTGTTTTGCCACAGAACACCAGGATATATGAAACTTCCCCTGGAAAAGGTTGTGTATGTGTACATTTTAACTCTGGAATGGTGTAATTGATGCTGCACTGAAGATTATTGCAGGCTTTTGTGGTGAAGAAAACTTCCCAAGTGGATAGTTTTCTGTTTGAAGTAGTTAGACTGTCTAAGTCTCGTGTATCTGCATCTTCTTAAAAGTACACAGCCTATTTGAAATCTATTTCCTACATAGTACCTGAAGTAGTAGGATTCAGTTGCTTTGGACTTTTCCTTTGGTAGTTTCTTTTGGTGATGGAGTAAATGTGCCCATTTATTCTCTTGACTTCTCCTCCAGGAATTGTTTAGCCTTTGGTACTCTCTTACGTAAATACCCTGCCATAAGTTTGTTAACCCTGCCCCATACTGAGGGATAAGCTGGCAGGATGGAAAACCTAGCAGATGTCAATTGGTGTTTTTAGAGCTAAGAACTTTTCCTGCTGGAGAAACGAAAGTGAAATAAAATGGAGCAGAATTAATCTCTGGTTTTTGACACCTTTCCCCCTCCCTTTGTGACCCTGAATTGCAGTTGTCTGTTCTGCAACATTTATGGTGGAGGATTCCCTACTGTGTAGCGTGTATGGCTGCAGCATGCTTAGGTAGGTCAGTAGTTTGTTTATGCAAACATATTCCAGATCCTTCATCTAAACATGGAAATTGCATGTAAAAGTGACAACTTGTCTCTTAGGTTTTCCTTTTACCTTCTTTAAATGGATTTCTCATGGGTTGGGGTTTTCATGTCATCATCCTGGTATAGTGACAGTGCCCATGGAGCAGTGCCACAAGCCCGTAATTAGTCTTCCCTTCCCTGAAAAAAACTAATGGTGTTAAAATCAGCCAGCGATGTATATTTGAAGAAAATAGTGACTTCAGATAGGGGAATCCTTAACTGAAACCATTATACTCACAAGAAGTCCTTAGAAAGAAAGGCATGTAGGTAAACAGGGCTTGAGCCTAGTGTTTATCTTGCTCTGAAGTCTTGACTAGATTAGCCTCATAAATATTACGGGCGCTGTTCTTGCAGGGAGTTCCCTGGTGGGTGATGATAAAATTAACATTGTTTGATGTTGCAATAGCTTTCTCATTAGGACAGGTTCTTGACAGGTCAGAAGTTTGCAGAAAAAGCTGGTACTTCATGGAGCTATGAAGCAAGTCATCTTTTCCTTGCCACACTCTTCCCCCTTTTCCCTCTGCCAACAGACTTAAAAGTCCACCAGACTTGCAGAAATCTTGAGACCCATTTTTTATTAAGACTTACTGGGCAATAGGAAGGAATCACTCTCCCTTACTTATGCAGGAAACTGTTCTGTAATAGGCGTTTTTACACTGCTGCTCAGAACTGATAGTTGAGAGAGTCTCAGTATCTTCAGTTCTGCTTCAGAGGGGGCAGCTTTCTGTAGCAGCACATAAAAATGTTCAGGCACTTAAGCCTGAAATAAAGCTTTTTTTTTTTTTTCTTTTTTTTTTTTCCTGCAGAAACAGTTTTTGCTTTTCTGTAGCAGAAGAAACTGCCTTTTCTAGAACAGCATTGAGTTTGAATATATCATAGAATCACAGAGTGGTTTGGGTTGGAAAGGTTTTTACAGCTCATCCAGTTCCAAGCCCCTGCCACAGGCAGGGACACCTTCCACTAGACCAGGTTGCTTCAAGCCTCATCCAGCCTGATCTTAAACACTTCATACATACATTTATTGTGGTTTAAGCCCATATGGTAACTGGGAACCATGCAGCTGCTTGCTCACTCACTCCCCTCCCTTCTCTCCCCCCTGCTCCCAGAGGGATGGGGAGGAGAGTCAGAAGAATGTAAACCCTATGGGTTGAGATAAGAACAGTCCAATAGCTTAAGGTATAACACAAAACTACTACTGCTGCCACTAACAGTAATAATGGTAAGGGAAATAACAAGGGGAGAGAATATAGAACTAAAAAGGTAAAGTTTAAAAAAAGAAAAAAAAAAACCCAAACAAGTGATATGCAATATAGTTGCTCATCACGGCTGATACCCGACCCGACCTGAACAGAAACGTGGGCCTTCCAGCTAACTTCCCCAGTTTGCATACTGCCCATGATGTGCTGTGGTATGGAATACCCCTTTGGCTAGTTTGGGTCAGGTGTCCTGTCTCTGCTTCCTCCCAGCTTCCCGTGTCCCTCCTCAATGGCAGAGCATGAGACTGAAAAGTTGTGGTCGGGGTAAGCATTACTTAGCAACAGCTAAAAACATTGGTGTGTTATCAGAGTTGTTCTCAGGCTAAAGTCAAAACCACAGCACTGCACCAGCTACTAAGAAGGAGAAAAATAACTTGCAGCCAAACCCAGGGCAGTATTACGCTTACGTACAAGCCAGTGAGACTGTTTAACCCTTCTCCTACCAAGTATTGGGGAAGACTTCTGACACAGAGCTTATTTATAGATAAGAGTTAACATGGGTTTAATGCAAATGAGTTGTTGGGCAATGGGACTTGCCTTGTGGGAGCAAAAAGCAGGTTTGTTTCATTTGAGCTTCCTCTTGCTGAAGTAACCTGATAGTCCACAGGGAGGTCTGAGTACCAGTTGCCTGCTGCAGTTGATGTGTAAAATATACCTGGTGCAGATGGGTCAAATTTTGTTTCTTTTTTCATTAAATCTCATAGCAGTTAAGAGTTTTCCTAGCAGTTGTAAATGAGCTTGAAGGGCACCACCCCATTGCAAAGCTGGTCAAGGCATGCATAGAATTCCTGTATGAGCTTGAATATCAGCAATGACTCTCAGGGCTGCTTGTCCCACATCAGCAACTTGGAAGCACACCTTCTCCTGCTGTTTGCTTCTTGTCATGCATCAGGGGTGAGTAGTGAGCCTGATGGTTGAATCACACTGCATTTTCCTGAGTAGAGATTCCTTACAGAGTCTTGGGAGTTTTTCCCCTTCAAACAGTGTTGTCATTTCAAGGTGAATACATCCTGGTTAATGTCCTAGATAGTTTTCTGAGAGGAAATCTTGCTCCCTTGATCTTGGAAGAAGGTAGAAAACACGTCAGAGAATTAGGTGTAAAAATGTCAGTTCTGTGGTTTGTCTGGAAAAGAACTGTTTGGGATTATGGTTTCTAGCTTGGCAAGAAATGTATTCTGCCTCTTACCAGTTACTCTGAGGTCAAGGTGTACTTACCTTGTTCAGCTACAACCTTGGGACAGGACAGCCTTGTGTTCTGGTAAGCTGCTGTTTTTTCTGTGCCATCCTCTTGTGTTTTGTGTGTCAGAACTTTTCCCATTATGGTTACTCCATGTTGGAATGATGGCAATTTCTGCATGGAGAAAACCAGCTTGGAGAGTCTGTGGTGTTGTTGGGCTGCAGTGACTGAGCCAGCCTTTGCTGCTATCTAAACAAAAGCAGGATTGAATGGCAGTTGGATATGTCATTGTCAGGCATCCAGGGTAAACATCCAGCTGAAAAGCCACTTCAAATAGTTCCTGGATTTATGGGATACTGAAAACATGATGAAGATCATACCCTCAAGTATTGGCTTTGTTTCTAAAGGAAGAAAGTAAACTAAGGAGCAAAGTTTTGGTAAAACAATTTTGACAGCATGGTAATGGTATCTGGCAAATCCTGCCAAGGGAAGGCTGTATTCAGGTGGCTCCTG